>NC_083415.1:12964814-13589814 GCF_020745735.1 Hemiscyllium ocellatum | reverse complement strand
CACTTCAGTGTATGGGATACTTATCTTTCCCTGCTTTACTCATGAATGGCATAGCAAGGGCTTGAAATTCAGTAGCATTGTGAAACCGTAGGCAAAACATTGAGGTGACAGTTGTTACGGACTGGCTCAGAGCCCCTCAAAACACTTTGAGAAAGTGGCATAGACCGTAACTTTGCTAGTTGTTTTAAGCAGGTAGAAGGTGGATATTTCAGGAGGGATGCAGCTGGTCAAACCACTTAATTTTAAACTAAACAGAGTTTATTTGCAAGATTACCAAATGAAACACAAACAAAAGAGAACCAAATAACTTAATCTATCCAAAAACCCAACAGATCATCCCAACTTAATGATGCTGTTCCAAATACTTGCAACAATCCCCATAAACACCCCTCGGCACAAAAGGCAAAATCCACACGGTCTTACAGGAGTGAAGTCAGAGGGTGGGGAGGATCAGTTTGGACCTGCTTCTTTGGATCCAGTAGCTTTTACTGCCTGACTGCTTTCAGTGAATAGCTAGTCCAAAAACCAAATCAGGCTTGAGAAAAGATAAGCTAGGAGAACTGGCAACTCCCCTTTCATTGTAAAAGTATTTTTTTAAAATCTTGAAAGCATTTTCCTGTGGCTGTGTCTGTTAGATATAATCAAATTGGCCCTAAAACCCTTCCAACTTAGACTTTTCAGAGTCAGTGTTTTTTACGACCTCTGACAAAAAGAAGGGGCCAAGGACAACATAACCTTGATAAAGGAGCAACATCATCACACAGTAAACATGATATTCAATATTACCTTGAAAATTCATCTTTATAATAGCATCTATAGCTTTGCTAAGGTTGGTAAGGTTAAAGTCTTTTTAAAAGATGAGATTATGTCATTTCAGGACATTTCACTGAAACATGACGCAGATAATCAAATGTTATTTAAAGTCCTGAAACGGGACCATATTTTCCCTTTTGTAGATCCAAATTTATATTTGGGCCTCATTCCCAAGTCGCTTCCAAGCTTGCCAGTTATCCAGTAGAGGGATTCAAGATGATCTGGATGCTTGCCAGTCAGGCAAATGTGTAGGTCCAGTGTGGCATAGACACCCTGAGAAGTTGTGGCACATTGGAATAAAATTAATGAAACATTTGGGCTGTATTTTGCAAGTATTGTCAAAATCAAATGGACAAAGTGTACATAGCACAACAGAAGCTCTGCACATCTTCTCAAAGTAGCAATTTAGTTTCATCAAAAGCCCTGATTTTCATATTAGAGAGCGATCGCTACAAATAGGCATGCTGCAGTCATCCATTAGAAGGCCCATTGTAAGATGACAATAGACAGAATTCCAACATAATGGAGTATTGAGTAACACAATGCCATTTTGGCATTACAATGGTCACCCTTAGGCAAAGTGATTAGCTTGAAATGATACCTGATAACTGCTGAAGAAAATTTTCATCAAAAACATTTACCTGTCTTTCTCTTTTGGCTGACTAATCCATCCTGCATTATTTACATTTTGGAAAAATTATCATTTTGTTGATAAATACATTTATAGTAATGGTTAAGCTAAAGAAGTAGCCTCATTTTGTTCCTTTGCCTCACCAACATCAATATAAATCATTTTTATGAACTGTCAACCTCTCAGCTCTTTAGTCCTTTCTGACCATTCTCTACTTATTAGTGGTTTTTGAGACATATTTGGAAAAATAATATTGTGGCCAATGTTCGATCAATAGGACTTCCTACTTAATTCTTTGCTTCCTGTCAGACATATAATGGCTGTCTGGGTGTGAGTGGTGGACTTAATGTGAATCGTAATAGGTTGTAGATAATCAGGTTGCACTGGAATGAGATTGCACCCAATTCTGTGCCAAGGAATATAGGAAAATGCAATCGAAGGTTAATTAATGAATTCAAGTAGAATCATCAGAGGACTCAGCTGTAATGTTACATTTTTTTTGTATTTAAACATCTCTAGAACATTAATATTTAAATTGCCTTCTGCTAATTCTTATCAGTGTGTATATCACAGTGTGAGGGTCTGTGATTTTAATTCACGTAATTGGAATTTAATTGGAATACCTCCATCAGTGTTCTAACTTATTTTCTGCATTTGGAAAGAGCCTGAAATCACTCCATCTAATGACAGTTTGTGATGGTGACTCACAATTGCAGCATCCACATGTTATTTTTAAAACAAAATCCCTGCAACACTGATCTATGAAACACAAAACAATGCTAGACTTTTTGTTTGTTTCTGAACATTGGGGGAATAGTTCTCAAACCTTCTAGGGATGTAAGATTTGGCAAAATAAATCAATAAAAAAAACTGCAAAGCCATATGCCTTAAATCGAAGCAGTACAAAGGTATAACATAAGTTTGGAGCAGGGAAGTAAGAAGTAATACATGCGTTTGAATCCTTGGAACTCTTATATTGTCCTTTCAGAAATCCATTTCTGGTATAACTACATTACTTGGGGA
This sequence comes from Hemiscyllium ocellatum, assembly GCF_020745735.1. Taxonomy (NCBI): domain Eukaryota; kingdom Metazoa; phylum Chordata; class Chondrichthyes; order Orectolobiformes; family Hemiscylliidae; genus Hemiscyllium; species Hemiscyllium ocellatum. Next base: position 13,587,347 of record NC_083415.1, on the reverse strand, counting down.
GCATGGTATATTGCTGAGGAGATTGGAATAAGTTCATTTTTTCTCTTCCTTTCTTCCCATTTTTCATCATAAACAACTATTATCAAATAATCCATTCATCTCACAATTCCACAGGTTTCAGTGATTAGTTAATGAATGCCTTGTTGAAGAATGGAGAAGGTATGGATACATTTTTCACATTGTCACACTCTCCTCTTACAGCCTAGTCTAACGTGGAGGTGCCGATGTTGGACTGGGGTGGACAGGGTCAGAAATCACATGACACCAGGCTATAGTTTTTACTCACCAAATTTTACTCTCACAATCTGACACTTTTAACCACCTGCAGAGTCTTATTATTCAGCCTGACACTCTACTTACACCATTTGTATTATCTTTTGATCTCACTGCCTCATGATCTCTCTGCCCACAAATTGTGTGCCTGTTTGCTTTTCCTCACTTCACCTGATGAAGGTGTAGCATTCCAAAAGGTTGTGATTTCAAATAAACCTGTTGGACTATAAGCTGGTGTTGTGTGACTGCTGACTAGTCTAAAACAATAGTGGATTTATGTAACAATTGAAGAGAGGGGTAAGAAAGAAATAATCATATCATCAATACCTCAACCAATGTCGCTAATGTGCAGCATTCATATAATAGCCAAAATCTGGAGAGTTGCAAAGGAGTGAAAGAATCTTAGTTCTCCATGTGTCTTATCCAGCGCAGATATATCTGATCAATAGGTACTTTGGCTCTGTCCTCCAAAATCTCTCAGACCTGGCATTGGTAGTGCATTGAAAGGAATAGAAATGAGGCAAAGTGTAGAGTATGAGAGCTCTCTAATCATGATGTGGAGGTTGCAATATTGGACTGGGGTGGTCAAAGTCAGAAATCACACAACACCAGGTTACAGTCAACAAGTTTATTTGAAATCACAAACGTTTGGAGTGTTGCTCGTTTGTCAGGTGATGAAGTAGTTGAAAGTGAGGACTGCAGATGCTGGAGATTAAGTTGAGAGTGCGGTGGTGAAAAAGCAGAGCAGGTCAGGCAGCATCCAAGGAGCAGGAAAATTGACGTTTCAGGCAAAAGTCCTTCATTGGGAATGGGATGATGTCAGGTGATGTCTAGATATGAATGCACACATTCTATTGCCAGACACTCGGATATCCTTAATACTCTCTTGTTTCTCTGTTTAAGAAAGCTCCAGGGAGGAGACCAGCTGCAGTTGCTGGCACAGTCCAGCCTTGCACCATGGAATTTTAGCCTAAAACTCTCTTTGCAAACAGCAACGGTTCATATGCAACAAGTCATTGCCGAGGTCACCCCATCACATGAACAGTGCTGACTGAAGAATGAATCCAGAGAATGGGTGCTTTGTGTTGTTAGTGAGATGACCAATGTGTTAGATACCCCATGATAGAGTTGGTACAGCCAAACTCAACCAAGCCACTGCCACTTAAGTAATCAATGTTCTATAGGCTACATCTTCTGTAATGAGGAGGTTTGTTCAAACTGCCATCTCAAAACATCGCCAGAAAGAAAATTCACCACTTCCTCAGATTGTTAAACAAACCTACCATTGTTTTAGATTAGTCTATACAAGGAGAGTGTGAAGATATGAAAAATGTATGTATTTCTTCACCACTCTCTAGCAATGCTTTCTTTAACTCGCCACTGCAAACCGTGGAAGTGTGAGGTGAATCGATACGAGTTGTTTATGTAGAAAAAGAGGAAGAAAGGAAGAGAAAAAATGAACTTAGTTCAACCTCCTCAGAAATAGCCCACACTCCCCCAAGTAACTGAGCTTGCACTATCTGGAATGAATTTAAATATAAAAAACTGTCATCTATTAGTAAATAGACCAGATGACCTTTGCAGTACTGTCATCATGATCTTTCATTAAACTTTATTTAAAGTACCGATAGCCAGCTAATGTCTTCTGATAAGCTTAAAGGACAAGTCAGAAATAATTTCTTACATGGTAGCCATTAATTTCAGAATAGATAAATGTCATGAAGAGAATCTCTGAAAAATAAATATTGATGTTAATTCGATAAAATTATTCACGGCTTTGTGAAAGGCAGGGCTATAGACTGTATTTGTTCACATTTTTCCTTCTACTGACTCAGCAGTCTGTGCATGATAGTAACTACAGATTTAGAATCCCTATCATGTGGAAACAGACCATTCAGCCCAAAAGGTCGACAAGCAAGCCACCCAGATTCACCGCCCTACGTAATGCTTTTAAACTTGCATTTCCTCTGGCTAACCCATACATTCCTGGACACGATGGGCAATTTAGTATGGCCAATCCACCTAACCTACACATCTTTGGACTATGGGAGGAAACCCTGGCGGACACAGGGAGAACATGCAAATTCCACATGGACTGTCACCCAAGGCTGCAATTGAACCTGGGTCTCTGGTACTATGAGGAAGCAGTGCCAACCACTGAAATACCATGCCTCCCATGGTCAATTATTCTACAAGTGATTGGCATGTTCAGATGCTCTGTGCAGCTTTGAGAGGACATTGGTTATAATATGGTTTTCTATCACATTTTGAATTTTTCAAATTTTTCATTTCCAGGATGTGGTCATTTCTAGCTTGGCCAGCATTTATTACCCATCTATATTTACTCTTGAGAAAGTGGTGATTAAACAACTGCAGTCCATGTAATATAGGTACAAGCGGAGTACTGTTAGTGACTGAACACCAATATACTTCCAAGTCAGGAATGACAGTGGATTGGAGGGGATCTTCTTGGTCACTGTGTTCTGATGCATCTACTGCTGTTGTCCTTATAGGGGATGGAGGTTTGGAAGGTGTAGGTGAATGGGAACTAGTATTGTAGCTCCAGTATACAGGAGGTTGACAATATTGAGGTCATGAATAAGGTTTCAAGGTCACTGGAGTGAGATGGCAGGCATGAAGGTGGTTTGAAGTGTGTCTACTTCAACGTCAGGTGCATCCAAAATAAGGTGGATGAACGTGCAGCATGGTTTTTACCTGGGCCTTCGATGTTGTGGCCATTTTGTAGACATGGATAGAGCAGGGACAGGAATGGTTGTTGAAGGTTCCGGGGTTTGGATGTTTCAGTAAGAACAGGCAAGGTGGTAAAAGAAGTGAGGTGTGGCATTGTTAGTCAAGGACAGTGTTACGGTGTCAGAAAGGACATCTGAGGACTTGTCTACTGAGTTAGTATGGGCTGAGGTTAGAAACAAGAAAGGAGAGGTCATCCTGTTGTGTGTTCTCCATCAGTCTCCGAGAATTTCCAGAGATATAGTGGAAAGAATTACAAAGATGATTCTGAATAAGAGTGAAAGTAACAGGGTAGCTGTTATGGAGTCTTTAACTTTCCTAATATTGCCTAGAAACACTATAGTTCGCATACCTTAGATGGGTCAGTTTTTGTCCAATGTGTGCAGGAGGGTTTCTTGACACAGTATGTAGATAGGCCAACAAGAGGCAAGGCCACATTGGTTTTGGTACTGGGTAATGAACCTGGCAGGTGTTAGATTTGGAGTTGGGGGGGAATCTGGTGATAGTGACCACAATTCGGTTAAGTTTACTTGAGAGATGAGTAAAAAGTGAGGTCTGCAGATGCTGGAGATCAGAGCTGAAAATGTGTTGCTGGTTAAAGCACAGCAGGTCAGGCAGCATCAAAGGAACAGAAAATTCGACGTTTCGGGCCAGAGCCCTTCATCAGCCCTTCCTGATGAAGGGCTCTGGCCCGAAACGTCGAATTTCCTGTTCCTTGGATGCTGCCTAACCTGCTGTGCTTTAACCAGCAACACATTTTCAGCCCTTTACTTGAGAGATGGAAAGGAATAGGTATTTACCACAGGGGCAAGAATTACAGCTGAGGGAAAGGCAATCATGCTGCAATTAAGCAAGATTTAGGATGCATAGGATGGGAAAGGAAACTGCAGGAGACGGGCACAATTGAAATGTGAAGCTTGTTCAAGGAACAGCTACTGCATGTCCTGTAAGGCAGGGAGGAAGTGGTCAAGTGAGGGAGCCATGGTTTACTGAAGAAGTTGAATCTCTTGTCAAGATGAAGAAGGAGACTTTTGTAAAAATGGCACATAAAGGCTCAGTTAGGGTACTTGAGAGTTACAAGTTAGCCAGGAAGGACATAAAGAGAGAGCTAAGAAGAACTAGGAGGGACATGAGAAGTCTTTGGCAGATAGGATCAAGGAAAACCCTAAGCTTTCTATGGATATATCAGGAATAAAAGAATGACTAGGATTAAGATTAGGATTAGGATTAGGATCTGTCAAGGACAGTAGTGGGAAGTTGTGTGAGGAGTCCGAAGTGATAGTCGAGATGCTAAATAAATATTTTACATCAGTATTTGCACAGGAAAAAGACAATGTTGTCAAGGAGAATACTGAAGTACAGGCTATTAGACTAGATGGGATTGAGGTTCATAAGGAGGACTTGTTCGCAGTTCTGGAAAGTGTGAAAATAGGTATGTCCCCTGGGCTGGATGGGATTTATCCTAGGCTTCTCTGGAAAGCTAGGGATAAGATTGCGGAGCCTTTGGCTTTGATCTTTATGTCATCATTGTCTGCAGGAATAGTGCCAGAAGACTGGAGAATAGCAAACATTGTCCCTTTGTTCAAGAAGGGGAGTAGAGACAACCAGGTAATTATAGACCAGGGAGTTTTACTTTGGTTATGGGTAAAGTGTTGGAAAGGATTACAAGAGATATGATTTATAATCATCTGGAAAGGAATAATTTGATTAGGGATAGTCAATGCAGTTTTATGAAGGGTAGGTCATGCCTCACAAACCCTATTGAGTTCATTGAGAAGGTGACCAAGCAGGTGGATGAGGGTAAAGTGGTTGATGTGTTGTATATAGATTTCAGTAAAACATTTGATATGGTTCCCCATGGTAGACTATTGCAGAAAGTATGGAGGCTTGGAATTGAGGGTGATTTAGTGATTTGGATCAGAAATTGACTAGCTGAAAGAAGACAGAGGATGGTGGTTGATGGGAAATGCTCATCTTGGAGTTCAGTTTCTAGTGGTGTACTGCAAGGATCTGTTTTTGGGCCACTGCTATTTGTCATTTTTATAAATGACCTGGACGGGAGCATAGAAGGATGGGTTACTAGTTTTTGTTAGGGAGAAAAAGGTTAAGAGGTGATTTAATAGAGACATATATAAGATGATCAGAGGTTTAGATAGGGTGGGCAATGAAACCTTTCTCCTTGGATAGTGATGGCTAGCATGAGGGGACATAGCTTTAAAGATAGATGTAGGACAGATGTCTGAGGTAGGTTCTTTACTCCGAGATTAATAAAGGAGTGAAATGCCATGCCTGCAACAGAATTAGAATCCATACAGTGTGGAAACAGAGCCTTCAGCCCAACAAGTCCACACCGACCCTCCAAAGAGTATCCCACCCAGACCTATACCCCTACATTTACCCTTGACTCATGCATCTAAGCTACACATTCCTGAACACTATGTGCAATTTAGCACAGCCAAATCACCTAACCTGCACATCTTTGCATTGTGGGAGGAAAATCATGCAGACACGGGGAGAATGTGCAAACTCCACACAGACAGTCACCCGAAGCTGGAATCAAAGCTGGGTCCCACACAGACAGTGCTAACCACTGTGCCACCATGCCACCTGTAGTAGTAGACTTGCCAACTTTAAGGGCATTTAAATGGTCATTGACTAACTATATGGATGATAATGGAATAGTGTAGGTTATAGGGGCTTCAGATCTGTTTTACAGGTCGGCGCAACACCGAGAGCCAAAGGGCCTGTACTGCGCTGTATTTTTCTATGTTCTGTAAGAAATTTCATGAATTGATTTGCATCTTTTAGGTGGTATTCAGTGGTGAAGGGAGTCAATGTTGAATGTATTAAATGGTGTGCCAATCAAATAGACAATTTTATTGATGTTGAGCTTCTTAAGTGCCATTGAACTTGCACTCATCTGGGCAAGTGGAGAATATTTCATCATACTCCTGACTTGTGCCTTGTAAATGTTAGAAAATCTTTGAGGAGTTAGGAGCTGAGATTCTTGCTGCAGAATGGCACAGTTCTTACCTGCTGTTGTAGCCACATTATTTATATCATAAATCCAGTCCAGTTTCTTGTCAATGGTCACCCTCAGATTTTGATGGTGTGGGGTTCAGCAATGATAATCTTCTTGAATGTCAAAGGGCTCTGGTTAGATTCTTTCCTGTTGAGACAGTCATTGTCTGGCACAAATGTTAATTCACGCACTGTTAGCCCGAGCCTGGATATTATCAAGGTCTTGCTTCATCAAGGCACAGTTTGCTGAATATTATATAATCATCAATGAATATCTCAGTTTTGATACGAGCTCCTACTTTGCTCAAAAAACCTTTCTGTAGAATGACAAATGTTTTTTGGAAATTCAAGCACAGTACATCAATGGGCTCCCCTTTAATCACATCATATTCCTTTAGAACGAGCCAACAAATTGATTAAATAGGATTTCTCCTTAACAAAATCATGCTGACTCTTCCCAATTACGCTATGATTTTGAAAGTGCAAGGTATAACCTCCTTAATGATCAATACTAACCCCTACAAATGTCAAGTTTCTTGTTTTCTGCCTCCTTCCCTTCTTCAATAGGAGCGTTATATTTGCAGTTTTCCAGTTTCATAGAATTCTTTTCAGAACCTCGGGGTTAGGATGACATGTTACAGCTGTACAGGACTTTGATTAAACCATTCTTCAAAGACTGCTTTCAATTCTGGTCTCCTTGCATTCAGAAAGATGTTGTTAAGCTTGAAAGAGTTCAGAAGGATGTTTCCAGGGTGAAAGGATTTGAGCTACAGGAAAAGTCTGAACAGGCTGGGGCTATTTTCCCTGAAACATTGGAGGCTGAGGGGTTACCTTGTAGAGGTGTATTAACGTGAGCAAGTGCGAGGTCTTGCACTTTGGCAAAAAGAATAAAAGCATAGACTACTTTCTGAATGGTGAGAAAATTAGTAAAGCCAAAGTACAAAGGGATCTGGGAGTGCTAGTTGAGGATTCTTTAAAGGTAAACATGCAGGTTGAGTCCGTGATTAAGAAAGCGAATGCAATGTTGTCTCTTATTTCAAGAGGGTTGGAATATAAAAACAGAGATGTGCTATTGAGACTTTATAAAGCTCTGGTTAGGCCCCATTTGGAGTACTGTGTCCAGTTTTGGTCCCCACACCTCAGGAAGGACGTACTGGCACTGGAACATGTCCAGCGGAGATTCACGTGGATGATCCCTGGAATGGCAGGTCTAACATATGACGAAAGGCTGAGGATCCTGTGATTATATTCGTTGGAGTTTAGAAGATTGAGGGGAGACTTAATAGAGACGTACAAGATATTACATGGCTTGGAAAGGGTGGATGCTAGGAAATTGTTTCTGTTAGGTGAGGAGACTAGGACCCATGGACACAGGCTTAGAATTAGAGAGGGTCAATTCAGAACAGAAATGCGGAGACATTTCTTCAGCCAGAGAGTGGTGGGCCTGTGGAATTCATTGCCACAGAGTGCAGTGGAGGCCGGGACACTAAATGTCTTCAAGGCCGAGATTGATAGATTCTTGTCTCGAGGAATTAAGGGCTACGGGGAGAACGCTGGTAAGTGGAGTTGAAATGCCCATCAGCCATGATTGAATGGCGGAGTGGACTCGATGGGCCGAACGGCCTTACTTCCACTCCTATGTCTTATGGTCTTATGGTCTTAAAATCATGAGGGGCATAGATAGGGTAAACAGCCAAGGTATTTTTCTAAGGTAGGGAGCCCAAAACTCTAGGTCATAAGTTTAAGGTGAGAGGGGAAAGATTTAAAAGGGATCTGAAAGTCAACCTTTTCATGCAGAGGATGGTGCGTGTATGGAAAGAGCTGCCAGACGAAGTGGTGCAGGCTGGTACATTTATAGCATTTAAAAGGCATCTGGATGGATACATGAATAGGAAGGATTTAGAAAGATATGAGACAAAGCTGGCAAATTGCACCAAAGGCGCTGTTTCTGTGTTGTATAACTCTATGACCCAATAACGCTATTTGGAAAATGAATACCAATGCATGTGGTGATCAATAGCCACCTCGTTTAAGACACTAAACTGAAGTACATCAGAATATAAAAACACAACAACTGGTAGCTACATCAGTTTGCTGAATACCTAGAGATTATAATTTCATGAAGTCCTTCCTTCCTTCTACCTCCTGATTTACAGCAATTACTTGGATGCTTTTTCTGTCCTCTGTAGTGAAGTTAGAAGCAAAACATTTATTCACACCTGTCATTTGTTAATTATCTCCTCTTAACTCCCCATTCTCACCCTCTACAGGACTAAGTTTCACTTGATGTATTCTTTTCCTTACATAACTACAAGGACTCCTGCTATACGGTTTTACATTTCCTCTCATTTTCTCTAATTAATTTGCCCAGATTAACCTTTTTATCAATTCACACCTGTTCTTTGCATTTTGACCAATCATCTGACCTGCCAATCATCTTTCTACAGTTATTTGTTCTTTCCTTAAGTTTGATGCTTGCCTTAACTTCTTTAGTTAACCGTGGATGGTGGGAAGAGAAACAGTGCTAACATTCTGAGTCCAGTCTGACTCTTCAGAACTGAAAGGGGCTGGAAAATGCTGATTTTTATACTTTTGACAAAGGCAGAGCAGAAGTGAGGAGAATAGTTGGTGAGGAAGCCAAATGCAAAAGATAAAAGGGTTGTTAATTGGAGTGAAAGAGAAATAGAAATGTAAATAGTTTTACAATGAAGTGTTAAAGAGAGAAAGTGGGCTTTCACGGCTGAGCAATGTAAACCAGGCACAAACAAAACACGGACTGAGTAGGTCAAGGCTGCTGAGCATGTAAGAGAAATGGAGGACAGACAACAAGTAGTTAGGCTCTGATGTTGTGAGGCTAATACGATGTTCCAATGAAATAAAATGCAAACTCGAAAAGCAACACCTCATTTTCTGCTTAGGTGCTTTGTGGCCTCTAGGACAAACTATTGAATTCCATGACTTCAGTGTCTGATTATATGATGTCTTCTCCCCATTTTTCCTGTGTATTTTTTCCTACATCATGCTTACGGTTGGGGTATCTGTAGAACCCTCCCGCTGGTGACTTCTTTCACCTATTATCCACGTTTCCACCCAAACCAATTCTATATCCATCATTCTGTGTACATGGACGTAGTCAGGTGAGTAACATTGGCGAACTCAATTTAAAGACATCGAGTACAAAAGCAGGGAAGTTATCCTTGGTCTTTATAAGGCTTTGCTTAGGTGCCAACTAGAGTATGACACCCAATTCTGATGGACCTTGAGAACGGGCAGAGGAAATTTCTGAGAATCATTCCAGCAAAGAGGGGATTTTATTTACAAGTTTAGGATGGAAAGGCTGGTGTTCTTCTCCTTGGATTAAAGGATATCAGGGAGAAATTTAACAAAGGTATGCGTGATTATGGCAAGATGAGATAAAGTATTCAAGAAAAAACTTGTTTTCTAGTGACACTTTCAAACAGGAACAAGGATTTAAGATTTTGGGTGAGTGATACAAGTAAAATATAAGGAAGGGTTTTCTTACCCAGTATTGATCTGGGATATGCTGACCACAAAGGTAGTGGATGCAGAAACAATCAGTGATTTCAAAAAGAAATTGAGAGACCACTTGAAGGACATAAATTTGTGGTGTGGAACTGAGCAGGGAAGTGAGATTGATTGGATTGCTCTGCAGGTAACTGGCATAGTTTTGATAGGCTGAATAGCCACATTCTGTGCTGTAAATGACTCTACTTAATCCTAGAAGAATTGGTGTCAAAATAGGAGAGAAAGTCAATTCTTGGAATGCTGCATGGCTGGAGGAGTGATACACTATAATGACACTTTGACAGTATTAAAAGAGGGTTCTAGCATTTGTATGGGTTTTCCATTATCTGTCACACATAGAAGTATGAAATCAACAACTGTAATTTTTGCAGTGTATCTTCTGAAATGCTATCAGTGTTACATGCATTCTGATGGGGTTATTACTTTGGTTTAAAATGCATTTCAAAGGAAATGCTAGGAAATATGCACTGTGTGGAGCATAAAAAATTGAATAGATAGATTAGATAAGGTGATGGCTAAAGCAGACACAGAGCTGGGGAAATGGCAGTGACAAATGGTTGTGTAGTTAACACAAATTTAATGCTCTGTGATAATTAACTTTGTTGATTTCAAGACTTCTAGTAATTAACCCAGTCAAACATGTTTAGACACACTTTCAGGACAAGTGGGACTTAAACCAATATCCTTGGCCCAGTGGTTGGGACACTATCACTAGATATCTTATGAATCAATTTATTCAGAAATATTATTAGTCACCACAGAAGTAGGTGGAATTTGAGCCTGGGTCTAGTGGCTCAAAGGTAGTGAATGAATTCTCATTGAGATAATACTCAATAATGCTATTCTATGCTTTGTAGCTGATTTTCTTGTTCATCTCAGAAACTCATGAAAATGCTTCCAGCCAGTGTGAGGAGGAGATAGCTTAGTGGTATTATCGCTGAACTGTCAGCCCAGAGACCGAGATAATGGCTGGGGACCCGAGTTTGAATCCTGGAACAGCAGATGGTGGAATTTGAATTCAATAAACTGTCTGGAATTAGGAGTTTAATGATAAACATGAATCCTTTGTCAATGGTTGGAAAATCCCACCTGATTCATTCATGTCCTTTAGGGAAGGAAACTGCCATCCTTGCGCTGGTCTGGCCTACATGTGACTCCCAAACCACAGCAATGTGGTTGACTCTTAACTGCCCTCTGAGCAATTAGGGATGGGTGATAAATACTGCCTGGTCAGTGATGCCTTCATCCTGTGAATGAAAAAAGGAAAAAAAATGAGTGTAGCTGTGTTATTATCACTGGATCTATAGACTAAGTATAAATACTGCAATAGATTATTTTATAACAGTATTTAACTTGTATTAGCATGAGCCTTACAGAAGAGAACACCATTGTCTCTGTGTCTATTGCTATTACACGGTCGATGTGAAGCATTGTGTCATTTTAAAATGGCTTATTTATGTGAAATGATTTCATAAGAGGCCATTAAAATGAATACTGCGAGTATGTGTTTGTACTAGAAGTCTTTCATAAATTGTGCATCCTACCTCCAGTTCCTGTGTTCCCCAGGGTGACATAGGAACTGATTGCTGTGCAGACCCCTTATTTATTTCTGTAACGGAAAACCTCTCCAAGTGTAATCAGTGCTGACACAGCAGTGCTTGTCCCAGGAGCCTGTTGGGATGTTGTAACACTGGTATCGGCAGAGTTTGTTACATTAGCATTTGTACAATGTACAGCACCGTGGCCCCATAGGAATCAATTGACCAGTATGAGGTATTGTCTTCTGACATGACATTACCTGAATCTGCAGACCAGGTATAGATACTGCAATAGAATTTTTTTCGTAACAGTATTTAGCTTGTATTTACCCGAGCCTTACAAATGTTAACACCATTGTCTCTGTGTCTATTGTCTGCTGGAGGAAATGTAAGCTGCAAATGTGTTGCTGGTCAAAGCACAGCAGGCCAGGCAGCATCTCAGGAATAGAGAATTCGACGTTTCGAGCATAAGCCCTTCATCAGGAATAAGAGAGAGAGAGAGCCAAGCAGGCTAAGATAAAGGGTAGGGAGGAGGGACTAGGGGGAGGGGCAATGGAGGTGGGATAGGTGGAAGGAGGTCAAGGTGAGGGTGATAGGCCGGAGAGGTGGGGGCGGAGAGGTCAGGAAGAGGATTGCAGGTTAGGAGGGCGGTGCTGAGTTGAGGGAACCGACTGAGACAAGGTGGGGGGAGGGGAAATGAGGAAACTGGAGAAATCTGAATTCATACCTTGTGGTTGGAGGGTTCCCAGGCGGAAGATGAGGCGCTCCTCCTCCAGCTGTCGTGTTGTTGTGTTCTGCCGGTGGAGGAGTCCAAGGACCTGCATGTCCTCGGTGGAGTGGGAGGGAGAGTTAAAGTGTTGAGCCACGGGGTGATTGGGTTGGTTGGTTCGGGCGGCCCGGAGGTGTTCTCTGAAGCGTTCCGCAAGTAAGCGGCCTGTTTCACCAATATAGAGGAGGCCACATCGGGTGCAGCGGATGCAATAGATGATGTGTGTGGAGGTACAGGTGAACTTGTGGCGGATATGGAAGGATCCCTTGGGGCCTTGGAGGGAAGTGAGTGTGGAGGTGTGGGCGCAAGTTTTACATTTCCTGCGGTTGCAGGGGAAGGTGCCGGGGGTGGAGGTTGGGTTGGTGGGGGGTGTGGATCTGACGAGGGAGTCACGAAGGGAGTGGTCCTTGCGGAACGCTGATAGGGGAGGGGAGGGAAATATATCCTTGGTGGTGGGGTCCGTTTGGAGGTGGCGGAAATGGCGGCGGATGATACGTTGTATGCGGAGGTTGGTGGGGTGGTAGGTGAGAACCAGTGGGGGAGGAAATGTAACACCTTCTTGTGTAGTGTGACAACTGTCCACCATAATGTAGTTCCAGATACCACCCTTCCACCTTCTGAATATCATAAGCCAAGGCTGCGAGTTGAATAGACATGCAGGATGGCATCACCATGCTTATGATTCTGCATCTCAGACATCAGGCTAGAGATGTTGTTCCCACCCACCTCCCTCATGTTGTTTAGACCGCTTGTGGCTGAGCAAAGAACTGTTTGAGAACATCCAGAGAAAGCATTGTGCTGTTATGGCATGGAATGATATTTCTGCACATGGAACAACATTCTTTGCTTACAAAGCTCTGCTAAATGGATTGGCATCATGTGGGCAAGTCAGCAAAGTTTTAGAGCTTCTAGTCCAATACCTTGCAGCAATGAGAATGTGGGAATAAACCCTTTTGGAGCAACATTGATTGTATTATTTCATGCAAGAGAACTCAAACAATGTCAACTCCTGAAGTAGGAGAAGTACCTTTACTTTTCTTGCAATGTGAGAGAAAGGGAGATGTCAAGGATTAGACAGTTGCTGAAGGATCAGCCTTGGTACTAGTTGAAACAATGCCTTCTTGCAGGGCCTGCACACTGTGATAATTGCCTCAGATGTTCTTGGCTCACCAAAAGATATTCTCTTATCCTGACCAACAGGTAAGGCTAGACCAAGATGATTTCACCAACTGATGTGTTCTACGAAATGTTTATAACATGAGAGCATCCCTCTGAATTCTGATTCTGCTGTCACATCATAAGCCATCCTGGAAGAAGCAGATCATTCTAAAGTAAATGCTCTGCAGTTGCTGGTTTCTTTACATGGCCAGTGGGGTAGCACTATATAATCACAGAACAAGAAATATAATTAGAAATCATTTCTCACATCCTGCAGACCAACATGCCAGATTGGATGACTTGAGGGCAATGTTGTTAGTATCCTTTCATCAACACCAACGAACAATCCACCTCGGTGGATTGCCTTCATTTGTTGCATCTTTGTTGATGGTTTTGAAGGCCAATCCTTGAGGGAAGGTTTTGTCACAATATATAGATCTACCAATTCATTACTAATGTTTTAAAGACAGAATGTGAATAACACTAGGTATATACATATTTATTCTCCATGACAGCGATCTTGCCATGAGCAGGGAACTTCTGACCAATATTGACCACTCTTGAGTTTCCATGATGATACTGATTTATCAAGGTCAAGATTTCAGTATGTTTGAAGAAAGACTAGTCTATGAAGCAAGAACTCTTGGTCTCCTGGCCAACATTTATCACTTAATAAACACCACTGCAAACCAGAATATCTTGTCACTTAATTCATCAATGTTCATGGAAAAATACTTTACTGGCTCGGCCATGAAAGGTACTTTCTTTTCTTTCATTCCCTTATCTCACCTCATCTTGCTTTGCCTTGCCTTGAACTGTGCTCGCCTTCCTGAGTTGACGTAACATAGATTAGAATAGTGGCTGGTAAGCTATATCAGAAGTGTGAAATTGGCATTATCAGGGGTATGTCAGGATAAGACAATACTAATATTGGTAAGGAGAAAGTGAGGACTGCAGATGCTGGAGATCACAATCGAGAGTGTGGCGCTGGAAAAGCACAGCAGGCCAGGTAGCATACGAGGAGCAAGAGAATCGATGTTTCGAGCATAAGCCCTTCATCAGGAATAAGGCTTGTGGGTCAGGGCTGAGAGATAAATGGGAGGAGGGTAGGGTTGGGGGAAGGTAGCTGGGACTGCGATAGGTGTTTGAAGGTGAGGGAGAAGGTGATAGGTCAGAGGGGGCAGTGATGGATGGGTCTGGAGGGCGGACCTGAGTTGGAGGCTTGGACTGGGATAATGTGGGGGGAAGGGAAATGAAGAAGCTGTTGAAATCCACATTTATGTGGGAATATTGGGAAGGCTTATGGTGGAAAATACATGAGAAGAAATTCTGACTTTGATAAACTTGCCAGACTGGAATGCTTGAGGACTATTTTATTGGCGTCCTTTCTTCAACAACAGCAAACAATCCATTCAGATGGATTGCCTTCCTTTGTTGCATCTTTGCTGATGGTTTTGAAGACCTGTCCTTGAGGGAAGGTTTTGTCACAAATGATGCACATGAAACTGCCAAATCTAACATATAAACATCGATTATATGAGCAGGAGTAGGCCATTTGTTCCTTTGAACCTACTTCACCATTCAGTCTGATCATGGCTGATCATCCAACTCAATACCCGTTTTCTCCCTATCCTTTGATCATTTTAGTCCTCACAAGTATGTCGGCACCATTTTTGTCACCATGTCCCTGGTTTGCCCTAGTGATTACCAGATGTGATGGTGAATGCTGAGGGCTTTGATGTCATGCTTGCAGACATCCTTAAAAGTGAAGCTTTAGATGTACAACTGGCTGTCTGGCCCTGGCTACTTCACTACACAAATAGCCCTTGGGTATCTGATTATATTCCATTTTGCAGGTGCATCCTATGCATTGATAAAACCTTTATGTCAACATACTTGCAAGTTTGTGGGTGGCACGGTGGCACAGTGGTTAGCACTGCTGCCTCACAGCGTCAGAAACCCAGGTTCAATTCCCGACTCAGGCGACTGACTGTATGGAGTTTGCACATTCTCCCTGTGTCTGCGTGGGTTTCCTTCGGGTGCTCCGGTTTCCTCCCACAGTCCAAAGATGTGCAGGTCAGGTGAATTGGCCATGCTAAATTGCCCGTAGTGTTAGGTAAAGGGGTAAATGTAAGGTATGGGTGGGTTGCACTTCAGCGGGTCGGTGTGGACTTGTTGGGCTGAAGGGCCTGTTTCCACACTGTAAGTAATCTAATCTAATCTACCTCTCATTCATGAGTGTGTCCTGACAGGGTATACCCGACGGTGCTGTAAGATGAATCGTCATCTCAGCTATTCTGGTGTAAGGTAGATTTGCTGCCACTTTATTATGCCTCAATCACCAGATTAATTTCATTTTACTTTGGTCTAGTGTGCGAGAGGAAAAACATCTGCTTGTCTCACAAGAAGAGGATGCTATCTTATAAACAAGATTTAGTTCCTGAATGATTGCGTGCACAGAGTGAAAAAAAAAGCAGTGGAAAGGAACAGCAATACTTTGAAATGAATGTACTGGTCCTACTGGATCTGAATTTTGAAGTATACAAGACATGTTGGACCAGTATGCTTCATTCGCCAGTTTCATTGTATTTTCCCTTCTGAGTATCTACATTGGTGTGATGGATCTGTTGCCCCATTACTTCTCATGTTTATAATTTCACAAATTCAGGTAGTCTAGAAGTTTTCACCATGCTGAGAATGCATTCCCTTAAGAAAATTGGTAGGTCTCTGAGTTGATGACTATTCACGTTAGTCTGTTCATGGCAGTATGAGTCTGTATATCCTTTTTACTCTTGGATTTTCTTCAGTGAGGATGTCTTTCCTGCTGAATTGTAAAATCCGGAAGACCTTTCATCTCATGAATTTCCTTCCATGGAGGATTTTGTTTTGAAATGGGTGGCATTTTTCACTATCCCAGGATCTCTGTACCACGCTTTCTTTTCATTTCAACAGTGTTCTGGATCTCGGAACCAAGCAGTTTCTTTTTGACAGTGTTCTGAATCTGTGGATGTAGTTCATTCCATCTCATTGGTGATTTCCACAGAGTTGTCCAAATGTGCAGAATTTCCTGTTCTTAACGTATCTGACAAAGTTGTATCAAATTATGTGGATTTGTGTCTTTCTTTAAAATGTTTATTATGTTGGATACTTCCATTCCCCCACAGTGATTGCAGTTCCAGTGAAATCAATATATTCATTTTCTCAATTAAGCTACTTGCTGTAGGAATATTCAGTAGATTAATGTTTCATGATCATTTTAGTTTACTTATAATCACACAAGGAAATTATTTTTGCCATTTCACCCAACGTTATATTGTTCTGCCTAACTGTAACCTATATAGACTTTACAATCTTAATATCACACAACTCTGCTTTGCCTGACAGAAAAGAGTACACTTGTTTGAAGCCAAGATCATGGTTGAACAGACTCAAATTCTATGACTTAGTGAATCCCTGACAGAATGCTCTGGTGTTATCAATAAAGGAAGGCTAGAAAACAAATACAGTGGAAGGGAGGAGAAAAGAAAAATAGCAGCTATGCTTTCCATTAGGTTTGTTTTAACTTACATGTATTCGAAGAAAAGCAATTACATTTGACTAAGTATAATCCTTGTAAATTTAACTTTGTAACTGTGCATTTAGGTTTGTTACCACATAATCCTTTTAAAATTTTATTACCTCAGACCCATTATACATTGTTTATTATGTACCTATACTTAGGGTACACTTATTGTATAACTTGAGATTAGCTATTTTTATGATTTGTTTATATCAGAACATAATTTTTTGTACTAATCTTATAGTATGTAAGCGTATTGTCACAAGTAAATTTTCCATTCTATCCTGTTTTAAAAGTGAAGAACTTTGTTCCAGGCACCCAGAGCCACAGAGGTAGCCGCTAAAAAAAGCAAATAGTTATTGATAAGGGGTTACTGCTACGGTAAGAGGGATGCTTACCAACTGGCAAAACACAGACAATGAACTCAGTATCAATCACAAGGACATGGTAGCATACAAAGAACAAAGAACAAAGAACAAAAAAAATTTACAGCCCAAGAAAAGGCCCTTCAGCCCTCCAAACCTGACCCGATCCAAATCCACTGTTTAAACCTGTCGCCCAATTCCTAAGCGTCTGTGTCCCTTTGCTCCCCATCTACTCATGCATCCATCCAGATGCATCTTAAATGAATCTACCGTGCCTGCCTCTACTACCTCTGCTGGCAACACATTCCAGGCACCAAACACCCTCTGTGTAAAATACTGCAGCATGCTAGATATGGATTTATCACTGTCCCCAATTTACATTCTCCAGTCACTGCCTAATATTGTGATAATTAACCTTCTCCCAGTTTAGTATTTTCATATGAGGACTGCTCTTATCATTATATATAAGTAACTTAAAACCTGCAGAATAATTAGATTAGATTACTTACAGTGTGGAAACAGGCCCTTCGGTTCAACAAGTCCACACGGACCCGCCGAAGCGCAACCCACCCATACCTCTATATTTACCCCTTACCTAACACTACGGGCAATTTAGCATGGCCAATTCACCTGACCCGCACATCTTTGAACTGTGGGAGGAAACTGGAGCACCCGGAGGAAACCCACGCAGACACGGGGAGAACATGCAAACTCCACACAGTCAGTCGCCTGAGGCGGGAAATGAACCCGGGTCTCTGGCACTATGAGGCAGCAGTGCTAACCACTGTGCCACCGTGCCGCCCACACTGTTATCAAAATTCACCCCACTGAAACTACACCTGGCCTAGCTCATTACCCAATTCTAGGTTGAGTGTGGCCCTTTGCTAGTTGGACAATTTCTATATTGTTTCTGTACCTAAAAAACATATATCCCCCATCCATGCCCTGGGACTAAATGACACCCAGTCAACCTCAGGAAAGTTAAAATCACCAACCACAACAACCTTGTTGTTTTGAAAATTTTCCTTAATCTGTCCACACATCTGTTCCTCTATCATCTGCTGGCTGGTGGGAGGCCTATGGTACAATCCCATCAAAATGATTTCACCCTTTCTATTCCTGAGCTCTACCCATATGGCCTTATTGGATGAACCCTCCAAGGTGTCTTTCCTTAGTACAATTGCAGTACTGTCCCTTATCAGTAACATAACTCACCCACCACTTTACATTCCTTTTGATCACACCTGAAACATCAACATCCCGGAACATTAATCTGCCAGTCTTGTTCCTCTCTCAACTAAGACTCTGTAATGGCTACAACATCATAGTTATCAGTATTAATTCAAGATCTAAGTTCATCTGTTTTACCTGTCATATTCCTCATATTAAAACAAATACACTGCAGACCAGTAGTCCTATTCATGTTCAATAACCTCTCCCTATCTGTTCTTCCCCTTAGTCGTAGAATCCCTATACTGTGGAAACAGGCCATTTGGCCCAATGAGTCCACACTGACCCTCTGAAGAGTATCTCACTGAAACCCATTCCCCGACCCTTTTACTCTACATTTCCCATGACTAATGCACCTATCCTACACATCCGTGAACACTATGGGCAATTTAGCATAGTCCATAAACCAGAATAAAATAAGCTCAGTAATTCAACAAGCTGTTATTCACAGAAAGATAATTAATTCCTCAGGATTAATAATGGAGTAAAAAGCTAGAAATTGCAATGGCATTTAACATTCACATAACATTTTTCTCTGTTATTTTAAAAGCATTGTTAATCCATTTATCAGAAATATTTTTTGATTAAAAGAACTTGGAATTATAACTGCAATTGAGGTGCTCTTCAACACATTGCTTTAGGATACAGTTGATGTGTTAGAATTCAGTCAATGATTTCAAATCTTTAAAAGAACTAGGAAGGCCGTTTTATTTTTATAGAGTCATAGAGTCATAAAGATATACAGCGTGGAACCAGACCCTTCGGTCTAACCTGTCCATGCCGACTAGCTATCCCAACCCAATCTAGTCCCACCTGCCAGCACCCGACCCATATCCCTCCATCCTTGTAAATCTTTTCTGAACCCTTTCAAGTTTCACAACATCTTTCCAATAGGAAGGAGACCAGAATTGCATGCAATATTCCAAAAGTCCTGTACCAATGTCCTGTACAGCTGCAACATGACCTCCCAACTCCTGTACTGAATACTCTTACTAATAAACGAAAACATACCAAATGCTTTCTTCACTATCCTATCTATCTGTAACTCCACTGTCAAGGGGCTGCACTCCAAGGTCTCTTTGTTCAGCAACACTCCCTAGGACTTTACCATTAAATGTATAAGTCCTGCTAAGATTTGCTTTGCCAAAATGCAGCACCTTGCATTTATCTGAATTAAACTCCATCTTCCACTTCTCTGCCCATTGGCCCACCTGGTCCAGATCCTGTTGTAATCTGAGGCAACCCTCTTCACTGTTTTTGTTGAGTTAAACAGAAAATATTTTGTTTGCTTCTATCACCTAGAAAATACTAATGCTCTGTTTCTTGTTAAACCTTAATTCCTAAGAAATTTCAATATTCACAGCTGGTTGTATAATCTGGAATATTATGTTTTGGCATTTTACAATGACATTGTCCAGAATAGTGGTTTTAAAGCTCCTTATTTTCATTAACACATTCATATAATGCAGCATAGATTTAGGACACAGGCACATAAATATTTTCCTTAGAAATATTATTTTTAATATTGGAATCAAATAGAATCTCTATCGTGTCAGGGCAGGCCATTTGGCCCATTTAGTCCACTCCAACCCATCCCAATAATCCTGCATTTCCTATGGCTAACCCACCCTGACTACACAGTCCTGGCCACTTTGGGGCAATTTATCATGATCAATCCACTTAACCTGAACATCATTGGACCATGGGAGGAAACCTATACGGATGTGAGGAGAATGTGCAAACTCCACACAGACAGTTACTCAAAGCTGGAATTGAATATGGGTTCCTGGCACTGTGAGGCTGCAGTGCTAACCACTGAGCCACCATGCACCACCTTGTTGGCTTTGATTCAGATTGTTTTAAAGAAATACAACTTGGAAGTATGTCCAAATATCTTTTGTCATCCAAAATCACATGTCTGTTTCGGCAGAAAATTAACTTTGCTCCTGCCATAATCAATAGAATATCAGCAGGTTTAGTGGCTTTTAACAGCCTGTTAATCACATGCTGACTTGAGGATTGTAAGCATTCACAATGTGTTGATGAAATTGTGCAGTACAGCATCTCCATTCTGCAGAATTCCACCATTGTGAACATACACTCATCATTTTAATTATTGATAACACAAGTCTGAGGTGTCAAGCTGATTTTTGTGTTCTGTCGTACGCTTACCCATCAAAAGAGCTTGATTCTTTTATTCACATCCTCCATGCTTTGTGCAATCTTATATATTTTTATTTGGCTATTTACGTTTGCCTCTCATATCTTGCTATTTCTTCCACAGCTTCAGCACCAGCTCAAAATAAGTGAGAAAAAAAGGTGGCTGCAGACACTGAGCACCTGGAACCTCAGATATTCTACTGCTTGACTCTCAATTCTATCTGCAACCCTGAACGGTTTCTGCAACATAAAAGGATATTGAACTATACTGACTGATACTATCCATAATATGTGCATTTACATATACTTGAGCTTCTTGACAACATAAATAATAGCTCAGATCTTGATGTCAGCAGAACCTGCCTCTGACCTTGAAAGACGCTCACAAAGTTCAAATGAATTGTTTGGCATGAATTTCACTTTTCCAACTTTAACTTCGTTTTAACTTAATGCTAAGGGGATCTCCAGGCACCCAGCAACAGTATTATCAGCATCATGAGCAATCAATCACATTGAGGCAGTCTTACAGCAAGTATATTGATCATTCTTCATTTTTAATACCACTTTACATTGGGCAGTGAATGCCATAAATTCTAGCTCTTGCTGGTGCAAAATGCACGTGAACAGAGTGGCACTTGATAGAGTTATGAAGCGACAGAAAGCAACAGAGCTGGTCCCCAAGCTGGCAATGCTGGAAGTGGGATCCAGCACTTAGAGGTGGAGGCTGGGGATGGTGAGAAAAAGCTTCCCTTTCCCAACGGCATGCCCTCAGTCCCTGTTCTTCACCACACTGCTCTGTTATGTCCAGACCCCATGCTTTCCAGCGGTAGGGCCCTGCAGTCGCTGGACCCCCCCACCCCCAACATGCTGCCCTCAGCTTGCCATCACTTTATCAGGTACTGAGCAAAAGCCAGAATGAATGCTATTTTCAGACAATGTTTTCCCAAGAATACTGACCATTCAGACAATCATCCTGTGCCAGCATTCATAACCTAAATGAAGATACATTAAATCTTTTACAGTTCAGAATTTGATTAATCATGTCTGCACTGGCTCCTGAAAGAGCTACCAAGCATGTCTCACTCTCCAGCCCTATCTCCATAGCCCTTTAACTTTATCCCTTTGAAACACATATCCAGCTTTCTGTTGAAATCTCCTACGGAATCCACGTCCACCATACTCCCAGGCAGTGCTTTCCAAATCTGAACAAGTCACTGAGTAAAGAAGGTTCTCTTCATCTCACTGCTTGCTCTCTTGTGACCTCTAGTTATTGACATAATAACTAGTGGAAATAGAATATCCTTTTTTACTCTCTAAAAATTGTTCATAATTTTAAGCATCTCAGTAAGGTCACCTCTTAATTTTCTCTGCCCAAGATGAACAAGCCTAATCTCTCTAATCTTTCTTTGTATTTGGAATCCTTCATTCCTGGTATCATTCCAGTAAATCTCTTTCGAACTCTCTAGAGTTTTAACATCCTTCCGTAAGTAAGATGCCCAAAGCTGAACACAATACTGTTGATTATGTTTTAACACACATTCCTTCAATGCGAATTAGCTATAACACGATTGAAGAATTTAGATCATAATTTGTAGACTGCGAACTTTCTTTACCTGTATTGGTCATAATGTGATTCTGGTCCCATTGGTTTCAATGGTGCTGCTATTGCGTGATTATCTTAAAACAAGAGATCATGTGGGACTGGAACTATAGTGTCATATCAGAACAGAATGTCCCCTCAATGTTTCTGACAAATGATTTGTAAAGGTGAAGCATTTGTTTCCTTGCTTTTATGCCCTATGCATCTATTTATAAATCCAATGATCCTATAAGCCTTCTTAACAACTATTTCAACTTGCCTGGTCACCTTTAGAGAATCATCTACATGGACCCCCACATCCCTCTGCTCTTGTGTTCCCCTCAAAGTTGTACCATTGAGCTTGTATTGTCTCTCCATGTTTGTCTTACCAAAATACATTACCTCAGCATTAAATTTAATTTGCCTGGTGTCTGCTCATTCGGCTAACTTTTCAATGTCCTTCTGAAGTTGCTCTTCATCATCCTCACAATTAATAATTCTCCCTAGCTTAGTATCATCTGCAAATTTAGAGCTTGTGCACTCATCTCCAAAACATTTATATCAATTAGAAAAAATCAAGGATTTCAACACTGATACGTGGGGAGTACCACTTTTAACCCTTCTCCAGTCTGAGAGATGTTCATTTATAGCTACCCTCTGTTTCCTATTTTTAGCCAACTTCTAATCCATGCTGCCAAGGATCCAGTTATAATTTGCTAAGCAACTTGCCATGTGGGCATCATATCAAATCTTTCTGAAAGTGCAAATATGCAGCATCCACAGCACTACCCTTGTCCACTGCCCGTGTTACCTCGTCAAGGTATTCAATAAAATTCTTCAAACATAACCTGTCACTGACAAAGCCATGTTGACTCTTGAGCATTCATTTATTTTTCTCTAAGTGTATGCTTACCTTATCCCAGAATATGGCCTCCATCAGTTTTCCCACTACTGACGTCAAGCAGACAGGTTCTGGATTATCCTTTGACCCGTTCTTAAACAGTGACGTCACAATTGCAATTCTCCAATGCCCTGGGACTACTCCTGTGTTCAGAGAGACCTGGAAAGTTTCTGTCAACTGCCCTTCATTTTGCTCCCTTAAGTCTCTCAGCAATCTGGAATGTGTCCCTGCTTGACCTCGTAAATCGTAAAATCTCTACAATGTGGAAACAAGTCATTTTGCCCAAGTCCACACTGACCCTTCGAAGAATATCTCACCAGACTCATTCCTCTATCCTATTACTTTATATTTCTCCTGACTAGTGCACCTAGCCTACACATCTCTGATCAATGTAGGCAATATAGTATGGCCAATTCACCTGACATACACATCTTTGGATTGTGGAAGCAAACCGGAGTACCTGGAGGAAACTCACACAGATACGGGAGAATGTGCAAACTCCACACAGAGAATCACCTGAGGCTGGAATCGAACTCGGATCTCTGGTGCTGTGAGGCAGCAGTGCTAACCACTGAGCCACTGTGCCACCCAACAAATCCATAACGACCCTCGGAAGAGTAACCCACTCAACCCCATTAACTTACCCTATTAGTGTACATTTTCCCATGACTAATGTACCTAACCTACACAACCCTGAACACTATGGGCAATTTGGAAGGCCAATTCACCTAACCTGCACATCTTTGGCCTTTGGGTGGAAATGGAGCTCCCAGACGAAATCCACGTCGAAAATGTGCAAACTCCAGGCAGACAGTAACCTGGCGACTTTTCTATCTAGAGAAGCCATAGTAGGAAAACTTCATTCCTGCTTCAGATCTGTGTAGGCTGTGCCTAAACTCTGTGGCATCTTCTAGCAGTGGAAACTGGTCTTGTGTTGGCAGGAAGCAATCTCTGGTTACTTAAAGTAATTGTACAAAGGCAAAATACTGTGAATGCCAGAAATCAGAAAGAAACATCGAGAATGTTGGAGAAAGTCAGCAGATTGAGTAGAATAGGTTCTGAAGAAACATACCAAATTCCAAACATTGACTTTGTTCCTCTTTCCACAGGTGCTGCCAGGCCTGTTGAGGTTTTCCAGCACATTTTGTTTATATTTCTGATCTTCACCATCGGCAGTTCTTTGTTTTTTTTTGACGGTACAGTTCACCCACCTTTCTGAGTTTCTGATGGTCCTAGTTTCTCTTGCTACAGCTTGTAGTTTCCTTGTCTAGGCCTTAGGTTTGAATTATATTCTGCTATATTTGTTGTATATCTATAGAAGAACCCCACTGTCTTTTGGCATGTACTCCCCTTGCCTTCTAAATAGAGCAAGGAAGATTGTGGGATCAGAGTGCATGCTGAATCTTCCCATATTTTGGCCATGTGTCCGTTTCATCAATGACCTGTGGAGGTTTTCTCAACAGAAGAATCAGTAAATGTTCCCCTGTTATTGTTCCACACTCGCCTCATTCCTATGCCCCTATGGCTCCCTTCTGGTGTCTGCCAATTTCTCTCACTCTCTCTAGGGGAAGTACTTGTTACAGCTTGAAATTTCTAACTCTGGTACCATCTTTGACTCCACCCATGCAAATGGTCAAAGGGGTAGTCTTGTTGTCCTTCATTATTAATGTAGTGGTACAGCAGTCACAAGCCAATAGCACTCATGGCACATAGTAGCATGTCTGGTACTTATTTGCATTGGAGTGTGTGGTGCTGGAAAAACACAACCAGTCAAGCAGCATGCAAGGAGCAAGAGACTCGATATTTTGAGAAGATTTGTAGCCTAGGTTGAGGTTCTGGATGTTGGTTTGCTTGCTGAACTGGAAGGTTCATTTCCAGACATTTTGTCACCATACTAGACAATATTTTCAGTGGGCTTCCAGGCGAAGCACTGCTGATAATACCTGAGAAAAAGAACAGGAAATTACATAATCACAGAAAATAACATCACCACAGGAAATGGCATCACCAACCAAAAGAAACCCAAGTTGGGACAGTGGAGAGGGAGATTTACTCTGTATCTAACCCATGTCACTTTCCTGCGCATGGTGCCTCAATGGTTAGCAGTGCTGCCTCATAGCGCCAGGGACCTGGGTTCAATTCCCGCCTCGGGCAACTGCCCGTGTGGAGTTTGCACATTCTCCCCGTGTCTGCGTGGGTTTCCGCTGGGTGCTCCGGTTTTCTCCCACCGTCCAAAGATGTACAGATTAGATGAATTGGCCATGCTAAATTGCCCATAGTATTAGGTGCATTAGTCAGGGGTGAATGTAGGGGAACAGGTTTGGGTGGGTCGCTCTTTGGAGAGTCAGTGTGGACTTGTTGGGCCAAAGGGCCTGTTTCCACACTGTAGGTAATCTAATCTAAAAAAAATAAAAAGCAGGAATTATCAGCAGCGCTTCTCCTGGAGCCCCACTGAAGATGATACCTAGTATGGTGAATAAACATCTGGAAATGAACCTTCCAGCTTAGCGAGCAAACCTATATCCAGACTCAACTTTTCCAGCACAAACTCTTCATCAGGTACTTACTTGCACAAAAAACTGCACATTACTATTTCTAACCACTGGGTCATAGAAACTACCTAACTTTAATTACATTCTCTTTTATAATCCTCTGCTACTCACTCCTCAATACTCACTGATCGCTCGGCATCTTATCCTAGTCCAATGTTGGAGCATCACGTACAGGGATGATGTCAAACAGTTCAAAACATTCACTAACACCAAAGCAAACAGAAACCAAACAACAGAAGTTGCATTTGTCCCTTAGGAGAGAAACAAACTGTTTGCATTTTGAGTCCAAACAATTTTACTACTAATGAGCAGTCACTGCATCCAGCTTTCATCTGCTGGAACCGGGTGTCAACTGACCTCTAGTACCTGAGCTTTATCATGTAACAAGATGCTATTCCTCAATGTCCTTCTCTGCTCTCTTAATGTAGTCAGTATCCATCACATCCTCCCCTTGCCAGCTCTAGCTGTGCAGACTACAGCATGCTAGTACTATAAAACACACTCTATCCAGGATAAAGGACTGTAAAGCCCTCCCAAACATTAGAAATTTACCCTCCAGGAGACCTATCATATGCCCCATGGTGGTCCCAATAAATGGGCAGCGTTGTGTAAAGGATCGGCCTCAGTCTTGGGTTGAATAATGGAATCATCAGCCACAATTGAAGAAAGTAGCCCATCTCTCCCAGAAACCAACCTTGTATGATATCAGGCTCCTTAAAGACAGTAAAAACATAAGAGTTCTCAAGGAGTTAGGTATCAAGGCAGTTCCCAGAATACCTGGTGCAAATTTCTAAGAAGAGGCAGCAATGATCACAGATCGCTTGCACAGTGATGGAATGATACATTTTCCTGTAAGTGAACTCAGCT
Organism: Hemiscyllium ocellatum; assembly: GCF_020745735.1. NCBI lineage: Eukaryota > Metazoa > Chordata > Chondrichthyes > Orectolobiformes > Hemiscylliidae > Hemiscyllium > Hemiscyllium ocellatum. The sequence continues at coordinate 13,561,081 of NC_083415.1, read as the reverse complement.
GTATCATGAAATAACCCACTCAGTGTAATGTGAGTATTTTATATTGTGTCTGATAACTGAGGGAAGACAGCTACATTGCTGAATCCTACTGTCCAGGCTGCATCATTGGTTCTGTGGCAAGGAAACAAGATATCATGGTATCTTCTGGCACAAATATCATCAGTAAGAGCTTGATACATTTGTGGGTCAAGGATTAAGAGACTTCACACAGGTCTCCAGTGGATATTTGAATGGAGTCAGTTGCATAAAATGCTTGATGGTCACTCAGATAAGATGGTCACCCACTCCTTCATTTCAAATCTTGCTGCAGCATTTGATGAAGTTCTGTGATAGAGTGCCGGGACATCGATGCTCTGTGCTGACACTATGCCTTGCTCATATCTGCCTCGGATTAATTCTTTCTCATAGGTATTTATCTTCAGTCTGTAAGGAACCTCTGCATGGTCAAGAACCTCTCACCATATCCCATGTCGTGCAGGGCCTGGGAAGTCCTGTAAGTTACTGTGACCATTTTAAATGCTGAACCCTTGGTTCACTCATTAAAATCAACCCTTGAATTTTAAAAGCAATCCATTAAAAAGTGTTTTAAATCCTGAGCATATCAGATGTGTTCAAAAGTAAAGTATATTTTCCCTTTAAAAATTTATCAGAACACATTGTTGTGGAGCTGTGTTTGTGAACAGCTTAATTTGTCCTGAGATTATCCCATCTGATCACATGTGGGCTGTGTATTTTGATTGTATAATTCTTCTCTCAGCCTCCAAAAAAATACGTTTCTCAGTAGCTTAATACGTAGAAGTGAAAACGTTATTAGTTACTATTCAAATTTTGAGCAGGAAATTTATTATCAGTTCTGTTCGGCTGATCATCACTGATGATATCAGCTTTCATAGAAATTAAATGGCATTACTTGCACCATTTCATTATTTTGAAGAAATTATTTTTCACTGTCAGATCCATATTGGAGTCTTTGTTTTATTGAGGCCTACTTTGGAAACCTTTCTCAAATTTACTGAAAATGGACACAATCATGGAATAGAAATGGATACGGCTGTAAATTCAGCAAGGTAAGAAGTGATGTGTCTTGCTTAGTAAAGACTGCCAAAACTTTCCTGGTTTTTTTGGAAGCCTCTGTCAATGATTGAATCCTCCGGGTGTTGCTGCAAGCACCCCAAGAGAAACTACCAGGTGTAGAGCTGATAGTTAGTTTGCCTCGGACTTGTGCATGATGGCTTGAATGCATTCTGTCATTCCTCCATATCAGGAAGGAGAAGCTGAGAAAGTCTGCAGTCAACTTTTCGGAGAAGCAAGTAGGTCATCACGATTGGATGAAATCCAAAACCTAAAGGGAGGTTTTGATCTGATGCTGATTTTGATTTTATTGTCATGTATACCCAAGCAGAAAAGTACAGGAATACAGTGAAAAAATACATAATGTTGCCACAAGAGACATCACTTTCGAGACAAGTACCTGGGTACAGAATCTTAAGAAAAAGGTAGAAAGAAAGAACAAAGTTAAAAGTTAATCATTGCACTAATCATAGTGTAGTGTAGAAACATGTGAAATAAGGTTAAAAGTTGCATATTGGCAGACCTTCTTAGGTTTATGGGGAACATAAAGAAATAAAGCTGAAAGTTCAGACATTGCAGTCTTTCTTAAATATTCAGTCACGGTGCGACAGGATTTTGAGGAATTACCTTGAGGCTGGAAGTCCACACTGAGGTCACACTGGGCTGAGAGATTACCAGTGAAGCATCAAGTAAAGGACTGCTTTATATAATTGTATTTTATTTTTTTCAATGGATTTGAACAAAGTCTTAATCTGTTATCTCTATCTGATTACCCTCGAAAAGAATAACTTGCTCAGATTTTACATTGGGCAGTTACATTTTAACCACATTTCTGTGGCATCAGAGTCACATGTAAGGCAGATCAGGTAAGAAAACATGACAGCAGACTTCTTCATCTAAGGATATTTGTGATCTAGATGAGCTTTCACAACAATTGCCAATGGTTTTACATTCAACATCACTAAGGCAAGTTTCTTTTTAAATTCCAGATTTGTGGGTTAATTGAATTTAAATATATCAGCTGCTGTCGTGGTACTTGAACCCATAAAGACAGAGCAACCACCGCGGTCCCTGGATTATTAGGCCAATGGCATTACAATTCACCACCATCTCCTCTTCAATATTAACCTTACTGAGTTCACTATGTGGAGGTGAAATTAGTTTGTGCAGCACCAATCTTTTAGGTAATATGTTGCCTCCTCAGATGGCATCTGAGATGCTTTTAGACACTTGCAATGGGATGTTCACTGGTCGCTGACTGGTAAATTGTTCCATGTGCAAACATGCTTAACTCTTTGTTTTATTCTCTAAGCTTATCTCATTGTTAATGATAGATTCCCTGAATGTTTCAATGGATGGGTGTTCAGCAAAAAAAGGAGAATAGCTGGCTTGCCATCCAAGTTGACATGTCTCCCGTGTGTCATTTGCACAACTGGTCACAAATACTGCAAATGAAGTCAGGGTGGGAGGGATAGGTGGAGGCATTGGCTGTGTACCATGCTTGTTTGTTCTGAAGCCATTTGATTCTGTTCCGCTCCGATGTTGAAATTGCTTGATGATCGGGTCTTCTCTATTTGGGGCTGTTCAAGATTGTTTTTATCCTATGTCTTGGGATTTGACTTAACAAAGATCTAAACTGTATGGTCTGTGGTGTTGCTTACTCTGAAATGAAGTTGCTGGAAGTCTGTAAAGACAAATGTACTCTCAAGGGAGTCAGCATTCCCTTCTGTTTGAAGTGGAAGAGCGAACTATTCAGCAAAGTAATGTCAGAAATCAGGAATTCACTGAGAAGTGATTAATTTATGCAAAGTTTCTACCATTCATGGTGTTTTAGTGTTTCAAAAAATGCCTAACAACCTCTGGTGGTTGCATGCCGTACAGGAAAGTCTTCATATGTCAGTGTATTTTACAAATCTGGCCTTTGCAATCAATAAGATAATTACAAAAAACACAGGTAAACCAGCTGTAAAATATGCATTTTTAAAAATAATTCTGATATCCAACTCATTATCCTCAACCATTTTAACATGGATCTTGATACGAGGGGTTAGTAAAATGAGAAGAGATTTATACTCAGGAAGTTTCAATAATGAATGACACTCATTAATAGTGGTGCAACATATAAAAATAAATCAGTAAAACAGGTGAATGAGACTTTTTTGACTTGTTTGGGATACTTCAAAACGTGTGTTGTCTCCCTGGGGCCATGGTTCAATAGATCACTGAAAGACTGCAGGGCATTCTGAAAGGGAGACAGCAAACAGTAAGAGGCTATGGTTCATGACCGTATAAAAAATGAAAGGATCCTATAACTAGAATTTAGGGACTAGGTTGCAGATTGAAATGCAGGACCGCAAAGGTTGTAATCTCTGGATTACTCCCAATGCCACATGTTTGTGATTATGGGAATAAGCAAATGCACAGGCAAATATATGACTGGAGATTTGATGTAGGAGGGAGGGCTTTACATTCCTGGATCACTGGTTTAGTTTCTGGGGAAAGTCGGAACAGCCTAAATCAGATTGGTTACACTTGAATTATAAAGGGACCGACATCCTTGTGGGGGATTGCTAATGCCGTTGATAAGTGTTTAAGCTAATTTGACAGTGGTATGGGATCTGAAGTGGAGGTAAAATAAAGTGTGATGCATGGATAAATGTAAAATATAAATCAAGTCGGTATGGCAACACCCTCCTGACCTATCCATCCTCCTTCCCACTTATCCACTCCACCTTCCTCTCTGACATACCACCTTCCCCCACCCCCACCCCCACCTTCATCTAACTATCACATTTCCAGCTACTTCCCCCCTCAAGCCCCACATCCCTCCCATTTATCACTCAGCCTCCACCCACAAGCCTCATTCTTAATGAAAGGCTTAATCCAGAAACATCAATTCTCCTGCTCCTTGGATGCTGCCTGACATGCTGTGCTTTTCCAGCACCACACTCTCGACACAGGATTTATAGTCAAGATAAGACACAAATGAACATGGCAAGGCTGGGTTACATTTATTTTAATGTAAGCAGAATTGCAAGTAAGTTAGATAAGCTGAGGTTGCTGACTAAGATATGGAAATGTAAGATTGCTATTACAGGGGCTGGTTGAGGGAGGGGCAGGAATGGCAGCTTAATATTCTAGTGTATCGAATCTGTAGGCAGGATAGGGTAGAGTGTAAAAAAGGAGATGGTGTCACAAGATTGATTAAGAAGTCAATTATAGCAAGAAACAAGGAAGGTAACTGAGAAGGGTCTTCAACTGCTGTTGTATTGGTTGGAATCAAAAGCAAAATGGAGCCATCAGATTATTGGGAGTTTAATATAATCCCTCAAATGGAGATGTAGAAGGGCAAAAAAAAGGCAGCTCTCAGAAGTATATAAAAAGAGGGTAATAATTGTAGATTTTGACTTCCTCAATATCAATTGGAACAGACAAAGTATGAAAGGCTGATCAGGAGCAGATTTCTTGAAGTGTGTCGAGAAGGGCTTTGTGATCCAGCTCATAGAAAATCCTACATGAGAGGGGAGGTGCTGAACCTAATTCTGTAGAACAAAGTTAGCAAATGGGTAGATGTGACAGTGGGGGTAGCATTTCAGGGAGCATAATACAGTAAGAGTTATGGTAGATATGGAAATGATCAAAGTTCGATTAAAAATAATGGTTTTGATTTGGGGGAAGGCCAATGTCAATTTAAGACAAGGTCTGATCAAAGAGTAGTGGGGCAGTTATGGGTAGGAAGATCTACATCTGAGCAGTGGGAGCCATTTCAAAAGGAATAATGAGAGACGAGGGTGAACATGTTTCTTAAGAGGGAAAGGGGGCATGAGCCAAGGCAGAGAACCCTTGATATCGAGCAATATACAGGATTGGATAAAGAGAAAAAGGAAAACTTAATCATGGATAGTCAACATGACTTTGTCAGGCGAGATCATAGCTAACATATTTGATTGAAATTTTTGAGGTGATGAGGTGTGCGAATAAGGATAAGACCATAAGGTATACTAGCAGAAGTAGACCATTCAGCCCATTACTTCTGCTTTCCCATTCAATGAGGTAGTGGCTGATTTGATAATGGTTAACTCCTACTTTTTCCACACATTCCTTGATTTCTTTACTCATAGAGTCATACAGCATGGAAATAGAACCTTTGGCCCAACCAGTCCATGATGAACATAATCCCAAATTAAACTAGTCCCACCTGCCTGTTCCTGGCCCATATCTTTCCAAATCTTGCCTATTGATATACTTATCTGAATCTCTTTTAAATGTTGTAACGGTGGTCATATCCACCACTTCTTCAGCAAGTCAATTCCACATGTAAACCACCCTCTGTGTAAAAAAGGTTCCTTCTCCAACCTTTTTTTTTAAAATTTCTCTCCTGTCACCTTAAAAATATGCCCTCTAGTCTTAAAATGATAAAAAAAATCTATCTTTCTTAGCCTTGAATACATTTAATGACCCAGACCTTCTGTAGAAAAGAATTCCACAGATTCACTACCCTTAAGATAAAGGAATTCCTCCTGATTTCTGTCTAATGATCAACTCTTTATGCTAAGATTATTACCTCTAGTCCTAGAACACTCCTAAGAAAGGAAACAACATTTCCACATCTACTTTGTTAAGTCATCAAGAATTTTATATGTTTCAATAAGGTTTCCTCTCACTTTTCTAAGTCCCAATGAATACGGGCCCAATTATAGGGTGGCATGGTGACTCAGTGGTTAGCACTGTTGCCTCATGAGCCAGGAACCCAGGTTCGATTTCGCACTGGAACAACTGTCTGTGTGGAGTTTGTACATTCTCCCCATGTCTATGTGAGTTTCAGCTGGGTGCTCTGGTTTCCTCCAATGTGCAATGTTTGACAGTAAGCCACCTTGCCTCATTTTTCTTCTTCTTTGCTGCTATTTGATCTCGGGAGGTCCATGACCTGACAAATCAAATCACTGTTCACCAATGAGTTTCACATTTTGTAAACTCAATATGAGAGTTTTTTAAAAAGATCATTACATACCGATAGGCAGGTTCTCAGCCTAACTATGCTCTTTTCTGTCCTTTCTGGTCAGTTTGATGTTTGAACTCAACTTCAGTTCACATCATTGTAAAACCTGCAATCGTAAAGTTTCTACTTCTGAGTATTGGAACAATCTAGCAATTTTTAGCAATAAATATTCCAAAAAGCAATTTGGAACATTAAGTATCAAATGAGAATAATTCAGGTTCCTGAAAGATGAATCTAGGGCAAGTATCAGCGAGTCATCATGCAATTAATGATCAAAGCATTCCGCTGATTCCTCAGAGAGGAGATGAGACCACCTAATGACCAGTTGGCACTCTAATGGAATTCTTACAATCTATTGATCATTACTTAAGTTGTAAGAAGTGACATACACTCTTAACAAAAATCATGCACCAATGAAAATTCCCATTAAGTCTCCAGAATAAAGCTAACTCTAAGCATAAAGCAACATCTTTCAGGTATAACATTAAGCCACTTCGGAACATTAAATGATATACATGTCCACAGATGGCAGGCAACAAAACCATGATATAATTCATTAAAATAATGCTGCCCAAATTGAACTGATCACAAAGTTTTTTAGCTTGTGCCAAAACAAATTTCTGAGCAGCTAAATTTTATATGAAAATTCATGAAGTATCACTTCAAACGAGTGAACAGATTTAAGCATTCATTAAGGAGAGAAAAACTTGCTTTTGTTGTGTCTTTCACAAGCTCAGGGTGTCAAAAAGTATAGCCAAAGAAACATTTATTTAATGTGCAATTACTATTATGCAGGAAACATGGAAGTCATTTTGAGCAGAGCAAGGTACCTCAAACAACAATGAGATAAGAACTATATGATTTTTTTTCGATGTTGGTTGACAGGCAGTTATTGGCTAGGACACCAGGGAAAATTCCTGTCTAAAATTTAGGATTTTTTAGGGTCTGCAACATGAGAATACCTCTGACAGTACAAACCTCCTTCGGTACGACACTCATGCATTATTCCAGATTTTATGCTCAATTCATCAGTGTGGGAGTTGAAAAGATTCCAGCTATGTTTATGCCAGCTGCCATTTTGGAATTACCAAGACTTGACACAACATAATGTTTCACAGTCATTACACTTGACGAATTGCGTTTTGTGCTATGGTGTTTCAAATGTTCATTTAAAAGATTCTTAGGAGAGGTCTTACTAAAACTATACTAGGCACTAAACAGACCACAGCTGGTAAACTATAAACTGTTTTAGGCACTTTATCTAAGGAAAGGTTTATTGGCATGGGAGACAGTCCAGAGAAGTTTCACGAGACTGACCCTCTGTATAGAGGGATTTGTTATGAGGGAAGCTTTTTTTTTAATAGTCCCTACAGTGTGGAAACAGGCTATTCAGCCCAATGAGTCTACACTAACCATCTGAAGCGCATCCCACCCAGACCCCTGCATTTCCCATGGCTAATGCACATAATCTACACATCCCTGAACACTGTGGGTAATTCAGCATGGCCAATCCAACTACCTGCCTGAAAGGGTGATGAAAACATAACCAATGGTAATTTTCTGAAGTGGATTGATATAGAGTGGTAATGGGGATCTTTGCAGGACTATAGAGGGTGAGCATGGAAGTTGACTAACCCTTTCAGACAGATGGCACATCAACAGTTGAATGAACTCCTGTGTTTGTATGGTTCTACAGTTCTAATCTGTAAGCCTAGCTCCCTTCACACCTCAGTCGATGGAGTGTAACATAGGTAGTTGTTAAAATAATTAAAATCCTGCTTTCTTGATGACTGCTGCATCTGATTAACAATAAAAAGTCATGATTAATTAACTCCATCATGGCAATGCAAATATAATAGGCAACTGACAGCAATTGCTGAGAGGAGTGAGAGCACATCAGTTCCTCTGGGCACTTGCTGTAAGGGGGCAGTGTCTTTGGCAAGCTCAGCAAAGAAGAAGATGGAGCAGAAAATCAAGGGAACTTGAGTAGGAAGCTTCTCTGAGATGATCACAGAGCCAGGCTGGGGGATTGAACTGGCATGCAATTATTGGATACTAGTCAGACTGATTTTAAGTATTCCTGAGATATGTATGCCTATATATTAAAGAGAGTGTGAAGAGGGATTGAGAAAAAGAAACTGAGAAATTATGATACAGTAGTGTGTTAATAGTGTGCATGGCCATCTTTCAGGAATCACAAGAATATGAGGGGGTCCCAGAGCACTGGAAAATCACTAACATGACACCGTATTTAAAAAGGGAGTAAGGTAGAAGATGGAAAATTACAGGCAAATTAGCTTAACCTTGGTTGTAGGTAAGATCCTGGAGTCCATCATGAAGGATGACAATTCTGACTACTTGAAAGTGTATGGTAAATTAGGGCAGAGTCAGTGTGGTTTCATCAAGGCTAGGTCATGCCTGACAAATCTGCTGGAATTATTTCAGGAAGTAATAAGCAGATTAGACTAAGGAGAACCAATGAATTTTATTGACCTGGATTTCAAAAAGGCCTTTGACAAGGTGCCACACAGGAGGCTACTGAGTAAGATGAGGGCTCATGGTATTAGAGGCAAGATGCTAGCATGGGATAGAAGATTCATTGTCTGGCAGGAAGTAGAAACTGGGGATAAAAGGGTCCTTCTCAGTATGGTAGCTGGTGATAAGTGGTGTTCTACAAGACTCAGTGTTGGGACCACAGCTTTTCACTTTATACATTAATGATCTAGATGAAGGAACTGAGGGCATTCTGGCTAAGTTTGCAGATGATACAAAGATAAGTACAGGGACAGGTAGCATTGAGGAGGTGGAGAGGCTGCAGAAGGATTTGGATAGGGTAGGAGAGTGGACAAAAAAGTGACAGATGGATAAAATGTGGGATCATGCACCTTGGTATGAAGAGTAGAGAGAAAATTCAGAAGTCTGAAATTCAAAGAGACTTGAACTCTAGTCCAGGATTCTCTCAAGGTAAACTTATGGTTTGAGTCAGTAATTAGGAAGGCAAATGCAGTGATAGCATTTATTTTTGAGAAGACTTGAATATAAAAGCAGTGATATACTTCTGAGCTCTATAAGACTCTGGTCAGGCCACAATTGGAGTACTGTGTGCAGTTTTCAGCCCCATATCTCAGGAAAGATGTACTGGCCTTGGAGTGTGTTCAAAGGAGATTCACAAGAATGGTCCCAGGAATGAACAGCTGAATATATGAGGAACATTTGAGCATTCTGGGTCTATACTTGATGGAGTTTAGAAGGATGAGTGGGGATCTAATTGAAACTTACAGAATACTGAATAGCCTGGACAGAGTCCACGTTGAGAAGATGTTTCCATTCGTAGGAGAGATTAGGACATGAGAGCATAGTTAGAGAGTAAACAGAGTCCTTGACACTGATCCAGAAATAAGGAACAGAGATAAGGAGAACCCTCTTCAACCAGCGAGTGGAGAATCTATGAAATTCAATGCCCCAGAGGTTGTGGAAGCCAGATCACTTAGTATGTTTAAGACTGAGATAGGTTCTTGCTTGTAAAGGTGTTCAAAGGTTACAGGGAGAAAGCAAGAGAATGGGGTTGAGAAACTTATAAGCCATGATTGATTGGTGGAGCAGACACGATGGGCTGAATGGCCTAATTTCTGTTCCTATGTCTGATGTTGTTATGGTCTTATTAAGCCAACAGCTGCAGTAAATAGTCTAGGCACAACCCATGTAAAAGTCCATGAGGATAGAAAGATCCCCTTTGTGTATGGGAGGCAAAGTATTCAGTGCACATGGGAATTGAACAGTTGGAGCTCCACCAGCTGAAATCAATGAGATTGAGTTAAGGTTTACTGTGTCCTGAAGGATCTGCAATATTGTATGAATACCAATTTTGTAAATAATACTAAGCTTTGCTTTTCCACTAACTATATTATTTGTTGCCAGTAGAGTATCATTTCCTTGCTGTGCATGTTTTTAAGTTGTGTGTTACACAAACTGAGTTATATGTCAGGGGTGCATGCATTGTCAGTTATCCAAGGAGGAGGCTTAGATAAATATTAACACTTTACCCTTACTGGAAAAAAACTTCACATGGATCAGCAAGATATTCTCTCAAAGCTTTTCAAGCAGTCCTTGCTATTCCTCAGTACAAACCTCCCTTCCTGATCTTGCTCAAATCCCTTGAACACCTGCAAAAAGCCTCCTTCCACTTATAGTATTCTTCTGTCTGGCCCCGATGGATCTTAGTAGTAATCTCCAGCTGCTTAATCTGCTGTTTCTCCTATCAACTAGACTTCATGGCAGATGGAAGTCAATGGTTTAGCTGAGTTCATCTCTCACTTGCAGACACCTCTGCAGCCTTCCTGCTGTCTCAATAATATCAAGGTCTAACATTTTAGATGTGAGGTTATTTTTGAAACAGATGTTAATTTTGAGCTCCCTTTGCTGTCACCGCCTCCTGCTCCAGTGTCCCAGCAGTTGAACTGCTTACAGCACTGTGGTGGTGGCACCAATACTACCCAGATCCCATTCTTACCCTGTATCACTTCCTGAGCTGGAAAAAAAATTATGGTAGATTTGGACCATGTAAGGGGCCCACGCATAACAAAACCCTAGTCATAAACTGTTCATAATCCAAAGAGGCAATTAATCCAAAGGGGTAGAACGGTTGCTCAGTGGTTAGCACTGCTGCCTCACAGCACCAGGGTCCTGAGTTTGATTCCCATCTTGGGTGACTCTCTGTATGGAGTTTGCACATTCTCCCCGTGTCTGCGTGGGTTTCCTTCGGGTGCTCCGGTTTCCTTCCACAGTCCAAAGATATGCAGGCCAGGTGAATTGGCCGTGCTAAATTGCCCATAGTGTTAGGTACATTAGTCAGAGGGAAATGGGTCTTGGTGAGTTACTCTTCAGAGGGTCGGTGTGGACTTGTTGGGCCAAAGGACCTGTTTCCACACTGTAGGGAATCTAATCTAATCGAATCTCATACCCCTTAATGAATATTATTTGTTGCCAGTAGAGTATCATTTCCTTGCTGTGCATGTTTTGAAGTTATGTGTTACACAAACTGAGCTATATGTCAGGGGTGCATGCATTGTCAGTTACCCAAGGAGGAGGCTTAGATAAATATTAACACTTTACCCTTATTGTAATAACGATGGCGTGGTTGTCAGTATAAAGGGCTCTCTCAGAAGCAAACTATGACAGTAAAATATGATTACACCTATTTGAACAGAATTTGGTATTGCAGGATTGTTTTGTTGATTGCTGCATATTGGAAAGATCAATCTGCAGATGAAAATTATGCTCATATTGCCTCAGTAACTACAACGTTATGAAAAGTTGACATTTCATAGGAGCTGCAAGGTCATACTAACACAAGAATTCACATTTTTGGACATGTTTGTTCAATTTGCTCTAAATATGGAATATGTGCAGTAAATGATAAGCAAATATACTTTAAGCAATAAAGTAACAAGAATTATTCCATGTAATTACATTTGGTTCACTTGAAGCAATTCAATTTCTTTAGCGTATTACCGCATCCTGACTGCAGTAATGTTTCTGTATAATTTTATGCAGAGGTAATGATTTTGCACAGATATAGCATTTATTTTAAGTTCATTGCCATCAGCAGGAATGGTAAAGTGACCTGTGCTGATGTACATGCAGCAATATGGATGGATCAAGAGAACATTTATATTTTAGATTTACTTGTTTGTATTATAGTCACAGAATTGAGTCAATTCATTGCCTCACATTCATATGGAGCTCAAAACTGGTGCAAAAAGAAGGCAGCAGAAAGAGAATAACCTAAATAAATTCGTAAGCATGTTGCCAGGGTTGGAAAGATTGAGCTGTATGGAGAGGCTGAATAGGCTGGGGCTACTTTTCCTGGAACTTCAGAGGTTGAGGGGTGACCTTAAAGAAGTTCATAAAGTCATGTGGGGCATGGAGACGGTGAATAGTCAATGTCTTTTTCCCCAGGTTAGTGGAGCCCAAAGCTAGAGAGCATTTATTTAAGGTGAGACTGGAAAGATATGAAAGGAAACTGAGGGGCATTTCTATCAAGCAGAGGTTAATACATATATGGGACGAACTGCCAGAAGGAGTGGTGGAGGCTGATGCAATTACAATATTTGAACGGCATCTGGATGGACATATTATTATGAGGTTGTGGGGCGTACTGTACCTTTGATGAAGGGCTTATGCCCAAAACGTCGAATTTCCTGTTCCTTGGATGCTGCCTGACCAGCTGCGCTTTTCCAGCAACACATTTTCAGTACTGTACCTTTAAGAGAGTTAAAAGCTGGTAGAGCTACCTGACAGCACCAAGTATTCTCAATAAGATAACAATGTAACACTTGTTCGAAAGCTAAATTACCTGGTTGCCCGGAAATGACAAAACAGATTTGAATTAGGCCAATTGGTTTAAATTACACCCCAAAAAATAACAAATTCCCATCCAGTTTGAATTGAGTATATTGACAGTTTTAAAAGCCAATGACACAATCCAATGCTATAGGGGTATAAGACCAGGGAAAATTGAACAGTTGAGAAGAGAACTGCCAAGCTACCAACATGTAAAAAGACTGCCTGAAAAATAGCTCTCTTAAAAGTACCTTTATCGATCAGTAACCTGTGAAGCAGAATCCCCAAGAAGAAGAAAAGAAGACCAAAATAGAGAGGAGAAATTAAAGCTGTCTGGCTTTGAGATAAGAAGTGTTGTTTTGTCAATCTTAATTGGGAGTTTTATTGGACTAGTATTATAGAAGGGAAGGTAAAAGGTTGCTTGGAGGGAGAAATTGTAAATAATTGTTAGCTAATTATTTTCTGTTATACTTAAAGGTACTTCAACTAGGTCCTGGCTTATCAAACTTTCACAGATTACTGTATGGGATAAATCTTTCCTGTGTTGCTGGTATTAAGTTAAGCAGAAGAGTTTACCCTGTGTCATAACAACATGAATAGAAGGGTTTAGAAGGATGTCGGCCAAATGCTGGCAAATGGCACTAGATTAGTTTAGGATGGACGAGTTGGACCGAAAGGTCTGTTCCAGTGCTGTTTTTCTCTGAGACTGAATGATTCTATGCTTTGTGGGATAAGGTAGAAGTGAATTGATTTGACTTTTTTTTTAAAGTTTAGGGATTTTGATTATTATAAAACCCCAATTTCGAAGCAGATGGGACAGACTGTTTATTTAATTGAATAGAAATATGGCCATTAGGTTATTTGTTTATTTTTTAAATAAGTTATAATTTGCCTTTTTTTAGAACAATGAATTTTGGATTTTTTCCAACTGTGTAAGAAATTTTAGCAGTATTGTAAAATAGAATATTTAACATGTGATTTTTTTTTGGGTTCCTGAGAAAATGCAGCTTTCTAACAAAAACAGAAATATCTGGAAAAGCTCAGCAGCTGTGGCAGCATCTGTGAAGAGAAATTAGAGTTAATATTTCAGGTCCACTGACCCTTCCTCAGAACTATTTTCGAACAGTCTGATTGTGAGAGAATTGTAAGAAGAAAGAATCAATAACATTATTACAGGGGCAAATGATTGCTACTGCTTTCTATCTGCGGCTGACTTAAATGTGGAGAAAGGGCTCTTGTGGTGCAGTGGTAGTGTCTCTATCACAAGGAGACATGGGTTCAGGTCCTACCTATTGCAGAGCTGTGTAAAATCCCTGTACAGGTTAATTGGAAATATGTAGATGGGAGAATTGAAGATTTCATAAGGTGGGAAAGAAACAACCTTAACACCATGTATCCAGACAATCCAAAATTGTGTTCTTTCATTTTCAACAGAGAATTTTCTTTTATAATCTGTTTTTACACATTCATTATTGCAATTATATCTCAGTAAGGACTGTGGGAAATATTGGAGTGCAACAAGCCAAGGAAAAGTGTGGTATTTAGCTTTGGATAAAATTCAGGGTCCTGAAGAAGAGTGAAATGTCAACTCCTCCGCCTCCTGATGCTGCCTGGCTAGCTGTATTCTTTCAACCTCCTGCCTGTCTACCTTGGAGAAAGGTCAGCCATTAGATACTAGCCAAAAATTTTGTGTGATTGGGTCAGGAAGGAGAAATTAGCTCACCCCTTTTTAAAATCTTCGCGGTCAATTACAACAAATATTTTTTATTTGCCAGCATGTGCTATCATACTTCCATTAAAGGGTAATTAATTGGTCAAAATGTAGAAGCTACATTATAACATTTACCTGAGTAGAAGGGCATATTAATATCTGTTTCACCCAAAAAATAAAATACATCATTAAATATAGAGAATAAATTGAGAAAGAGTCAACAGACAGAAAGATAAAGGCAATTGCCATTAAGGTCCTTAGAATTTTTGAAATATTACATTTTAAACATGTGCCTATGTGTTTAATTATATTCTGCAGCAGTGATAAAGATTCTAGTTTTTGCATTCTCAGTAGGTGAGTTGCTTTTTCACAGGGCTCTGATGTTTAGGTTGAGAGTTCTAAGTTCTTGTTATTTCCTGTTTGCTCTCTGCTTTGCTGTCCCAAGCTCTTCATATCAGTCCATTTGTATATTCTTCTATATGTGTGTTTTTCAAAATCAAAACCTTCAAAACTTTTCATCTGCTAATAGATGAATGTAAGAAGCTCGCATGAATGAAACAAGCAATGCAAATATCTTAATGTTGACTTTGTTGTCTGGTTTCACTGTCTTTGGATGGAATGGTAATTTCAGTGCAGATAGGACCTGTATAGCTCATTCTGGTTTCAGAAAGATTGCTTCAGGCTATGGTCAAGTGATCACATTAGCCATTTTAGGATAATATTTGTCCTTTGTGTTTAAAATGTTAATTTAATCTATGAACTCAGATTTTAAAAATCAGATGATAGAAATTGAGTATTGACAGTGCATGTTTATCTTTTATCATTAACAAGGTGCAGTGTGTGCAGTTTGATAAGAGTTCAGTGTTAATGGGGGTTCAGAGCTGTGCTGTTCAAGTATCCACTTGTACATTAGACCAGGATGGCTAAAAATTAATTTTGGTCTTTTAATTGTGCATTTTGTGACCTGCCTGTTGATGTTGAGCAAAATAGCATGCAAATTGGTGATGCCCAGTCACATTCATCTGCATTGGAACAAGTTGGGCCTTGGTTGCTAGGAACAGTGCTCATAAAAAGGACATAGTGTAGGGAAGCTTGTTCCTTAAGTGCATCTGCCTAAATTGATTTGCCCTCTCAGACTTGCATAAAGTTGCACGTCTCCAGATTGAACTCTATTTGCCACTTACTTGCCACTCAACAAAACTCAGAAAGAACAAAAATAAAGAGAAAAAAACTAAGACTGGATTGAGAGAAAAAGAAGAAAGACAGGCCAAAGATAAGACTCTTGAAATAAACAGAAATAAGAGTTGAGAATGTGATGCTGGAAAAGCACAGCAGGTCAAGCAGCATCCGAGGAGCAGGAGAATCAACGGTTCGGGCAAAAGCCTTTCGTCAGGAATGAGGCTCATTCCTGATGAAGAGTTTTTGCCCAAAACATTGACTCTCCTGCCCCTCAGATGTTGCCTGACCTGCTGTGCTTTTCCAGCACCACAGTGTTGACTCTAATCTACAACATCTGCAGTCATCACTTTCATCTAGTTGATAAACAGAATAAGGTCACTCACTCAACTGAGTCTGCTCCACCACTCAATAAGATCATGGTTGATCTAATAATCCTGAACTTTACTTTCCCCCCCTACTCCTTTGCCCTTGATTCCCCTATTTATTAAAAATCCATCTTACTCAGCCTTGAAAATACTTAACAAACCAGCCACTATTAACCTTTCTGATAAAGAACTCTACAGACTCACTACTCTCCAAGATAAGAATTTCATCCTCAGCTTTTTCTTACGTGGATAGCCCCTTATTTGAGATTATGCTCTCTGATCCTAGATCCTCCTGCAATTGGGAAAAACATAAAGGATCTATCAGATACTACCAACAAAACTAATGTCATTTACAAAATACCCCATGCAAGACTGTAAAAAAACACTACATTGGACAAACAAGCAGGAAACTTGCCACCAGGATATATGAACACCAACTAGCCACCAAAAGACACAATCCACTCTCACTAGTTTTCATAGGTACAGACAAAGAAGGATACCACTTTGACTGGGAGAACACACACATCCTAGGATAAGTGAGACGAAGACATGCACGAGACCTCCTAGAGGCCTGGCATTCTAATCGCAACTCCCTCAATAAACACCACCTTAGATCCCATTGATCTTGGAAAAAAGAAGAAGTGATCTCACCTAGCTTAAGAAACCAAGACCCATAAACAGAGAGGTGGGACATATCACCAGCGCTTCACCGGAGATCTGACCGATGATGTTACCTAGTTATGGTCACGAAACATCTGAAAACAAACCTTCCAGCTCAGTGAGCTAATTTACATCCATATTGGAACATCATTTCCAAATGTATCCTGTGAAATCCCTTAAAAATTTTGAATGTTTCAATAATATTGCTTCTCATTTTTTTAAAAACTCCAGTGAGTACAGGTTCAAATTCTCCTTATGACAGCATCTCTTCGTATTGGGAATATAACTAAAAATACTTATTTCTGATTCTCAAGCCCTTCAAATTGGATATATAATTTAACATGCTATGATTGTTGCTAGGTGTGCTTCTACCCTGAGGTCTTTAATCCTGTCCCAATACCAATCTACTATAACTTGCTATCTGGTTAGTTTCTTTGAGTTGCACATTCTGGAACTATCTCAAAAGGATTGTATGAACTTCATTAGTATTAATTAGTATTTCTAGTGTATAATCTAGTCTATGATCATTACTGCTCCTTTACCATAACCACACAATATTTATTTTGATATTCTTCATCCTACATTGTGGTTACCTTTATAGGGAGCTTGCCAACAACCCTTTCTTATTGACATCTTTCCTGACACCACCCACATCAAGTCAACATTCCTGATCGACAGTGAAACACAGCCTGAATGAATACATTATTGGGGAATTTGGAGGTATCGTAGGTATTCAGTGCAGAGGGGAAGAGGTGCTGTTTGCTTTGTTTCTGACTCAAATTTCATCAAGATTTTTTTAAACAGATTAAACTGAAGCATAGGAGCAGAGGTCCAGCATAAAAGAGTGAAAGAGGTAAACAATAATTTCATTGGCTGGTGATAGCTAATAATTTGATGATTATACGTTGCTTTTCGGTTGAAGATAAATCAGGGAACTATTTACAGGTTACAAGCTAAAAGTTCAATATGAAACATTTAAAAATCAAATTAAGAGCTAAACATTTAAAATAGAAAGCCGAGACAGGAAATGTATTGTAATTGCATGGTGTAGGAGCTGGTGGACCCATTGTAGGTCACATATCAATAGGATGGTGAAAAGGGCACTTCCCATGCTTGCCTTCATTGGTCAGAGCGTTGAGGATGAGAGTTGCAACATCATATTGCATTTCTACAGGACATTGGTGAGGCCATTTTTGGAGGTGAGAGGGAAAGATTTTAAAAAGGATCTGAGGGGCAAAGTTTTCACAGAGAAGGTGGTGTGTATGGAAAGAGCTACCAGAGGTAGTGACAGAGGCAGGTACAATTACAACATTTAAAAGACATTTGGACAAGTACACAACAATGGCAATGTGACTGGCTAAAGGTTTACCTGGGTGAAATCATCCCAGACCCAGGGGAACGCTCATCGTCAACACCATCATTCTGGAAACGGTCCAGTACGAGGGTCAGTGCTGAGGGAGTGGGCGCTGTTGGAGGGTCAGTGCTGAGGGACATGGGCCAAAAGCAGGCAAATGGGACTAGTTTATTTTGGGAAGCCTGGTTAGTATGGGTGAGTTGGACTGAATGCTTTGTTTCTGTACTGTATGACTCTATGACTCTAAGCATTGGTTGTTTGAGGAACTCTGGCTCAGAAGTCCTGAAGAAGTGTTTTGCCCAAAACATCAACTCTCTTGCTCCTTGGATGCTGCCTGACCTGTTATGCCTTTTCCCGCACCACACTTTAACCACTCTGGTTTCTCCAGCATCTGCAGTCCCTATTGTGCCCTCAGAGTTGATGAGCTGGGGTCTGAGCTTCAAACACTGTGACAAAAAGGGAGGAGGAGAGTCACCTGGATGCTGTGTTTCAGGAAGCTGTCAATCCATTTAGGTGAACTAAATCAAACTCGGTCAGTGGTCAGGGATAGGAGGATTTGATTACCAGTGAGGCAGGTAGAGGGTTACAGGAGGTAGTGCTGCAGGACCCTCAGCCCTTGAACTTATCTAACAGGTCTGAGATTCTTTCTCTATATTTGGATGAGGAGGGGGGAGCTGCAGGGAGAATGAGCAAACTGACCATGGCACCATATGGTACAGGGAGCTATTCAAGAGAGGGGAGAAAAGGGGAATGCAGTTATAATTGGGGATAGTATAGACAGGGGAATAGACCCTGTTCTCTGTGGCTAGAGTTGAGAGTCCCAAACACTGTGTTGGCTGCCTCGTGCCCAGGTTCAGGATACCTCTTCTGGGCTGCAGAGGAACTTGGAGTGGGAGGGGAAGAATGAGTTGGGGCATGGATTAGCATAGGGACTATGGAAAACATGAGAGGTGGGTACAGGAGCTTTGGGTGACTTGGAAGGGCCATAGTGGTGGCACAGAGTGTTTAGTGGCATGGATGGGGCATGGGAAGTTTATGACATTGTGTATGGGGAGGTGGGGGAGATGTGTGTGGTGAACAAGTACTGGTTGTGGTTTCATACATTCTTTTATTAATCTTCAGTTCAGGTGCATGGAGGCAGACCCTCTGTGTAGCCACATTGATAGCGAGATGCTCTCGTCTCTCGCCAGAGTTGTCAGCCCCTCTCTGAAGGAACATCATTCCTTCAGAATAAAAATCCCAACTGCCGTGCTGGTCCCTTTCTTCCCCACAAGTTGTGTTGACAGAGCTGGAAATGTCTTGCCTTTGTTTTTCTGATCCAGAAATTAAAATCAGGTCCTCAGTCTGTCTGTTTCTCTTTCTTCACAGACTCTGTCTCACCTGTTAAGTATTGTCTGTATTTTCTGCTTCTATGCCTTTAAGTAATGCCTGTCTTGTGATATTTCTCACTTTCTCAGTCAATGAACTGCCAATGAGATAAGTACAAATAGTGCCAACAGTTGGATTATTTAATGTAAATGAATCCTAATTATGTAAATTGAGTTTCCTGTTGATAACATTGGACAGAAAACACAAATGTCCCATTCCATCTGATCTGAGCCAAAACACAAGTTGCCCCAACTGGTATGGAGAGGGTAGGTTAATAAGTCTTTTAATAATCAGTAACCTGAGCCAACTAACATTTCAATTTAAATGTCAGGGTTGATTACTAAAGAGTTGCCATTCTGACAAACATCTGAACAGGTCCAATATGTACTCATATATAAATTGATTCATCTCTCCTTTCAGCAAATTATGCAATGAACAACCAGCTCATTGCACAGCGAGCCAAGTCTAATAAATATGCAGGTCACAAAATAGCACTTGTGTTTTGTGCAGTTCTACTGTTAAGTGTCCATGGGGCATGTATGCACTTCTGGTGCTCGCTGCAATTGATTCTACTCAAATGAAGAAATAACACACATCCAAAACTGAATTGAAGACCTAGGTCAAGAAGGTATATCTCTTTATTTTTGAGATGTGCTCTCACAACTTCCCTGTATAACTGAAGTACAAAATCCTTATTTTCATGTATGGTTCTTCTCATAATAAAAGACAGTATCCCTTTAACCTTCCTGATTACCTGGTATCTGCATGCTACACCTTTGAGACAGAGCACCAGCATCCCTCTGGAATTCTACAGACATTCTCTGTTCTTAATACTGCCTTCTTATTCTTCCTGTTAAACTATTTTGCATTTACCCACCTTATATTCCAGCTACCAGATTTTTGTCTACTCAATGAACTTACCAATATTGATCTGCAACTTCCTTATGGCTTCTTTGCAAAATACCTTGTTACTTATCTTGGTGTGAATTTAGCTACCATGCCTTTAAAAACCCTCATCCAAGCCATTGATATAAATTATACAAAGTTGAGGCCCCTGCGCAGACACCTGCAGGACTTCACTTCTGCGATGGAAACTGAGGGATTTTTACACATATTTTTTCACATGAGTTTGCTCAAAGCTTGTATTTCCATGGTTGAATGTGTAACTGGTAGGCTTTTCCATTTCTGAAGTTAATAATTAACTTTTTAAATCTTTCTGTAATGATGATTTGGAGGTGTTGGACTGGGTGCAGACAAAGTTAAAAATCACACACACCAAGTTGTAGCCAACAGGTTTATGTGGGAGCATTAGCTTCACCTGATGAAGAAGCAGTGCTCCGAAAGCAAGTGCTTCCAAATCAACCTGTTGGACTATAACCTGGTGTTATGTGATTTTTAACTTTCTGTAACCACTGTGATTTTGTTAAAAATCAGTCTTTGAAACCTGGTTGTAGAGTGCATGGGTTTTGGTGTACTCATGAAATATTGTTTACTTTGGATTCTTTGTGACCCAGCATGGTAAATAATGGGACCTCAAAGGTTAGTCAGAGAATTTGGGAATCTATTTGCCTGAGGCATGGAGGAGGTAACCTTTGCTGTGCGATAGAAACTTGTAATTTCACTTAACTTTGAATGTTTTAGTCCTTGCAACAGAATAGCTATACACAGCAGTGATCCTCATAAGAGGAGGAAATAGTGAGTTAGATCCTCAGAGTGAAAAGTTGGTCTTGGTTCCAGACCAAATAAAAATCTGGAAGTAATCATTGAAGTGGTTCTAAAATTCAGTGAAGCTCAAGTGTATGATAGCTCCAGGAAGAAGTTATCACAGTCCCTGTTTAAAAATTGAAGATCAAAGAATCATAAACTTATCAAAAGTTTTAGATACAGAGATTCTGATGTGAGGTGTTATATGAGTGATGTTTTGGATACAGTACCAATGGTGTTTCCGGCACTGTACAAACTGTTTTGTTTCTTTTCAATTTAAAAATTAGTATTTTCGGATTAGTGGCATTAGATTGTGTGCTTAAAGTTTTTTTGAATTTGTTTTACAAATAGAAAGAATAATCCAAGCCACTTTATCTTTGATCCATTTGTAATGTTGAAGGAAAATTTGCAGCATTGTGTGCTTATGGTTGACTGAGAGATCACTTTGTTAACACTAAAATAAATAAAGTTTTATAACCTGTCAAGTCGCGTTCCTGTCTGGGATCTGACATGTCCACTGATAATATCTGCTGACGAATACCCATTTATTTTGTGCCAGGTTTCCAGTCTTCCTTCCAAGCTAATATGTTACCCCCACACCATGCATTAACTTTTTCAAATGACTTTTGGAAATCAAAATGCAATGTGGGCTCCCCTTTACCCACGGCACATGTTACCCCTTCAAATAACTCCAAAGAATTAGTTAAACATCATTTTCCTTTGTTTAAATCAAGCCAACTTTCCCAAATTATATAGATTCTTTTTTCTAATACATAGCTATAATTGCTTTTAATTATTCATTCTATTTCCTGTTTATCTCAGCAATATTAGAAATCTCATACCAATATGCACACAGGTCAGTTAATAATCTAATGATTATAACCTCTATTCAGATCATAAAAAGTAGGCGCAGAAGTAGGTCATTCAGCCCATTGAATCCAGCCTGCTGTTCAATAGGATCATTAGCTGATCAGATACTTCTAACTTCACGCTTTCGCCGTAATCAATGATTCACTTGCTGATTAAAGATTTGTCAAACTCAGCCTTAAACGTGCTTTACAACCCAAACTTTGCAGTAAAAAAATCCACAGATTCACCTCCCTCAAGTGAAAGGAAAAACCTCTCATCTCTGTTTTAAATGGGTGACCCCTTAATTTTGAATTATGTTCTCTGGCCCTTAACTTTCCTGAGAAGGGAAACAACCTCTCTGCATCTACCTATGTCAAACCTCCTTAGAATGTTTCTGAAATCCAATGAATCCAAACCCAACCTCCTCAATCTCTCCTCATGCCCTGAATTGATGTACTGAACATTTTCTGGACTGTCTCCAATGCCAGCATATCTTTGCTTAGATAAAGGGATCCATACTGTTCACAGTATCCCAGGCTGCTCTGACCAGGATCTTGTATAGGTCTAGCAAGACCTCTCTATTTTTATATTCCATTTCCTTTGAAATAAAGGCAAACAGTCCATTTGCCTTCCCTATTACCCACTAAAACCTGCATGTTAGCTATTTTGATTCATACATGAGGACATCCAAATCCCTCTGCGCTACAGTTCTCTGCAATTATTCCCTCTTCACACAATATTTAGTTCTGCTATGCTTCCTGCCAAAAAACATAACCCTACACTTTCCCACATTATATTCCATGCTTCAAGTTTTTTGCCTGTCACTTCACCTGTTTTTGTCCTTCCACAGACTCTCTGTCATTCTCCAGTATTTTCCTTCCCACCTACTTATGTCATGGCAAATACAGTGACAATACATTCCAGTATTTCATACATATTGGAATTGATTATTGCTTCAGCACTGACCCTGGCGGCATTCCACTATCGCAGAATGCTAACTTTCCTTTACTCCAACTCTGGAGAAAGTGAGGATTGCAGATGCTGGAGATCAGAGTCGAAGAATGTGATGCTGGAAAAGCACAGGTGATCAGGCAGCATCCGGGGAGAAAGAGAATTGACATTTCGGGCATAAGAATTTATGCCTGAAACTTCAATTCTCCCGCTCCTCGGATGCTGCCTGATTGGCTGTGCTTTTCCAGCACCATCCTCTTCAACTTTACTCCAATTCCATCTTCTACTAATTAGCCAATCCTCTTTCCAGGCTAATACAATACCAGTGCACCATGGGCTCTTGTTCTATTATGTGCAGTATCTTACTGATCTTTTGGAAATCAAATATATTACATATACTGGTTTATCTTTATGTATACTGTTTGCCATCACAAAGAACTGTAATAAATTTCCCCTTCCTGAAGCCATCTGACTTTGTTTGCTCATTAATATATTTTCAAATGTTCTACTATTATTATATCTTTTATAATAGACTCTTTTTACAAATGACAAATGTTAAACAAATTGAATAATAGTTCCCTGTGTTTTGTCTAAGGGTGTTAAATTGAATGACCAATTTGTACATCCACCTTGCAGCCTCCATTCTTATCCAAATACGCTGAGAGAACTTCAACCCTCTCAAAAGCTTGCAGACTCTGTACTCCCTAACCTGCCGCATTCATAGTCACAGCCTCCTGCCCCTGACAAAAATCAATGAATTCCATCTGAAGTGGTGAGACTGCTTCCTTGTACAAAAATTCTGGGTACTTTTGGGTTACTGGACCTGAAATTTTAACTCCGCTTCCTCTCCACAGATGCTGCCAGAGCTGTTAAGTTATTCCAGTAACTTGTGTTTTTGTAACTTTCCTCCTCCATAATGTATCACAGTATCTGCAAGGCAGCCTCCAGCTTATAAACGCTGAGCCAAAGCTATTCGAAATTCAAACATCCTTAATGGGTTTTAAATATTTAATTATATTATTCAATTATTTGTGTTGTGTTTTACATATTTTGGTAACTTTGCCAATGAAATTATTCTACAGAGGCCGGTATCTCTCTCTGATCATTTATTTTTGAGATGTAGGTGATGCTGGCTAGCCAGTATTTACTGCCCATCCCTAGTTGCCCTCAAGAAGGTGGTGGTAAACTGCCTTCTTGAAATGATGCAGTCCGCCAACAGGGAAGGATTTTCAAGATTTTGACTCAGCGACTGTAAAGGAACGATGATATATTTTCAAGCCAGGATGGTGAGTGGCTTGGTGGGGAATGTGAGAGTGGTGGTGTTCCAATGTATCTGCTTCTCTTGTCCTTCTGGATGGAATTAGTCATGGGTTTGGAAGTGGTCGTGCTGTCTGAGAATTTCTACAATGTATCTTGGCAAGAGTACATGCTGTTGTTACTGAGCATCAGTGGTGGAAGAAGTATAAATTTGTGAATGGTGCCAATCAAGCAGTCTGCTTTGTTCTGGACGGTGTCAAACTTCTTGAGTATTTTTGGAGCTGCACTCATCCAGGCAAGTGTGGAGTATTCCATTACACTGCCTTGTAAATGGTAGACAGGCTTTGGGGAGTCTGGAGGTGAGTTACTCACCACAGAATTCCTCACCTTTGACCTGCTCTTGTAGCCACTGTGTTGATGTGGTGAGTTCAACTGAGTTTCTGAACAATGGTAACCCCCAGGATGATAGTGTGTGATTCAGAGATGGTAACACCATTGAATGTTAAGGGGCAGTGTTTAGATTATCTTTTATTGGTGATTGTCATAGCCTGACATGACTATTACTTGCCACTTGTCAGCACAAGCCTGGATATTGTCCACAACTTGTTGCATTTGGGCAAAGATTGCTTCAGTATCTCTGCCACTTCCCCTTTTTATATGTCAGCCAGGGCTCCCTGATTGGACCAGGTTAACAGCCCCAATCAGGGAATTCATATTCTACGAAGTCCAGCCGACTGATCCCATTATAATCACTACATCGCTCTCCCTTTAAGGCTGGGGACACAGGCTGCTTTTTCTTTTGGAGGTCCTCATGGGGTGTTTTAGCACTGGATTAGATTTTTCCAATTTTGCCTCTGATACTAGCTGCATGTAACACACAGTGGCTGAGCTCTTCTACCAGACGCCTCTCGGTGGAATTTCATTCTTTTCTTCTGGCAGCAAAGGGGTTGAGGCAGCTATTTCTGTCATGTCCATCTCTGATTTGGAGAGAGGAGGATGAACCCTCAGGTTCTGGCAGCACTTCCGAAGGTTCAAAGGAGCAGGGTATGTAATCAAACAGCTTGGTATCAACCTCCATTGGAATGATTGACCATTTAACCAGTCATTTATTGATTCTGATTTGGATGTTGCTGAGCAATTTAACTGAACCAAGCCAGATGTAAGTAGAAGCTCCAGGGTGTACACTCAACTGGACACCAACCATGAATTCTCTTGCTCAGGTTAGGTTGAGTGGGACCATTTTAGATTAGATTAGATTCCCTACAGTGTGGAAACAGGCCCTTCAGCCCAACAGGTCCACACCAACCCGCCAAAGCGCACCCACCCAGACCCATTCTCCTACGTTTACCCTGTCACCTAACACTACAGACAATTTAGCATGGCCAATTCACCTAACCTGCACATTTTTTTTAGACCGTGGGAAGAAAACGGAGCACCCGGAGGAAACCCACTCAGACACGGGGAGAATTTGCAAACTCCACACAGTCAGTCACCTGAGGTGGGAATTGAACCCGGGTCTCTGGTGCTGTGACGCAGCAGTCAGGATACCAGCAGCTACTAGCATGGTTTGTCAGCTGGGATCCTGAAGAAAATCTTAACCATTCGGACCAGACTTGTCTTTGTTTTGGGGCTGACTTTGCTGTGGGCTGACCCAGAGTCACTCTGATCAGGCTATGTCCTGAGTGAGGCTAGGCAATTGCCTGTATTCAAGTGATGTTTTCCAAACTCAGTCAGACTGGTGACAGTGTCCACTTCAGAATACCCTGCAATTCATATGCTCCACTTGCCACATTTTCCAGCAATAAGCTTGTTTGAGGTCCAGTTGGGCTTCAGCTTGCAGGCATTTTTGCATGGATACATCATTAATCCTGCATACTAGATGGTCTCTAAGCAACACATTAGTGGTTAATTCAAATTCAAAGGCTTTTGTCAGTATTTTAACCCAGTCAAAAAACCCCAAGGTGGATTCCCCTGGTTCTCCAATTGCTGAGTAAAAGTAATAGCATCTGAGAATTAGAGCAGGCTTGAGATCGTAATATTCATTAACTACATCAGTCAATTCTTAGTACCTAGTGCCTCAGGGAAACTAAGGCTCCTAACAACAGAAAAAGCTGTAGCTCCACAGGCTACCTGAAGAATTACTCATTGTTTTGCATCTGCCTCAATGTCATTTGCTTGGAAAAGATAATGCATTCTTTCCACATACTGGGCTCAGACCTC
The DNA here is from genome assembly GCF_020745735.1 of Hemiscyllium ocellatum. Taxonomy (NCBI): domain Eukaryota; kingdom Metazoa; phylum Chordata; class Chondrichthyes; order Orectolobiformes; family Hemiscylliidae; genus Hemiscyllium; species Hemiscyllium ocellatum. Next base: position 13,535,051 of record NC_083415.1, on the reverse strand, counting down.
AATGGCAAGGTCCAACAAATCAAGCTTTCCGAACAAAGGTGTGATGTAGGAAAATGCTTACCCTAACTCAAGGATGACTGTTTCGAGTCTTCAGGATTGTGCTTCATTCTCATTGCTACTTAAGTAACTCTACAGAGGCTGATATCCGTAACCAAGTCACTCTTTATCTAAGCCTGATAAGTCCTTGTTTATGGTACCGCCTCTTAACAGAGTCAGGCACCAGTATGTTTGACACTTCCTTTTTTTGCTGTGAGCCAGAGCTCTCTGATTGGATGAACAACCCCAGTCAGGGAACTTATATTCTACGAGGTCCAGCTGACTGACCTTGTTATAACCACCAGTTTTTATTCTGTACTAAAATTTAAGAATCAAAAATATCTTAATCACTTACCAGAGATTCACCAAACAGGTAGCTCATTTTTCTATAGTAGAAATATAATCAATTCTAATCATCTTCAATTAATCTAGTTTTATCTTTAACTGCCTGTAATAGCATCCATACCTAGCTTTCTCCTCTTGGTGATACTGACTGCCTAACTAAGGTTCTCCCTACATGCACTTCACTGCTCTCCACAAAGCAAACAGTTAACATCAGTCATGTAAGTTCAGGAAGCCTTGTTTTTCCAAGAAACAAAGTTCTCTAATGAAGTTTCAACAACCTCTTTTCAAAGAAACAACTTAATTATTTCCGTAAAACCTGACATAAATGTAGTTTTTCACAATTCTTCAAAACTGAAGATCTCGAAAAAGTAATACATTGAAGGTCTTTGCAACAGAGTGAAGGCTTTTTAAAATATCTTCATTAAAGACGTCATTAAAGAAATTATATTAAGCTAGCAGTCAGACAAAGTGCTGATCACAGCATCAACTCTGACTCCGTAGCAGAACCTTCTCGTCTAAGTCATGGAACATCTAGTAGGGAAATCTAAAGTTAGTCTGGCTATTCAGTGAGGTCCTAGAGAGGGAGGGGCCAACCTTTGGTCAATGAAAGTCATTACATCATTTGGAACTTTTTTTTGACATTGGTGCATCCCAAAATGCTCTCCCAGAGAGAGATACAGTTGGCTAATTTCTTTGGAGATCCTATAATCTCCTTAACTCAAGATTGAATTCAGACTTGAAACAGTGAAAGAACATCTATCGATTCAATATCATTGAGCAAAACAGGGTTGTGACTTTTATTTTTCTATTAGAAACTCTCTAAGCAAATAAAACTTGCTCTATGTAAGTGCAATTATGCAGTAGAAAAAAAAAATCAAAAGGAAGGAATGTAAAACATTAACCTGCTTATTGAAATAGGTTAACAACTCCATTAAAGTAATAGAAAGCTTTTGTCTATAATTATCAGCAAGTCTTTAATATGCTTCTATTAATGTTTTCTTGAGAGATTACACCTTTGAGCTACTCTTGAATTATACACTCTGCTTCAATCTAATATACTTCACACTTATTTAATTCTTCAATTTTTTTATGACTATTTATAACTTGATTCTAAGATCTCTCACCTCCTTTTCTTTTCAGAATTTCTGTACTCCTGATTTTATCTGCACTTTGAGACCGTGGCCTGAATTTTAGGCTCCCGCACTGAGGAGTTGGTTAGAAGATGGAGACAGGGGTACATTCTTCACATGGGAGAGCTGTTTTAGAGTCATTGAATCATACAGCACAGGCATAGACCCTTCAGCCCAACCAGTCCATGCTAACCATTATCCTAACCTAAACCCAACTCTGCCTGCACTTGGCCCATATCTCTTCAAGCATTTCTTACTCATGTACTTCAGTCTAAATATACTTCACACTTACTCACCTCTTTATTTCTTTTATGACTATTTCTAACTTGATTCTAAGATCTCTCATCCCCTTTCCTCTTCTACAGAATTTCTGTTCTTCTCACTTTGTCTGCGCTCTGGGACCGAGGCCTGAATTGAAAGTGGGGGCAGGGGCACAGTCCATCTGGCAACCTTCTCAGTGGCCCTACCACTGAAGCCAAATGTCATTTAAACGTTATAAACACACCCGCATCCACCACTTCCTCTGGAAATTCTTTCCACATGTGAACCACTCTGTGTGTTAAACAAATGTCCCAATACCTTTTTTAAATCTTTCTCTTCTCATCTTAAAACCATGCCCCCTGGACTTGAAATCCCCCACTCCAGGGAAAGGACACATGTGATTCACCTTATCTATGTCTCATAATTTTATAAACCCCTATAAAGTTAACCTCCAGCTCTTATACTCCAGTGAAAAATGTCCCAGCCTATCCAGCCTCTCATTATAGCTCATTCCCAGTAACCTCCTGGTAAACCTCTTCTGAAACCCTTCCAGCTTAATAACATCCTTTCTATAACACGGTGACCAGAACTAAACACTGTATTCCAGAAGAGGTTTCACCAATGTCCTGTACAAGCTCAACATGATTTTCAAACTCATATACTCAAAGTTCTGAGCAATGAAAACAAAGATGCTAAATACTTTGGTTAGGGGATTGGGGTCCACAGTCTTCTCTAAAATTCAACACAAAAACTGTGCCCTTTAGTTAATCTGAAATTATTTCAATTGTAAAAAAAAATTAAATGGCCGATAGAAATTATAATAAATATAGATTTTGTTTTAAAACACATGTTTTCAACTAACCTGACCTCATGTCACATTAACTAAAATCCATCCTGAATACCTAAGTGAATTTTAGTTTTTCGGGATTTATCTCAAGGATGTGAGAATATAGTTCCACGTCTGCAATGGTTTCTCAAGATAAAACAAACTGATTGCTCACCACTCCCCCAACTTGGAATCACACCCCATCTTCACTACTGAACCTGACAAATCACTGCTGGAATGTAAAACCCCCACTGGATCCAAGACCCCCAAATTCTCATTGGACCCTTCACAAACTCACCCGCACAGAAACTGAAAAATTACTTCTTTCCCTCCCATCTCCAGAACTGACACTAGATTAGAGAGTAGCTGCTGTAACCCTCAGCCTCCTATTTATACAATGTGGTTGAGGGAAAACTGGAAACTAAAGACCAGTTAACCCAACATTGGTGGTAGTAAAAATGCTGGATTCCATTTTTAAAGGTTGCGTAATAGAGCAGTTGGAATCCAGTGACAGGATTGGATCGAGTCAACATGGGTTTATGAAAGGGTAATTGTGTTTGACAAATCTCATGGAATTTTCAAGAAAGTAACCAGTGCTGTTGATAAGGGGGAACCAGTGGATGTGATTTACCAAGACTTTCAGAAAGCATTCAATAAGGTTCCACATAACAGATAAACATGTGAAATTAAAGTGCATGGGACTGGGGGAAGTGTACAGACATGAATAGACAATTGGTTGACAGATAAAAAAAAGAGTAAAAACAAATGAATCATTCCGAATGGCAGACAGTAACTAAAGGAATATCACAGGAATCAGTGCTTGGTCCAGCAATTCACAATAGATTAAAGTGAGAGAATGAACTATAGTATCTCTAACTTTGCAGACAACCCAAAGCTAGATGGGAGGATGAGCTATGAGGATCCTGCAGACATGCTTCAGTGTGATTTGTACAATTTGAGTGAGTGGGCAAATGCATAGCAGATGAAGTATAATGTGGACAAATGTGAGGTTACTACTTTGATAGCAAAAACAGAGAGAAGATTATCTGAATGGTGATAGGTTATGAAAGGGGAGATCCATCAAGACCTGGGTGACCTTGCACACCAGTCATTGAGCATAGGAATGCAAGAATAGCAGGCAATGAAGAAGGCAGATGGAATGTTGGCCTTCTATAGCAAGAAAATTTGAGTACAGGAGCAGGGATGTCTTCCTATAATTGTCCAGGGCCTTGGTGAGACCAGCTTGGAGTCTTGAGTACAGTTTTGGTCTTCTCACTTGAGGAAGGGTGTTCTAGCTATTGAGAGAGAGAGTGCAATGAAAGACTTCTAGACTGAATACTGAGAAAAAGACTGACTGGGTAGGAATATGTTCACTGGAATTCTTTTTTAGACGAGTCAGGGGAATCTCATTGAAACCTATAAGTTTCTAACATTAGTAAGAAGTAGATCATGCTATGGAGTATGCCTTTTAGGATTGAAATGAGTGCAGATTTATTCAAATGGAGAACAGAGAATCTGTGGAATGCTTTGCCACAGAAAATGGTTGAGTCCAGAACATTGAATGTTTTCAAGAAGGAGTTAGAGCTAGTTTTAAGGCTACAGGGATCAAAGGATATGGGAAGAAAACAGGAACATGGGGCTGATTGGATGATGGTTATGTGAATAGTGGAACAGGTTGAATGGCCTTTTCCTATTTTCAATGTTCTTATGTTTCACCTAGTGAACCTACTTAATCTCTTATTGCATAAGACTGCCAAACTTGACACTCTCCACCCCAGATCCTCAGTGGAAAAAGGGAGGGATCTCTACTGTTGGAGTGTAGGCTGTTACCCTGACCTGCCTCTCGGGTGAGGAAGTGGGGAGTGTGCGGCTGCAGCCCATCTAGAAAGTGCCTCTGTGCTGTTTGAAATGTCCTGTAGGGAGTTTCCTTAGGTTGGCTCAGATTGTGGGGCATCACATCCTTCTTACTCTTGTAGAACAGCAAATGGTTAAAGAGCTCCTGAATAGGCACTGTAACTAAAACTCAAGCAAATGGTGAACAAAACTAAGAAAAAAATGAACAGAAAGTCACTAAATCAAAATATCACCATCTGGGTGATGATACACTCCAGTTCCTGTGGTGCCAAACAGTTTCTGCATGCCTCTATTGTGCTTCCTCTCAATAGACACCTGATTGTGACCATGAAAGAAGGGCAAATGGTCAGACACCATGACCCCTTTCATGACTTGGGGCCCAGACCTCTAAATGGCCATTTTGGCCAAGTCTAGGAGTAGGTCCATGAGGACACCCTCTAACCTGCCTAACCCTCCTTGCCCAGAGACCATGAGCTTGCATCAAAATGCAACCAAAGATTTATGAGCAGATACCTCAGATAAAATAAAGAGGGGTGCAAAAAAAGACATTCAACATAAATGTGAAAAACTAATCCCCACCTCCCCCAGGCTGCAACCGCTCCATGTAGCCCGGCACCCAGTGAATTGTACTCAAACTATAATCAAATGGGACAGTTGCATACAGCAGTCTTTATCCAAGATTTCCAATGGACAGATGCCCCCACTTTTAGGTGGCGCCCCCAAAGGAGATCTCCATTGCTGGGGGGTGGAATGTTATGCTAGAGCCATATCCAATAACGGTCAAAGGTAAGGCAGTGACAAGTGAGCAGCAATAGTTCCTACAGGTACTGCTGTATGATGTTTTGAAGGACACAAGGAGATTTTCCCTGAGACGAGTAAGGTTCAAAGACACTGCATTCTGAGTGAACCTCCAGTATCCAAATACTCTTCTTCTGGGGTGTAAGGGCCAGTTTGATTAATATCAGAATCAATCACTAGCGAGTCTTAATGAGAAGTTGAAAGATGTTATTCTTTAAATAATGACAATAGGTATAAGTTACATTGGCTGGTAAGATGTCATAACTGAGAATCAAATCTTATCAGATTTATAAATGATTAAAGTGAATAAATGAGTGAAGAAATGATGAAGATTGCTGCAATATTGTGCCTTGCATTTGGCCCCTAGAATAGCCCTGGATTTGTCAGATTGCAACTTGTTACACAAGCCAGTGATTCTTAAAGGACTAAGTTTTAGACTGCATTAACTCTATCTAATCTGACAATGTCATACACTTTGAGTTGAGAAAAGAGGAGAGATGGGTTATCATTGTGTCTGCCTAGACTTATTTATTATGTCAACTAACCAGTATATTCTTACTATTGTCCAATAAACTGCATCTTGTCGTTAAGGTAAGTGACCCTTCTTGTTAGCAGCCAAAAGTAGTTCATTCTTTAATAAGGAGAGCCTTAATCCTTGTCATTAAAAAAAGATTAACTACGAGAAAGTGAGGACTGCAGATGCTGGAGACCAGAGTTGAAAAGTGTGGTGCTGGAAAAGCTGTTTGGTAGTGGAATTGGTCCTCCAGGGAGCAGATGCGGCGGAGGCGAAGGAATTGGGAATATGGGATGGCATTTTTACAGGGGGCAGGGTGGGAGGAGACGTAACCTCGGTAGCTGTGGGAGTCTTTTGGTTTGTAGTAAATGTCTGTGTTGAGTCGGTTGCCTGACTGGGAGACCGACTCGGGTGACCGACTCAACACAGACATTTACTACAAACTGACCGACGCCCACAGCTACCTGGATTACACCTCCTCCCACTCTGCCCCCTGTTAAAAACACCATCCCATATTCCCAATTCCTTCGCCTCCGCCGCATCTGCTCCCAGGAAGACCAATTCCACTACCGAACAGCCCAAATGGCCTCCCTCTTCAAAGATCGCAACTTCCCCTCCGACTTGGTCGACGATGCTCTCCACCGCATCTCAATCCACTTCCCGCACCTCCGCCCTTGAACCCCGCCCCTCCAATCGCCACCAGGACAGAACCCCACTGGTTCTCACCATCCACCCCACCAACCTCCGGATACATCGTATCATCCTCCATCATTTCTGTCACCTCCAAACAGACCCCCCCCACCAGGGATATATTTCCCTCCCCATCCCTATCAGTGTTCTGGAGAGACCACTCCCTCCGTGACTCCCTCGTCAGGTCCATGCCCTCCACCAACCCAACCTCCACTCCTGGCACCTTCCCCTGCAACTGCAAGAAGTGCAAAACTTGCACCCACACCTCCCCCCTCACCTCCCTCCAAGGCCCTAATGGATCCTTCCATATCCGTCACAAATTCACCTGCACCTCCACACACATCATTTACTGTATCTGCTGCACCCAATATGGTCGCCTCTACATTGGGAGACAGGTCGCCTACTTGAGGAACCTTTCAGGGAACACCTCTGGGACACCCGCACCAACCAACCCAGCCGCCCCGTGGCTGAATACTTTAACTCCCCCTCCCACTCCGCCAAGGACATGGAGGTCCTTGGCCGCCTCCATCGCCAGACCCTGGCCACACGATGCCTGGAGGAAGAGCGCCTCATCTTCCACCTAGGAATCCTCCAACCACACAGGATGAATGTAGATTTCTCCAGTTTCCTCATTTCCCCTATCCCCAACTTATCTCAGTCCCAATCCCCGGATTCAGCACTGCCCTCTTGACCTGCAATCTTCTTCCCGATCTCTTCGCCCCCCACCCCCTCTCCGGCCTATCACCCTCACCCTCACCCTCACCCTCACCTCCTTCCACCTATCATATTCCCAGCACCCCTCCCCCAAATTAACCCCCCCCCCACCTTTTATCTCAGCCCACTTGGCACACCAGCCTCATTCCTGAAGAAGGGCTCATGCCCGAAATGTCGATTCTCCTGCTCCTCGGATGCTGCCTGGCCTGCTGTGCTTTTCCAGCACCACACTTTTCAAAAGTTAAAACAAGATTGTTGGAAACGCTTTACCCCAAACATTTGCTTTATGTTTGGCTTTACAGAGGTTACAATGATTCCTCTTGGCCCCTGAAGAAAAATTCTCTCAGCACTCCAGTTAATTATTTAAGGACAGGAATGATTGCTTTGTGTATGCAATGCACAGTCAAGATAATCAGGAACTTTTTGACTTTAAACAATTTAATGAAGAACAAGTTCTGAATAAATTTTCAGTGAACAATGTGACCTGCAAAACAAGGAATTACAGAGATACATAACTGAATTACATTGGTACAGAGTGTTGTGATCTAAAACAACAAATTATCATGCCATACATGGTGAAAAATGAATTGGAGAATTGCCTCAAGATGAGGTGATGAATCAGTTAAGCCAGAGGTGAAAGTAATGTTCTGACTTCAACATACAAGTCTTAAATGAAGAATTTCATGTATTATTTTATGAATTACCCACATTCACAATCTTCTAAAAAGCTGACATCATCAAAACAGAGGAGGATCACACTGATCCAGAAACTATTTGATTAGGTTGTAGGAACACAGGGCTTAGGACCAGCAATAAGCATTGAGCCCTTTGAGCCTGTTTTATTGCTTAATAAGATCATGGTTGATCTGATTGTGGCCTATATCTACTTTCCTGTCTGCCCCAATAACTGTCAATTCCCTTGTTCATCAAAAATATGTCTAACGCTGCCTTGAATAAATTATTATCTTGAAAAATATGCATACATTCCTATTTGTCAGAAATTTGTTGGATACTTAAAATCAAACTGTTGAAAATGCTAAATTTCTATTTCTGATATTTTAGTAGACACGTCTAACAATTTAAATTAAACTCTTAAACATTGAAGTAAGAAACTTAATATAAATCATCTTGGCAGAATACCATCACTAATAACATTTTCTACTCTCATATCCCTCAATTAATTTAATTGTCTTTTATCCTTTAATATTGAATCATGTGTAGATTGTGAAAAGGTTAATAACGTGATGAAAGAATAAAATGAGTGGTTTCCAAGCAACTATGGCAGAAGTTATAACAGTTAGTGTAAGGGAGTCGGAGCTACTCAAATTGTAAGGTCGATGATCAGATTAATTCATGCTGAAGTTCCATTAGTTGATCCTGATGGCGTACAGCTACACAATTAGGATTGATGAGTTAGTAATACTACAAAGACAAAAAGATGTGAGGTGGTCGATTTTGTAAATCTGTACTCCTGGCACAGGTTTTACATCAGGAATTCAGGTGCATATGTTTTGTACAAATGACAAGGAATTATTGAGGCAAACTGACCAGTCTATCTGAATTCCCAACAATAAATCAACACTGACAATGCCAATTTATGCAATCTATACAAAATAGAACAATTGGAAACATAAGAAATCTCAAAGAAAGTAAATGGTAAACATAACAAAATCAGTCAGCCAGTATGATGTCTGAAAGTGTACTTTTATTTTCCAGAATCCTACTGTTCATGGTTTTTGTTTTAAGTTGTTTTGTTTTCACCATGATGTTAGTGTGAGGTTAGTACTCATGGATGAGTTCACTTATCATTGTGTTATTGTGTTGTGAGATTCATTAATAAAGGTGAATTTCAGCACCAAGAGCTGGGATGAACAGTGAAAACATAACCAACTTAATTTACAAAAGGAGAAAAGCAACCTAAAGAAAAAGTGAAATATACAGCAACAAGAAAAATGACCAGTGGGCCCTTTCTTTCCGAAAGAGAATGGAATCTTCTGAGTCCACCTGAGGAAGCACAAGGAGTCTTGCTTTAATGTTTCATCTGAAAGATGACACCTCCAGCAATGCAGCCCCCCCTCACTGAACTGCACTGAAGTGTTAGCCTGTTCGCCCCAAATTCTATTTATGAGTCCCAATAAGAATATAAGAATGGGTCTTGAATCTACAAGCATTGTGATTCACAAATGAGAGGACAGGATTGGAACCAATAACCACCAGGAATGCTGCAATATCACGTAACTGAGATGAACCCATGGAACAGCATGTCATAGGCTCAGTGCAGTGCATTGACAAAGTAATACAACAATTTCATTCTCTTTCAATGTGTACTTCTTAATTATTGCCTATATGTTCTATCATTGTGTTTAATCAGGTGCACATCTGAGGCTGAGAACTTGGTATCTCTTTCACCTATTTTTTGAGAGTTTTAAGTCCCTTAAAAGCTCCAAATTAATGTGCTCGCTTGTGGGATACCCTGTGCTGACCACGATATTGCTGCAGGTACTAGTACATGTGTGGTGCATGTAATATAGGTGGGTGGGTTAGTAAATTTGCAGATGATACAAAGATTGGTGGTATTGTGGATACTGTAGAAGGTTGTCAAAGGATACAGCAAGATAGAGATCAGTTGCAGAAATGGACGGAGGAAATGGCAGATAGATTTTAATCCAGCTAAGTGTGAGGTACTATACTTTGCGACATCAAATGTTATGGAAAAGTGTGCGGTAAATGGCAGGATCTTGAACAGCATTGACCTTGGAGTTCAAATCCATAGTTCCCTGAAAGTGGCCACGCAAGTAGTTGGGTGGTAATGAAAGCATTTGGCATGCTTGCCTTTATTGGTTGGGGAATTGAGTTCAAGAGTCAGGATGCCTTGTTGCAGCTTTATAAGCTGAAAATGTGTTGCTGGTTAAAGCACAACAGGTCAGGCAGCATCACAGGAACAGGAAATTCGATGTTTTGGGCAAAAGCCCTTCATCAGGAAAGCTTTTGCCCGAAACGTCGAATTTCCTGCTCCTTGGATGCTGCCTGACCTGCTGCGCTTTAACCAGCAACACATTTTCAGCTCTGATCTTCAGCATCTGCAGACGTCACTTTTTACTTGCAGCTTTATAAGGCCTTATTTAGGTCACATTTAGAGTATTGCGTTCAATTCTGGTCACCGCATTGCAGAAAGAATGTGAAGGTTTTGGAGAGGATACACAGGAGATTTACCAGGACACTGCCTGGATTAGAGAGTATGATCTGAAAGGAGTCACTAGAGAGACTCTGGTAGTTTTCTTTGGAGCAGCAAAGGCTGAGGGGAAACTTTATAGAAGTCTATAAAAATTATGAGATGCACAAATAGAATTGATGATCAGAATCTTTTTTTCTATAGTTGAAATGTCTAATACGAGGGGGCATGCATTTAAAGTGAGAGGGACAAAGTTCAAAGGAGACATGCGGGGCAAGTTTTTTACACAGAGAGTGGTAGGAGTCTGGAATGCGCTGCCAGGCATGGTGATGAAGGCAGATACGATGGGGGCTTTTATGAGACTTTTAGATAAGTGCATGAATATGCAAGGAATAGAGGGATATGGACTAAGAGCAGACTGAAGGGATTAGTCAACTTGGCATTTTGTTCAGCACAATATTGTGGGCCGAAGGACCTGTTCCTGTGCTGAACTGTTCTATGTTCTATGTTCCATATTCTAAACTGGAAATGTGAAGAACAGTTGCTGACTTGTATTCTAAGAGCTCAAATCTCAAACTCATGTCCTTTCCTAACTCTGCACATCTGAGCATCCATTCAGCAATAGGAAGGAGCCCTGTCCCGACCAGCTTATAAAGGGATCATCAGCTACTTATACAGTTACTTTAAAATCACTTCATATAGACTGTTTCTGTAATTCCATAAATAGCATATTCTGCAGCTGCCATGGGGATGTAACAGTCTGTCATGGTGATGGAGAATGAACAGAGAGGACACAGAGAATAAGACAAGCTTTTAGAAGAAGAGGAGAAGAAAAGTTGGGGCAGCTGGGGAAGGTGAGGAAAAGAGATCTTAAGTGTCAGCTACGTCTATCCAGGAAATTCTGAGAACAATTCTTCTCCGTGAACATCAACAAGGAATGGGGTGCTAAATGTTGGCACGTTCTCGAATAAATCTACTAGATGCTGCAACTACAAATCCAACCTCTGGGAGGGAGAAGACAACATTGCCAGTAGATGTGAAAGCGACCATGACCATAAAGTTTTTGTGTCTGGCTCCTTCCATGCTAAATTGGAATATTTGCCATACCAGCCACTTGTTATGTAAGGGAGGCCATTGAGACTCTATATTTCAAGAGAGCTAGATACATTTCATTTTCTATCGACAGAGAGCAGAAGGCAGATTGAACATTTGACTTTGCAAGGAATGCGGTCTTCCCCATGCTACAGAGTACCAGTGAGTGCATGCACATTTCTTTGTGAGCACTGCAATACCCTATAGCAGAACCAAAAGCCTTCAACATCCAACCAACATGCAATCACAGGCAGGGAATCACTCAGGTTAGTACTATGTAAAAGTTTGTGAAGGTTTGTAGATCAGGTTGAGGTTTAGGGTGTAGGTTTGCTCACTGAGCTGTAGGTTTGATATCCAGACGTTTCATTACCTGGCTAGGTAACATCATCAGTGGCGACCTCCAAGTGAAGTGAAGCTGTTGTCTCCTGCTTTCTATTTATATGTTTGTCCTGAATGAGGTTGCTGGGGTTTGTGGTGATGTCATTTCCTGTTCATTTTCTGAGGGGTTGATAGATGGTATCTAGATCTATGTGTTTGTTTCTGGCATTGTGGTTGGAGTGCCAGGCCTATAGGAATTCTCTGGCATGTCTTTGCTTAGCCTGTTCCAGGATAGATGTGTTGTCCAAGTCGAAATGGTGGGTTTTTTTTCATCCGTGTGTAGGGCTACGTAACCTGGGACAGGCTAAGCAAAGACATGCCAGAGAATTCCTACAGGCACTCCTAGAGACACTCCAACCACAACGCCATAAACAAACACATAGGCCTAGATACCATCTATCAACCCCTCAGAAAACGAACAGGAAATGACATCACCACAAACCCCAGCAACCCCATCCAGGCGAAAGATATAAATAGAAAGCAGGAGACACAGCTTTGCTTCACTTGGAGATCGCCACTGATGATGTTACCTAGCCAGGTAATGAAACGTCTGGATATCAAACCTACAGCTCAGTGAGCAAACCTACACCCTGAACTATGTAAACTGGCAAGAGTCAGAATACCTCTATTTTTCAGCAGTCCATTATAACAACTGTACTTGGACCATTGCAACAAATCAGAGGATGGAAACAGGGTGATTAACATTAGCAACTAATGATATGTATGATGATTCTGGCAGAAAGCTCACAGCTATGTTCACAGAATGAATTGATTTTTATTCATTCTTAGAATGTTGGAAGTCCAGCATTTATTGCTTTTTATAAATTCCTCTTTCGGAGTCTGTGGTGAGTTGCGCTATTGCAGTTTGTCCAGTGTAGGCCCAACTAGTATGCAGTTAAGAGATGGATTTTGACCTAGCGGCAATGAGGAAACGGTTGTTGTTGTTCCAATCTAGGGAGGTGTGTGCCTTGTGTGGGAACATTCAGGTGATGTTATCAAAGGGAGTGCAAGGCTGCCTTCTCCTGGTATCCAGACAATTGACAACCTTGTCAGCGCAGGACTGACTCTGAAATCTTTGAAATGAGCAGGCAGAATGAAGTTGGTGAACTGTCCTTATGAAAGTTCAATGGGCATGGGTTAATGGCACATTTCAATCCCTGTGCCAGCTTGTAGTGGCTAATGTATCTTGCCCTCGTAATGTTATTGAGCTTTCTGTGTGAGCAATGTTTGGCACTGTCTGTAAACAATGTCTGTAAACAAAACAGAGTGCCTTTAGCTCCTCCCTGCTTCCCCAAATTGAATTGATTTCTCAGCAGGTCTCGTGGCTGTTCAGCTGAGGTGTCTATTTCTGTATTTATCTAACAAATGTGAATGATTCTCATGCTGTCACTTTTAAAGTAGGTCTGAGTTCTTTTTGTCAGTCTGTGTCTGGGAAAGGGAATTGACTGTTTCTTTTCATGTCCTGGGTGATCTGGAAAAGCTTTGCACAGTGATTTTTTTTTCATGCTCTTTAGTTTAATTTGCTCTTTAATTTCAGATTTTGTTTAATTAGATCCTTTGATTTTAGCTTTGACCTCATCTGCCAATTTTCCCTTATATGCTACCCCTCTAACCATTTGAAAAGCAGTATGCCTTTGTACAACAAATTACACTTGTTCCTTGAAGTTTATTATTATTGCGAACAAAGTTTAGCAAGTTCGAGAACAAGAAAAAGGTCCTTTCAAAGTCACCTTTAATTTGTTTCTCCTCTACTTGTCATGCTAATTCACACGTATCAACTTCCTACTGTGTCAGTTTGTCCTGCAGTTAAAAAATCCATTTCAGTTGCCTGGAGCATATCTCACACTATTATATTGGTGGTGTTCATCTCCTTTAGTTTGTTTTGTGGCGTGTGAGATGGAGGACTTTTGATTAGCAGTTGCAGGAAAATAAAACAGAAGCTTTTCTTTCTCAGAAATTCTTCAAACGATATCAACACTTATTTGTTTTGTAATTTCAAAGTGATGTATGTATTGTGCTGACAGTTTCAACAAAAAAACACAATAAGTAAAAGTAGGAGTAAGCCATAATATCCGCAATAAACTTTATAATTATGTTTGAGCTTCAACATCAATTCCACTTTCCCATCTTATTCGTATATCCCACTAATCCCAGGTGTTGCAAAAATCTATTGATTTCAGTGTTGAATCTGCTAATGAATGAACCTCAATGCTCTCGGATCTGTGTAAGCAATTTGTAAAATTTTATAATCCTCTGAATGGAGGGGTTTCTCCTCCTTTCAGTGTTGAAAATCTGACCTCTTGTCTTAATACAGCAACCATAGTTCTAGGGTCCCGCAGCCAGGATAAACAATCTCTCAGCATTTCCCAAGTCAAGCACTTCAAAGATTTTTACGTTTCATCGAGATACATTGCCGTCTTTCCAAACTTCAGAGAATATAGGGCTACTCTACCCAATCTCCCTTCATAGGATAGACTTCTCATAACAGTAATCGATCTAGGGAACTTGTGTTGCAAATCTACCTGCCAGCTGACTCTAGTGTAGAGCAGAATGCCACTAGTGGAATTGGTGCAGTTCTGTGCCAACTTATAGAAACCTCTCTTCTTGCCTTGCCCCTTGTTGCAGAGTGGTGCCTGTCAAGCTTTCTAATTACTTACCTGTGTTTAATAGAAAGAGGTCACTCATTTACTAAAATTCTCTCTGTTTTCCTTTAAGTTAGGAAACCAAAATTATACACCTAACTCCAAGATGTTACTCTTATATTCCAGACCATTTGCAATAAAATCTAAGGTATTATTTTCCTTCCTAATTATTTTCTGGACTGTGTGTTAACTTCCTTGTAGATTCATGTACAAAGACCATTAAATCCCTCTGGTTGCCAGCAAAATGACCTATGCAACTCTCTAAAATGAATAATTTTACATATACCTGGGTTATATCATCAAACATGTTTTAGCCCAGTCATATAACAGATCTAGATCAATTTGCAGACTCATAACCGTTTACCTCACAGCTTACTTTCCCACCTGACTTTGTCCTTCCTATGAGTTTCAGAGGCAGGAAATTGCATACTCAACTTTCATTACTTCTGTTGAAATTTGAAAATCTTTTGCTCTAAACAGGTAGCCTTTGTCATTCTTGAAGCATTGGACTATCAGAACAGAGGAAGTAATATAAATCATGCAGCCTCCAGATCCTAATCTGCCATTTAATGACTTCTTGGCTGATCACTGAACCAACTCCATTAATTAACCTTTGACACATGTCTTTTGGGATTAGTTCAATTTATTGCATTTCAAATGGCGAAGCAATGATTTTTTTCAACCAAATTAACTACTTTTCTCTTTGTTTTCAACTGATTACTGTTCACAGTCAGTCCCTGGTCATAAAATATTATGTCATTTACATCCTATATTTGTCTGCCTGAATGAAATTCATGATGCCTTGCAGGGTAAAGGTACAAAGTACATTTTTGATTAGAAATTAGAGAGAGTTGGGTTATACAGTGAACTAGAAAACCACTTCTCTTATTCTTTGTCTTGAGTTTATGCAACCCTGGGAATTGCAACTAAACAAAATATCATCTTGGATAACCTGCAATATTTCTCTTTTCTCAGGTGCACACGACCTGCTCCATGCTTCTAGTATGTTTTGTTTCTATTCTGTAGTTCATACCCAGTTACTGCAGAATGAATCCATGACACAAAACCAAATGTAACTTGATGATCATCAATGTTATTCAGAAGAATGATTAGACGCTATGTAAAATAATAAATTGAGAATTGTTATAGGAAATACTCTGCAAGGTACATGGGATGGATCATGGCTCTCTGACAAGGAAGGAAAAAAAGGATTCTAAGAGTTATGAAAGAAAAATGGTTGAATGTGTCCAAATTATAAAATTGGATCTTTTGTTGTTTGTGTATGTCATTCTGCAAGACAACAAAAACTAATTTTAGCAAATGCTCTGTTTAATCCAACGCAATCCATCACTGGTCAATAGAGCCATAGAAATGTACAGCAGGAAAGATACCCTTCAGTCCAACTTATCCATTCTGAACAAATATCATAAATTAATCTCATTCCATTTGCCAGCATTTGGCCCACATCCCTCTAAACCCTCCCTATTCTTGTACCCATCCAGATGCCTTTTAAATATTGTAATTGTAACAAACTCTACCAATTCCTCTGGCAGTTCATTCCAAATAAGCACCACCCTCTGTGTGAAAAGGTTGTCCCTTAGATAACTTTTAAATCTTTCTCATCTTATGTTAAACCTATGCTCTCAGTTTTGGACTCCCCTACCCTGGGGAGAAGACTTTAAGTATTCACCACATCCATGCTCCTCATGTTAAGAGTGTTTTTCCCTTACAGAATATCTCTTATCTATAAATTAAGAGCTGTTAATTATTCAGTTTCATTGGCCTTTTTAATAAATGAAAAAATATCAAAGCAGTTGGCATACAAATTATGAGCACAAGATGATTAATAAGATTTTCTTGGGTCAATCCCATGTTGAGTAGATAGATAAGAAGTATTCAAAATGTTGGATGAAGTGTTTTTCATGGATCCCAAACAATGGGGAATTCATTTAAAACACTGGCTTATTCAGGGAGACATCTAGCAGCTTGTGCTTTTAAAAAAAATTCTTTGATCTGCATTGTTTCTGAAGAAAAGGTTTTTTTTAAATCAGAACTCTGGCAACAAGAGTAGGGATGGAAATGCAGGAAGATGAAGTAATGCCCTGAACTATAATGCCAAGTGATCATGCTTTTTCAGTCAAATTGGATAAGCTCTAAATGTATGCAAACATATGTTCTTTGCTTTTCTCATAGAAATTGAACAGGAATTATAGCTAATTGCACAATGTTCAGCACCATTCACAACTCCTTGGAAACTGAAGTGGACATGTTCACATCTGACAAGAACTGAACAATATCCAGCTTGGACTGGGAATTGACAAGTGACATTCGTGCCACACAAATGCCAGGCAGTCACCATCTCCAATAAGAGACAATCTAAACAAGCCCCTTGACATTCAGTGGGGTTATCATCACTGAATTCTCCATTATCCATCTCCTGAGGATTACCACTGACCAGAAACCCAATTGGACTTGCTATATTAATAGAGTAGCAACAACGTCAGGGTCAGAGGCAAGGAATATTGTGGTGATTAAGTCACCTCTGACTCCCCAAAACCTGTCCACCATCTGCAAGCAACAAGTCAGGTGTGTGATGGAGTACTCCCTACTAGCCTGGATGGTTGCAGCTCCAACAGCATTGACGAAGGTTGACACCACCCAGAACAAAACAGTCACTTGATTGGCACCACATCCATTCTTTCCACCACCAACATGCAGTGGCAGTAGTGTGTACTATCGACAAGATGCAATACAGAAACTTACCAAAGATTTTAGGCAAGACCTTCCAACCCCACAACTACTTCCATCTAGAAGGACAAGGACAGCAGATCAAAGGGGTCATCACTACCTTCAAGATCCCTTCCAAGCCACTCACCATCCAGACTTTTAAATATATTGCCATTCCTTCAGTGTACTGAGTCAAAATCCTGGAATTTCCTCCCTAACAACATTGTGAGTCCACCTACATCACATGGACTGCAGCGGTTTAAAAAGGCAGCTCACCACTACCTTCTCTAGGGCAAATGGGGACAGACAAAAAATGCTGGCCCAGCCAGCGATTCCTACATTCCATGAGTGAGTAAAAGCAAATGTGCAATTTATTTAACATTATAACATTGGCTGTATTTCAAAAGTACTTTGTTAGCTACAAAATGCTTTGGGATTCCTGAGAGTGTGCACGGTGCTCTATAAATGCAAATTCTGTCATCCGTTGTTTCCAGCCTAACAAGAAATGAGGAATTACTGCCATTAGGTTCCTAAAGAACATTAAGGTAGCTAATCAGTTAATCTCCAGGCTGTCATTCTAACTGTGCTATAAAATAACTATTTATTTGCCAACTGCATGCGTTTTTATACACTATAATACTTCTGTTTCACAACATATTAGGAGTGATTTTTGTGATCAGTGTGGGTAATAAATTGATGCTTGCTTACCTTTGTAATTAATTTTATCAATCTATTTGGATATTTGCCCTTAATGTACTTTCTCTGATGCTGATATTTGAATATTGTTTCAATACTGAAGATGTAACAAGCAACAGAACGGAAGAGGGACTGAGATGGAACTTTTCAGGAAGATAGTTATTCATTAGAATTCCTCAGTAATTATGTAATTTCAGTAATGTGTTGAACCTGTTTGCATACTGTTAATTTCACTAGTATTGTAGCTTGTATGGAAATTGGAATATTACCCATATTCCATACATATTTCAAATCAGTAATACTGATTTATTACCTAGAGCAAAAAACTGGCTGAATTCATATCATGTGGGAGAGATTATTCCGCCCACACTGACCTAAGAACATCCCACCCAAACCATACTCCCCATCCTACCCATGTAACCCTACATTTCCCATGATTAATTCACCCAGCCTACACATCCTGGATGCAATGGGCAATTTAGCATTCACCGATTTGCCAAACCTCACATCTTTGGACTATGGGAGGAAAACCACACAGACATGAGGAGAATGTGCAAACTCCATGCAGACAATTGCCCAAGGTTGGAATCGACCTGGTTCCCTGGTGCTGAGAGTCACCGGTGTTAACCACTGAACCAACATGCCGCTTCCTGGAGTACTTGGAGAATAAATTATCGATATATCTTGGTAAGTATGGATTTTTACCATATTGACAATGCAACTCTTCCATCCCCAGGTACCATGAATATAATTGAGCTAACCCATCTCCAAAGAATGGAAATGATCCTATCTCAGTTTTCAATGAAGAGCCAAGCTTTTTCTATCATATGCTACTCAGTGTTTATCTTCCAAATGACAGCACAAACAGAGCAGGCTACCTTGCCATTGCATTGTTGCTAGTTATTTTGCAATATGCCCATTTTGCATTGTGTACTGGATACACTGAAGCACTCATTGCAATTGTTTTGACAACATTTCCCTTCCTTTTCACATTTACTGTGAAGAAAGCACCAATGTTAAATGGGTTCTGCTCCTGGTTTGGACATGTGCCATTTTTCTGGTCACTGGCTTGGTATCCTGGAATTCTGGACCCAATGCCATTGTGTGAGTATCGTCATGACAAGGATTTCACAATGTTCATGAAAATCTTTTCACAGCAACTGGGGATGGGCAATAAATGCAGCTTTTCCAGAATTGCTTTTATGAGAAATTTAAAAATAAATCACGTTGCAGTATACAGATTATTGCACATTATTGCTTGTTACACGAATCTTGAGTGCATGAAAAGCACATAAAACTCAAAATATTGAAAAACCAATAAAACTAACCTGATAATAACTTCCAAGTTTTTGTTTGAAATCTCCACCTGACAACAGTGGCTCGGATGTTCACAAGGGTGGATGATGCAGGAGGCTGCATTGAGCTTCAGTGAGAAAGCTGGAAGTCAGGGTTGACTTCACAGTGGACAGATAACTTCACAGTGTGTGAGGTTCCCTAACAGGTTCACTGCCTGCATGTCAATCTAATTGATAAGCCTTGCAAAGTGGTGAGCAAGCTGTCAGGGACAATAGGTGTGATCCACCATCATGGGGTGATAGATGGTTGTGTTCTAGTCCTATGATAGGGTACAGTTCCAGGTATTCGAATCCCAGACTCCTGACTATGGAAAGGTGAAGGACTCCTAGTGCAGAACTCAAGTTGTGAATTTCAGATGGGTATGACTTCTTCCTTGGGTGTCCCACCCCTCAGCCCAGGGATGTGTGGCTGCGGGCCTCTTATGCGAGACTGAGAGCTCCTGAGGGTGTTCCTATTCCTCTTGAATTAATTTATTACTGTCATGTGTGCTAAAGTACAGTAAAACGTGTTGTCCTATATGCTTTACAGGCAGATTGTACTATAGAAGTGCATCAGGGTAACAGAAGGATATGGTGTTAACACTGCTAAAGAGGTGCAGTGGGGTTGTTTAGTGCATGTGTCCAAGAAATGTTCACTGACACATTCTGCAAGTTGGCATCCTGTTTCCCCAATGTGGAGGAGACCACATCGAGAGGAACTACACTGTAGATGAGGTGCTTCGATGTGCAGGAAAATCTCTGCTGGATATAGAAGGATCCTTTAGAACCTAGGAAGGGTTCCCAGGAGTTACACCTCTTGTGGTGGCAAGGAAAGGTGTCGGAAGTTGAGGGTGGGTCAGTGGGGGGCATAGACTTAACGAGGGGGTCACAGAGGAAATGATCTCTGCAGAATGCTGAAAGGGGTGAGAAGGGAAATACATCTCTGGTGTTGGGGACTGTCTGTAGGTGGTAGAAATGGAGAGGATTATGCATTGTATCTGGAGGTTGGTGGAGTGGAGGGTGATGTCCTGAGGGTGGTCTTCTATCCCTGATGCGATTGGAGGGGTGGGGTTCAAGGGCAGAGGTGCATGAGTTGGAGGGGATGTGCTGGAGGGCATCGTTGACCATGTAGAAGAGGAACTTGTCGTCCTTCAAGTGGGAGACCATCTGGGATGTTCTGGAGCGGTATTGATCCTTCTGTTAGCTGATGTGGAAAAGGCGGATGAACTGTGATTGGTAAATTGTTCAACCTCCTTGTGGGATCACGAGGTAGTGCCCATACAGTCATCAATGCAGTGGAGCAAAAGGTGGGAAATGGTGCCGGTGAAGCAGCGGAAGATGAACTGTAAAAAGTATCCTACGAATAAACAGGCATATCTGGGGCCCATGTGGATGCCCATGGCTACCCCTTTGGTCTGAAAGAAGTGGGAGGATTTGAAGGAGAAGCTGTTGAGGGTGAGGACCAGTTCCGCCAATCGAATGAGAGTGTCGGAGGAGGGCTACTGGTTGGGTCAAGGGGAGAGGAAGAAACGCAGAGCTTGGAGGCCTTCTTCATGGTAGATGGACATGTATGGGACTGATGTCCATGATTAAGATGAGACTTTAGAGGCCAGGGCATCGAAAGTCATGGAGGAAGTGGAGGGCATGAATGGTGTCCCGTGTGTATGTGGGGAGATCCCGGACCAAGGGGGACAGGACAGTGTAAAGGTATGCGGAAATAAATTTGGTAGGGCAGGAGCAGGTGGAGACCAGGTCGACTGGGTCAGTCAGGCTTATGAACTTTGGGTGAGAAGTAGAATCGGGCAGTGCAGGGTTAGAGGCTGTGGATGGGAGATCACCAGAGGTGATGGGATTGTGGTTGGTCTGGGAGATGATGGTCTGGTGATGGGAGGTGTAGTAGCAGGAGGTGTTCATGAGTTGGCACCTGGCTTCAACGGTGCGGTGTTTAGTGTGCCAAACTACCACTGTGCTCCCCCCACCTTGTCTGCTTGATTGATGGTGAGTTTGCGAGTGGAAGGCTAAGCATTGTGAGCAAGAGAGGTTGGAGTGGGTGAGGGAAGTGAACAGGTTGAGGTGGTCAGTGTCGCGGAGGCAGTTGGAGATAAAGACATTGAGGACGGGTGACAAACCAGCACGGGGTGTCCACATGGATGGAGTGTGTTGAAGGTGGGAGAAGCAGTCCTCAGGGGGTGGGTGGGAGTCCTGATGGAAAAACTAAGCACAGAGGTGGAGGCAGCGGAAGAAAAATTCTCTGTCATGATGCATGTTGAATTTGTTGGTCTGGAGCGTAGTGGGATGAATGTGAGGCCTTTCCTGAGGACTGATCGTTCATTGTCAGTGAAGTGGGGGGGTGGGGGGGTGGGGCTGGTGGTGGTGTGGGTCTGGGGGATGGTGCAAGCACAGCAGAGCTGGGGATATTAAAGAGGTCCATTCAAAAGTTTGATAACAGCGGGGAAGAAGCTGTTATTGAACCTGTACATACGTAGATACAAACCTTTATATCTTCTGTCTGACGGAAGACGGTGGAAGAGAATAATACTGGGGTCATAAGCAGTGCCGTAGAGATACTTGCTTCTCTCTGAAGCTGTCCTCAATTTGCTTCAGCTTCAGCGCCCAGATTTTCAGCTTAAAGATAGTTATTGCAGTTACCTACCCTAACAGATTCTCTGAGACCCCTTGGAAGTCTTGCACTTACCAGCAATTATGTGGTAAGTCTAAACCACTAACATGAAATTAGTTTATTTGGAACCCGCCGAAAAATTTGCAATCAGTTATTCGCAGACTTCAGAGACTTCTGACTCACTTACATCAATATTGACCCATGAGGAGTTACATATATTAAATGTTGCTCTAACTCCTACATAACTACAAAACAAATCTTCCCTCTGACTAACCAGTGCTCCAGCTCCCCCACTGACCACTCTGCACAGCAGTCATCCTCATAACCAAACTAACCCTGACCCTACTTCCTCCAGAACAGACAACCCCTGATCTGACATCCCAACTGACCTGACAGTCCTTCATCGCTCTGTTTTCCCATGCCCTGAAC
This sequence comes from Hemiscyllium ocellatum, assembly GCF_020745735.1. Lineage (NCBI taxonomy): Eukaryota > Metazoa > Chordata > Chondrichthyes > Orectolobiformes > Hemiscylliidae > Hemiscyllium > Hemiscyllium ocellatum. The sequence continues at coordinate 13,512,793 of NC_083415.1, read as the reverse complement.
CCTCTGACCCACCCTAGCCCCTTATCCTCCTTCCGGTCATTCTAATTCTGCAATCTCCTATCTGTCACACACCCCACATCTACCCACCTACCAGCCTAACTCCTCTTCAACTATTACCTTATCCTCACATCCACCTATGTGGAAGTCTACTCCCTTCATCCATCTGCCATTCTATTACCTCATACACCCACCTGCCAAGCAAGCCCCTCACCCATAAATTATGCCAACTCTTTATGCAACCATCTGCCTTCCTGCCCACAGTTACTTAAATGCCACTCTAATCACTCACCCTCTTAACTGTCAACCTTTTCCATGACTCACCCATCTCTCACTCTACACAAGCACCGATTTATCTTACTAATTTATTTTGTCTATGTGCTTTGCTAAATAGCCTTTTGACTTTTAACCCTACAAATATGGTACTCTTCTGACAAGAGGCTTGGCTTGGACCACATCATTGATTCTGAGCTGCACTGGAAATCTCCAAGATCAGATACAATCTATTGCTCAATAGACCTGACTTGGGTGAGAAATGCAGAGTTCTAGGCAGGGTAAGTGAAAAGGAACTGAGTGTCAATTTGACAATGACTGAAACAAAATAAATCTGTGAAATTCTGAAGTAACTGGATGGCAACCAGCTGCTTGAGAATTTTGGTACTTTTCCCATTCTTAAACTCTTTCATTTGTATTGCTCATCCATGTTAAAATATCCTGCTGAATTTCCATATTCATGGACAATTATATGTTTAGCACCTGCTGTTTGTCAGTAAGATATGAAACTTATATAAAGTGACCATACTATGGCTTTAAAAATGTATAGTATCCTGATTTTTTTTTTGAGAAGAGGTTTTAAGACAGCGACAAGGCGCTGCCAATTAAAGGCCCATAAACTAAGCACCTTTTAAGGCTTTTTTTTAAAGCTGGAACAATAGAAGCAGCCTGAAGGGTGGGGCAAGCTCCCATAGAACCAGGACTTTTTTGTTTTAGTTTTTCAGTAATAGCTGCTGAGGTTTTGAAGTTGGATTTGGAAGGAGCAGTACATCTCTCCCAGCTTTTCTTTCTCTCTCTCTCTCTCTCTCTCTCTCACACACACACACACACACACACACACACACACACACACACACACACACACGCATGGAGTTTTCTTTTGATTTTTTTTCCCCTCCTGGACTGGAGAAGTGCCTGTGAGGCATTCTATTTTACAAAATTTGCCTTTTGCCAAGGGTATGTTTATGGGATATTACTTTATTGGAACAGTTACTGTTTAATAGTTAAATAAACTGTTTTCTTCTGATAAGTTTTCTAGTCGAGTTGAGTTATACCAATTTCTTCTTTCTTTTCTTGTAGTTTAACTATAACGTATGAATGTGTGTTTTTGCTTCAAATTCGGTAGTTTGACCAAGCAAATTGCATCCCTAATGCAACGAGTGGCACTTCTCTTTAAAGTAAAAAATGTTCGAGTCTTGGCTATCTCCTTAATATATTTTGTGGGGGACTGGTCTGATCCACAACAGTATCCACTTAGAAGCATAGTGATGTACAGCACGGAAACAGACCCTTCAGTCCAACTCATCCATGCCGACTAGATATCCCAACCTAATCTAGTCCCATCTGCCAGCACCTGGGCCATATCCCTCCAAACCTTTCCTATTCATATATCCATCCAGATGCATTTTTAAAAAAATAAACATATTTATTAGCAATTTTTTTTAACTTTACAAACATATAAACTTATTGAAAAATACAATCAATAACAAATATCAGTATAATAAAAAGAAAAAATCACCAATTACAATACAACTACTGTTTCCTAACTATTAACCTACTCTCTAATACAAAACAAACATAGAACATAGAACAATACAGCACAGAACAGGCCCTTCGGCCCACGATATTGTGCCGAATATTTGTCCTCGCTTAAGCACCTATCCAAGTACCTATCCAATTGCCGCTTAAAGGTCACCAATGATTCTGACTCTGCCACTCCCACAGGCAGTGCATTCTATGCCCCCACCACTCTCTGGATAAAGAACCTACCCCTGACATCCCCCCTATACCTTCCACCCTTCACCTTAAATTTATGTCCCCTTGTAACACTCTGTTGTGCCTGGGGAAAAAGTCTCTGACTGTCTACTCTATCTATTCCCCTGATCATCTTATAAGTCTCTATCAAGTCACCCCTCATCCTTCACCGTTCCAATGAGAAAAGGCCTAGCACTCTTAACCTATCCTTGTACGACCTATTCTCCATTCCAGGCAACATCCTGTTAAATCTCCTCTGCATCCTCTCCAAAAATTCCACATCTTTCCTAAAATGAAGCAACCAGAACTGCACACAGTACTCCAAATGTGGCCTTACCAAGGTCCTGTACAATTGCAACATCGCCTCACGACTCTTTAATTCAATCCCTCTGCTAATGAATGCCAATACACCATTGGCCTTCTTACAAGCTCTATCCACCTGAGTGGCAACTTTCAAAGAGCCATGGACATAGACCCCAAGATCTCTCTGCTCTTCCACCTTACTAAGAACCCTATCGTTAACCCTGTATTCCGCATTCTTATTTGTCCTTCCAAAATGGACAACCTCACACTTGACAGGGTTGAACTCCATCTGCCTCTCCTCAGCCCAGCTCTGCATCATATCTAAGTCCCTTTGCAGCCGACAACAGCCCTCCTCACTATCCACAACTCCACCAATCTTCGTATCGTCTGCAAATTTACTGACCCACCCTTCAACTCCCTCTTCCAAGTCATTAATAAACATTACAAACAGCAGAGGACCCAGAACTGATCCCTACGGAACTCCACTTGTAACTGGGCTCCAGCCTGTATATTTACCATCTACCACCACTCTCTGACTTCGACCGGTTAGCCAGTTCTCTATCCAACGGCCAAATTTCCCACTATCCCATGCCTCCTAACTTTCTGCATAAGCCTACCATGGGAAACCTTATCAAATGCCTTACTAAAATCCATGTTCACTACATTCACTGCTCTACCCTCATCCACATGCTTGGTCACCTCCTCAAAGAATTCAATAAGACTTGTAAGGCAAGACCTACCCCTCACAAATCCGTGCTGGCTGTCCCTAATCAAGCAGTGTCTTTCCAGATACTCATAAATCCTATCCCTCAGTACCCTTTCTATTACTTTGCCTACCACTAAAGTAAGACTAACTGGCCTGTAATTCCCGGGCTTATCCCTATTCCCCTTTTTTGAACAAGGGCACAACATTCGCCACTCTCCAGTCCCTTAGTACCACCCCCGTTGACAGTGAAGATGAAAAGATCATTGCCAACGGCTCTGCAATTTCCTCTCTTGCTTTCCACTTAATCCTAGGATATATCCCATCAGGCCCGGGGGACTTGTCTATCCTCAAGTTTTTCAAAATGCCCAACACATCTTCCTTCCTAACACGTATCTCCTCTAGCTTACCAGTCTGTTTCATACTCTCCTCTTCAACAATACAGTCCCTCTCATTTGTAAATACCGAAGAAAGTACTCATTCAAGACCTCTCCTATCTCTTCCGACTCAATACACAGTCTCCCACTACTGTCCTTGATCGGACCTACCCTCGTTCTCGTCATTCTCATGTTTCTCACATACGCATAAAAGGCCTTGGGGTTATCCTTGATCCTACCTGCCAAAGATCTTTCAGGCCTTCTCTTAGCTCTCCTAATCCCTTTCTCCAGCTCCCTCCTGGCTATCCTGTATCCCTCCAACGCTCTGTCTGAACCTTGTTTCCTCAATCTTATGTAAGCCTCCTTCTTCCTCTTTACAAGACATTCAATCTCCCACGTCAACCAAGGTTCCCTCACCAGACCATCTCTTTCCTGCCTGACAGGTACATACATATCAAAGAAACGTCGTATCTGTTCATTGAAAAAATTCCACAATTTAACGACATCCTTCCCTGACAGCCTATGCTCCCAACTTATGCTCCTCAGATCTTGTCTTGCAGCATCGTATTTACCCTTCCCCCAATTGTAAAACCTACCCTGTTGCACGCACCTATCACTCTCCATAACCAAGGTGAAAGTCATAGAATTATGTTCACCATCACCAAAATGCTCACCCACTAACAAGCCCATCACTTGTCCCAGTTTGTTACCAAGTATCAAATCCAATATGGCCTCCACCGCCCCGTCCAATCTACTTGATCTAAAGAGCTTCCAATCAATATTTGGGAAGTTGAAATCGCCCATGACTACTACCCTGTGGCTTCTGCACGTTTCCAAAATCTGTTTCCCATTCTGTTTCTCCACATTTCTGCTGCTATTGGGGGGCCTATAGTAAACACCCAACAAGGTGACTGCTCCTTTCCTATTTCTGACTTCAGCCCACACTACCTCCAAAGGCAGAGCCCCCTCAAATTGCCTTTCCGCAGATGTTATACCATTAACACTGTGCAAAGCAACACCAAAAAATGAGAAACAAAAGCAAAACAAAACCAAAAAGAAACACAAAATACAGAACAGCCATGCTTGGCACAAAGCTCCCAAACAGAGGAACGGGAGCATTGTATATATACCCGTATTAACTCAGAAGACCCCCTCCTGAGCCCAGGGCTTGACAAATCTAACCATCCTGCTTAAACAAACACCCTAGTTAAGTCAACTGACAAATCTGTTTCCAAATAACTCAAGTAGGGCTGCCATGTCTTATAAAAATGGGCTGTTGTGTGGTGCACCATGTTTGTAAAAAAAGTCCAAGGGAATGTGCTCCATAAATTAATTTCTGCCATCCCAGCAAGCCCGGCAGGTTCTCAGACACCCAATTCATCAGAATATTCTTCCGTACACAGTATACAAGAATATCAAATAGTTTCTTCCCATGCCCGTCTAAAGATGGTAAATTCAGTAGACCTAAGAGGAGAGATATCGCATCCACTTTGACTTCAGTCCTCCCTATCTCTCCTGCCACAACGCTCCAATAAACATGGAGCCTGTGGCATGTCCAGAAGCAAAGGGTAAGAATACCTACACTTATTTTACATTTGGGGCACACTGAAGATGCCCCTTTTTTAAACTTCGCCAGACGGTCTGGTGCCAGATGAGCCCTGTGCAGAACTTTTAACTGTGTATTCGCATGTACTCTATTACAGATTGAGATCTTTCGAGTATTCTCCCATATGTTCTCCCATGTTTCAGAAGAGATCTCCACTCCTAGCTCTTGCTCCCAGACCTCACATAACCGGTTACTATCCTGCCAAGCCCTGCCACCCAGCAGGCGATAGAGGGGCACTAACCGAAAGGGTGCTTGCGGAATGTAGCAACAACCTCCCTGTATCGGGCTTATAGGGCTCAGTGAGAAGCGGAGTCTTCTTCTGGATGAAATCCCTAACTTGAAAAACACGGAAAAAGATCTCTGCTGGGTAATCTGTATTTGCGGCTCAGTTGCTAAAAAGACATTATAACCTCCCCCTCAAACAAGTCTCCCAAACTTGCAACTCCTCTCGCTGCCCATAGTTTGAACCCTGAGTCCATCATCCCTGGTCAGAACCCTCTTCTGCCAACTATGGGTGTAAGTGGCAAAGTCTTGGATAAGCAATCCTCACTCTGATGCATCACCCTCCATGCCTTGACTGTACTAATGACAATGCGGTTCCGGCAGTGGTCCATAACTGTCCTCATCTTATCCATGAACGTTAAGTTAATAAGAGGGCACTTTGTCTGGGAGGCATCAACATCCAGCCATATTGAGTTTGGATTGTTACCTACCCAATCTCAGACAAAGGACAGCAGGGAACTCAATTGATACTTCCTGATGTCTGGGAAATCAACTCTTCCCCCTCCATGAAGCAACTGCAATTTAGTAAGTTTGATGAGGGGGCAAGACAAAGGAACCGAACCACTCCATAAGCTTCCGCAGCATTGACCTGGGAAACATTATAGGGAGCATACGTATGAGCTAAAGCAAACGAGGAAGAACATTCATCTTAATGAGAGATATTCGGCTCAGCCATGAAATTGGAAGAGCCTCCCATCTCTGGAGATCTCGCCTAATATTGTCGAGCAAGTGAGCAAAGTTAGTCTGGAAAAACAGATCAAACTTGGGGGTAATAAAAATGCCTAGGTACCAGAACCCTACCCATGATCACTTAAAAGTGAACTTAGGGGTACCTTCAACTTCTGGCACATCCTTAAGGTTCCCCAAAGGCATAGCCTCCGCTTTTGCACAGTTAATCTTTTATCCTGAAATATCCCCAAATGAATTGATACATTGTATCAAATGGGGTACGGAGGTCATTGGGTTTGATAAAAACAGACGGACATTATCCGCATAGTGTAATCTTGTGTGCCCTCGATCCAACTTCCAGAGCGGTTATGTGGGCGTTCTGATGAATGGCTTCTGCCAGCGACTCTATCACCAATGTAAACAACGTTGCCAACTACCCCAACCAATCGTAAAATTCCTAGATTTTACCCCATTGGTGATGACTGCGGCCAGAGGGTGGCAATATAAAACCCCTACCCACCTAGCAAAGACTCCACCCAACCCAAACTTTTCTAAGACATAAAAAAGATACGGCCATTCCACCCGGTCAAATTCTTTCTCTGCATCTAAGGAAATCACCAACCCCTGAATCGATCGTTGCTGACAAACTTGGACCACATTCACCAACCTTCTAATATTATTAGAGGACCTACGGCCCCTTAAAAAGCCTGTCTAGTCCTCTTTAATAATATGGGGCAATGCCCTTTCCAATCTCAGCACCAGGATCTTGGACAGAATCTTGAAGTCTGAATTTAATAGAGAGATGGGCCTGTATGAGGCACAATCCTCAGGAACCTTCCCCTTCTTAAGAATTAAGGAAATATTAGCTTCTCTCAAAGGTGGTGGCTGGCAGTCATGCATATAGGAGTGATTGTACAACTCCAACATTGGCCTTGACAGATTCCCTACAAACTCCTTATAAAACTCATCCAGGAGACCATCAGGGCCAGGCGCTTTCCCACTCTGAAGTTGCCTAGCTGCCTGCGGTATTTCCTGAACTGTCAAGGGGGCACTAAGGAGAGAGGCCAGTTCCAAGGTTACCCCTGGGAGGTCCAGGTTCTTAAAAAAGGTTTCCATTTTAGCCCTCCTGTCTTCGGAACCTTCAGACCGATACAATTCAGAGCAAAAGCTCCAAAAAGCCTCATTAATCTTTTTAGCATCATGTGTAAGGACCCTGGCGCTGTCTTTGATTGCAGTAATGGAATTGGGAGCATGCTTTTTCCTAGTCAGATACGCTAAATACTTTCCTGGCCTATCCCCATATTCAAACAGCCTTTGACTAGCAAAAACATGTTCTTTCTGTGCGTTTTGTGTCAGTATTGATTTCAAGACAGCCCAGAGGGCCGTGATCTGCTGTAGGTTAATCACCAAAGGCCGCGCAAAATGTGCCGCCCCTGCAGCTTTCAACAGCGTCGTTTCCAGCTAACCGAATAGGAAATAGCTAATCCCTTAGCAAAGGCCTTAACAGTCTCCCATAGCATGGATGGACTACTAGCCATGCCTGAGTTAATAGTCAAGAATTCCTGAAACTCCTTCAAAAAGTATTCCACAAATTTGGTATCCTTAAGGAGAAAAGGGTCCAAAAACCATTGCTGCAAACCTAGCCCTTCACTCTTGGCCTTAACCTCCAAGTGTACTGCTGTGTGATCAGAGATAGCTATATTCCCAATTTTACAACCCATAATCGAATCCGGAAGGGCTGAGGGAGCCATAAAAAGATTAATCATCGTGTGACATTTATGTGGGTTTGAAAAAAAGGTGAAGTCCCTGCCGGTAGGGTGAAGACATCTCCAAATATCACCAGCCCCAACTCCTCGCATAAGTCAACCACTTGCTTGGCCTGCGAAGAAATAGTTGGGGGGCCACAAGGCTATAAAAGACAATTAAAATCCCCCCCACAATAATGTGCCATGTTCCAAAAGCACTCAACTTAGAGAATACACAAATCAAAAATTTGAGGGGATGCGCTGGAGGACAGTAGACGTTTAAAATGCCATATTCCTCCCCGTGTATCAGGGCTTTAAGTATCACAAACTGTCCCTGCTCATCTTTCACCTACTCTAATAATGTGAATGGAAGATTTTTCTGGATAAGTACCGCCGCTCCTCTATTTTTAGTCATGAAGGATAAAAAGGATACCCGGTCATAACCCCCCTGTTGTCATTTCAGGTGTTCCCCATCATCAAGATGGGTTTCACGCAACAAAGCAATATCAACCCTTTCCCTCTTAAGTCTAGCACTTTTTTTCCTTTTAATATTTCCTTAATGTTCCAGGTGCACCATTTAGTAAGACACTTAGCTATATCCCCATTCAGACACCATCGAATCCCTCAGAGGGAGAACCCTGCTTATAAATCGCCGAGCATAAGCAAATAAAGACTCATAGAATCGAAAAACTATATACACAAAAACTACTCTATCATAACTATAAACAACTATTACTACCAAAAAAAACTGCAAAGAAAACCAACTATAAACCTTGAATGGAAGACTCTTCCCCCTGCCCATAGGGGGCACTCACCCTACACATCCCCTCCTTCACAGCTCCTTCAAACCTGGACTGTGCCCCAGCCTTAGGCCAGAAAAAAACAAACAAGGAGATGATCTTTAAATCAATAGAAAAAAAGACAAAGTCAGGATGACCACTCCACATATCCCTGGCTTCATGTCACCCCTACTTGTGACTATTAAAAAAAAAGGAACAACTTATTTCAAAGTCTTTTTCCCCCTTTCCAAAAAGGAAATTATTAGGGAGAAAGAAAGGAATAAAAAAAAGGAAGGGAAAACATGAGAAAAACAGAAAAGAGAACAATCATTAACCATATTCTTCAGGCCGATCCGTCTATTTTAAAGTGTCCACAAATTTTTAGCTTTATCTACTGAGTCAAATGTATAAACTGAGTCTTTGTGGCTGAAACGAAGTACTGCGGGGTATCTCATGGAGTACTGGATGCCCAGGTTCTCCAGCCTCTTTTTAACTCCATCAAAGGACTTCCTCTTTTGGATTACAGCTGCTGAAAAATCCTGGAAATGCATGATTTTTGACCTCTTGTACAGGATCTTTTCCCAGGGATCTGGAAGCTTCTATGACTTTTTGCTTGCCCTTATATGAATGGAAATTCACCAGGACTGGGCGGGGGCGCTGCACTGGGCCTGACCTGTGCACTGTAACCCGATAAGCCCTTTCAATCTGCAGCCTGCTGGACTCGAAGTGAATGTAAAAAATCTTCAGCAGCCAGTTTTCAAAGAAGCTGACTGGCTGCTCACTTTCCTCACCTTTAGGGAGCCCGACAATTCGGAGATTTATCCTCCGACCTTGCTTTTCGAGGTCGTCAATATGGTCTCGCAAGGCCCGCACGTCTCGCTCCAGCACCTAGATCCGACTGGATGAGGACTCCATCACAGCTTCTGAGGCCTTAGTTCAACCCTTCACCTCTTCCAGCCTCTCCCCAAGACCCTGGATCTCCTGCTCATGCTTCTGCAGCATGGATGCGATAAGTTGGACCTGGGCACGAATCTCCCCATGGATCTCCTCAATCGCAGCCCCAACTTTCAAGGTAAGTCTCTCCATCACTGCAGCCAATTCCTGTGAGTCTGTCAGGTCCCCAGGGGACTTCAGGAGAGGCTGCCGCAGTCTCTGGTGTGGTAGGTGCTGCAGGAGAATGTCCTCCCTGCTGCTGTTTGCTGGCTCCTTTTCACTTTGGCATCCTTCCCACTCCCAAATATTAACAAATACATATTCTGTAAGGTTTTAAACTAATAGTTCCATCACATAAGTTGGCCAGGGATAGCGAAAAACACCAGTATGCCTTGGCTATTAAGCAGAGCTGTCCACAGCAGTTCTACAGAATCGCTGCCATCTTTCCGAGTCCCAGATGCATTTTAAATGTTCCAATTGTACCAGCCTCCATCACTTCCTCTGACAGCTCATTCCACACATGTACCATCTTCTGCATGAAAAAGTTGCCCCATAAGTCTCTTTCGTATCTTTCCCCTCTCACCCTAAAGCTATGCCCTCTAGTTCTGGACTCCCCCAACCCAGTGAAAAGACTTTGTCTATTTATTCTATCTATGCCCCTCATGATTCTATAAGGTCACACCTCAACTTCTGATACTCCAGCTATCCTAGCTATTCAACCTCTCCCTATAGCTGAAATCCTCCAACCCTGGCAACATCTTGTAAATCTGTTCTGAAACCTTTCAAATTTCACAGCATCTTTCCGATAGGAAGAAGACGAGAACTGCATGCAAGATACCAAAAGTGGCCTAACCGATGTCCTGTACAGCCGCAACATGACCTCCCAACTCCTGCACTCAATACTCTGACCAATAAAGGAAAGCATACTAAACACCTTCTTCACTATCCTATCTACCTGCGACTCTACTTTCAAGAAGCTCTGAACCTGCACTCCAAGGTCTCTTTGTTCAGCAACACTCCCCAGGACCTTACCATTAAGTGTATAAGTCCTGCTAAGATTTACTTTCCCAAAATACAGCACCTCACATTTATCTAAATTAAACTCCATCTGCCACTCCTCATCCCATTGGCCCATCTGATCAAGATTCCATTGTAATCTCAGGTAACCTTCTTCGCTGTTCACGATACCTCCAATTTTGGTGTCATCAGAAACTTACTAACTATCACTCTTATGCTCACATCGAAATCATTTATATAAATGATGAAAAGTAGTGGACCCAGCACCGATCCTTGTGGCACTCCACTGGCCACAGGCCTCCAGTTTGAAAACAACCCTTCACCACCACCCTCTGTCTTCTACCTTTGAGCCAGTTCTGTAACTAAAGGGTGAGTTCTCCCTGCATTCCATGAGATCTAACCTTGCTCACCAGTTTCCCATGGAGGTCCTTGTCAAACGCCTTACTGAAGTCCATATAGATCACATCTACCACTCTGCTCTCATCAGTCCTCTTTGTTACTTCTTCAAAAAAACTCAATCAAATTTGTGAGACATGATTTCCCACGCTTAAAGCCATGTTGACTATCCCTAATCAGTCCTTGCCTTTCCAAATACATGTACACCCTATCCCTCAGGATTCCCTTCAACAACTTGCTCACCACTGAGGTCAGGCTCACCATCTATATTTCCCTGGCTTGTCCTAACAACTTTTCTAAAACAGTGGCACCAATTTAGGCAACCTTCAGTCTTCCAGCGCTTCACCTGTGACTATCGATGATACAAATATCTCAGCAAGAGGTCCAGCAATCACTTCTCTAGCTTCCCACAGAGTTCTAGGGTCCACCTGATTTATCCATCTTTAACTGTTTCAAGTCATCAAGCACTTCCTCCTTTGTAATATAGACATTTTTCAAGATGTCACTATCGATTTCCCTACACTCTATTTCTTCCATGCCCTTTTCCACAGTAAATACTGATGCAAAGTACTTGTTTGGCATTGTCCCATCTCCTGCAGCTCCACACAAAGGCTGCCTTGCTGATCTTTGAGGGGCCCTATTCTCTCCCTAGTTACTCTTTTGTCCTTAATGTTTTGAAAAACCCTAAACTCTATTTGCCAAAACTATCTCATGTCCCTTTTTTGCCCTCCTGATTTCTCTCTTAAGTATACTCCTACTGCCTTTATACTCTTCTCAGGATTCACTCGATCTATCCCGTCTATACTTGACATATGCTTCTTTCTTTTTCTTAACCAAACCTCAATTTCTTTAGTCATCCAGCATTTCCTATACCTACCAGCCTTTCCTTTCAACCTGACTGGAATATACTGTCTCTGGACTCTCGTTATCTCACTTCTGAAGGCTTCCCATTTTCCAGCCATCCCTTTACCTGCGAACATTTGCTCCCAATCAGCTTTTGAAAGTTCTTGCCTAATGCAATCAAAATGGCCTTCCTCCAATTTAGAACTTCAACTTGCCAGTGCTGCCTTTAAACTGACAGATATACTAGAAAACAACGTGGGTCCAAAACTTCAATAAAATTTCCTACATTGCACTAATATTTAGAGCACTAAAGTGATGCATGTCATTCTTTTATAATGCACAGTTTATTAGTTTTTACCCATTCAATTTTATCAGTTTTAAGAGCGATACATATTTGGAGTCTGCTAGATGATCCTTGGCACAGAGGCAGGAATATATTATCGAACACTATCATATAGACTAATATTACAATTTATTTTATCTTATTTAAGAAATACCCAATGTGTTTACAACCATTAAGAAACAATTCAGCCACTTTCTTAAGAAGATGTTATCCTTTTAAACACCAATCTGCAACGATACTGATTGTTGAATTTTTATTGCAGATAGTTTGTTTCTTGCTCTGGTCAGAGTAAAGCTAATTTCTCTCTTTATTGCTCAATTTGTTATGCATGATGCCCTGTCTTTTGAGTGGACAACTATCACCCACTACCATTCAGTAGGCGAAGTGAAAACCTGTAAGTTTGCTTATCAAACACATGATCATTCTTTTCTTGTAACTGTAAAGAATCAATTTGAATGAAATTAACATTTTCTTTTGGAAACCTTATGTCAAGAATATTAATCTACGAGAAATTTAATTTCAGTTTGATGCATAGAGCCAAAATACCTTGACTGTCAATGCTGTTTTGGATAATTGCACTAAAGGATTTACATCTGGACTTCTCTATTTACCAGTTTACTTCAGTAATAGTACCTCTTACCTTGGGGTCAGAAGCATTTTTGTTTCTGCATGCAACCTAAAGGCTTGAGGCTATAATCTCACTGAAATTTCTGTCCCATGCTGAGAGACTATTGTACTTTCAGAGTCTTGGAGTCATAGAGTCTTACAGCATGGAAACAGATCCTTCAGTCCAACTCATCTCTGCTGACCAAGCTGATTAATTTTCTCAAATTAAGCTCGTCCCACTTGTCTAGATATTCTATATTGCAGATGATACAATAAACTTAAATTTCATCTGCCCATTCAATTGAATTGTGGGATTATTTGAAGAACAGAAACAAGGAACAAAAAACTGACCATCTTTCTCTTTAGGTAAAAACAATGACTGCAGATGCTAGAAACCAGATTCTGGATTAGTGGTGCTGGAAAAGCTGTGCTAATCCATTTTTCTCTTTAACCTGGGCAGTGATTCTAGCTTAACCAGTTTCATCCATTATTCTTCTTCACAAGATGATTGCTCTGCATTCCTGTGCGACAACAGGACAGCATTTCAAAACCAGTTCATTGAGGGTTATCATGAAATCAGTAAAAGCTATATCATGAATATAAAAACTTTTCTTCCATGATTCAAATCAGAACAATAAAACAGAAGTTTACATAAAAAGATGCAATGAGAAAAGACAGTAAAAAAAGCCCTTAAACAAATTGAAAATTTATCGGCCATCACAAGGAATGAAAGGGACAGTAATAAGATAGACACAAAATTAGCTGCATGATTGGAAACAGAATAATAATAGGTACTTTTGGGTTGGAGGAAAGTTTATATTATACTTACCCAGGGATCATTATTGGATCTCAAACTTTTTTAAATGTATGTCAATGATCTAGACCTTTGTATGCAGAGTACAATCTCAGATTTACAGAAGTATTGTAAACTGTGAGGTGGACAGTGCTGAACTCCAAATGGATAGACAAGTTGATGCAGTGGGCAGATAGGTGGTGGATGAAATTCAGTTCAGAGAAATATGAGGAGAAATATTTTGGAAGGAAAAGCATTGGCAGACAATACAACATAAAGGATATAACAGCATAGGGGCCTTATGTAAATTTGCACAGATCATTAGAGATGACTGTGCAGGTGGAGAGAACAGTTAATAAAGCATACAGTATCCTGATCTTTATTAATGGGAGCATAGAGTACAAAAGCAAGGAGCTACTGCTGAACTTACATAGGTTAGTTGTTAGACCTCAGCTGGAGTATTGTGTACGGTTCTGGTGTCACGTTAAAGGAGGAATTGTGAATCCATTAGAAAGATTGCAGAAGAGATTCACAAATACAATTCCAGGTCTGGGAATGGATTGGAGAAGTTGGGATGATTCTCCTTGGAGCGAAGAAGATGAAGAGGAGATGTGACAGAAGTTAAAATCACGAGAAGTCTTGACGGAGTACATTGAAAGAAGCTATTCCTATTCAAAAAAGGATTGAGAATGGAAGAAAGATGATACTGCTGATGCTGGAAATCTGAAACAAACACAGATGATACTAGGGAAACTCAGCAGGTCTGGAAGAATCTCTGGAGAGAAAAAAAACAAGTTAATGTTTTCAGCCTTGTATAATCCTTCTTCAGAACAATTCTGAAGAAAGCAAAACCTTTACGTTCAGTTCAGCAGTAGAAATATTATTGAATTACGATGGATATCTATTTTAAACACTATACCTGTTCAAATCATTTAACTCGAAGTAATAACAAAGGGAATATAAAGCATTAATTTGCTTTAAATTTGACCAATATGCCCTTTCGACAGAGACACAATCTTGAGGAAGCTTCTGGTTTTACTTATCTCCTCTGACAATCTATGAACAACCCAGATTAATGCCATTCAATATCCCTTTTTCTGAATAGCTTTATTATCATTTTACTGTCTCCTACTTTAGTTGTGTCTAAGTCTTTCACCCAATTCCTAAGAAAAAAGACTGTTGTACCTCAATCATGCTCTATAATTTAGGTCTAAACTTAAAATAATTTTTCAAAGTAATGAGCTCTGATTCCATTGAAACTACTTCAGATTACCTTGAAGAATGCAATAGCATTGTGTGTGAGGAAAGGTAGTATCACACTCAAGAGCATTATTATTCTTCCTTACACTTTGTATTAAATCTGCACGCACTTTAGTAAGAAAACACCCATGCATGGTTTATTGTACGTGGCCTTGTTTCCTAAAATAACAGGCAGAACAGGAACATCAAAATGCTGCCAACATCAAATGTCCTTCACTGGCTCCTTTCAAATTGGAATATTTTGCAACATTCTAAGCCTGTTTTCTACATTATTCTGATTGATTGAATTTGATGGTTCAAAGGTGTTCACTACAATCAGCGCTGTAGATTCCAGCCCAACAATTCCTTTGAGGAGGGAAACATTTTGGCAGATTTTATGAAAGTTGATTCTCCACAATTGCACCACAAAATATGAGGGTCTTTAAAGTCTGAACTAATCAAGAAATAGATTTTGCTTCAAAATTACAGTAAATGAAGATTGAATAATATGGGTTCATCCTCTGTTCCTAACTGTCGAGTGGAATTAAACTTTATTTCACCATTTTGAATGCAAAAATTGCAATGTAAGTTTTGTACATATAAATGGTCCTAATAACAGTTCTATTCAGTCTTCACAAAGAGAAAGCAAATGAATAGAAGTTTAGCTAGTAAGTTTGCAGATGACACCAAAATTGGAGGTGTAGTGGACAGCGAAGAGGGTTACTTCGGATAACAATGGGATCTTGATCAGATGGACCAATGGGCTGAGAAGTGGCAGATGGAGTTTAATTCAGATGAATACGAGGTGCTGCATTTTGGGAAAGCAAACTTAATTGTAAGGTCCTGGAGAGTGTTGCTGAACAAAGGGACCTTGGAGTGCATGTTCATAGCTCCTTGAAAGTAGAGTTGCAGGTAGATGGGATAGTGAGGAAGGTGTTTGGTATGCTTTCCATTATTGGTCACGGTATTGAATACAAACATTGGGAGGTCATGTTGCGGCTGTACAGAACATTGGTTAGGCCACTTTTGGAATATTGCATGCAATTCTCGTCTCCTTCCTATCAGAAAGATGTTGTGAGACTTGAAAGAATTCATAAAAAATTTCCAAGGATGTTGCCAGAGTTGGGGGATTTGAGCTATAGGGAGAGGTTGAATAGGCTTGTGCTGTTTTTCCTGGCGTGTTGGAGGCTGAGGGGTGACCTTATAGAGGTTTACAAAATCATGAGGGGCATGGATAGGATATGTAGACAAAGCCTTTTCCATGGGGCGAGAGAGTCCAGAATGGGAGGGCATAGATTTAGGATGAGAAGGGAAAGGTACAAAAGAGACCTAAGGAGCAACCTTTTCATGCAGACGGTGGTGCATGAGTGAAATGGGCTGCCAGAGAAAGTGGATAAGTCTCATACAATTGCAATATTTAAAAGGGAAGTGGATGGGTATATGAATAGGAAGGGTTTGGAGGGATATGGGCCAGGTGTTGGCAGGTGGGACCAGATGGACAAGCTGAACTGAAGGATTTGTTTCTGTGCTGTACATCTCTATGACTGTATGAATGACACATTGGAATTTTACTTCCCTCAGATCATCCCTGCAGTTGCAAAAACAGAGGCATTTTCCTCTCACTCATGTAACTAGTTCCATTCATTTTGAGACAAAGTGCAGGGTGTCTGATAACTGAATGGACTCTCACTATGCTTGAGCAGAAAGCCCATAGACTGTGATCTTTCCTTACTGCACTTTGGCAGCACCCAACCCAAGCTTTAATGCATTCTTCAGCATGTAGTCCTGGACATTGGAGTGTACCGAGATGCAATACTTTATCATGGACAACTCTTTACATGAGGGACAGATTGTACAGAATGGCCCAACTACATTCCATGGCAAAGAGGCCAGGCCTATCCTTCATAACACTGGGTACAGGAATAATCTCAGTTTGTGGTGAGGCTCGGTGATTGCACACCAAGAGTTCATGTACAGCTTGATGTAGCCGCACACTAGGGTGGCCACCTGGATGAGGGCAGCAGTGAGTATGTTCTTCCTCCCCACTTATCTAGAGCTTTTTACATCATGTCCCTGTAGACATGGTCCATCTTTAAATTCCAGATGAAGAGGAAGATGCCTCAGATGACTGCAGTGGTGCAGGTTCGGGGTTTCTGGGTCACAACTGCACCACATGCTGTAATACCAAGAGTACCTCACACCTGGCGACCAGGTTTTTATCTATAATGGAGAGGGCTTGGTGCTCCCACCTGCCCAGTGTCTGTCTCACCATGGCAATACGCCCCTCCCAAGCTTTCGTGCACATTTCAGCACCTCTGAACCAGATTCCCAGCACGTTTAACATATCCTGCAGACATTTCTATAGGAATAATTATCCAGAAAAAGGATAAAGCTTTGTGCTTTGCACTCATTAACCTATAACTCTCTTCTGGCTGTGGCAGTGGGCTGTTTAAAAAATTCACAGAATCAAAAATCTTCTGGGGTGAAGGAGATCTATAGCTCGTTGTGACCTTCAAAGTTAATGGTTGCACCAGTCAGCATGTATCCTTGTATCTATCCTCGTATCAGTGCCTGAAAGAGGATCTCTTGTCACTCAATAGTTGTCCCCCTGTCACCTTGCCACAGTAGCGAAGAAGACATTTGGTATGCTTGCCTTTATGGATCAGTGCATTGAGTACAGGAGTTGGGAAGTCATGCTGCAGATGTACAGGACACTGTTTAGGCCACTTTGAGAATACCACGTTCAATTCTGGTCTCCCAGCTATAGGGAAACTTGCAAGGGTTCAGAAAAGATTTACAAAGATGTTGCCAGGTTTTGGAGAGTTTGAGCTATAGACAGAGGCTGAATAGCAGGGTTTATTTTCCCTGAACCACGGAAGGCTGAGGGGCAACCTTACTGAGTTTTATAAGATTACAAGGTGAATAGCCAAGGAGCGGGGAGTCCAAAATTAGAAGGCAGAGGTTAAAGATGAGAAGGGAATTCTTTAAAAACTTTTTCTCATAGAGGAATGCATGGATGGAATGAGCTGCCAGATGAAGTGGTGGAGGCTGGTGCCATTACACCATTTAAAAGGCATCTGAATGGGTATATGAATAGGAAAGGTTTAGAGAATTATGGACCAAATGTTGGAATTGAGACCAGATTAATTTAGGAAATCTGCTTGACATGGATGAATTAGACCGCAGGGTCTGTTTCTGTAACATACAGGTGTATGACTCTATGACTGTAAATGCCAGACTCACGGTCCTTTCCAGGAATTTCTGGCCACATAAGCTGCACTTGTTTGACAGTTTAACAGATTGGAAATCAACATGTTGTTCCTTCCAAATCTTCTCCTCTGTTCCTGAAAGAGAAAAATTCTTGTGAAGATCTGTCTTCACAATTCTTGTCTGTCAACATATAAATAATTTTATTAAAATGATAGCCAAATTACAGTTGTGGTTAGCTGAAGGTGGGCAACTTGTTTGTGTGCATGGGTTTGGACTATTTTCAATATTTCCTGGTAAAACAGTGTCTACAGCTTCATGTCCTGTAAACTCTCCCTAATGATGGTAAATTCCAGTCACATTCAAAACCATTAAAAATTGGTTATATCTGATAGCAGTCATTAAGAGTTCCATCCATCATCAGTATGTGCAATCACACTGCTGCCAACAGAGAAATAAACACCTTTTGGGTTCTACTATTTATTTTCTAGCCATTATGCCTCCCCTTTTCTAATAAATGAAGAAATAGTAGTAGTTCTTTCACAACTGCTGGATGTTCCAAAACAAGTACCTTTTGAAGTATAGTTACTGCTGTGATGTGGTGAAGAGATGCAGCCAATTTCAGTGCATAAGTTCCTATAACACCATGACTATAATGAGAAAGTAATCTCTTTTAGTGATGGTGGTTAAGGGATAAATATTGGACTTCAGGTAAACTTCCCTGCTATGGTGCCATCAGATCTCAATAAATCCACCCAACAGGGAAGGCAGGGCCTCAGTTTAATGTCTCTTATCCAAACCAAGGTATGTTGGAGTGCGCCGTCCATGGAACTATACTGGAGTGTCATCCTGGAGTGCGACTTTAACCACAGTCTCCTACATGTGACCATACTGACACCCAAAGGATAAAAGCAAAACCCATATTTACCTTGGAACTTTCATGACTACAGAGTGTAGAGAAAAACTTTTCAAAAATATTTTATTGGCTGTCCATGTTGTCAATGCTGTCATGAAGGAGCTTCATATCGATGGCCTAAGGCTTTCCAGGAAACAGTGATTGAACGAGCCTAATACTGAACAAAGAAGTCTAGTGACATGCTTGAGTGAACAATTTTGCCCATGTGGCACAGGGACTGATTCTTATACCTTATGGGACATCACAGGGAGTTGCTGCTATAGCCGACACTCTTGGTCTGTACTTTGGTAAGAAACTGACTGCATGTGCAGCCATGTATTAAAGGTTGCATTGATCAACAACAGCAATACAAGAACAGAAACTCTTTCAGCTTGTAGCCAGCCTTCAGGACTTAATCATTGTAGCCATATGACTATTTAGATACCATCCAGAAATGTCACACCACTGACTGAGATTGGAATTTTATTTGCTAGAGGGACTATTGGCAGGTGATCACAGATCTCAGATTCTCGTGTGCTCAGTCATCAAATCATTCAGCAAGGTGAGACCCTGGCTTTGGGGTAACTGTTGGCCATGTGGGTCATTGCTAATCTGTACTACCTCTGCAGAACAGATCATTCCATCATCCAATTGGTCAGGTTTTTACTATGTTTATACATACTATAGATTCCTGAAATGTGCTGATGGCTTCCTCAGACTTGATCCTGAGCAGATTCATCAGCTGAAAGAGATGGTACGTGTTAATCAACAAGAAGTTTCCTTGCCCATGTTTAACTTGAAACCCTGCTACTTCATAAGATCCAGAGTCAATGTTGCAATCTCCCAGGGAAATCCCCTCCTGACTGTATGAAACTGTGCCACCACCTCTGCTGTATCTGTCCTGCCGGTGGGACAGGACAAATCTAGGGATGATGATGGTGGTGTCAAGGACATTGTCTGCAGTGTCCTTAAGTATGACTATGTCAGGCTGTTGCTTGACTCGTCTGCGAGACAGCTCTCCAGATTTTGACACAAGGCTCCAGATGTTTGTAAGGGGGACTTTGCAGGATTGAAAGGATTGTTTCTGGAATTGTCTTTTCTGGTGCCTAGATTGATGTCAGTAATCCATCTGGTTTCATTTCTGTGGGACTTTGTAGCGATTGATACAACTGAATGGTTTGTGAGGCCATTTCAGAGGGTAATTGAGAGTCAACCACATCTTTCTGGAGTTACACATCAGCTAGACCATGTGAAGATGGAAGATTTCCTTCCCTGAAAGACATTAGTGAAGCAGATAAGTTTTCCCAACAATTGACAATGGTTTCATGATCATCAGTATATTCTTAATTTCAGATTTTTAAAATTGAGTTCAAATTCCCCACCGTCTAGCATGGTGGGATTCAATCCTGGATTCAAACATTTGCTGAGTTTCTAGATTAATAGTCTGGCATTACTGCCACTAGACCATTGCCTCCTTTTTCTTTCTTTGTCTAAGACCCCAACTCTGTGACATGACCATTGCTCTGGGAACCATAATTTATTTCCTTTTCAGCTGCAGGTCGCTACAATATGTCTTAACATAAGGGTTAATCATATTACCATTTTTGATATTGACAGAGAAATAAAGCAGAGAAAAACTGAGGTTTCAATTAGTGATTATGCTTCTCAGACAATAATTGTCACTGTTCTGATCCATGTCTATGGCCTCACATATTTTTGTGCTTAATGAGCTCAATGTAGCTTGCATGAAGAAATACTAATTTGTGATGTTTTCTTTCCATTTGTGTTTTGGGTTGTCTTTTCTTGGTCCTTCTCAGAATTGTTCACTACCCTAATCTTTGTGCTGCACTTTCATCACAAATCTTTGTAATTAGGCCCCTTTTGTCCCCATAGCAACAAAGCTTTTCAGGTTTGTTGAGAGTTGAATTCAAAGTAGGCCTCTCCATTTTACATATCGAATGAGGAAGTCCTGAGATGCAACAATGTTATAAACTGCACATTTGTAGCAAGAGGTGGTGGAAATCTGGAATTGCCCAAAAAAACTGTTAAGGCAACATCAACTGAAAATTTCAAAACTTCAGTTGGCAAATTGAAGAGCCAAGCCAGTATGTAGGGAATTAAAATATAGATCAGCCGCGACGTAATTGAATGGTCCAACAGAATTGAAGGATTAAATGTTTAAATGGAAATTTCCCATGTTTACAGGTAAACAATTTGAACATTAATTTAAATTGCTTTATTTGACTCAAATTGTCATAACATCAGGTGTTCACAGTATTTATGCAGCTAACAAAAATGACTATCTCTGCTATACTAAAAGCAAAACACTGCAGATGCCAGAAAGCTGAAATGGTCGAGTTACTCATCGAGTCTGGCAGCTCTGTGGAAACAGAAGCAGAGTTAATGATTAGTGTCTGATATGACTCTTCTTCAGAACTGAAAGGAATTGAAATTTTTAAAAATACTTTTGACAAAGGTGAAGGGAGCAGAGAACATACAACCTTAGTGCAAGAGGCAAAGGAACTGTTAAAGAGATGTGAAATAGGTATAAATTAAGGTGTGAGCACCTCCTTTAAGAACTCTCCACTTGTGGTGATGAAGCCTCCCAATGCATTATTAGCTTATAAATGTGGATGACAGGGGTCTTACAGAAAGAGAGGGAGGGCAAAACATTTGTTCCTGAGGAAAGTTCTGTCTTATTGCCTGTGGGCAAAAACAATTATTTTTACACCATCCTGACTGACAGATGCTTTGACCTCAGCATCAAATTTGGCTCTGTCTATGGAATTTAATTATAGAAAGCGGCAAAGTTGCTTTAAAAAGTGAATTGGCTTGTTTTAAGTGTTAGATCAGAAATATTTCTCATCAGTGAAAAGTGACTCATAAATTCAATTAATTATAAATGCAAAGAGAAATGCAAACTCCAAGCTTCCTGGTTGCTTAATTAGTCAGTTTGATTTAACTTCATGTCATTAAATGGAATCATTTAACCTCTGGCACGCTCTAAAATATAGTCATATCAAAGTTTCTGTGTGAAATAAAGTTCAGTTGAACGGATACTTTGGAGAGCCTTTGTTGAATAATTAATTTAGTTTTGGATTTTCTTACAAACGTTAGCTGAAAGAATTTTTCCTATGAATTCTTTCAAGGAATTGCTCAACAGATTTTCCTCTTGAAATGGAAGATGCCTCAGGATTTTAGATGGATTAATTTCATTGTTTTATTAAGTGTTCTTGTTGGGGAAAGTTTGAAAATTCCCTTAGGTGTTATAAAGTATTTTTTTAATGTAGAAAATGGCAAGAAGCCCTTTTTGAATATTTGAAGAGAGACTAGCGAAGAAATGTAAAGCAAAAAATAAAGTGCAGCAAATGTATAGTTACAGAACAAATTGCACTTCTGAGTCTTTTTGGTACAATCTTATATTAGTTTCTTTTGTTATGCTTGTCAGAAGAGTCTTTTTATGCATTTGCACTTTGGACACTTGTGTGGGCAAATAAATAATTTGTGCTAAGCTGGAATAAATGTAGAACTGCCCAACGCATAGCCTCAATGGGCTAAGCTGCGGTCTTATCAAGTACACGGTATAGACTTCCAATGAGACAAAGCCAGTCTGATTCACTTAGATGACAATGTGTTGGTTTTTATTCATTAAGAAAGCTATTTTTATTCTGGGTTCTTTTATTGAACACTGATTGTGCTTGCCCACAGCTGATGGAGGTCTTTTGAAGGGCTTTCCTGATGAAGGGCTTTTGCCCGAAATGTCGATTTCGCTGCACTTTGGATGCTGTCTGAACTGCTGTGCTCTTCCAGCACCACTGATCCAGAATCTGGTTTCCAGCATCTGCAGTCTTTTGTTTTTACCTTAAAGGCTGAATAGTCTAACAAAAGATTTATTTCTCCTGCAGCCGAAAGCTTTGTAATGTTGTCTATGCCAGATGGAAAAGCATCCTTGACAGTCCATCAGTACGGAGTTAATGGCTTGGTTATTCAGATTTATGTCTTTTTTTTTGCTTTTATTGTATGGAATACGCCAGCTTTGTTCATTTGGTAAAACTCTTGACTTTAGGTTAACATATTGTACATTGACCTGTACTCCAGAATTAAGTGCACAACCTAGGTTGGTATTTTGGTACTGTAACAGAACTGTACAACCAAGGATAAGTTGTTGCCCTTCCAGAATTCCGTTCTTGGAGAATGGTAAATTGCTCATTTCACCATTCAAAGGAAGATCTCTTAAGGTCCTGGCAAAGGGTTAGGGTTAGGGTTAGGGTGTGGGCCAATATTGGTTAACCAACCAACATTACCAGATTGATCAAACATCTCATTGTGTTTGTAAGCTGTACTGTATGTAACACAGCTGCTGATTTGAAATGCACAACAAATCACTCACCACAAAATGAACCACTTGGACATCATTGGGCATAATTTAAGATATTACAGAGAGATGTAAAAAGGTTTTCCATGTAGGTTTGCTCACTGAGCTGGAAGGTTCATTCTCAGAGGTTTTGTTACCCTACTAGGTAACATCTTCAGTGGGCCTCAAGCGAAGCAATGCTGAAAATTCCTGCTTTCTATTTATATGTTTGGGTTTCTTTGGGTTGGTGATGTGGAGAAGTCACTTTCTGTTCCTTTTCCCGGGGTGATAGATGGGGTCTATCTCGATGTGTTTGTTGATAGTTTTCCAGTTGGAATACCATGCATCTAGGAATTCTTGTGCGTGTCTTTGTTTGGCATGTCCTAGGATGGATGTGTTATCCCAGTCGAAGTGGTGTCCTTCCTCATCCATATGTGAGGATACTAGTGAGAAAGGGTCATGTCTTTTTGTGGCTAGTTGATGTTCATGTATCCTGGTGGCTAGTTTTCTGCCTGTTTGTCCAATGTAGTGTTTGTTACAGTCCTTACATGGTATTTTGTAAATGACATTATTTTTGCTCGTTGTCTATATAGGGTCTTTCAAGTTCATTAGCTGGCATTTTAGTGTGTTGATGGGTTTGTGGGCTATCATGATGCCAAAGGGATCTGAGTAATCTGGCAGTCATTTCTGAGATGTCTTTGATGTAGGGGAGAGCGGCTAAGGTTTCTGGACATGCTTTGTCTGCTTGTTTGGTTTTGTTGCTGCAAAATCAGCAGACTGTGTTCATTGGGTACACAGTTTAGGTGATTCTCCTCTGCTCTGCATAGTTCCTCTGTGCTGCAATGTGTGTTGGCTCATTGAAGCAATGTTCTGATGCAGCTTTGTTTGTGGGTGTTGGGATGATTGCTTCTGTAGTTCAATATTTGGTCTGTATGTGTTGTTTTCCTGTAGTATCCATACGTATGGATGAGGAAGGACACCACTTCGACTGGGACAACACATCCATTCTAGGACAAGACAAACAGAGACATGCACGAGAATTCCTAGAAACATAGCATTCCAACCGGAACTCTATCAACAAACATATTGAGTTAGACCCCATCTACCACCTCCTGAAAAAGGAACAGGAAGTGACTTCACCACAGGAAATAACATCACCACAGGAAATGACATCATCAACCCAAAGAAACCCAAACATATAAATAGAAAGCAGGAATTTTCAGCATTGCTTCACCTGAGGCCCACGGAAGATGTTACCTGGTAGGAGAACGAAGCAGCTGGAAATAAACCTTCATGCTCAGCGAGAAAACCTGTATCCAAAACCTGAATCTGAGCTACAAATCTTCTCAAAACCTGATGTAAAACGGTTCTATCTAAATGTAGGCTTTGATTATTTGCTTTCCAGTACACAATTAGATGCAGGTATAGTTTCAACATTTAAAAGACATTGGATAGGTACATGAATAGGAAAGCTTTACAGGGATATACATGAAACACAGGCAAATTGGACTAGTTTAGTTTGGGAAACTTGTTCGGCATGAATGAACTGGAATGAGGTGTCTGTTTTTGTGCTGTATGACTCTATTTCAATAAACCATTATATAATTTGAATAAAAGTATTAACTTTGTTACTAACTTTTCAACTATTTCTTTGTGCCCATGCTTAGCATGATCAGCATAGTCCATTCCATTGTCAAGCATCACACTTAGCATATGGTTGTTAGTCTTAAGCATGATTGTTTATGTTGGAACTATCTGGGATACATTGGATAGTTTCACTGCCACCAACCTTTCTGAAAGGTATTATTCTTTGCTATTGATACCATGTTTGAAGAATACACACAAGACATAGTAGGCAAAAGATGGACTTGGTCTTCATTACATGGAATATTCTTGTTACACGTTGCTTAATATTTTGCTATATTCTATTTGTGATATATTAGAGACCTCAGCCTCAATTTGCATGAAGCACTATCGAGACATTCTCATATATATTTTGAAACAACTACTTCACACTCTGGAAAGAAGAATGTGCAAGAACCCCATTGCGTGATGGGATGGGATTCAATTCATCCTTTCAGGTCCTAACTACCTTTCCCAACATTTAGGTTATTTGGGAGCTCTGTGGAAACAATGGAAATGAAGGAAGCACCAATGAGAAAGAGAAAGAGAAAAAGATGTTGAGAGAGAGAGAGAGAGAGAGAGACATTGAGAAAGAGAAAGGGTAAAATAAGAGCTGGATATCAATCAATCAAAGACAGTGGTCAGGGAGTTTGCATGGTGAAGAAACATGTGTAGCAATATTGTGGTATTGCAGTAAGTTATCATCAGGTGCTACCTGAGAGCATTAGGTTCTGCAATGTGCTGTCAGTTACCAGATTGCTCAGCACTTATGACATTGATTCTGCATAGCTGTTCCAAAAAAATGTTTAAAATGTACTTATACATTGACATTTTACATCTAAATAACTATGCTGCCCTTGCTTATTTGCATAAAATCAAACGAAAAATGTTGTGCATCACTGCCATAGCTTAGTGCAGAGAATTGAAGAGTTATGTAAACATAATTCTTCTTCATATGCAATGAGTTTAAATCAAACTTTAAAATAACTTGCCAAGACTCTTTCTGAATTATTCTGTCATACAATATCTTTACAAAAACATGTCTGAGGAATGCAATGAGCTGTGTATATAGTGATTCAATCAAAATATACAGCAGATTCCTTTTCTGCGGCACATTACAAACACCATGATTTAATCTTACATCCTTGACATGCAGATATTATATTTAGTCACATTTATTTCAAAGGGGTTCTTGGAAAAAAATGGGAAGCTTAGAATCTTTCCAAATTTGCACAATTCATTTCTGCTATTTTACTATTGCACATGCTCCAGTTGCCGCAGCATGTATTTGGAATGTACATTTTTGTCATTCCCTTTCTCTCCAGTGACACAGCCTTGATTTTAACTGTGGTGTAATTAAACCAAAGTTGGTTGACCTGCATTCCCTTCTACTGATCTGGAGAGGGAATAAGAGGCATCAGAGCTGAATCAGTTCTGGTGTTCACCAAGCTACCACACTAATGCACTTTCCAAAGATGATCAATAGGTGGCAATCAGGACCAAGAGCTCTGGATACATTTGCTGTCTGCTCTTCCTGGGCCACAAATCATACCCTACTCATCAATATTCCTGTTGAGACCACAAATTCAGCAATGTTAGAGATTAAATTCAGGGATTTTCTTGACCTGTATTCCTCACTTCTACTGTGGGCCGTGAATTATCCATCACTTCATCACAGAAGCTATCGTACTAATTAAAGGAAATTATCAGAAGATAAAATTGAGAATAAAATAAAATAAACCTGTTGTCAGCTGAAGGCAATGGACTCTCAAAGTGTTAACCTCACTGGGTTTAGTGATATCAATCATATATCAATTACACTCCTCTCTGTTTTGACTTGTGCACTGTTTGTTATGTGTTTTTACTGGGTGTGGAATATGAAATGCAGGAGATCTGAGAAAGGTGCTTGTTTTTAACAGATTGTTCATCTATGAATTATATGTGGCTGCTGAGAGTGATTCATGGCTAAAGGATTGCGTTGCCTCCTATGAGGTGGATATGTTGGAAGGCAGATCTCATGCTGTAGTGAAGAGAAGCAAAGAAGGTCAGCAGCAGAGGCAGTGATCAGTAGGTACAGGACACTGTTCCTTGGGTAGAATAATGCCAATGACAATATAGAATGGCATCCAGTTCTCACAGTCAATGATTCATGCACCAATTCTTTTCCCTGCATGATACCCTGGCCCGTTCTACTCCTTACCCTTAAAACTGCAAGTTGACCTTCTTCACCTTCTGTATTGTGAAGTTATGTTGACAATGATAATTATCAACAACTTCTCAAGACTATTGAGCAATAGCTTCCGCCTAGTCAAGCCACACCGTTTCAAAGTTTCATCAGAATTTGAATAAAGGCCAGAGACTCATTGCATTTACTTTTTTTATATTCATTCATGGGATGAGGATGTCATGCCCAGGCCAGTATTTATGGCCCATCCCTAATTGCCCAGAGAGCAGTTAAGAGTCAACCACATTACTATGCGTGTGGAGTCACTTGTAGGCCAGACCAGGTAAGGGTGACAGTTTCTTTTCTTTAAAGGGACATTAGTGAATCAGATGGGATTTTCCAACTATTGACAATGCATTCATGGTAATTCCAGATTTATTTTCTTTATTGAATTCAAGTCCCACCAACTGCCATGGCGGGGTTTGCATACAGATCCCGAGATTATTTTTGAGGTCTGTGTGATGCGTCCATTGGGCTGTTGCCTCTTCATTTTGACTTCTGTTGACGAGTCCTGACTGGTGCTAACAGCCAGACCTTCAAATTGTAACCCTGGTGTACCAATGGCCGTGTAGCTGAAGATTGATGTTTCCTGAATTATTTATGTCCTGTGGACCTTATTTTACTAACTTAAGATATTGTGTCCATGATGGTAGTGGGGAACAGTTTGGGTAGCATGTGATCCATTCATCTCGATTGTCACATTTGTTGGTTATGAAGTACATATTATATATGATTTGGGAACATGAGTAAGCCATTCAGTCCCTCAAGCCTGTCTCACCATCTTTAAGGTCATAGCTGATGGCATTTAGTTTCCTGTTAAGCCCCTGGTAACCATTGACTTCCTTGAAAATCAAGAACCTATCTAACTCAGCTTTACTTATGTAATATAAAACACAGAAGAGCGGATGCTAGAAATCTGAAATGAAACCTGAAATTGCTGGAGAAATAGATCTGGCAGCATCTGGAGGGAGAAAGTGGAATTAACATTTCACAATTACAATGGTACGAGAAAAGCACAGCAGGTCAGGCAGCATTTGACGGTCAGGAAAATCAATGTTTCGGGCAAAAGCCCTTCATCAGGAATGAGGCTGGGAGCCTTGGTGGTGGAGAGACAAATGGGAGGGGGATGGGGCTGGCTGGGGAAGGTTGCTAACAATGCAATAAGTGGATGGAGGTGGGGTAAAGGTGATGGAGAGGAGGGTGGAGCGGAGAGGTGGGAAGGAAGATTGACAGATGGGACAGGTCATGAGGATGGTGCTAAGCTGGAAGGTTGGAATTGGGTTAATGTGGGAGGAGGGGAAATGAGGAAACTGGTGAAATCCACAGTGATGCCATGGGGTTGGAGGGTCCCAAGGCAGAAGATGAGGCATTCTTCCTCCAGGCATTGGGTGGTAAGGGAGTGTTGAGGGAGGAGGCCTAGGACCTGCATGTCCTGGGCAGAGTGAGAGGGAGAGTTGAAATGTTCAGCCACGGGGCAGTGGGATTGGTTGGTGCAGGTGTCCTGCAGATGTTCTCTGAAGTGCTATGTGTATAGGCATCCAGTCTCCCCAGTGTAGAGGAGACAGTAAATGACATGTGTGGAAGTGCAGATCAAGCTTTGATGGATGTGGAAGGCTCATTTGGGGCCTTGGACAGAGGTGAGGGGGGCGGTGTGGGCGCAGGTTTTGCAATTCTTGCAGTGGCAAGGAAAGATGCCGGAAGGGAAGGGTGGGTTGTTTGGGGGTGTGGGCCTGACCAGGGTTGGAACAGTCTTTACAGAAATCGGTTAGGGGTGGGGATGGAAATATATCCCTGGTAGCGGGGTCTGTTTGTAGGTGGCGGAAATGGAGGATGATGCGATGTATGCGGAGGTTGGTAGCGTGGAACATGAGGACTGGGGGGGGTTCTGCCCTTGTTGCGGTTGGAGGGATGGGGTTTGAAGGCAGAGGTGCGAGACATGGATGAGATGTGCTGGAGGGCATCATCAACCACATGGGAGGGGAAATTGCGGTCTTTAAAGAAGGAGGCCATCTGGTGTGTTCTGTGGTGGAACTGGTCCTCCTGCCAGCAGATGTGGCAGAGGCAGAGGAATTGGGAATAAAGGATAGCATTTTTCCAGTAGGCAGGGTAGGAGGAGGTGTAATCTAGGGAGCTGTGGGAGTCAGTGGGCTTGTAGAAAATGTCAGTGTTGAGTTGATGACCGTCAATGGAGATGAGAAGCCCAGGAAGGGGAGAGAGTTGTCAGAGATGGTCCAGGTTAATTTAATGTTGGGGTGGAATGTGTTGGTGAAGGTAATGAACAGTTCAACTTCCCCGTGGGAGCACGAGGTGGCGCCGATGCAGTCATCAAAGTAGCGGAGGAAAAGCTGGGGAGTGGTGCCGGTGTAACTCCAGAAGATGGACTGTTCCACGTAGCAAATTCTCTTCCAAAGTTGCCTACCTTGAAGAAGTTCTCCTTCTCTCTCTACAAGGATCTCAGTGAATCTCTGTTACATTGCAACCTCCAGGTCATCTCCTCTGTCCTGAACCTCTTAAGCCACATTCTGACAACCTATTGCACTCTCAGCTACCTTCCTCCCCAACCCCCCCCCACCCCCACCCCACCTTCCTCCCATTTATCTCTCTAGCCCCGCCCCCCCCCCCCCACCGTGGCTCCCAGCCTCATTCCTGATGAATGGCCTTTGCTCAAAATGTTGATTTACCTGGTCTTCGGATGCTGCCTGACCTGCTGTGCTTTTCCAGCACCATTCTAATCTTGACTTTGCAGTACTCACTTTCACCCTAATAACATTTCAAATCCAGTGATCATTTTTCAGAACAGAGCACTAACAGACACAGACCTCCTTTGAATTCTGAAGAAGGGTCACTGGACTCAAAATGTTAACTCTGCTTTCTTTCCACAGATGGTGCCAGGCCTACTGAGTTTCTTCAGCAATTTTTCTTTTGGTTATCGTTTTCTAGCATCCACAATTCAATGTCAACTTAATGGCTCTATAGGAAATTCCTGAGTAAGATTTATGGAAACATCAGGAAATTATCAAAGAGAGGAAGACTAATAAAGAGAGATAACAATGGGATGGGGGGGCGGTGGGGTGGGTGGTGGTGACTGTAGTTCTGGTCAGACACCTTTTGCAGACATATTAGTTTTACTCTCCAGGAATACACAAAAAAGGGATTAGAAAGCTAACTGCAGCACAGGTCTAGGTGTTTTACTGGCTGGATATTATAGTGTGTGGACTGCAGTGCTGTGAGGACCATGGCTTTGAGAACAGTCATTTCAATGTCCCTGTACTGGGCAAAGACCCTCTCTTACTGCCAGCCATTTCAACCTGAGTTCCAGGCTCACTTGGAAGCACGTGATATTATTAAGGGGGTTATTACTCATTACCACTCTCATTGACATTACATCTCTCCTCTTTAATGCTCAGGTTCTATTCTCCACTGTGCCAAATAGAAGCAAAATGTTAACAATTCTGGATATAAAAATCAAAGCAGATACTTGGCGACTCCAGCTTGTCACTTGCCCCTCTGGATCTTGGACACCTGGCATCAATATCTCAAGGCACAGTTCGTGGGCAGCAGCCACAAACCCTCACCATCCATAAAAAAAACACTGTGCACAGTGATAGGCATCTACCTTGTGGATTGGACTAGGCTGTATCTCAAAGTTGCTTGCTCACTCTGAATGCTAACTCAATTTGCACCTACCAGGATGCTCACAGCATCTCTGCTTTGCCTTGCACTGCCTTGTCTTTTAGTGCAGGTGGAAATCTGGACAGCTTGTCATGTTGTTGGATATCAACAGTCAACGCTGTGGACATGTTGATTTGTGGCACTAAGCTGTAACAATGTTACATCAGCATTCGGTGCCAGCCACAGACACATCAAATACATTGTGTAAACCAATTGGCCATGTCTCTCAAAGTCCAAGGAAAGTAGTCCTTAGACATGTCCAGAGAATTCATGTACACCATGAATCTAATATAATATAAGGCCAGGACTTGGGCATGACCAGGTAGCCACTTGCCGTGAAGAAGAGTCAGTTTCTCCACCTCCTGATGCTGCCTGGCTTGCTGTGTCCTTCCAACCTCCTGCTTGTCTACCATCGATGCTTGTGGCAGTCAGGATCAGCACCATATAAGAAATAAGGATCTGAATCTGTGGCACTTCACCACACACCCCCACCAACCCCACCCACCATCCCCAACCTGGCTCCCTCCACACTGTTTATGGCCAATTTCTCCTAGAAGAAAGGAAAGGATTAAGTGAGATCAGAGTGGGTGTCACAGCTGGTAATGCTGGCGTTAATAAGTCCAAGGTGGTAAGGTGCCACAAGTGAGTGAATAAGCACTACAGACACCATGCAGGGTTAGTAGCTAGGAGACTGAATGGGTGAGATTGAATGTGATGGGATGTTATATCTCATAGTTAGAGTCATGGATTATGGGAGGTGGGTGCAGCAGCTGCACAGAGTGAATGAGAGTAACAGAGAGAGCATGGCGGAGTGGAGAGGACCATTCATCATCTTCTTACACTGTTGGGAATTTCTACAGACCTCAGGCACCTTATTGAACCAGTGACAATATTGGACCAGGGTTGGTAGGATCTGGTGTTTTAGCTTGCTTTGCCAATCCCGTACAAAGAGGTCAACTGTCCTCTTCACCACCCTGTCCAGTAGGACCTCCAAGTGCTTGTCAGAGTGGGAGGTGCCAATTGTCCAATTGTGTGGCAACAGTCACAAATCATGTAGGGCAGCTTTGGTCTGATGATGCCTGCCTGAGTGAACAATGGAATTATAAATATGGCACTAGTGCTGCGACTGACTGCCTATTCTGGGACATCCTGGCAATGGTGAGTTCTTCTCATGAAGGAGAGGGGTAAAATTGGGCTAGCATTGGATGAGAGGTTCCCACAGCAGTGTGGTCGGAGTTTCATGAGGTAGGTTTGGCACAACAGAACTGGAAGTTTCACTAATTATCATAGAGAGAAATCTTCAATGATCAAACAAAACTGGAATTGCTGCAGAAACTCAGCAAAGGGAGACAAAAACAGAGTTAACGTTTCAAGTCCACTGACCACCCTTCAGAAAGGATGATTGGTGATTGGTGAACAACTATTTTTGTTCTATTCATTGTTATCCAACTTCCCTGGCATAGAGTTTGTCATTATATAAGTAAATGATCCAGTCCATGCTTTAAGCAGGCAGTAATAATGCCTGAGACATGAGAAACAATACCAACTGGATATTCTTTCAATAACATTTGACACAGGATATTGGTTACTATAATGATCAAAGTGCAATGTTGTCCAATTTGTGCCACACAGTTTTCAAACCACCATTACCTGAACTTATATTTCCACTTTATATTGCTTTTCTGTTTCATAAAGATTTTATTATAAATTGTTGAACAGAAGCAATTTTCACACATATGAAAGGATAATAAAATTGTTATATAAAGGCAATTTGGCTTAGATAATTGTTTGCTAAGCCTGTCTTGCCTGATGTTTGCTTCAGATATGAAGTTGCCGTACATGTGACGCAAGGTTCTCTACTTCAGTCATAACTTCAAATCAAATGTTCACGTAATTGGAGTTGGTTTTGATTATCACACGATGCATTTACAGCTTTTTAAAATCATTCATGGGATGTGGGTGTGGTTGAGCATATATTGTCCATTCTGAGATGCCCTTGAGATAGTGGAGTTGACCAACTTCGTGAAACGCTGTAGTGCATGTACTGTAGATAAACCCACAATACTGTTAGCGGGGGCAAATTCCAGCATTTTGAACCAGCAACACTGAAGGAACAATGATACATTTTCAATTCAGGATGATGAATGGTTTGAAGGGAATGTGCAGGTAATCACATTCCCATATATCTGCTGACCTTATCCTTCTAGATGGAGGTGGTCATGGATTTGGTGGGTGCTGTCCAAGGAGCCTTGATGGTTTTCTGCATTGTGTAAATGGTACAATCTGCAGCTTCCGAGTGTCAATGATACGTGAGAGTGGATGTCTGTGGATGTGGTGCCAATCCTTTGGGCTGCTTTGTCCTGGATAACTTCAAGGTTCTTAAGTGTTGTTGGAGCTGATTCATTCAGGCAAGTGGAGTGCATCCTATCACACTGCTGACTTGTGCCTTATAGGTTGTGAACAGGCTTTGTGGAAACAGGAGGCTAATTACTTGTTGCACTATTCCGAGCCCCTGACGTGCTCTTGCAGCCATTCTATTTATATGGTGAGTCCAGTTCAGTTTCTGGTGAATTGTAACCTTTATAATGTTAATATTAGAGGATTCAGTGATGGTAATACCTTTAACTGTCAAGGGATGATTTTAGATTCTCTCTTGTTGGAGGTAGTCATTGCTTAGCATTCATATGGCACAAATGTTACTTGGCACTTGACACCTCACACCTGGGCAATGTCCAGGTCTTACTGCATTTGGACATGGAGTGCTTCAGTGTCTGAAGAGAAACCTCAGAGCTGACATCAGACCAGTAAAAATGCTATTTGATGTTGGAAAGCAAGACATGCATGCATCTTATAGCTCATTTAATATATTTAGATGCAGACTTTGTATTGAAGCAGTATTAAATGCAACTCCTGACAGATTGCATTTGGTTTGAATATTCTTGATTGTAAGTTAATATGATCTCCACTGGGACAGCAACATAAACCTGGTTTCTAATTGCCTGCTCAAAGGTGATGAATTTACATTTTGGCGACCATTAACTCACAGCAGTACAGTAAACAAAGCTTACAATTTCTTTAAAATGCTGGTGCAATCTGTAATTGGTTTGGGAATACTCAAAAGGAATTTTTAAATGTTTGTATCAATTGGAAATGGATCAATTATAATTTTCTTGACGAATATGAAACAATGGTTTCTTTGACCTGATAACACTTGACTTGGCAGATGCATCAAAAGGAAGAAAATTTTAAAAACATGATGGGGTTTGGACAGACATAGATCTGAAGGCACAAATGAATGCTGAAGTTGGAAAGCAATCAGCACATAGGCACATGCAGAAATAACAAGCAGCCAGAGATAGGAAAGATTTTCAGATTTCTTGTGAAGAGGAATAAAAATTGCTGTTAGGAAGAGATCAGCTATTCCATTTGGCAGAAAGGGATATGATAATTTATAGAAGCACTGTGTTAGAATGATCTAAAACTAAAAGTTGTGTTAATAATATGAAGATCTATATTTTCTCCCAGAAATGACCAAATTGTAAGTTAAGTTTGATCAGTTGAAAAGAAATTCTGGACAGCTGCACTATTAGGACTGAGATGTCCAGAGAGATAAATAGCTGCCAGAATTGTGACTTGCTGACAGCACAAACATTGTTCCTGGGAGGAGCTAATCACCTCAGTTTTGGTTTCAACGTTATTAATGCATGAATATTCAAAATTAAAAAAATACAGAAGCTTGCCAGTTGGTCCCTCCATCCCAAATGGGAAGGGTTTAGTGGGATATGGGCCAAATGGGTCAAGGTCAGATTGGGAGATGAATTGGATCAAAGTTTCTGTTTTCGTGCTGTATGTCTCCATGACTCTGTGTGATGGATAGGGGAAATGGCCAAATGAATTAAGAACCTATAATCCATCTTTTAATCAGAATCAACATAAACAATGCTTGGAAAGTGGTGTAAGGAAGCACAAATATATTTTGCCGAAAAAATAGCTTTTGAGCTGAATGCAAATTTCAGTTTATTCAGCACCATTGCTAGGGTAAAACAGCTTCTCGCTTTGCCTGCTTTTGTACATAGCTTCAGACACAATGCCACCACGAATTTGTTTTGAGTTGTTCATTGCTTCAATATCAAGATTGCAAGCTTCTCAGTCTGGGTGAAAACCTGCTAAATACCTCACTAATTGGTGTAAATTTAAGGATGCAAAATGCTTAAAAGTTGGGCATAGTATTAATTTGCAGAAATTTGCACCAACTAAATAGGTGACAGAGAAGCTTTTTTGAGGAGTGTTGTGTATGACAGAAATAATCATTGGGGGAACTGAATCTAAGTACAGCACCGGTATGACTTGCACTAACTGTGCTGCACAAATCTCTTTCTAGACACTATCATGTAAATGGCAATAAATAAATGGGACAAAAATCCTTGTGCAAAGAACGTGTACCAATTTAATCCTACCCTTGATTGAAGCTAAGGAAATAAAAACAACTTTGTAGAGAAATTAATTGTGCAAGAAGTTTTTTTTTGCATTGGGCCAATATTTTTAAAATGAAAACTCAAACTTTTACGGCACCAAAGGAAGCCTTTTTGTCCTTTATGGATACATGGTCAATGACGCTCTGCTTGCACTAATCCCATTGTCCACCTTCTGGTCCATAGTCGGAGAGATTATGGCAGCACAAGTGAGTATCGCTTAAATGCTGACTCTGCCACCCTTTCAGTCAGTGATTTCAAGACTCCCATTACTCTCTCAGTGAAAATACCATCATGAATGTTCCACTTAGCCTTTCATCTCTACCCTTAAATCTACGTGCTCTGAATATTAATGCCACTACTCATGAAAATGTATCTTTCTATCCACTCTATCTATGCCTCATAATCTTATTGACTTCTATCCAGTGTCTTTCCAAACTTCAGTGCTCTAACAGATCAACCCCAGCCCATCCAATATTTCTTCATATTTCAGAAACTCCTTGTAAATTTCTGCACTCTCTTTAGTGCAATCACATCCTTCTTACAATGCAGGGACCAGAATTGCATGCAGTATTCCTGGTGTGGCTTAACCAGCATGACCACTTCTTTCTTGTATGCCTTGCCTAATAAAGGCAAGTATTGGATGTAAGTTTGCTCGCTGAGCTGGAAAGTTCATTTGCAGACATTTCATCACCATACTAGGTAATATCATCAGTGAGCCTCTGATGAAGCACTAGAGTTAGTAACCCACTTCCTATTCACCACAGGAAATGACATCACCAACCCAAGGAAACCTAAACACATAAGTAGGAAGTGGGTCAC
This sequence comes from Hemiscyllium ocellatum, assembly GCF_020745735.1. NCBI lineage: Eukaryota > Metazoa > Chordata > Chondrichthyes > Orectolobiformes > Hemiscylliidae > Hemiscyllium > Hemiscyllium ocellatum. The sequence goes on along the minus strand of NC_083415.1, from coordinate 13,476,865 downwards.
TAATGCCAGTGCTCCACCGGAGGCTCACTGATTATGTTACCTAATATGGTGATGAAACATCTGAAAACGAACTTTCCAGCTTAGCGAGCAAACTTGCAAACAGAACCTCAACCTGAGTTATAAATCTTCTCAAACGTCAAGTATCCCATATGCCTTCCAAACCACCTTATCTACCTGTCATCCTCCTTCAGGGATCTGAAGATATGATCAGCAAAGGTTCTTCTGACCTTTAGTATTTTCCAGGATTCTACCATTCATTGTGTAATCCCTTGTCTCATTAATTCTCCTCAAACGTATTATCACCCACTTTTCCAGGCTAAATTCTATTTGCCACTGATCTAATCAGATGACCAGTATATTGATATCCTTCTGCAAGTTTACAGCTATCATCTTCAGTATTTACCACCCTAGTGATTAATGTGTCATTTGTGAACTTTTTGATCATGCATCATACATTTAAAAGAAATTGTGGATTTCCTTCACTCATTTATTTCATTCATCATGTGTTTCCTTATGCACTCTCTTTGTTTTCTTAATTTCCTTTTAAGTTTCCCCTGAACTTTTTAATACTATTCTAGATACTTTGCCCTTGCTATCTATCACAAATCTCTCATTTGTTTGACCATAATCACTGCATCTCTTGACATCCAAGGTCCTTTAGTCTTGGTCTCACTCTTTATCTTTCAAGGGACATATTTGCCCTGTCCCCTCATTAGTTTCACATTGAATGCCTCCGTCCTTTTTGTTAAAAAATCACTAAGCACCAGGTTATCATCCAACAGGTTTATTTGGAAGCGCAAGCTTTTGGAGAATACAGAATTTACATTTTTTTGCTATAAATTATGTGTCTTATGATCCTGTTCCACTGTGACCTGATAAAGGAGCAACACTCAGAAAACTAGTGCTTTCAAAGAAACCTGTTGGACTATAACCTGGTGCTGTGTGATTTTTAACTTTGTCCGCCCAGTCTAATTCCAGCTCCTCCACATCATCTCTCTTATTTGACACAGGTTGATCTTTAAGTCCACTTGGGCCAAGTCATATATTACCTCAATAAAATTAATCTTTTCCTCATTTTGAACTTCAATTCCAAAAAACTCTGTATATAATGAAACAATAATGGTGAAGGAATACTATTGTATTCAAAGTAGGATTTTGATTATGTCCTTATACAGGGTATTCTTCCAAAGACCAAACATAAAGATTTGTTGTTACAGCAACTACAGAACAACAGTTTGACAGTCTGATGTTTCATCAAATGCAGAGAAAGTAATTGAGCTGCCCCACTGCAGTTAATAATCTGATAAATTCGGAAAGATTACACAGTGTAAAGCCATGTGTTAGTGAACCTTAAGCAAATGTCAGATGTGGCACAGTGAGTAGTGCTTTTTAAGACTTATGCATGTGAATTAAAAGAATAGAGATTCCAGCCTTATTCTGGGGATGTAAGAAGAAAAATGAAGTTGATACTGCAGAACAAAACTAATAAAAAATGGCCTTAAATTTTATAATGAGAGAGAAGATATTTGTATGAGCCAAATAGGCATTGGAGCTCTGATTTTGGATGCCCTGGCTCCAAACCTGTTATCCATTATATTCCTTGAGGATGGTAAGAAGGGTGGTTCTACTTTGCACATCTATGGTTTTCAGAGTCAGCTACACATGTTGAAGTACAGCATATACAGACCCACCCTTTTCATGATGGAAATGTGACTTGTGGGAATCTTCCTGTTTAGAAGGGAAATTCTGTCAGAGTTACTTAGAATGGTTGATTGGATAGGAGCATGGATATATTTGGGAATGGTAAGATGTACTTTGGTATTGGCACACATAGACATAATTGCTGCACACATAATGCAGATAAACTCTTTCAAATTGCCAAACTCAGTGGAACTGTTAAGCTGTCAGGAGAAATATGAAGCCCATTGGATGTGTTGAGCTATTTAATGTTTTTGAGATGCTGCAATGCTTAAAAACAAATCTCTGTTTACTATTTCACTTTGACTGCTGATATTAACCTCAGCATTATCATTATAGTATTCCTGCTGCCTGAGTGATTACATAACATATCATTATCACAATGGAGTGCAGATCAATTTACTATTTAAATTACAGCTGTGTGTTTATAAAGCCTTTGAATTGGAACTATTAACATAAGTATCTGTTTCTATAAAGGATTTAACAAAGTTAACAGTATTGAATGAGTTTTATCAATTTAAGAGTAATGAATTAAGTAAGCAAAATAATTAATCCCTCAACAGACATTTAAGAATGTTATTTTATTTCATCTCAGCATGGGTACTGAGGTATGTCTATGGTAATAGTGGGTAAGTTGGCATGGGGCGTATAAGGGCAAGAATTGATGGGAGGACATTTGTTGACATGTATTGTTTCTAGGTAGAAATGGGGGTTATTATGGGCCATGGAATGTAGATAGAAGAGCATAGCTGGGCATGGAATATATGTGAAACAATTCCTGAGTTGATGAGGGTTGGCTTGGGATGACAAGGGGCTTTGTGGGAGGGCAGGGGATGGGTGGTGATAAGGAGTGATATCTGGAAGGCTGTATGCTCCAATTAATAAAAGCTGCCAGAAAGACCTGGAGCTGGTCTTTTCCATGGCCTGCACCCCCACCCAACAACCCCTATTGGTGCCACTAAACTCTTGCCAGGGGCAATTAGCCCAGCAGCAGTTACAAACACTCCTTCCTCATCCTGGAACCAAATCAAGGCCATCTGAATTGAGTTGGGTTGGAGGAGCTGGGAACTTTTCCAACACTACGCTCCTGAATTGTGAACGAAAATTCAGACCTGTGGGGCACTGCCAGATGTGTCAATTTTTAAGTAGTTGGGAGACCTTGAACTCATAATCTTCAATATTCAGAAATGCCAAGACTCCAGTGCTTCCTCCTCTGCAGGATGCTGGGGTTCATTACTGCCTTTGAGCAAAAGTTAAAAGCTAGGCTACAGAATTAAAATAAAAATATGTATTTGGTTATTTAGTTCTATTTATCTGTACAACATGAAATTTGAACTCTTTTAGCATTAGCACACGAACTTTTAGATTAATTATTTTGGCTGAACTGTCCATTGTTCTGCCAAGTCATTGTTGCGTCCCTAAATTCAACTGGACACTAATATCCAAAAGAATTAAAGTTAGAAATCACACAACACCAGGTGAACTCTCATCAGATAGCTCCTTCACCAGCTACTTCCAAATAAGCTTGTTGGACTACAACCTGGTTTTGTGTGACTTTTAACTTTGTTCACCCCTGTCCAACACTGGCACTGCCACATCCAAAATAAATGGTACAATCAGAGTAGAATTGGAGCAAAGAATGGAGAGATTTATGATTGTGGGCATGAGTTGCCTTGCCCACACATTTCTGCACAGGAGTGTCATATTGGTCACACAATCGGGTCATCTGAAGCATTCCTGTTGAGTCATTATGCCCTTCTCTGACACTTGCAGGTGAAAAGGCTACAGCTATTATGTCCGTTTCTGGCTTTACTTTTTGTCTTCTGTCTCTTCTTACTCTTCCTCCTCAAAGGATGCCGTTCAGTAGGCATCTTTCTGCTTCTTCAGTTAAAATTCTTTTTGCAGTTCCATGTTGTTCATGATTTGGAGTGCCAGTGTTGGACTGTGGTGTACAAAGTTAAAATCACACAACACCAGGTTATAGTCCAACAGGTTCATTTGGAAGCACTAGCTTTCAGAATGCTGCTTCCTCATCAGGTGGTTGTGGTTCATGGTACAGAATCAGCAATTATTCATGATAAACTTGTTAGTACATACAAATTCCCACATCTGTCCAGGGACCTGAAATGCATTTCCAATAATCCAATGTCTTGCTCAACAATTATCCTATTATGCAGTACTGATTGAACCTGTTAATTGAAAGCTTTCCTGTTCTATTTGTTTCATACATTAATTATAGTTGTGACATCTACAGAATCAGATATTCATCTTTAGCACACTTATGTTACATAATTTAAAATACATACTCAGTTAAACCATACAATATGATTTTTCTTTGTTATTGAGTTCGCTATAAGAAATCAGGTACCACACTTTGCAATTCCAAAATGTCTACAGCAAACGGTGAGTTACTCAAAACATTTACACCAATTCCATCTTTGATCTCTATATTCTGTGAACACGAGCATAAAATTACAATAATTAAAAGACACGCAATGCGGACCTCAGATATATTTGGAGACACTTCTATCCTCCCAAAGACACACAATTATTCTGCTACCATTATTATACGGTCCATTGAAGCTCTTGCAATTAATTTGTTACTGTAAAAATTGATGAAACAACACGTTTCAGACCCTCAAGTCTTGGATGAGTGATCTGTCTATTCCCTTAACTCACCGTCTTGCCTTGTGCTTGTTTTACAAAGCATTCCTATTAAACAGAATTGAAAGCTTTTGTAATTTAGTCCACATTTGCTGATCCCACAAAGGTGCATGATAAATTTTGGTCTAGCCAGTGATGTCCAAATCCAGTGAAAGGGTTGACAAAATGCCTGGATTCCAGTTGTACAGTAAGTCAAGGCTGAATACATGTTCCAATGAAAGTGTGCGCACACTAGTTCCTCAATTATGAAGAATTCCATTGCCTCAATGTTTATCAGATGGAGTTGGTGGATGGGGTCACAAGTAAATGGCTTGCATTGCTCTGGATGGTGTTGAACTTCTTGAGAGTTGTTGCAACTGCATTCACCTAGCATAAACTCATAATTAATTGTATATTGACATTTTTAAATGACTGAGAGAATGCGACATAGAGGTTTCCCCCTTAACTTTTAAATGCATCCTGATCAAGAGAATAGATTGTATCTGGTTTCTGACACCCATATTTATCATAGATCCATTGAATTCCTACAGTATGGAAAAAGGCCATTTAGCCCAACAAGCCCACACAGACTCTCTGAAGAGCATCCCATCTGGACTCACCCCTGCTGCCCTATGACCCTGCATTACCCATGGCTAATCCACCTAACCTGCACATCTTTGGACTGTGGGAGGAAAATGGAGCTCCTGAAGAAAACCCATGCAGATGTGGGGAGAATGTGCAAACTCTAGACAAACCTTCACCCAAATTTGTAATTGAACCCAGATCCCTGGCACTGTGAGGCAGCAGTGTGAACCACTGAGCCACCGTGTACCCCATATCAGGGATTTAAATCCTTGTTCTCACCTAAACCCACTTCCATTGGCAGTTACGATGCTGCACATTATTTTTGGACATTGTTACTGCGATCCCAGTGATCAACAGTGTTATGGGTGACACTGAAACTAATTTCTAACATGCTGTTATATCAGTAAATAGTGGTTTTTGGGGCCACAACTATTCATGTTACACATTGACGATCTGGACAAAGGAACTGAGGGCATTATTGGTAATTTTGCAGATGACACAAAGATAGGTAGTGAGACAGCTAAGGTTGAGGAAGCGGGAGGCTGTAGAAGGACTTTGGTTGGTTATAAGAGGGGGCAAAGAAGTGGCAGATGGAATTCAATGTGGAAAAGTGTGAGTTTATGCATCTTGTTAGAAAGAATGAAGACATATGTTCTAAGTGGGGAAAGACTTTGGAAATCTGAAACACAAAATCACTTGAGAGTCCTGGTTCAGGATTCTCTTAAGGTTAACTTAAAGTTTCAGTTTGCAGTTAGAAAGGTAAATGCAATATTTGCATTCATTTCAACAGGGCTAGAACAACAAAGCAAAGATGTACTGCTGAGGCTGTACAAAGCTCTGCTTAAACCACATTTGGAATATGTCAGCAGTTTTGGGCCCCGTACCTAAGGAAGGATATGCTGGCATTGAAGTGGGTCCAAAGGATATATACAAGAATGATTCTGAAGATGAAGGTCTTGTCATACGAGATGTGATTGAGTAAGCTGTGCCTATACTTGATGGCGTTTAGAAGGATTAGGAGGAATTTGATTGAACCTTGAAGAATACTGAGAGGCCTGAATAGAGTGGACATGGAGAAGATGTTTCCATGAGTATGAAAGACTAGGACCTAAGGATATAGCCTCAGAGTGAAGGGATAACCATCTAGAACTATGGTGAGGAGGAATTTGTTCAGCCAGAGGTGGTGAATCTGTGGAACTCATTGCCACAGAAGGCTGTGGAGGCCAAATCATTGAGTGTGTTTAAGTCAAAGAGACAGAGGTTTTTGATCAGTAAGGAGATCAAAGGGTATGGAGAGAAGCCAGGAGAATGGGGTTGAAAAGCATATCAGCCATGATTGGGTGGTGGAACAGACTCATAGGGCTGAATGGCTTAATTTTGCTCCAAAAACATATGGTCTTATGGGAAGGGGCCTGGTCTCTCAACCTATCCTACAGAAGAACCCAACGTTTGTTTTTTATGAAAGGGATCACTTTTGAAAGTCAATGAAATTCTAGTTCTGTTCTCATCAGTTGACTAGATTATATTTATTCATTCACAGGAGGAGGGTTTTGCTGGCCAGGCAGTGTTTATTGCCCATCCCTAATCACCCAGAGGTCAGTTAAGAGTCAATCACATTGCCGTGCATCACATATAGGCCAAACCAGTTAAGGATGGCAGATTATTTCCTGAAGAACATTAGTGAACTAGATAGGTTTTTCTGACAATTATCAACAGATTCATGATCATCATTGGACTCTTAAACCCAGACTTTTGCTTTGTTGAGTTAAAACTCCTCTATCTGCTGTGGTGGAATTTAAATTGAGGCCGAAGGGCCTGTTCTGCGCTGTAATGTTCTATGTTCTATGTTCTAAAAGTTTGCCATATTTCCTTGAGTAGGAAGGAAGAATTCAACCAGTGTATTAGGGTCAATATCCCCATCCAGCAACTCCTGCTGGAATGTCTGATGAGAACAAGGCCAATTTCAAATATAAGGTCTACATTGTTGAGATTCACTATGGAGGTTCTCATATGAAGATTATTTCCTTGTTCAGGATAATCAGCACTAATGGACCTGACCTCAGTACAGTGTTTGTACATCAGCTCCACTTTAAAGGCTGTGCACCCCATTTGAGTTTAAAATAAAATTTAGCCTTGTTATACAGGAAAATAGAGAAGAGGGTAAAATTATTGCAAATGCAATGTTAGTAGCACAATATTAATATTGACCCTAATACACTGGTTGAATTCTTCCTTCTTACTCAAGGAAATATGGCAAACCTTTAGAACATAGAACATTACAGTGCAGATCCCTCTGCACATCCACACTGCCAAGATTCTTTCCATTGACTCAGTACTCTTCCTTCCTGTTATTCTTCCCACAGTGCATGACCTTACATTTAGCTGCATTGAACTCCATTGAACACTTTTCAGCCCAATTCTGCAGTTTATCCAAGTCCTGTTGCAACCTGTAACATTCTTCCAAACTGTTCACTACTCCACTGACTTCAATGTCGTCTGCAAATTTACTAATCCGTCTACCTATGCCTGCTTCTAAGTCATTAATAGAAATGGCAAACAGCAGTGGTCCCAAAACAGATCACTAGTAACCGGACTCCAGACTGAATATTTTCCATCAACCACCACTTGCTGCCTTCTTTCAGCAAGCCAGTTTGTAATCTAAACTGCTAAATGACCCTCAATTCCATGCCTCTGCATTTTCTTCAACAGCCTACATGTGGAACCCTATCAAAGGTTTTCCTGAAGTCCACGTGTACCACATCAACTGCCCTACCCTCATTTGCATGCTTGGTCACCTTCTCAAGAAACTCAATGAGGTTTGTGAGACACAACCTGCCCTTGTCAAAACCATATTGACTATCTGAAATTAAATTGTTGCTTGCTAGATGATTATAAATCTTATCTCTTATAATTCTTTCCAAAACCTTTCCTACAACAGAAGTAAAGCTCACTGGTCTATAATTACCTGGGTCATCTCTGCTGCCCTTCTTGAACAAGGGCACAACACTTGCAATCCTCCAGTCCTCTGGTACTAAACCTGTAGACAATGACGACTCAAATATTGAAGCCAAAGGCTCTGCTATCTCCTCCCTCGCTTCCCAGAGAATCCTCAGATAAATCCCATCTGGCCCAGTGGACTTGTCTACTTTCACTCCTTCTAGAATTGATAACACCTGTTCATAACGAACCTCGATCCTTTCTCGTCTAATATCGCGTACCCCATTCTTCTCCTCTACAATATTCTCCTTTTCCTGAAGGAAAACTGATGAGAAATGTTCGTTTAGCACCTCTTGATCTCCATAGGGTCCACACTCAACTTCCCACTTCCGTCTTTGACTGGCCCTATTCCTACCCTAATCATCCTTTTATTCCTTACATACCTACAGAAAACTTTAGGGTTCTCCTTTATTCTATTTGCTAAAGACCGCTCGTGTTGTCTCTTTGCTCTTCTTAACTCTCTCTTTAAATCCTTCCTAGCTGTTCTGTAACTCTCCATCGCCTCATCTGAACCATCTTGCCTCATCAACGCATAAGCCTCCTTCTTCAACTTAACAAGAGATGCAATTTCTGTAGTAAAGCACGGTTCCTTTACCTTATCACTTTCTACCTGTTTGACAGGGACATACCTATCAAGGACACGCAATATCTGTTTCTTAAACCAGCTCCACATTTCTATTGTCTGCATCCCCTGCATTTTGCGATCCCATTCTTGCCTAATCACATTATAATTGCCCTTGCCCCATCGATAACTCTTGACCTGTGGCATGTGCCTATCTTTTTCCATCGCTAAACTAAATGTAACTGAATTATGGTCACTCTTTCCAAAATACTCACCTACAACTAAGTCAAACACCTGGCCAGTTCATTACCGAACACCAGATCCAGTGTGGCCTCCCCTCTTGTCGGCCCTTCGACATACTGTGTCAGGAAACCCTCCTGTACACATTGGACAAAAACTGATCCATCCGACATACTAGAGTTTTAGCATTTCCAGTCAATTTTGGGGAAGTTAAAGTCCTCCATAATGACCACCCTGTTCCTTTCACTCCCACCCAGAATAGATTAGATTAGATTAGATTACTTACAGTGTGGAAACAGGCCCTTCGGCCCAACAAGTCCACACCGACCCGCCGAAGCGCAACCCACCCATACCCTACATTTACCCCTTACCTAACACTACGGGCAATTTAGCATGACCAATTCACCTGACCCGCACATCTTTGGACTGTGGGAGGAAACCGGAACACCCGGAGGAAACCCACGCAGACACGGGGAGAACGTGCAAACTCCACACAGTCAGTCGCCTGAGTCGGGAATTGAACCCGGGTCTCAGGCGCTGTGAGACAAATTCTCTCTTCCACCTCCCTGGAACTCTGCGGAGGCCTATAAAAACCTCCAAGCAGTGTGACCTCTCCTCTCCTGTTTCTAACCTCAGCCCACACTACCTCAGTAGACAAGTCCTCAGCAAAAGTTCTCTCAGCCACTGTTATACTATCCTTGACTAACAAGGCCACGCCCCCTCCCCCATTTTACCGCCTTGCCTGTTCTTAATGAAAGATCTAAACCCTGGATCCTGCAACATCCATTCCTCACCCTGCTCTATCCATGTCTCCGAAATGGGCACAACATTGAAGTCTCAAGTACCTATCCATGCTGCAAGCTCACCTATCTTATTTCGGATACTTCTGGCATTGAAGCAGACACACTTCAAACCAGTTTGCTGTGTGTCAGCACATTCCTGTGACCCTGAAATCCTGTCCCTGTCCTTCCTACTCTCATCCTCCTGTTCACTGCAACTGCACCTCCAGTTCCCAACCCCCTGCTGAGCTAGTTTAAACCCACCCGAATAACACCAGCAAATTTCCCACCCGGAATATTAGTACCCTTCTGGTTCAAGTGAAGACCGTTCTGTTTGTACAAGTCCCACCTTCCCCAAAATGAGCCCCAATTAACCAAGAGCTGAAAATGTGTTGCTGGAAAAGTGCAGCAGGTCAGGCAGCATCCAAGGAACAGGAGAATTGACGTTTCGGGCATGAGCCCTTCTTCAGGAATGAGGAGAGTGTGCCAAGCAGGCTAAGATAAAAGGTAGGGAGGGGGAACTTGGGGGAGGGGTGTTGGAAATGCGATAGGTGGAAGGAAGTTAAGGTGAGGGTGATAGGCCGGAGTAGGGGTGGGGGTGGAGAGGTCAGGAAGAAGATTGCAGGTTAGGAAGGTTGTGTTGAGTTCGAGAGAGGGGACTGAGACAAGGTGGGGGGGAGGGGAAATGAGGAAACTGGAGAACCAAGAACCTGAAACCCTCCTTCCTGCATCATCCTTGCAGCCACGTGTTCAGCCGATATGTCTCCCTATTCCTTGCCTCGATATCACGTGGCAAAGGTAACAAATTAGAGATAACACCTCAGCTTCCACCCTAGCTCCTTGAAATCCTGCCTTACATCCCTATCCCTCTTTCTACCTATGTCATTGGTACCTACATGGACAACTACTTGAGGCTGGTCACCCTCTCCCTTCAGGACCCCAAAAATATGATGTGAGACACCACAGACCCTGGCACCTGAGAGGCAACACACCAACTGCGAGTCTCGTTTGTTCCCAACAAACCTTCTATCTGAGCCTCTAACTATTGAGTCCCCAATGACTAACACTCTCCTCCTTTCCCTCTTTCCCTTCTGTGCAGCATCATTTGCTGACCTGCTTATGTTTAGTCGACTCAGCACAAAGTAAGGATCAAAACCTGACAGTTATGGCCAGTACCTTTCAGCTTAGCTTAGTTGGCAGCATTTTTTTGCTGAATCTGACATCCATTGATTTAACCATGGTAAAGAATTGAGCACTTAATCTAGGCTGCTTGAATTGTGTTCTTTTTGACGAGATGTTAAACTGGTGTCTGTCTGTCAGCTCAAGAGTACATAAAATGTCACAGTATGCAAAGAGCTTTCATGGTGCCCTATCCTCAATCAGTACCAGCAAAAACAGGCAACACGTCTTTTATGTCATAGAATTTATTGTGTGAACCCTATCATTTTCTTGAATGTTTCCATGAGATTACCTCCTAAACTCGGAGGTATATATGCACAACTTACTCAGCCTGCCATTGGACGACAACCGTTCCATGTCAAGCAACAATCTAATGGACCTTTGCTGAACTGCCTCCATTGAGATTATTTCCCTTTCAATATGGCAATATTGATGACACGCTAGCTGGCTTGCTGTATGCTGTTTTCTCTCTGTCCTTTCTTGAATAGCAGTGTTGCATTTTCTAACTTCCAATTTGCTCTGCATGACTTTGAGCTCTTCACCTACTGCCTTTGGTTCCATGCCCACTCTCTTAGTTCTGACTCCTCTCCCCACTTCATAGACCTCTTTATCCTTCTCCAACACTCTCCATTCACTTAGGCCTTTCCCTCTGTGCTTTTACCTGCTTGTGATCTTTTTACAGAGACCTGTCGATGGACAACTTAATTTCTTCAGCTCACTGGATCTTCATCGACACCTGATCTTCAACTTAATCCCAGTTACCAGCACTTCGTCCATTGCCTGAATGTTATGACGTACTAAATGCCGACCAAGTACGTTTTAACGAATGTGAGGCAACTCACCTCTACTACCCTCCCAGGCATGCTTTCCAGTCTGCCACCACCCTCTGGATAAAATAAACTTACCTCAGCAAATAATTCTTCAGAATCTAGCATGCCATCAACAATCACCCTTTATTCACTAATACATAGCCTTTGACAATAGCCTCCCACTAAATCAAGCATTTGGGGGACACAATATCCCTGACATCCATCCTTTTTATATGTGAGTCAGGACTCCCTGATTGGACCAGATTAACATGCCCAGTCAGGGAGCTCATATGGAGTCCAGTCAGCTGACCTTGCTCCAATCACTACACTCACATCTCTCTATTTGTTTGTACACCATTTTGATTCTCTCATGTTTCCATTTTGGCCCATAGCCTGCTGATGTGTAATGCAAGAAATAACATCCCATGTTCTAATTAGGCATTTTGCAGCCTCTGGACTCAACACTGAGTTCAATGATTTCTAACCATAAAATCTGTCCACCCTTTTGAATATTATTTTCATGTTTTTGCTTTCAGACAGAGTTGCTTTATCTTTGCATTCACACTCTGGACAAACGTTTATCCTTTGTTGGAACCATTACTACCCACTTTGCCCTCTGTTCTGCAATATTTCTGTTAGTTCATTGTTGCTGCAGTTCACCTTATTCCAAACCTTCCCTTTTGTTCTTTCACCCCGGCTCTACTTCAACAGCATACATCACATTTCATCCTTCCTCTAGCTTGTGAACGAATAGTTATTTTCCTGAAATATTAACTGCATTGCTCTGTCATACACGTTTTTGTATTTCAATTTTTTGTGTATTGTTTTGTTCTTATTCATTCTGCTGGGACCATTCCAGAACCTGAATAATCTATTTCACATTACGTCCTCATCTCCGTCTTTATGGTTAAAGTCTCAGTGGGAAACATGCACAGGAAAAATCATAGAATCCCTTCAGTGTGGAAGTAGTCCATTCAGCCCATCAAGTGCATATCAGCTCTCTAAAGAGCTTCCCACTCAGACCCTAATATATCCTGTAACCCTGGACACTATGGGCAATTTGGCATGGCCAATCCACTTAACCTGCACATCTTTGGACTGTGGGAGGAAACCAGAGCATCCAGAAAACCCACGCAGACGCTGGGAGAATATGGAAACTCTGCACAGACAGTCACTCGAGGCTGGAATGGAAGCCAGATCCCTCGTGCTGTAAGACAGTAATGCTAACTGCTGAGTATCTAGTTGTCTACTAGCACCCCCAGTATCTAGTTTTCATTTCAGGAAATTGCTGTGATTTGTTTCTTTTCAGGCTCTTTGGCTGAAAAAACACTTGAAGTTCCATAATTAAGACATATTTTCAAAGTCCATTAGATGACTTGCCTCTTGAGTTTCAAAGAATCTTCCAGCCTTGGATATTTATGGACATTGCCGACAAGAAGTGAGTTTACAAACATTTTATATTGCTACTACCTTGTGTATTGTAGTTGGTTCCTTCCCGACATAGAGGGTGGAGGGCTTACCTCACCATTGTAAAAATGCTAACATCTATATGTAACTACCCTTAATAGGATCATTAATTATGACAATGAGATGCTTGCTTCCTTGGACTCAGGCATCCTTTCTGGATCTGCTACAAGCAAAGGAAAATCTCGTGTATGGCAACAGTCCATTGACGAGCTCCCTTTTACAGACTAGGCTTCAACAGGGTGGTATGGTGGCACAGTGGTTAGCACTGCTGCCTTGCAACACCAGGGTCCCAGGTTCAATTCCAGCCTTAGGCAACTGTCTGTCTTTGTGAAGCTTGCACATTGTCTGCATGGGTTTCCTCTCACAGTCCAAAGATGTGCAGGTAAGGTGAATTGGCCATGCTAAATTGCCCATAGTGTTAGGGAAGTGGGTTACTCTTTGGAGGACTGGTTGGGCCGAAGGGCCTGTTTCTACACTGTAGGGAATCTAATCTAGAAAAACTTGCAGTGACTAATTTGCACACAATTTAGCCCCCAAAAGCAATTTATCAGTAATCGCATAGCATGTTGTTTTGTGATATCGGTTGAGGAATAAGAGCAGCACACTCATCCTCTTCCTACGAAGCAACAAACAAACCTTCAAGCAACAACTCAACCTCCTGCAAGATAACACCTTTGACAATATCACACTCCTTCAGTACTGCACTAAGGAATTGGAGATGCTGGTGTTGGACTGGGGTGTACAAAGTTAAAAATCACACAACACCAGGTTATAGTTCAACAATGTTATTTGTAAGCACTAGCTAGCATAGGAACCCTGGAACAGGACTTGAGCCCATAAGTTGTCAGAGGCGGGAGAATTATGACTGAGCAAAACTTGACAAAGCTGACTGTAAGCAAAAACAAATGATAGATCTAAGGCTCTGTTTCAGGACATGTTATTGATGAATGCAAATGGGAGATATGCAGTATTTGCTGTTAAATTCACTGCAACCGACGTTCACTCAGCTCAGGATCTTGTCACTGAAGGAAATTGAACATTGAGAAGCAAAATCAAATAATCAAAAGAAAATTAGTAACTCTGGCCATATTCTTATTGCATCCCATTGCATTTTGTCAGTGTATTCACACCTTGTTAATTAATGCTAATAAATCTCTGAAGATAATGCTCATGGGAAGTTGAAGGATTATTGAGGACTGCTAATGCCAGGCTACTCTTGATGTAAAACTGGCTGAAGCTCAGTATAAGTTCAGCAAGGTATAATCAGCTGTGCATTTTCTCAATGAATTAAAGGCTGGTTGTCCTTAGGCAGCTCCTGGGGTAAATTAAAGAGCAGAAAAAGTAAGAAAAAAAACAAAATATGATAAGAAGAATTAGAAGATTTTCATTTAGATATTACCACATCATGGCAAAAAAATTCCTAAAAAATGCCTGACGTGTTTTTGAAGTGTATGCTACCATCCATATATTAGCATCTTTTGTTCTCCTACAATTGTATTTTTTATCTAAGTGTGATAGAACTTGTGACACCTAAAATATGACCAATGTAAGTGTAATATTCCCTCCCTGTGGTGGCAAGCATGTTGGTGAATGTGGTTACTTAATCAGGCAAGAAACTAAAAACAAATTCTCAACATTGAGTTAAACCATTGCAATTAACTGCTCCTTCCCAAGATGGCAAGATCAAAAACTCACCAGCAGATAGTAAGAAATGCTTGCATTTACATCACATTAATTATACAGCTCGCCATATTAGCTTCACCTTTCGTATTATCTTCTACACAATCAAATAGCTCAATTCTTCAACAACCTGTCTGTGATAAGCCTGAAACATTGATTCTCCTGCTGCCGGATGTGTTTTTCAACCACTACACTCTTCAAACTTGTCTGTAATAACCAAGTATGTACTTAATTTCCTCCTCTTCATTTTAGATGGAACCACTCCAACTACAGTCATAGTCTGAATGGCCAATGGCACAAAGTCTCCCTGGATCATCCATCTATACAACTTGGCAAGAGCAACCCATCAACACAGAACATCACATTGCTTGTTATCGGGCAGGCTCAGGAAGGACTGTTCTCCCTCAGGTAGATCTTGGAAGTAAGGCAGCCATCAATCTTTGGCTTGGAGATGGAAGTTTAGCATCATGGGAAAGGTAGGGTAGCTTGTCACAACTCAAACCTGAGAAATATTTTATGTAGCAATTGGTGGTGGCCGTGGTGAGTGGTGCGGCTGTACCACACATTCCTGGATGACCATCAGAGATGGTGCTGCTTACACGGAAAACACAATGCACATGCTTGAAGAGTATGCAATGTATAAAAGTCAAAAGAAAAGAATGGTCAGTGGAATGAGGGTGGACTACATTCAGTCAAGGGGTGCTGCCACAGCCAGTGCAGCAACTGTGCCATTTATGCCCAAGGGACTTGGTCATGGTCACGTGATTGCAAACCCAGGGAATAGACCACTGTTACTCTTGCCATTCAAGTGAATGTTGTCTGGGACACTTGTTGGTTGATCCAATAAGAACTTGTTACAAAAGACATCCAAGTTTGTTCAATTATTCATGGATGTTAGTGTCATAGTCTTTGAGCCACTGCAGTCCAGTTGTGCCTCCTATTGGGAATGGGGTTCTAGGACAGCAAGCAAACAGTAATACAGTTCTAAGACAGGAGCTGTATAACTTGACCTTGTGTTGTGATATATCTGTGTCGTTGACCTTCTAGGTGGCAGTACTGTGTATGTGTAGTTGTTGGGTATAAAAGTCTGATTTCTATTTAGTATAAATGTATTTTAGTTCGTAATTGACATTAAACTGAATTCTGCAGTTTAATTTATTTTGTTGCCAGCCCCTGAGCAAGGTTTTTCAAGGGTTTGAGTGAAACAGTGGCTTAATTAAGAAACAGCTGAAATTGGATACCCATTAAGTGACTCTGGCCTTTTGTGTTAGATTGGGGGATGTGTGTTGAGAGGGATAGAAAATTGGTTGGCAGAGAGGAAACAAAGAAGGAATTAATGGGTCCTTTTAAAATTGGAAGGCAGTAGCTAGTGGGGTGCCACAGAGATCTGTGCTGGGACCCCAACTATTCACAATATATACCAATGATTTGGATGGGGGAGCATAATGTAACATTTGGATGGATCTATTTATAGGAAGGGTTTGGAGGGAAATGGGCAGGGTGCTGGCAGGTGGGACTAGATTGGGTTGGGATACCTGATCGGCATGGATGGGTTGGACTTAAAGATCTGTTTCCATGCTGTACATCTCTATGACTCTATGACATCTGGGGGCTGAGGAGGGATGACAGGCAGTTGGGGAATGAAAGGGTTGTTCAAAAAAAATGAATCTGAGAGGCTTTCAAGTGTGAATCTTTTGTGGTAGCTATGAACAGTTCAAATCTGGGTATTGGCCTTATTTTAGCAGGTCACTGAGGAAATCTTTCAGGGTTGGGGACAACTGCAGATAATGGGGTTGGACCAGGTAGATGTAGGTCAGTAATTTGTTGAATTTTTTAAAGTTGTTTGCATCACCCCCAGGTCCTGGTTTTGACACTGTTCTTATTTAGCAACGTGGAATGAAAAAGGCAGTAGATAGGTATTTCAGGGTAAAAGAGTCTCTGCATTTATTAAATAAAAAAGATAAGTATAATACAAGAAATAAAGGAAAATGTAATAGACAGTTAAATTAACGCAAACAATTATACAGAGAACAGTAATTCAATACACTATTAAATTGAACACAGGTTAAACACTAATAGAATTAAAACAGTAATCTTAATCACAAACTTTAATCAGGTGTCATACCCTTGAGGTCCCTGCACTGTCACCAGCCACCTTCCTCTCCCTGCTAGCTAGGTCGGAAACTTTGGGTTCTCAGGAATTAAGCTCACTACTGGGGAAAATGCAATTTTGAACTACAGCTGGCTGTTCCCGCTTGCTGTACTTGGTGCCTCAATGAAGACTTCAGACGGTAAGTCCACTGATTTAGGAGGATGTTTTTTGGATTTATTGGGTATGTACTTGTTTTTTCTAATTTTCTTTTGATTTTATGGGCCTGGTCTTCACATCAGGATGTGTCTGATGCCCTGTGGTGTCGGTCAGGTCGGTGATTTTCAGAGATTGTTGGTTCTTCGATTTGCTGGTCACGGTTGGTTGCTGTTGGTTCCCCTGCTGCTGAATTGGCCTATGTTGGTAGGTTTTGGAATATGCTGTCGAGATCCCCCTTCTGGAGCAGCTGCCAGGGAATCCCTTTTTGGAAAAAGCTGTGGGGATAGCTCTCGGGGTGGTAGCTCCTTTGGATGATATTGAAACTATACTAATTACAGATCTCCTACCTTCACGCCAATTGTGCACTTGCCATTGTATTACTGGTGAAGTCAATTGGCTTCCTGGTAGTTTCCGAGCATGTGTAAATGTATCTTGATTGAGAATGAATGTCTGCTATCACTCTGGATGAATATTGATTGAAGTTGAATGTCTGGTATTTGTATAGGTTCCATAATTGTAAAAGCCCAAAGTGTAAAAGTTAGTTTCAGACTAGAGTGTTAGGTCCAGTTGATTGTCCTCTTAGAGTGAAGGTGTAAATTAGATTTTTGGACTGAACAATGGTCCCAGACCGAAGCCATCCTGGCTCTGAGTGTATTTGTTACAGCCTGAGCTCAGGTTTTTATCCAGGATTTTAGATATTTGAAAAGTCCTGAGTTTTGGTCCAGTATTGTAGAATATGGGGACCTTTGCTCAATCCTCTATATAGAAGGGAGTTGCATTGTACTGATTAAGTCTCTCCAGTCTTAATGTGGAGAGCATGCTGAGCCAACAAGGTTATCAGAACCTTGGGACTGATGAGTTCCAGAGATAAGACAGGGAACTTTACGGCAATACAAAGGAGCTCAACTGAAGCGGGGAATGGTTAAAGGTCATCGGGGCATAGGGACAACAACACAGAAGAGAACATGAAGAAAGAGGAAGTTCATGGGTCACAACTGGAGACTCACATATGCCAGTGCAATGTAGAAACTTCACCATACTCATTCAAAAGTCAACTGCACACCACGATCTCAATGGACCCTGGTGTGCTGACAGTGTTGTTCCCAGGTACAAGTTCTCCTGATCTTAAATTGCTGGGAGAAAGTGAAGACTATAGATGTTGGAGATCCGAGTCAAAAAGACTGGTGCTGGAAAAGCACAGCCGGTCAAGCAGCATCTGAGGAGCAGGAGAGTTGACGTTTCGAGCATAAGCTCTTTTGGAAGCTTTGGGGTCACAGGCAGGCGGGAGGTAGAGGAGCAGGGCACCTCTGGAATACCCTGAGATGAAGATGCCAGCCTGCTTGGCTGACCCTATCTCCTGCAGTGAGGACAAGGTCCCTTATCCTCCTCAGTCCTTGCCATTTAAGCTGAGTACACATGTCCAGAGTGATAGAGTATAGGTCTGACTGCACATCCAGCAGTTACTGAGCAAAACACATCAACAGGTCCAAGGACAGCTTCTTCCCTTCCATTATTAGACTGAATAAATACACTCTCTAACTTCAAATAATGTTTACCTTATGATCTGGGTATCATTGTTTGCTATGATTTGCCTGTACTGCTCGAAAAACAAAACTTTTCATTGTACTTAGGTACACGTAACTACAATATATCACATCAAATCAAATCAAATCAAATTCAACTCAAAAATTGAGATGGCTCTGGTGTCTCCAAAGCAGCCAGCAGTCTTTCCGTGGAGACAGCTAAGGCCTCACATACTGGAACTATTACTTCAGTGAGAATGTCCTTCATCTTTCATTCCAGTCTACCACCATCTTGTGACATGCCTACCTGATGTTCATCTACCTGTCCCTGACCACAACATTTATGGTCATGTACAGGTGCATATCTTCAGAAGGATGCTGAGAAGATGCTTAGTCTCTGGCAAAAGGCAAAAAGTGTGGAGCCAGTCAGACACCATCTGAGAAGCAGGGACATTCCTGATGAAGAGCTTATGCTGCAAACATCAGCTCTCTTCCTCCTTGGATGCTGCTTGACTGGCTGTGCCTTTCTTGCATCTCACTTTTTGACTCTGATATCCAGCATCTGCAGACCTCACTTTCTCCTACTTGGTCTCTGGCAGTCTCTGAGACCTTCTGTGTTTGTTCTCCCACTGACTGTGGATATGTATCAGTTATGTGCGCACCAAGTTGCACCTGGGTCAATTCTAGCTGAGGCATGGAGAAGGTAAGTATCTCCATGCTCATGGATCATGAAGGTAAATGTCTTGCTAATGCATGCTCTGAAGTTCCATAGACTTCCTCCTTGGAGGTGGCTCTGATGCAGAGAGGCTCATGTTGTGGTCTTTACCTCATTGAATATTCCTGGGTGTGGAAGAGAAGAGACAGAATTAGTCAGTGAAAATGAAGGCAACTTTACGCAGAGCAATATGCTCTGGGAAGATTAGAGCATCATGTTGCTCACCAGGTTGTTGGCCTGTAGTTTTGTCCTGTCAACTACACAGATTATCCTGGTCTTCTCTGGCTATTTTAATAGTTCTTTCCTCAAAGGAGATGAGGATTGATTAATGTTCACCACCGTCTTGCCACGTAAGGTCACCCCTTGGGCCTGATGTGGGCCACGTTTCTCTAGCATTTAGATAAAGGGAAGGACTGAGTGAGATGGGAATGAAGGCAGCAGCACTTTATGTGAGTACATTTAACCACATGTGTATTAACCCCCAGTGAATGCGTAGGAGGCACTGAGGATAGGAAGGGTTGGTAGACTGAGACAATAATGTGGTTGTGAATTGTGAAGCCGAGGCTATGACTAGAGATGTCGTTGTAGTGTCAGAGTT
The DNA here is from genome assembly GCF_020745735.1 of Hemiscyllium ocellatum. Lineage (NCBI taxonomy): Eukaryota > Metazoa > Chordata > Chondrichthyes > Orectolobiformes > Hemiscylliidae > Hemiscyllium > Hemiscyllium ocellatum. Next base: position 13,457,082 of record NC_083415.1, on the reverse strand, counting down.
AGTGATTGTCCTGTGAGGGAGGTAGCAGGGAGAAGTTGATGCCACTTAGTTTTGCAGTCCATGAAAGCTCATTGACATTTTTCCAGCACTGTTTTCTATCCCTATTTTGGGGGGTCCATTAACACTGACCTTCATTGATATTGATGCGCAGGCTGGATGGTTGTGAGGTGATGGCTTCACCTTTCTGTTTAGTGGGATTAGGATGCCTCACCTTTCTGTGAACTCGTCTAGCCACATCTGCAGACCACATTCTCTGAAACAATGGAGGTTTATTTTGTTGACATATTTTGTGTCACGGACCAGCCAACACAGGTTGTGAGAAAGCTCTTGGTTTGAAGCATTTGAAGTGATGGCCAGTTGACCTTTAAACATGGTGCCAGAGCCTAAAACCCTGAAGGTCTCATGAACTTCCAGATCATTCATGACATGATTCATTCCTCGCACAGGATTAGGGATGGCCAATAAATGCTGGCTCAGCAAGTTAAACCCACATCCAGTGGTTTACTAAAAAAAAATCTTGCTGGCATTTACATTGAGCTGAGAAGTGTGTGATTGGCTGGAGATACCTTGCCTCAGACATGGGCAGACTGAGTACCATTTATCATGCTAGCTGCCACACTTTAACTTCAAAAGACAAAATCCCAGTCTACCTTTCAGACCTCCCACGACTCAGCTCATGATGAGTCAGCTGGTCTGCAATAATGCAAGAGAAATATTGTTACTAAATGTATCGTGCACAAAATGCGATTGTGTTTGCTGAAGTATGCGAGGAAATAAATATGCTTTAAAGAGATTTTGTACACCATAGATCACAGCCATTTTCTCAAACTGAAGACAGGTTTTATGAATTGTAAATGCTATGTTATATTATTAATAGGTAAATTATATGTAACCCGAGTCGAGTAGTAGCACATTTTCCTTTAGAGCTGAAAAGTTAAGAATTTACATGCTGCTACAAAAAATTAAGCATGAAATCTAGATTTATGTTCTGGAGTGATAATGAGTTGCTGCACTTTCAGAGGTATGGCCTTTTAGATGAGAAGGACAAAGGAAGTCACTTTGTATCTTGCTCACTGTCCTTCACTATCAAAAAAATTAGAGAAATTGACACATCAATACTGGGAAGATATTTTCAAGGCTGGAGGGTCTAAAACTTGAGGTCCAAGTCTCAGAATAAAGTACCACCAACTGGGACTGAGATGAGGTGATTTTGTTTTCATTCAAAAGGATGTGAATCTTTTGAATGCTCATTCTCTGAGAGCTTTAGTTACTCAGATGCTGAATATATTTGAGCTAGGCATCAAGAGAATTTTTGAGAACCAAAAACAAAAAGGAATACAGGTTAGTGGGAGAGAGTGGATTTGAGGAAGATGATCAGACATGGTTTTGCTGAATGAAGAAGCCAGTACAAAGGGCCAAATCTTCTATTTCTGCTTTTTTTTTCTGCACTTGATGTTTGTGAGGCCTTTTCAATTTTACAACTGTCCTTGCACTTCAAATGCACTTCGTTGGGCATTAAGCTTTGGGAATTCCTGAATTTCAAATGACAAATCTAATAAGAGGAAGATAGTGATGTAATGCTAATGTCAGTGGGCGGCACGGTGGCACAGTGGTTAGCACTGCTGCCTCACAGTGCCAGAGATCCGGGTTCATTTCCCGCCTCAGGCGACTGACTGTGTGGAGTTTGCACGTTCTCCCCGTGTCTGCGTGGGTTTCCTCCGGGTGCTCCGGTTTCCTCCCACCCTCCAAAGATGTGCAAGTCAGGTGAATTGGACATGCTAAATTGCCTGTGGTATTAGGTGGGGGGGTAAATGTAGGGTATGGGTGGGTTGCGCTTTGGCGGGTTGGTGTGGACTTGTTGGGCCGAAGGGCCTGTTTCCACACTGTAAGTAATCTAATCTAATCTAGTCATTGGATTAGTAATCCAGGGGCCCAGGCAAATAGTGTGGGAACAATTTCAAATTCTCCCACAGTGGTTACAGTTCTGCAATATAAAATGAATTTTAGTGATGGTAACCGTGTCAATCATCATGAATTTTCATCAAAACCCATCTGCTTCTCTAAGGTCTTTTAGAGTTCTGCTGTACTTACCCAAGCTGGCCAGACCCACAGCATGGAGGATCCAATTCAAGAGTGAACTATACAGTAAATGGAACAGTCCTGGGGAAAATTGACGTACAGATAGATCTGGGTGTTCAGGTCTATTGGTCCCTGAAGGGGCAACGCAGGTCAGTAGAGTGGTCAAGAAGACATATGGCATACTTTCCGTCATTGGACGAGGTATTGAATACAAGAGTTGGCAGGTTATGTTACAGTTTTAATAGACTTTGGTTCAGCCATGTTTGAAATACTGCCATATTACCAAAAGAATGTAGATGCTTTGGAGAGGATGCAGAGGAGGTTCACAAGGATGTTGCCTGGTATGGAGGGTAGTAGCAATGAGGAGAGATTGAGTAGATTAGGATTATTTTCATTAGAAAGAAGGAGGTTGAGGGGGGAACCTGATGGAGGCCTACAAAATCATGAGAGGTGTAGACATGGTGGATAGCAAATAACTTTTTCCCAGAGTAGAGGACTCAATTACTAGGGGTTACAAGTTCAAAATGAGAGGAAAAATTTAGGGGAGAAAGGCATGGAAAGTTCTTCACGCACAAGGTGGTAGGTGTATGGAACGCGTTGCCAGCAGAAGTGGTAGGGGGCGGGATGATAGTATCATTTAAGATGTATCTAGACAGAAACATGAATGGGCAGAGAACAGAGGGATACAGATTCTTAGAAAATAGGCAGCCGGTTTAGATAGAGGATCTGGATCAGCTCAGAGGGCCGAAGGGCCTGTTCCTGTGCTGTAATTTTCTTGGTTGTTTGTTCAATATGGTTGACTGTCATCTGCCCTCTGACCTGGCCTATCAAATCTCTCAGTTCAACAGCAATTTGGGATGGACAACAAGTGCTGGCGCCACCAATGATACCCATATCCTATTGAGAAGATTACAAGTATAGACAAGGGTACATTCCACAAATTGCTTTGCTACATTATTTTTGCCATACAGCATTTGTCAAAAGAGTCAAATTGAAAGCGAAAAGTTTAATGTGTAACAGCTTCAGTTAATAAACTGAACCAGGAACATCACAAAAAGCACTTAACAGCAGTAAAATTTAATTAGGAGAGACTGACAGTGTCCCTGACTAATAAAGGAATGTGTGACTAATAAATCTAAAAACTAGCATTCAGTTATGGTAACATCTTATTTATTGTGTGCACAACAGTGTTAGATTAATCAGCTTAATCAGGTTGGTGGTTCTGATCAAAGACTTTGAAAGACTTAAATCCCTTTTAATATTGTGGGAGAACAAATGGCCAGTGCTGATAACAAGTCAAAGGCAAAAACTGTGTAAACAAGTATTGGAAATATTTTTTTCAAACTGAGATTTTTTAAAAAATCATACTTTGATGAATGATCTGTCATTTCTTGTTGGGAAAAGAATTGGCACAGCAGAAAATAATGATTATGGCATCAAATGAATAAAATCATGCCAAATCTTTGGTGAGGTTTACAACTAAACTTCTGGGGAGAACACTGTTGATTGTTTTGTAAGGTAACATTTCAGAAAAGGACTAGTTGTGGTGACTGCATAATGTCTCACAGACTGATGATGAGGCAGAAAATCTGAGGAGCTTCTAGAGTGAAGATGTATAACCACTAATCTTCTAATAGTTGATGATCTATGTCTAACCAGCTCCTTTAACATAGATACTTTCCAATCAAACTGTTCAGAGGTATTATTACAAATCTGAATAATGCTGAAAGTATGAGCTGATAAACAGAATGACAATATCAATGTGATACATAAGACCTTAGTAGGCAATATGATGAAGAATTACTCCATTCCCATTGTGATTTCATGATTGAGACAAAAGAATGAGGAAGGTTGATTCGAGTTAATTTAAGTACAAAAAGAGAATGAAAGGACAGAGTGGAATCAAAGAATTATACAAATCTGGAACAGATGGGACTTCAGCCCAGGCCTCCTATATGCAAGGCATGGACACTACTACAGAGCCACAAGAACCCTGTTTGACTTGTTTCTAGGTATTTTCTAATCAACTTGTTCAGGAATGTTATAACATACCTTTAGAACAGGTGGGACTTGAGCCTTCTGGCTCAGAATAGAGACACCACCACTGATTTAAAATCTGATTGAAGATTTGTAGCTCGGGTATCCGTTGTTGTGGTTCTGCTCACCGAGCTGGAAGTTTTTGCAGCAAAAACTTCCAGCTCGGCGAGCAGAACCACAACACCACCACTGAGCACAAGTTGCATTGCAACTTACTGGTATCATGTATTAAATTACACCTTGTTATGACTCAATAGTGGTTGATCCTCTATCACTGTGAACCATTAGATCCTAAGACTCAGTGAAGGAGAGAGGAACATTGTCAGCAAGCTTTTAAATGCTTGGTTAATTGAGGAATTACACTTTCGTGACATAAAGCATTTGGCAGCATTTCTTGCAAATGTCAGTTTCAAGTATTTACAGTTGATATCAAATTTGTAAAAAAATCAACATTGAACACTCCTGAGATGTAAGTCATTGTACATTTTCCTCTTCTTCCATATATAAATAAAGCATTAAAGATGATCTGTAAAAAAAAATCTGTTCCCTAATGTTTTTAACATGATCAGGAAAATATGAAGTGGAAATTCTTTTGTTTTATCCTTCATATTTTTTTTAATTCTATTTGCTATTTTCATCACTGTTTCCAACTTAAGTCTTCTGTTTGTTCTATTTCTTTTCTTCCACTCTGTCCTTAGTTCTCTTTCTGAACCTAAATTAACTCTCATCAATCTTCCTCGTTCTTTTGTTTTTATCTCGATCATGAAATCCCAATGAGAATTGAGTTATTGTTCATTGTATTGCTGACTAAGGCCTTAGATGCCACATTGATGTTTATCAGCTCGTATTTTGAGCATCATACCAGTTGGAGGATACTAGAAAACTCTAAAAAATATAACATATTGCAAGATGCTGTTTGAACCTGACCCATTGATAAGGTGTCTGTGCATTCAAAACAAAGAATTTGTTGTGGAAAGGTTGTCCTCCAAGTTATTGAGTATCTGGATCCCACAAACAGAAATGTTTGATGTGAGAACACAGAATCTGGTTGGCAATACTGAAGTGATGTAATGGTTGAAATATCTTTAGTTCTGTATTTGCTTGAAATTTATTCGTTGCTTCCCCGGTTGGATTGCTCCAACCATGGGGATGACTGGTTACCAGCTTTTAGATTTGGAAATAAGTTACATTTTATCTTTCCTTATCAATATATTCAAAGATGATGTTCACACTTCTGGTGCAAGTGGGACTTGAAACTGGGTCTCCAAGCTCAGACACAGGGACACTACCACCGCACCACAGTCAACCTAGGAATGGGCTATGTCCCAACTGCACCAATTTGTGGCACATGAATATCATTCAAAAACCTTCTGAAAATATCTGAAGTCAGACTTTGTCAAAGATTCTTGGTAATGACACATTGGTGGACATACTGCATGTTTATACACTATCTGAGTCTCACATACTTGCTATTGCTTTGACTATGTTCTTTTAATTTAACCCCATAACATGTCTGTGCTCTAACTAATTTCCAGAGCAACTTTGTACAATTTTGTAACCATTCCATCCTAGTCTCTCGTTTGTGAAATTCAGATAGGGGAGGCCAACTTCCATTTTTACCCCATTGCATGAAATTGTAGAAAAACACATCAACAATTTTCTTCTGTACCTGAGAACGAGAAATGTCGTCATATTGTCTTTATTTTGAACTGGATTAGGATTTGCCTGAATTAATTTCTTTTAAGGATGACAGATGGAGGAAAGGAGAACATAGAACATAGAACGTTACAGCGCATTAAAGGCTCTGCGGCAATCAATGTTGCGCTGACCTGCAAAATTAATCAGATGCCCATCTAACCTACACCATTCTATTATTATCCATATGTATGGCCAATGCCCATTTAAATGCCCTTAACATCAGTGAGTCTAGGTCAGTGGTGCTGGAAGAGCACAGCAGTTCAGGCAGCATCCAACGAGCAGCGAAATCGACGTTTCGGGCAAAAGCCCTTCATCAGGAATAAAGGCAGTGAGCTGGAAGCATGGAGAGATAAGCTAGATGAGGGTGGGGTGGGGAGAGAGTAGCATAGAGTACAATGGGTGAGTGAGGGAGGAGATGAAGGTGATAAGTCAGGGAGGAGAGGGTGGAGTGGATAGGTGTAAAAGAAGATAGGCAGGTTGGACAAGTCTGGACAAGTCATGGTGACAGTGCTGAGCTGGAAGTTTGAAACTAGGATGAGGTGGGGGAAGGGAAAATGAGGAAGCTGTTGAAGTCCACATTGGTGCCCTGGGGTTGAAGTGTTCCGAGGCGGAAGATGAGGCGTTCTTGAGTCTATCCCTGTTGCAGGAAGGATGTTCCAAGCCCCTACTATTATCTGAGAAAAGAAACTCCCCTGATAGCTGTCCTAAATCTATCAGAGAACGTTTCAGAGAACACCTCTGGGACACCCGGACCAACCAACCCAACCACCCCATGACTCAACACTTCAACTCCCCCTCCCACTCCACCAAAGACATGCAGGTCCTTGGACTCCTCCATCGCCAGACCATAGCAACACGACGGCTGGAGGAAGAGTGCCTCATCTTCCACCTAGGAACCCTCCAACCACAAGGGATAAACTCAGATTTCTCCAGTTTCCTCATTTCCCCTCCCTCCACCTTGTCTCAGTCCCAACCCTCGAGCTCAGCACCACCTTCCTAGCTTGCAATCTTCTTCCTGACCTCTCCGCCCCCACCCCCACTCCGGCCTATCACCCTCACCTTAACCTCCTTCCATCTATTGCATTTCCAACACCCCTCCCCCAAGGCCCTCCTCCCTACCTTTTATCTTAGCCTGCTTGGCATGCTTCCCTCATTCCTGAAGAAGGGCTCATGCCCGAAACATCGATTCTCCTGCTCCTTGGATGCTGCCTGACCTGCTGCGTTTTTCCAGCAACACATTTTCAGCTCTGATCTCCAGCATCTGCAGTCCTCGCTTTCTCCTAAATCTATCACCCCTCAATTTAAAGCTATGTCCCTCATGTTAGCTTTCACCATCCGAGAGAAAAGGCTCGTACTGTTCACCCTGTCTAACCCTCTGAAAAGGAGAAAGTGAGGACTGCAGATGCTGGAGATCAGAGCTGAAAAATGTGTTGCTGGAAAAGCACAGCTGGTCAGGCAGCATCCAAGGAGCAGGAGAATCGACGTTTCGGGCATAAGCCCTTCTTGAGCACCCTCTGAAAATCTTATACATCTCGATTAAGTCACCTCTCAACCTTCTTCTCCCCAGTGAAAACAGCTTCAGTTCCCTTAGCTTTTCCTCGTAAGACCTTCCTTCCATACTAGGAAACATTCTAGTAAATCTCTTCTAAATCTTTTCCAAAGATTCCACATTCTTCTACATGCAGTGACTAGAACTGCACACAATACTGCAGGTGCGGCCTTACCAGTGCATTGTACAGCTGAAGCATGACTTTGTGGCTCCGAAACTCAATCCCCCTACCAATAAATGCCAACACACTATACGCTTTCTTAACAGCCCTATGAACCTGAATGGCAACTTTCAGGGATTTATGTACCTGGACACTGGGGACTTATTGGGCCTGTTTCCACACTGTAGGGAATCTAATCTAAAAATCTAACCTCTCTGTTCATCTACTCTGCCAAGAATTTAACCATTAGCCCAGTCCTCTGCATTTCTGTTACTTTTTCCAAAGAGAACTACCTCACACTTTTTCACAATAAACACCATTTACCATGGAGAAGCTCCAGCATCATAAGTTTTCAGTATCCTTGTATAATTCGGATGATAATTGATCAATCCAATCAATTGCTGAGGGACACAACCAATAATAGATAGATCCTAAGGCCAATAAATTCACCTTATCATTTTTCCTCACACCTGCAGTGTCAGAAGAAAGCTTCCAGGATTTTGACACAGCAATGATTCATTCTGTACAACCATTAGCAGCCACGTTCCTGATACATGCATGGAGCAGTAGTCAGAGAAGCCATCTATCCTTATCCTTATTGCTTTCAATCCTGTTCGTGAGCACCTATTTATCTTGCTATTTTTTAAATTAGAGAATCGATACAGCATTAACAGCTTTTGCTAATCCTCCTGCTGACTACTGAGTCAGTAGAAATTCTTCAGACTTGTAGCTTGTTAATTTTCTTCTTTCCATTTCAGCTCAGCAGCCACACTCATAGTTAACTTGCTTGCTTTTCAATATTCCTCTGCACTTTCTTCTCAGAGTTTATGAATCCAGTAACATCAAACTGTGTGCAATTTTGATTAGATCAATAACCAATTTCATGTAAAGGGAAAGTCAGCCTCAGTAAAATAGTGTGTATAGGAACTTAATGTGAATGTGTTACCTAAAAATAGTACATGTGATTATTCTATTCATTTTAATATTTTCTAATGCATTCCTTGCTTCAAAACTATGAATTATGTTCCTTCTTTATCTTTCTCCAGTGAAATGTTATTCAGCACTAGACATCAGTTTTCATCACCTAAGCCTTCTGGTATCATTAATGTACTTCCCAATGTATTAACATCTTCTTGAATGGTCATCCTCATAAGTATTTTGCAATTTGCCAATTAGGTATCACCTGTAGGTTACAAAGGCTCACATAGTATTTGCAGCATAGAATTTGACTTAACTAAAAACCAAAGGAACTGTAGATGCTGTAAATCAGAAACAAAAACTGAAGTTGCTGGAGAGCTCAGCAGGTCTAGCAGCATCTATGGAGAGAAACAGTTAACATTTCAGGTCCACTTCGGAGGAAGGATCGTCGGACATGAAACATTAATTCTGATTTATTTCCACAGATGCCGCAAGAACTGTTGAGATTTTCCAGCAATTTCTGTTTTTATTTTTGAATTTGACTGAACTGTTTTGTGCCAGTGATAATGCTTTGGCCTTCTTGTTTTCCAGGCAGCATTCCCAGTTTTTTGAGGACTGGTAATACATGGCTTTTGCTGTGATTTTGCTGGTGGGTAATAGGGATTGAGCCCTGGACAAGTGCAGTCATTCTGAAGTATAAGCCAACTGATCTAACCAGCAACATATTTAATTTAGGACCTATCAACATAATTTATACCTTTATTCCTCTTTATTGTGTCTTTAACTTTAGCTCGACTATTCTACTTGGTGATGAGTTCTGTTGGGTTAACTACTTTCTAGGTAAGGCCATTTATTTTAAATTCTTTTCTGAATTTAATATTGATTGTATTCTATTTATGACCTGCAATTTGAATTCCCTCACAAGCAAAAACATTTTCTGTAAATCTGCTCTATCGAGCAATTTTAATGACCTTCATTTGGAGTGAAAGGTGGTTAAGTTGTGAAAGAGCTGGAGGTGATGGTAAAGTGTGTGTGTGTGTGTGTGTGTGTGTGTGTGTGATATGCCCATGAGGTGTTTATCCTGAAGCCAGTTTCTGTGGCGCTGTCCCTGTCCTATTATAAGCCTTCGGTGAGAAACTCAGTGACATGTGGGTTCCTCTGCTTCTGATGACAGATCTGTGAACTGATGATGCATCTTTTTCCTTTTTAAGTGTGACCCCTGGCAGGCAGATGAGAAGTAACAGCATTGTAATACAAGTGGTAGAAAGTGGGTATGTGAAATTAAGTGACAGACATCAATTGCATATCAGGCTTGTGATGGAGATGATTGGCAGGCAATGTTGTATGTGACTGTCCTGTAAGAGAAAGTGAGAACTGCAGATGCTGGAGATCAGAGCTGAAAATGTGTTGCTGGAAAAGTGCAGCAGTTCAGGCAGCATCCAAGGAGCAGGAGAATCGACGTTTCAGGCATGAGCCCTTCTTCAGGAAGGGATCATGCCCGAAACATCGATTGTCCTGCTCTTTGGATGCTGCCTGACCTGCTGCGCTTTTCCAGCAAGACATTTTCAGCTGTGACTGTCCTGTGCAATGGAAACCTTACAATGCCAGCTCAAGACCTTTAGAGTATGAGGGACTAAGTAGACAATGGCATTTACCCTAGCAGATCAGAGGAGATTGTTCCTTCCCCGTGGCAATACATTCACTCATGGCCACTAACAATTGCAGTGAACTCTATCCAAGCTACCTTAGTGAGTTCACATAGCTTCCTCTTCCCTTGGATGAAGGATCTCTCTTTATTCACCAACTCCCTCCAGCAGCACCCCTGTGGAGGATTCACTGAACTGTGACACTGCCACTTTTGTGACATAGTGAGGGTGGGTTGAGGTGATAAGCAAAGGTTGGTCAATGGTCCTGGGTTGCAGGGAAATAATCACTGTCTGGGTGCCTTTTGTAGATGACACCCGCAAAATGGAAATGAGAAGTTCCCATTGGAAAAGAACTTCCTGTGCACCTAACATTCAAATTTGGAATTTCACAAATGGCATATGACAGGAGTTTGATGGAATGGAAACATGCAAAAACATCTGCCCATCTCCAAGTGGAGGTCCTTCCCATTTTTCTAAACAGAGACTCAAAATTCCACCCTAGATCAATAACTGGGCTATCGGTCGTTCAGGAACGACCTCCCAACACTGCTGTGGATCAACCTGCTCCAATAAACTGCAGTGGTTCAAGAGGGAGATCATCACCACACTCTCCAGGATAATTTGGGACGAGAAATAATTGCTAGCCCATTAATTTAAATAAAAGGTGACCTGCAATTTGTAGTTTGAGCTGAGAAATAAACCTGCAGAAGATTTTCAAGTGATCTGAATCAGTGCCAGTTAATTTGTGTTATTTGTCAACAACACAAGAAATACAAGTGGTTTCTCTGGCAAAAATATGAACAACAAAGCACACTCCTTTGAGCACAAGAACCAGTTGTGACTTGATGAAGGACTAATTTATTAAACAAATCTTAATGATATGAAATGGAAAGGGCAGAATGGAACCAGATTAAACAAAAACTTGCAAAAACAATTTGGAGATAAACTTGAAGGGCAAGGCTATGGAGAAAGAACAGGAGATGGGACTCCTTAGGTAAGAAAGTATCAGGAAAGCAGATTATGATTTCAATGGAGAGAGACTGCAGAATCTGAGAATCCTGCTAACTGCATCCTAAAATGCTGGTGTACAGATATAGCAAGTGATTAAGACAGCAAATGTAATGTTGGTGTCTACAACAAGGGAAGTGGAATGTAAAAATAGGGACATGTTGTTGTAAATGGCTAAGAGTTGTCTTATGAAGAAAAGTTGAGCAGGTTAGTTTCTATCCACCAGAGTTTAGATAAAATGAGAGATGAACTTGTATATTCTGATGGGTTTTGACAGGGTTAGTGCTGGGAACATTTTTCCTGCAAACTAGAAAATATAGTTGAAAGATAAGAAGTCGCCTTTAGACAGAATGAGAAGAAGTTTTTCCTCAGGAAAGGTTGCTGGAATTACTTTTGAGAAAGAGAGAGAGATCACAGCAGAGCCTGGGTAACAAGACAGGCTTTTGATTGACAAGGTAATTAAGGGTTTGTTGGGTTGGCAAACAGGAAAGTGGAGTTACGGTTGGAATCAGATTACCCTCATTGAATGGCGACACATGTTCAAGGGCCAGAATGGCTTGAATCTGCTCCTAATTTGAATGATCTAAAACATCCTTAAAAGTTCCAACACAAAGTTTGGGAGAAGATTTGTAGCTCGGGTGCTTGTTGTTGTGGTTCTGTTCGCCGAGCTGGGAATTTGTGTTGCAGACGTTTCGTCCCCTGTCTAGGTGACATCCTCAGTGCTTGGGAGTCTCCTGTGAAACGCTTCTGTGATCTTTCCTCCAGAATTTGTAGTGGTTTGAATCTGCTGCTTCTGGTTGTCAGTTCCAGCTGTCCGCTGCAGTGGCCGGTATATTGGGTCCAGGTCGCTGTGCTTATTGATTGAATCTGTGGATGAGTGACATGTCTCTAGGAATTCCCTGGCTGTTCTCTGTTTGGCTTGTCCTATAATAGTAGTGTTGTCCCAGTCGAATTCATGTTGCTTGTCATCTGCGTGTGTGGCTACTAAGGACTGCAAGGACTGCACAAAACACTACATAGGACAAACAGGAAGACAGCTAACGATCCGCATCCATGAACACCAACTAGCCACGAAACAACACGACCAGCTATCCTTAGTAGCCACACACGCAGATGACAAGCAACATGAATTCGACTGGGACAACACTACTATTATAGGACAAGCCAAACAGAGAACAGCCATGGAACTCCTAGAGGCATGGCACTCATCCACAGATTCAATCAATAAGCACAGCGACCTGGACCCAATATACCGGCCACTGCAGCGGACAGCTGGAACTGACAACCGGAAGCGGCAGATTCAAACCACTACAAATGCCGGAGGAAACATCACAGAAGCGCTTCACAGGAGGCTCCCAAGCACTGAGGATGTCACCTAGACAGGGGACGAAATGTCTGCAACACAAATTCCCAGCTCGGCAAACAGAACCACAACAGTTCCAACACAAGTATGATGGGTGGCATTTTGTGGTGATATTTAGAGGGCATTTAATCAGGTGGAATGGTGGAGGATAGGGACACTGCTGCATTCCTGTTTGCCACCTTAATAACCCACTAAAGAACCTCAATTTTATGATGGTGGCATTAACCTGGGCGGGGGCAGACCTATCCCCCTGCAAGGTACACAATAAGGAAGCCTATGGTAGATGGTTTTGTTTCCAAGAACAGTTCCTCATTCAGTGTCTGATTGAGTGGCCCATCATCGGGAAATTGAGCCCACTAAGCACTTTCCAAAGACTGCCTTACACCCCTTTTCTCCAGGAACCCAGCAGGTAAAACGTCTCTCACCACTACTTAGCTCTTTGTCCATAAGCCTGGACCTCCACTGGATCTCATTCTGTAAGCAGCCACCACCTCTGCCTCTTGGTGCTGCTCAGCAAAATATCTGCTGCTACTGAATAGCTGGCAGATCTTGGCAGCTGGAAGTTTCTGACCCTGGGAGTCTGAACCCATTGAAGGTCTGCTAGTGGCCTGTTAGTTGCCGAATGGATAAATAATTCAGTGAGATTTCATGGTAAAGTGCACATCTCACCAGCACGCCAGCTGGCAAACAAGATTCTTGTTGCTTCTGTGAAATTTCCCTTACGTGTCAAGCCACTCATCCTTGTGTGTTGTCAACTTGTAGAATTCACTGATCCTACAATCCCCTATGTCAGTATTTTCTGTTATTGCCCATGGATTATAGGATTAACTTGTCGTACAAAGGGAAACCTGCAAGGTGGGTGGGTTGGATTTCTTGAAGGGAGCTGTACTCAATTCCTCAAGAACAGCATCTCTCACTTACACTGTATTGCTAATCTATGTCTTAAACTACATCAGAGCAACAAAATCGATAAATATTGACACAAAGATGGAAACTTTCAAACAGATAACCGAAAGCCTGGCCAAAGACAGGAATTTCAAGGGTCATCTTCAAAAACAGAGAAAGATGTGTGAGGTTTAGAGAGGCTATTTGAGAGCTGAAAGCCTTAAAGGCCTAGCTGAAAGGAGATAGCTGCAAACATGGCTGCTGTTAGTGGACTGAGCATATGAGATAACATCAAAACTTTCTGAATAAGGAGGGCATAAGGCCATGGAGATATTTGAATATGAAAAGGTATATTTTAAAACTGTAGCTGAAAATGTGTTGCTGAAAAAGCGCAGTAGGTCAGGCAGCATCCAAGGAGCAGGGCAATCGACGTTTCGGGCATGAGCCCTTCTTCAGGAAAGGATTCCTGAAGAAGGGCTCATGCCTGAAATGTTGATTCTCTTGCTCCTCGAATGCTGCCTGACCTGCTGCGCTTTTCCAGCAACACATTTTCAGTTCTGATCTCCAGCATCTGTAGTCCTCACTTTCTCCTCCTATTTTAAAACTGTAGCATTGCAAGGCGGGGAGCCAGGTGGGGATTCATGACTGCTGTGGCTGGGGGGTGAGGTTGGGTTCCCATCAGCATCTGCTTCTAGTGCAGATTCACGGAGGCAGCAGCGGAGGTGAGTTTGGTATGAGATCCGATGGCATCAGCAATGGCTGCATCAGCGAGATGGGCCTGAGGCCGACTCATGGTGGCAGTGAAGTCGAGTTTGGGCCGGTTCGGTACTCAGTGGCATTAGTGGTATCTGCGTTGGTGAGATCAAGCCAAGATTCATTGTGGTGAGGGTGTCAATGGAGGCAAGATGGTAGCAAAGAATGGATGACTTTCATTCCAGTGGCTGCTACACAGTGAAGGGGACTTATGCCCAGCCACCAGACCCATGGCCCATGATGAAGCTTTTAACAAGAAGGACTGGAAAGCGGATCATTTCCTTTATTTCTTCATTTATCTGCATTTATATTCTATGGTTTGGTTTATTTTCTGTGTTTTAAAATGGCGCTAGAGAATGACGACTCTCCACAACATTTTTCACTATATTTTGTAACAAGGTGCAAGGTGCTGACAATAAATAAATCAAATCAATCAAATTAGCAATCAAAGAGATAAAGGGTGAATAGGTTAAGGTATTGTGACAGGAATTGTATCCTGACTCGTGATATAAGCAGATTGTTATACATCCTTCATGTAAAACCAGCTGCTTACCTCTTTGATGAGAATTGACAAGTTCTTCCAGCCCTGCTGATTGTTTGGGGAACAGGGTTTGAGTGTTCCACAAAATATCACTTCATTATTTCTGGATAGTGCTGTGCCAAAGCAAGCTTTTCTATACTACTTTTGGGATCACAGAATTATTCCTTTTAATTATTTTCTGCACTTCATTTCCAACAGCTCTCCTGAATACTGAACACTTTGACAGATCACTATTCCAGAACTTTCTACTAAATTGATAGACTTAGATAAGCCCCTGTGGTTGCATTGAATACAGGTGGTCGTCTGAAATCAAAATACGCTTTAGGCAAGAAAAAGTTGACTGTCAGTATAACTACTTATCCAATACATTTTTAGGCATTTGACTGATTTCCTGACAATACCTAAAACATTAATTTCCCTTCAGATATACGCTTTTCATTTTAATTTAAAAGAACAGACTTAGTTGGCAGGAAAAAATTGGAACTAGCTGTTAGTGGATTGAGCATATGAGACTAGAGCTGTAGAAATGTGTGATTGCCACCTCTAGGATAGATTTTTCTTGCCAGCTTTTGCATTATCAGCCATGGTTCAGCGGAAGAACCCTTACCTTGGAGTCCAACCGTGACAAGTTTAATAGCATTCTCAATGTCTTGGCACAATATCTCTGCCAAGGTGCCGAGTTCAACCCTGAAGGAGTTCTGTACTGATAAAAGTACTGACTTTTGAATAGGGTGAGAAATTAAGGTTCTGCCTACCTTCTCAGGTGAGTGTAAAAGGTGGAAGTGTATGATTTGAGGAAGGGTTTTCCCCATTTTCCTGGTAAATAAGTAATAAGTATCCTCAACCCACATTCTGAAATAATACTATCCGGTCGCTATGCCATTACTGTTTGTGGGATTTCTATTCCACAATTGTGGGAATTGGTTTATGGCTCTCTCACTCCAAAAGCAACTATGTTTCAGATGTACTTAATTGGTAAAAATGTCCATGGGAAACTTTCTCAATCTGCCACCAATTAATGTCCTTAAGGAGTCAATTAAGGTGTGACACAGGCTCTTTGAAAAGTAAATCTTTATCAGTAGACTTTAGAAGCTGCTGGCCTCTGATTGGCAACACCTTTTGGTGGTGACTGTGCCAGACTGGTTATTCACTGTGAAAACTGAGGATTGGTTCATTTACTCTGGTGTTTCCAGCTCACTTACTAATTAAACATAAAGGTGTCAGGCAGATGTGCTGCAGAAGGAACTGGTGGAGGATTATCTTGTATCTCTGTGTTGTGTGCCAGGGAAGGTGTGCCAGGGTTAAGTGGCACTGTGACGATCCACAAGACTTCAGGAGCGTAGTGGCCTGATGTCAAGACTTTCTTTGCTTACCTTTACCTGAGGTATTGCCTGGACCTCACAGGGTTTTCATTAAGCACATCAGACATTCTGAACAAATCCCTCTCTTGGACACTTTGATGGCCATGAACAGAGAGACTGTGACTTAATGACCTGGTTTCAATCATACAACTTGAATAAATCTGATAATTTATGAATCAGTATTGGGACAAATTTTCAAATAATCAACAGAACCTAACGGGTTCACCAGGGTCCTACAGGGAAGATAACCTGACTTCTTCTACAATACGTAGTTGACCAAAATTTCGTGTCATTGGTCATGGGTTCTGTGGGTTTTTGTGCGGCTGATGAGTCTGATTTTAGTGCTTCATCTCTGACCACACATTTAGCAGGAAGTTCCAGGAGGTGGAATTGGTCCTTAATCTTGGAGTCACTGGCATTGCTTTCTCTAGTTCTTTTTCTGCACGTCTTCTTTCTCTCTAGATCTCTCAAAGAATTGTGTCCCTTCATAAAGGAGTTTGTACCAAGTCAATTTCTTCTGAACAAAGATCTCCCATGCTTTAGCAACTATGTTGCATTTCTTGAGGGAAGCTTTAAGAGAGTCTTTGCAATGTCTCCTTTGTCTTCCACTAACCCAGACAGCATGGAAATACAAAACAAATGGGGACGGGGCAACAAACTAAAATTATGTTCAATTAAATTGAACACAATGTTGAGCCCAGAGGCTGAATATTTCGGTGATCCAGGAGTCCTTAGAGCAGCGCAGACTGGAGATGTGTGTCTGGAAGCTGAGTAACCACGCACACAGTAGAAACCACAGGAAACTTATGTTTCACACACACACACACACACACACACACACACACACACACACACACACACACACACACACACACCCCTTCCCTACTGAAACCCCCAACAAACCAACTCAACTGCATTCCTTCCACCCACCCAGGACTGAAACTACTGTACCTGGCCTGAAACCCTGGAACCTGACTTATCACTTCTTTACCTGCCATGCCCTTGCCTACCAGCCCTGACATGCAGTGTCCCTACCGCCCCACCGTACCAAACCCCCCAATGCCAGTCACAACATTCCCCGTCCCAATGTTGTCACTCATGAAAATCCATACCTCGCACCCCCAACCTGACCTGCCCTAAGCACTCCATCACTTAACTGGCACCCTACCCACCTGATTCTCAACCTATCTAGCACCTTATTGAGTAGCACCTTATCTAATCTTTGCTTCTTACCCACTTGTCATTCGATGGAATGATATTCTCACATTTTCTGGGCTCCCCTTTGCTTATCAGACCAGCTTGACCCACTATTATTGTTTCTTTTCATTTCTTTGTTTTTCTAATTTATTACTATGATTTTGTACTTCTGAATTTCTGGAATGCTAGACTTACTATGTTTTTATTTCTCTAATGGTTTTTTTCCCTAAGAATTTGTTCTCAGGAATCTGTACCTAAGTACATTTGTACCGAAGAAGGTACTGTGTGTAGTGACTTGCAAAATTTCACTATACTCATTTGACAATAAAGAAATTTAATTCAATTCATTATTTAATCTAGCCATTCCCAGGGTTTCTTTAAAAGAGCTAGCTACTGTCCTGCCTCAACACCGTAGCTTTGCAATATTTATCTTTTGAAAAATATTTTAAATTTTCCTCTTGAAAACTATCAGTTCGTCTGTTTCCACTCCTCTTTTAGAAATCTCTTTTGTCAGCAATCTTAAATCTGTTTGTCAATTCTACTCCCTAACAAAGCAGTTTCTTTCTCTCTCAAAACCCTTCATAATTTTGAACACTTCTCCTTGTGTTAATCTTTTTAGTTTTATAAAAACAACAATCTCAGGTTCTTTAGTTGCTCCTCATAACTGAAATGCCCCACATTTCTGGTAGCATTCTGTTAAATTTCTTTCCAACCTCTTCAACGGTTCCTGATAGGATCACCCTGCAGTAAAATCAGCAGCTTCATTTCCATTAAGACTCAATAACACTGACATAATCAGGGATGCAGGAATTAATGGGTATCACAGTTCTGGACTAGGAATAAGATCTAAAAGTAGACACCATTTCCATCTCACAGCTATTGGAAGTAAACTTCTATTCACTGAAATGTCCGCTGAGGTTCCTGGTTTTTGAATTGAATCTTTGAATGACTCGAATGATGATGTATTGTCACTTGTACTCTGCAATGAACAACACTGTAAAATATAATGGAAACCTTCAACTGTCAACACAATCTGGCACCATTTTGAACAATTCAAGAACAGCGGAATAAACCAATAATGCTGAAAGAGAGTCCATCGTTGTTCCACTGCCTCCACCCTAAGTCCTGAACTGCCTCATCACTGCCACCTCTCCTCCATCTGTGCCGCACCCATCAATGCCAGACTTGCCACTCATCAGGTACTATCTCTTCATTGCTGAGTCAACCTTGCTGATGGGCTGCCGATGCCACATCCTATGCTGGTCTCACACTTGTCCCACAACCAGAAGCTTCCGACACTGCTGCTATCTCACCAATAACCAGGAGACCCAGCTCAGGCTTACCAATCCAGGAGCTGCTAACAGCACCACCTCACCGATGACCAAGAGATCCTCACTTGTGGCCTACCACAACCAGGAGCTGCGATCATTGCCTCACCGATAATCAAGAGTCTTTCGCTCTGTCATAGCTGTTGCCTTGCTGATGCCTGGGGTCTCCACTCCAGGCATCCCACACCATGGCCACTTCAGCTTCAGCCTCACTGACACTGAGTGTTCCCTACTCTGGGCCTTCTTCAACCAGGCCACCGCCTCGCCAAGAGTCCCTCCTCCACGATGTCACCGTCTCCGCTGCCAACAGGAAGAAAATGCAGAAAGAGAAAAAGAAAGAAGGGAAAACAATAAGGATTGAAGGGAGGAAGCAGCCGGTCTGGAGTGGATGGGCCCAGGAGTGCAAACACTGCCTACCTTACCAAGGTGGTCATCTTGGAGTATATTACTAGCAGCCCTGGGATCAAAGTGATATGTTAACCTGACACGCAGACATTAGCTTACAGTGTTTGTATAGCTATGTTAACAATGCCTGCATTTCTGATAAGTTTGGCAGCAGTACATGTAACAGATTGATTAGAAAATGTCAAAGCTTTCCCTAAGCACACTGTTTAGAAGCAGCATATTGTTGCACAGATGCTGTGTTGTCATTGACTCCAATAGTTGACTTTGCAGCTTTTGCCTGACAGCTGATTCCTTCGACTGTCATTTCAGGATTGATCAATTCATGCTCTATCAAAGCAACTCCACAGTTTGCTGTTATTCAATTGCCACACACAAAATGCCAAGGCATTACTGAAAATGTTGTTTTAGCTTGAAAAATGCTACATGTATTTTCTTTGTGCAGAGGTAGAACAATGTCAACAAATGACATGTTACTTACTCACGAGCCAGTGAATTGGAGATCCACCTGTTCACCCCAATGCAAATGAAATGCAAATGCTTTGCGTTAGCTGAATGAAACAAAACAGCACTTTTTGCATAACTCTACCAATTAGCACTTTAAATGTGCATTAGTGTAATGGTAATGCAAAAACACTGCATGAAGTCTCCAGTACCATGTTGGAATTATCATTCCCAATATTAGGCAGAAAGTAAAGACACATTTTAACAATCGCTGGACTTTTTGTATGCATGTTTGTTTTGGAAAACGCTTCCTGACTTTTGAAAAAAAAGGTTTGCCTTCACAGTAGCTGAATATGAAAGGGAGAATTTCTCTCTCA
Organism: Hemiscyllium ocellatum; assembly: GCF_020745735.1. Lineage (NCBI taxonomy): Eukaryota > Metazoa > Chordata > Chondrichthyes > Orectolobiformes > Hemiscylliidae > Hemiscyllium > Hemiscyllium ocellatum. The sequence goes on along the minus strand of NC_083415.1, from coordinate 13,437,336 downwards.
GTATTTGGAGCTGCTCAAACAAGAAGAGTCATCATTTATCAGTAGATCATGCCAAGGTCTTCAATGTGGGAGTGTGCTGAGAAAGACGCAGATACTGAAAGAAGTACACAAATCAGGGTACAGTACTGCATGCAGAACCCGAGTGAGTTGTTTTTGCTATGCAGAACTTTAGTTAGGTCAAATTTAGAGTATTGTGTGCAGTTCTGGTCGCCACACTATAGGAAGGATATCGAGGTTTCGGAGAGGGTGCAAGACAGGTTTACCAGGATGTTGCTGGGATTGGTGTCTTAGCTATAAGGCGAAGTGGTACAAACTTGAATTGTTTACATCCGAGCATCGGAGTCTGAAGGGTAATAAAAGTGTATAGAAGCGTATAAAATTATTGAGAACCATGGATAAGGTGAACAGTCTATTTTTCGCAGAATACAAATGTCAAATATTTGGGGGCATAGGTTTTCAAGGTGAGAAGGGGAAAGGTTTAAAGGAGATATGCAAGACAACGTTTTTACATCAGGGTGGTAGGTGCTTGGAGTGTGCTGCCAGGGGAGGTGGTAGAAGCAGATATGAAAGCGACATTTATATGATATTTAGCCGGACACATGACCAGGCAGGGAATAGGGGGAGATGGACCATGTGCAGGCAAATGGGTTAGTTTAAAACGACATCATGGTCAGCACAGACATGATGGGCCAAACGGCCTGTACCTGTGATGTACCCTTCCGTGTTCTATGCTCAAACCCTCATGACTATGGGTGATACCAGTTGGGAAGTGATTGACCCCAGCAATACAGCTAGTATTTGAAAGTTTTATAGATATTTGTTCATTTTTTCACAGACAATTTGAACATATTTATTGTTGCTGCTGGGGCTTCTGAATTGTGTAGGAGACCAGGCCTTTCACTTCTTTCTGCTTAGGGTTTCCCACTCGCAGTCTGGCTCTGCGATAATAGAATAGGCAGAGCTACAATTGCAGGGCTAGCAAAGAGATAATGGCATGATCAGATCATTTGTGACCCTTGCAACAGAGTTTATAGACCAAAAACACCATGGTCTGCAGACCTCTGTGGTACAGTATAAAGAGGCTTTGATTCTATGGGGAGAACAAAACTGTACTACATTCTGCAGTGAGACCTCGTACTTATTGCAAGAGCTGGCACAGCAAAGTTTAATGCAGCCTGGAACGTTTTAACCCTGACTCCTTGCTGGCTAACAGAGGAATGATGACCGGTACCAGTACTTGCATTAAACCAAACATTGATATCTGGGGGACAAAGATATTGTTTTACTGTTTACAATATCAAGGATTGATTTAGGTCCAGGGATTATACAAGCTTCTTGAGATGACTTCATGAATCACAAAGGTTTCATGCTTTATTATCTTCTTATGCCCAGTAACTTGGCGGTAGAGTAGGGCTTCTGAGACTGAGATTTGGCTGCTCCATCTGCTTTTCTTTTTGTTTCTTTTTTTCTCTGTCTTTTCTTGCTTTTTTTCTCTTTTTCTCCCCTTTTATTTCACTTGCCTCTTCTTGAAGTATTCAATCAGCAGCGGCAACAGTGAGTTGGCCGAACATAGGCTTGAGTAAGATCAACGCAGACTTGAATAGGCCCAGCACAGACTTGAGTAGGCCCACTGCACATCGAGCAGACCCAGTGCAGTCTCGAGAAGGCCCAGTGCAGACACAAGTAGGCCCAGTGCAGTTTTGAATAGGCCCAGCGCAGTCTCAAGTAGGCCCAGCGCAGACATGAGTAGGCCCAGCACAGTTTTGAGTAGGTCCAGTGCAGTCTCAAGTAGGCCCAGCGCAGACATGAGTAGGCCCAGCGCAGTTTTGAGTAGGCCCAGTGCAGTCTCAAGCAGGCCCACTGCAGCATTAAGTATCCTCAAGGGGACATAAATTTAAGATGAAGGGTGGAAGGTATAGGGGGGATGTCAGGGGTAGGTTCTTTACCCAGAGAGTGGTGGGGGCATGGAATGCACTGCCTGTGGGAGTGGCAGAGTCAGAATCATTGGTGACCTTTAAGCGGCAATTGGATAGGAACATGGATAGGTGCTTAAGCTAGGACAAATGTTCGGCACAACATCGTGGGCCGAAGGGCCTGTTCTGCGCTGTATTGTTCTATGTTCTATGTTCTATGCCTGGTGCAGTCTCGGGTCGGCCCACTGCAGTCTCGAGTGGGCCCAGTGCAGTCTCTAAGACCCACCACAGTCTTGAGTAGGCCCAGCACTGTCTTGAGTAGGTCCAGCAGAGACTCACGTAGGGCCAGCGTTGGATCGACTAGGCCCAGCTCAGCTGCAATAGGTCCAGCCCAGCCTCAAGTATGCCCAGCACAGACTCGAGTAGGCCCAGCACAGACTCAAGTAGTTCCAGCCCAGCCTCAAGTAAGACCAGCATGTTCTTGATTAGGCCCAGCGTAGTCTCAAGTAGGCCCAGTACAGACTCGAGTAGGCCCAGTGCAGACTAGAGTAGGCCCAGCACAGACTTGAGTAGGCCCAGCACAGACTCAATTAGGCCTAGTGCAGGAATTGAGTAGGCCCAGCGTGGACTCAAGTTGGCCCAGGGTGGACTCGAGTTGGCCCAGCACAGTTTCGAGTAGGTCTAGTGCGGACTCGAATGGGCCCAGCAGCATAGACTCATGGCGGCAGCTTCGGAGGTGCGTTTGCCTTCCCTGTGGCTTCTGCATCTTTAAGACAATCCTAGTGCAGACTCATGGCTGCTGTGGTGGAAAGAGAATTTGGGACGAGTACAAGACCCCATGGCATGTGCAGTGGCTGCATCGGCAAGGTGGGCAGTAGAGTCCAGTTCAGGCCAGTGTGGTATCCAGTGGCGTCAGTTTTGACTGCATTGGCGAGGTCTAGTGAGAATTCATAGTGGTGAGGGTATCAGTAGAGGTGAGGTAGCACTGAAGAGTGGTGACTTTCGTTCCAATGGTGATGGTGTGGCAATGGGGACTCAAGCCTTGTCACCAGACTCATGGTCAATGGCAGAGCACTTTACAAGAAGGACTGTACAGATGGACATTTTTCTTTGTTTTTTTTTACTTTTATATTCTATGTTTCAGTTTATTTTTCTGTTTTAAGATGGCTCCAGACAATAGCAACATTATTCAACATTTTCACAGTATTTTCTAAATAAAGTCCATATGACAATTAGTCAATCAAATAAATCAGTAGTGTATTATTCCAGTCAGTGATACAGGCACAGGGTTTGCGAGAGCGGGAAATGTAGGCTTATAAATCAAATGGATATGGAGGCATTCCAGGGAGCTATTTCCATAACAATACTCAGAGAGAGGGACAGGAAGGAATCAAACATATAAGTATAAAAAAGCAGCAGGAAATAGGATCAACAGTGAAAAATATGGTAAAAAAGCAAACTTAATGACTTTTTACTTGAATGCACATTGTATTCGGAATAAATAAATACATTAACAGCACAGATACAGGTTAATTGGTTGATTCCAAGAACAATTCTGAATGCATGGGTACAAGGAGATCAATGCTGGAAACTAAATGTTTGGAGATACATGACTTTTGAATGTTCTGGCAGGAAGGAAAAGGTGATGGGGTAGCATAGTTAGTACAGGATGGATTAAATACGATAGCAAGAAATTATTTTGAATCAAAAAGTTAAAAACCATATGGCAGAAGGTAAGGAAGGAAGGAAGACAATGATCGGAGCAGCTATAGACCTCCTAATACTTGCTCTATGTGGAGCAGGGAATAAGTCAGGAGGTAATAACATCATGCAACAAAAATCTGCATGCTAATCATGGGTGACTTTAACCTTCATAGATTGAAATATATAGATTAGCAAATGTTAGGGAAAGAATTCATAAGTGTATTTGGCACAGTTTCCTAGAATAAAATGTTGTCAATCCAACCAAGAATTAAAAGTCCCCGAGGAAATAATAACAACACCATGGCAGAATGTGGCATTCAGATTGAGTTGGAGGAGCAAGAATCAGAAACAAATGTGCTCCGTTGAAGTAAGTGTAATTTCAAAAGAATGAGAGCACAATTAACTAGTGTCTGGGGGAAAGGAGCTTAGCAGCAAAGATGGTTAAGGAAGAATGGCAGATATTTAAGAAACTAGATAATGGCTTACAGCAAAGATATAGGCGAAAGTGAGGACTGCAGATGTTGGAGATCAGAGTCGAGAGTGTGGTGCTGGAAAAGCACAGCTGGTCAGGCAGCATCCGAAGAGCAGGAGAATCGATGTTTTAGGAATAAGCCCTTCATCAGGAATGAAGCTTGTGGCCTGGGATTGAGAGATAAATGGGAAGGGGGGGTGAGGTTGAAGGGGAAGGTACCTGCAAAAATGAGAGGTGGATGAAGGTGAGGGAGAAGGTGATGGGTCAGAAATGGGAGTGATGGACAGGTCTGGAGGGTGGTGCTGAGTTGGAGGCTTGAGACTGGGATAATGTGGGGGGAGGGGATAGGAGGAAGCTGCTGAAATTCACATTTATTCCGTGCAGTTCAGGGTTCCAAGGCAGATACAAGAACCTTCTTGTGAATCATTTCAGAGAGCATCTCTGGAACACCTTGACCCACTAACCCCACTGTCCCATGGCTGAACATTTCAACTCCCCCTCCCACTCCTTCAAGGACATGCAGGTCCTTGGCCTCCTCCACCGCCAACCGTTACCACCCTATACCTGGAAGAAGAGCGCCACATATTCCGCCTTGGGACCCTGCAACCACACAGGATAAATGTGGATTTCAACAGCTTCCTCATTTCCCCTCCCCCCACATTATCCCAGTTGCAAATCTCCAACTCAGCACTGCCCTCCAGTCCTGTCCATCAACCCCACCCCACCTCTGACCCACCACCTTCTCCCTCACCTTCAACCATCTATCACTTTCTCAGCTACCTTACCCCCAAACCCACCTCCCTGCCATTTATTTCTCAGCCCAGGCCCACAAACCTCTTTCCGGATGAGGGCTTATGCCCGAAATGTCAATTCTCCTGCTCCTCTGATGCTGCCTGACCTACTGTGCTTTTCCAGCAACACATTCTTGACCCAGCGCAGTCTTGAGTAGGCAACTACAGCAAAGATATATCCTAGTGAATTAGAATTAGAATTAAAATTAACCTTTATTGTCACAAATACTCAATGTGTATAGTGAAAAGTTTAAATGTCTTCACTTACAGTTCCCTCTTAGATACAAAGCTACTCAGGACAGCCTCTGGGAGTTGTTGCTGGAGACAGAGAATCATTGCTGGAGGCTGGGATTTATTGCTGGATGCTAGGAATTGCTGCCAGAAGTCTGGAATTGTGGGAGTGAAGATAGGGGGCAAGCCATAGTTACACATGGAAGTTAAGGATAGCATCAAATTGAATGAAAAACAAAACAAATACAATGTAGCAAATATTCTTGGAAAGACAGAGGTTTGGGAATGTTTCAGGAAGGAACAAAAGATGGTCAAAAAAAGGGGAAGAAAATAAAACTTTGAGGCTAAATTTGCAGTAATATCAAGATGTACAGCAAATACTTCTTTAAATATTTGAAAGTAAGAGAAATGCCAAAGTTAGTGCGTGGCCTTTAGAGAATAAGGCTCGGGAAATATTAATGAGGAATCAGGAAATGGCAGACAAGTTGAAGAAACATGTTGCATCATTCTTCACAGAGAAGACACTAAGAAAAACCTAATGATGGTCACAAGAGAAAAAGTGCAAGGGAAATGGAAGGAACTAAAGATAGCTAAGTTCCCAAAGACCAAATGGGACGCATCCTAGGATTTTAAAAGAAATAGTTGCAGTGGTAGTGAATGCACTGGCAGTAATCTTCTATAAATCCTTAGATTCTGGAAAAGTCCCAAAGGATTGGAATAATGCCAATGATTTACCTTTCTTTATGAAAGGGAAGGTAACAAAACCATGTAAGAATACTCTTCTTCCAGAGGGATATGATTCTGAGAAATTCTTTACTGTACAAGGCAGTCGAGGTTGGTTCTGAAAATGTGTTGCTGGAAAAGCGCAGCAGGTCAGGCAGCATCCAAGGAGCAGGAGAATCGACGTTTCGGGCATGAGCCCTTCTTCAGGAACCTGCTGAAGTTGGATCATTAAGTATGTTCCAAACTGTGATAGACAGGTTTTTAATTAGTAAAGGAATCAACGGTTATGTTGAAAGGGCAGTAAGGTTGAGTTTAGGGTGTCATGATCTCATTAAATGATAGAGCAGAATCAATAGGCTAAATGGCCTACTTCTGCTTCTGAATTTTGTGGTCTTATGGTCATATAGTCCCTATTTTCCTGCATTCTGATGCTTTGACAATTTTTTAAAATAATATGTCAATCTTCCATTCCCTTTTTCTCATTCATTGTCTCATTCTGGTATTTGGGAACCTGTCATTTTGGGAAGTGGGTGAACTCCTGCACACTTGGCTAATCATTTTCCTTAGGATCTCCACTACATCCAAAGGTTGGTGGAGGTCTCAGGCAATTCTGCCAGCTGAACATGTCTGGTTGTTTAATCTTGCCAAGAAAATGGTCTACTTATCCCTATTTCTCCTTCTGGTTGTGCTAAATTATCATTGCGGGTCTGCCCATTTTTCTGAAATCTGGTCTAAGGTTGCCTGATCCTAATTTCCCTCCAGATGCACAATTTGATTCTGCGGAGCAATAAGATTGGAATTTGCCAACAGTTACCTTTATAAATGCAATCAACAACCTTTCTAGGCTAAGTCATTTGATAAACTAATTACTGGTGACGGTTAGTAGTTAAAAACAAAAATAAGATGCTGTTGCGATTTGGTGACGGAGAGAAAAATATTCAATTGTGTGTCAGAGCATTTCTGAATATAAAAAGAAAAACAAAGTTAAAAAAAAGACAGCAGTTTTTTTTAAGATTAAGTCTCATCTCTCCCAGCTCCCTCAACTGCATTTCCCTTGTATTGTTTGATCTGAAGCTTATTAATGTAACTAGGAAATATGGAACGGTTTGAAAGTGTAATTAAAAATAAAATGCGGAAATATTAAATAGACAGTCATGAAATAAATAATCTAGTGAGCAAATACTTCTCCTAAAATTGAAGGCAAAATCCAATTTGGGAAATCTGAAGATTTCTAATCTTTGAGGAGATTTATATTTACATGTTACAAGAAACCATTCAGATTTACAGAACCCTTGTGTTTAAACCCATTTGTGCTGAAACAAATAGCAATCCCTTGCAGGTGGAAGGTGTCGATATTTATTGTAAAACATGCACCAATGTCCTTTCTGTGATTGAACCACAGTTAGATCACATAACTACACAAAGTACTCAACTTGTTAAAGATTTGTATCAAACTTCATGGAAGTTTAGAATTCACAATAAGCTCACAATAGTTGTTACTTCATCAGTTTTTACCACCCTTCTCAGACACTTATATCTGTTCCCTGTTGATTCCTGACAAGTCATTTATATTGTAGTGGATTAGAGATCATGGATTCTATTATCAGACAAACAGCAAATGCATTTTAATACAACATGAATAATAATCAGCTTCTTATCATATATCTGCAGGCTCCCATCTCAGCCTCTTATGTTTGCTGTGTTTTATGTGATTCCACATTTTTGCCTCTTGTGCATGTACAGATTTAGTGAAGCTGCTGATTAATTCACACTTCCAGTTTGTTTTTTTTTAACAGCACCTTAACCCCTTAGAGCCACATTATTGTGGACATCTTGGAAGAAATTTACTTCTTTTGTGTATTAGTTTAGTGGAATACTATGTCAGAAATGAATCGTATAAGATGTTCAGCACAGAAGCAGATCATTTGGTTCTATAGGTGTATAGACATGCATTGAATAATTCAGATTCCAGTTAAAGTATTCAATATGTGCCCTCCCACTGTTCCTCTTGTCATCCTACACCATAGCTTGCTATTCCATTCTTCTCCATTTTTATATCTGCCCCTTAAATGCATCTGTGCTTTTTCCCTCAATTATTCCTTTTGGTTGCACTCTAACCACTGTCTCTGTATGACAGATTCTAAGCTTGAAGGATTGGGCACAGTATCAAGGCTATTTGAATGTTAAGAATAAGTCCATATTGATCTTCATTACTCAACTCCTGGTGACTTTGGTACTATACAGAACTAAAGGTTTGCTTTAAGGCAGCTAAACATCTTGGTGAGTTGAAGAAAAATGCATGTACATGATGTAGTCCACTGTCAATTTAAAACATCACAAGAGAAATAGCAAGCCAATGATCTGCAGAGACACCTGAATGGCTAGAGAGTTGAGTTTTGAGATATGTTTGAATGCTTTTATAGCTAATAATTGAAAATGCAAAGAAAAAGACAAAATCCACAATTGTGTTCAGTACCACTGTAATTTTTCACCTAGCTTGCTCGCAACAGCATTAACCTTTCTGGAAACACTAGAGCAATATTGGAGGGCCAGCAAACCTAAAATTAAGGCATGTACCATCAGTGGATGCGGCATTTCACTAGCTGTCTGAGGTTTTTGGAAAATACCAGGGGTAGCTCATACATCTCGAAGTATGACCTTCCAAAACAGTATCATGCTGTCCCCTGCTGCAATCTCCTGGTTTCAGCTCAAAGAGTACATAACATTGTCAATGCAAACAGCTGTATTGACATATTGAAAAGTAAAACATATCGGAAGAAATCTGGAATATAATGAGTAAACACTTTAGCTACCATTACTTGAGTAGGATATCAGCATAGACTCATTGAAGGCTGTCTCTTGAGAGTTGATTCCCTTTTGAGGTTGCTGCAAGAGGTGTGGAGGACAGTTGTTGCAGTACTTTCTAAGCTTTCAAGTTATGATTTGAAATAAATGTACTGAATTAAATGGAACTGTTGATACTACTTTGTTTCACTGACACCTTAGGCACTGATTTAAGCATAAATATTCATGAGATTATTACCATCAAGTTGGTGCTTTGAAATATTGCCAGGCATTATGGCTCTCATGCAATATACAAAATGTAGAAAAAAGTTCTACTCCAGGACAGTGCATTAAATTTCAATTTTTGTTTGTAGATAAAGGCACTGAGGCTATTTTGGAAAACTGGCCTGTTGGTTAAATAAATGCATTTTATTTAACATTTCCTAATGCTTTGTGACGATGCATTATTTATGCTCCTTGGCGTATTTTGTTACGAGACACTCACAAATGAAATAAATGTCATCACTAGCGAGGGAGGTAAGGCATTAACATTGTTTCCAAATTCCATTCCTTTGGAGGCAAATTCCAAATTAGTTGCTGCAAGGCAAACGGTAGCAGAGAGAAGTGACTTTGAGGAAAATGGCAGTTTTCTGATGAAATGTGTGGGAACAAATTTGTTTCATCGCAAGAGAAATTTAATACAGTTCTATCCAGTGGAGTTGATGGAAGAGCTTCTTAAAGTCACAAAGGAGTTTTCACATCAGAGAGCTTACTGCTAATTTAATGTCAAAGTTGAGAAGCAGTCATGAGTCAACAGCATTGACTTCAAGCTACCTAGAACTTAAACAAAATCAAGTAATTAGTTCAAAATTTAAAGCGACAAGCCTAGTCAATTAATTGCATCGAATAATTTGATAATTAAAACAAATTTATAAACAGACAGAAGGACTGGAGGCCTGCCAGAATTATATCAGGTAAGAATTTATAGAGACTATTTATCATAGATAGTTAAGGATATTGAGGAAATCTGAATTGTTTGGATTGGAGTCTGAGATGCAGGTATAGTGAACAACTAGGAAGAGGGAGTATCACATAGACAATTTGATCCAGGAGGAGTGGTATGTGTTCAGTTGGTGGACAGGGCTATGAAGATCTGACCGTGGATGTTTCAGGTAATAGGACTCCAGGTACAGTCCTTACCCATCACCATTACCTACCAGACACAAGATTCTTTCTCCCGGTGTGGATGATGGCAATGTTTGCAGCATGGAAACAAAACTGACAACTGCATTACGGTACAGGAACCTATTCAAATGGGCAGAATGAAAAGTAATCTGTTTGTGATAGAGGATACTATAGTTAGAGAGACAGATTCCGATCTTGGCAGCAGTGACCATGATCTCTGAGCGTTCCGTTTCCCATCCAGCATCAGGATTAAAGACATCTCTTTGCAACTGGAAAAGAACTTGGAGACGGGAGGAAGGATCCAGTTGTTGTGATCCACATAGGAGCCAACTACATAGGAAGAACAAAGAATGAGATTCTGATGAAGAGATAGGGTTCTAAGTTAAAAGCAGAATCTCAAAGATCCCAATTATTATCTAAACCATCCACAAATTGACAATGAGACAAATAGATCGGACAGCTTAATTTGTAGATCAATAGGTTTTTTTGGGAACAGGAGTCTTTTGGGACACAGGCAGTAACCCTGAGGAAAGGGAAGCTGTTCCAATGGGATGGGCTCCACTGAAATTGGGATTAGACTGGTGTCCTAGTAAATTGTGTAACTAGGGCTGTAGTTTGAGCTTTAAATTGTAAAGGCACATGGAGAATTCAGGTGAGAAAAAGTTTACAGACCTAAAGAGAAAAATCAAGGCCACACAACAGTGGAGCGTGACAGTAAGGAACAACAAGATAATAATGCATCAGTAAATAAAGTCAACTTGTGGGAAAATGGTAAAAAGTTACAATTAAAAGCATTCATCTGAATGCATGAAGCATAACAAGATAAATGAATTAATGGACTAATCTGATAAATGGTTCTGATCTAATAGCCATTACAGAGACATGGTTGCACAGCAACAGAGATTGAAAAATATTTGTTTCAGGGCATTTGATATTTCAATAGGACAGACAAAATGGAAAAGATGACTCTGCCAATAAAAGATGACATAAATGTTGTAGTGAGGAAAGATCTTAAGTCTGAAAAGCAGGATGTAGAATCAGCGTGGTGGTGATAAAAATAGAAAACACAGCTAGGAGCAGTTTATATGCTACCTAACAGCTATACTGCTTGACAGAGTGTTAATCAAGAAATAAGAGATTCCAGTAACAGAGGAAATGTAATAATCATGAAGAACTAGACTGGGCAAAACAGGTTGGCAAAAGTATTTTGTGGAATGTGTTTATGGAATGCATTTGAGATTGGTTACTACGGCAGTATAGTACAGAATCAAACAGAAAAGAAATGATTTTAGATCTCAGCTGGAGTGCAATAATCACAAATAATGAGATTTTCTGGAGAAGAATGACCATGATCTAACAGAAACTCATGTTTAATTGAGAGTGACATGTAAGTGTCAAAAAATGAAACACTGAACTTAAAGAAAGTCAATTACCAGAGATATGGGGTCCAGTGTTGACTCAAGTAGATAAATGTTAAAGTAAAAAACATGGTATTCTATGAGCAGTGGTGAACACTTAAAGAGATAAATCCATTTTGGATAGAGAGTTAACAACTCTACCAGAAACAAAGTTTATCTGTAACTATCTAAACAGAGTGTGAATATTATTAGATTGAGAGCAAAAAAAGCACTGGTGGTAGAGATAATCATTGCCTTGACTTTTCTAGTAGATTTTGGGATGTTCACAGTAGATTACACCATTCAAGAAAAAAGGGAGGGAGAAGGGGGCTATGAGCCTGATCCAGTTGTTGTAAAAATGCTGGAAGGAAGTGGGAATAGGACCTTTAGAAAATCAGGGATGTGACTTTAAGAGGTGTATTTAGTCCATTTTTTAAATGAAGAAATGTTGAGATCAAAGCTGCTAATTTGTTCTGCTTCAAAGCCCATAAAGTAAATAGCTTGCTAGGCCTTTTGATTTTCTCCATGGGTGGAACAATAGAAGCAGCCTGAATGGATGGGTCAAGCTCCCTCAGAATCAGGATTTTTAGTTCAAATTTTTCAGTAGTAGCTGCTGGGGTCTTACAGCTGGGTTTGGAACATCTCGGCCTTTTATATCGTCTCTAAGATTTTTCTTTGATATTTTCTTCCTGGCCTGGAGAATTGCATGTGAGCCAACCTATTTTAATGAATTTGCCTTTGTCCAAGGGTGTGTTTATGGGATATTACTTTTTTTGGAACAGTTACTGTTTAGTAGTTAAATAATCTATTATTCCATTAAGTTTTCCAATGGGCCTCCCAACTGCAAAATGAGACATAGGTACAAATATACAGACGGATTATGGAAATATGTAGGAGCAACAGGGTGGTGGTGATGGGAGATTTTAATTTTTCCAACATTGACTGGGATTCACTTAGAGTTAGAGGTTTAATTGAGCAGAACTTCTGAGGAGCATCCAAGAGGGTTTTATAGAGCAGTATGTAAATAGTCCAACTTGGAAAGGGGCCATACTGGACCTGGTGTTGGGGAATAAGCCCAGCCAGATGGTTGATGCTTCAGTAGGGATTACTTTGGGAAGAGTGATCACAATTCCGTAAGTTACAGAATACTCATGGACAAAGACAAGAGTGGTCCTAAAGGAAGAGTGCTAAATTGGGAGAAGACCAACTATAGCAAAATTCATCAGGAGGTGGGGAATGTGGATTGGGAGCAGCTGTTTGAGGCAAGTCCAAATTGGATATGTGGGAGACTCTTAAAGAGAGATTGATTAGAGTTCAGGACAGACACGTCCCTGTGAAAATGAGGAATTGAAATGGCAAGATTAGGGAACTATGGATGACAAGTGAAATTGTGAGACTAGCTAAGAGGAAAACGGAAGCATATATAAGGTCTAGGCAACTGAAAACAGACAAAGTTTTGGAAGAATATTGGGAATGTGGGACGAATCTGAAATGAGGAATTAAGAGAGCTAAAAGTGGTCATGCAATATCTTTAACAAATAGGGCTAAGAAAAATCCCAAAGCTTTTTATTCATATATAATGATCAAGAAGGTAACTAGAGAAAGGGTTTGTCCACTCAAAGACAAAGGAAGAAAGTTATGCATGGAGTCAGAGAAAATGGAAAATTGAGATTCTTAATGAGTACTTTGTGTCGGTATTCACCGAGGAGAGGGACATGATGGATGCTGAGGTTAGGGACAGATGTTTGATTACTCTCGGTCAAGTTGGTATCATTCGGAGGAAGTATTGGATATTTTAAAAGGCATTAAGGTTGACAAGTCCTCAGGTCCAGTTGGATCTGTCCCAGGTTACTGAGAGAAGCAAGAGAGGAATTAGCTCGGGCCTTAACAGATACCTTTAGAGCATTCTTGAACTTGAGTGAGGTCCCAGAGGACTGGAGAACTGCTAATGTTGCCCTCTCATTTAGAAAGGGTAACAAGATAATCCAGGAAATTATAGACTGGTGAGCCTGGCGTCAATGGTAGGGAAGCTGCTGGTGAAGATTCTGAGGGATAGGATCTATTCCCATTTGGAAGGAAATGGGCTTATCAGTATTAGGCTGCATGATTTTGTGCAGGGAAGGTCATGTCTTACCAACTTAATAGAATTCTTTGAGAAAGTGACAAAGTTGCTTGATGAGGGAAGGGCTGTAGAAATCATATGCATGGCCTTCAGTAAAACATTTGATAATGTTCCTCGTGGTAGGCTGATGGAGAAAGTGAAGTCACATGGGGTCCAGGGTGTACTAGCGAAACGGATAGAAAACTGGCTTGGTAACAGCATACAGTGAGTAGTAGTGGGAGGGAGTTTCTCAGATGGAGAACTGTGACCAGTGGTGTTCCACAGAGATCTACACTGGGATCACTGTTATTTGTGATATACATAAATGATCTGGAGGAAAGTATAGGTGGCCTGATTCCTGATGAAGGGCTTTTGCCCGAAACGTCGATTTTGCTGCTTGTTGGATGCTGCCTGAACTGCTGTGCTCTTCCAGCACCACTGATCCAGAATCTGTTTTCCAGCATCTGCAGTCATTGTTTTTACCTGGCCTGATTAGCAAGTTTGCAGGTGACATTAAGACTGGTGGAGTAGCAGACAGTGAAGGGGACTGTCAGAGAATGCAGCAGAATATAGATGGATTGGAGGGATGAGCAAAGAACCAGTAGATGGAGTTCAATCCAGGCAAATGCAAGGTGATGCATTTTGGTAGATCCAATTCTAGAGCAAACTATACTGTAAATGGAAAAGTCCTGAGGAAAATTGATGTACACAGAGATCTGGGTATTCAGGTCCATTGTTCCCTGAAGGTGGCAATGCAGGTTGATAGAGTGGTCAAGAAGGCATACGGCATGCTTTCCTTCATTGGATGGGGTATTGAGTACAAGAATTGGCAGGTCATGTTACAGTGGAATAGGACTTTGGTTTGGCCACATTTGAAATGCTGTGTACAGTTCTGGTTGCCACATTCCCAAATGATGCGGATGCTTTGGAAAGGGTGCAGAGGAGGTTCATCGGGATGTTGCCTGGTATGGAGGGCACTAGCTATGAAGAGAGGTTGAGTAGATTAGGATGATTTTCATTCGAAAGATGGAGGTTGAGGGGGGACCTGATTGAGAGGTATACACAAGGTGGATAGCCAGAAACTTTTTCCCAGCGCGGGGCAGTCAGTTACCAGGGGTCATGAGTTCACTGTGAGAGGGGAATAGTTTAAGGCAAATATGTGTGGAAACCTCTTTACTCAGAGATTGGTGGGTACATGGAATGCATTGCCAGCGGAGGTGGTAGAGGCGGGCATGATAGCGTCATTCAAGATGTATCTGGACAGATACATGAATGGGCAAGGAGCAGAGGGATACAGAGGCTTGGAAAACAAGTGACAGGTTTATATAGAGGATCTAGATCGGTGCAGCCTTGGAGGGCTGAAGGGCCTGTTCCTGTGCTGTAATTTTCTTTGTTCTTTGTTCTAGAGTAAAGCGATTCGATTTTCTTCTTCCCTTTGTTGTATTTTAACTGTCCTGTAAAAATAAAGTGTGTTCTGCTTAATGTCATGCAGTTTGACCAATCAAATTACCTTATACCTTACACTTACCTTTAAAAAAGAAAATGTTCAGGTCTAGACTATCTTCTAAGTATATTTTGAGGGGGTTTGGTCTGGTCCATAACAGTGTATGATTGGACGATCAGACCAACATGATTTTATTTAAGGAAAAGTTACATTTGACAAAGGGATACAAAGGGAAATTGATAGATATATTATACCTGAATTTTCAAAAGGCATTCAATAAGGTGTCATAAAAAATCTTGCTGAATCAAAGGTTCAGGGAGTCATATATAAGCATTGCTAGAGAATTAGATGAATGTTGGAAACAGGATATTTTCGGAATGACAGGCTAAAAATCTAATAAGGCACCTTGAGGTTCAGTGTTCAGGCTTTAGTTAATTACAAATTAAATCAACGGCTTTGAAGATTTTCCAACATTAAATGACTTCCTAGGTGAGGTCTCATGTAAAATCTGAAACATGGGATTGTCTCCCTGTTGTCCTTCAGCTTCCCTGCACTGTCTCTGTAGGTGGGCTCCCAACACCATTGGCTACCTGTCTGGGGGTGATGAGTAGCTAACTAAGGAAGCTAAACTTTCAAATAGTACTCTTATTTTAATTATACTTTGCAAATGTCATTGTGTCCCAATACTTCACAACCCAACTGAAGTGGCTCCACTTTGGGAAACTCAGAGATTTCAGTCAAAAGGTCAAAAGGATGTAATTATAGCATCATTGAATCACACAGCTGTACAGCACAGAAACAAAACCCTTTGGTCCAACTCATCTATGCCAACAAGATATCTGAAATTAATCTGGTCCCATTTGCCAGCATTTGGCCCATATCCCTCTAAACCCTTCCTTTCATGTGCCCATCCAGATGCCTCTTAATTATTGTGATTGTACCAGCCTCCACCACTTCTTCTGGCACTCATTCCATACACACCACCACCCTTCGGGTGCCCTTCAGGTCCCTTTTAAATCTTTCCCCTCTCACCTTAAACCTATGCTCTCCAGTTTGTGACTCCCATACCCTGGGGAAAAGGCTTTGGCTATTCAGGCTACCCATGCCCTTCATGATTTTATAAATCTCTATACAGTACCCCTCAGCCTCAGCCTATCCACTATCTAAGCCTATTCACTATCCCCTTACAGATCAAACTCTTTGAAACTGGCTATAACCTTGTCTAAGCTGAAAATATGTTGCTGGAAAAGTGCAGCAGGGCAGGCAGCATCCAAGGAGCAGGACAGTCGACGTTTCGGGCATGAGCCCTTCTTCAGGAAGTCCTTCTCCAGCATCTGCAGTCCTCACTTTCTCTTATAACCTTGTCTAACTTTTCCATACCCTTTCAAATGTAACAACATATTTTGTGTAGCAGGGAGACCAGAATTGAATGCAGAATTCCAAAATTAGCCTAACCAATGTTCTGTACTGCCACAACATGACCTCCCAACTCAGAATGTTAACGCACTGACTAAGAAAGGCAAATATACCAAATGACTTCTTCACTATCCTGTATACCTGTGATTCCACTTTCAAGGAACTTTGAACTTGCACCCCAAGATTAGATTAAATGTGGGCAAGAAGGTGATGAATCAAATTTAATGTATTGTAAGGACTATTTGTATTTTACCGGGAAGTATAAATTGGGTAAATGGAAGATTAGATCCTGCTGTGTTGCAGAGAATTTACTATTTGCTCTTCTTTACACCTCAAAAGATAATGGAATTCTGTGGTGTACACTTGTTGGTTACACTAACTTTTGGAGAAACTGGATTTGATGCTCCTGTGAGACTAGCTGACACCGAGTTGAAAAATAAACAGCACACCTTTTGAATTTGTTTAAGGCTGAACATTACTCTGTCTTCTGAGTGTGGAAAAGAAGCAACGCTCAAGGACTCTGCAAAGAACTTCTAACAAAGTTAAAACCTCTGTCTGATAGACCAGCTAACAATTGAAAATCACTGTGGTCAGCAACAGCTTGGTATCAGCACATGAAACCAAAATAACTTACGTGATTGCATGTTTGTGGTGCACAGAATGCTTTCCTTTTTTGCTTATGCTTTCCACCAATGATATTTCTGCAGAGCTGTATGGCTTGTCTGTTCTATTAGTGAATAAATCAAAAAATACATGTAGTTGTTGGGATATAGTTAATATCTACACATTAGTAATTAATAATCTGTTTTACAATTTGTTAAAGGAAAGGTTTTATGACATATAAATTTTGTTTTCACATTTCTTGGTGAGATCTGGTGTGTGTTTATCTTAGATAGTGGTCAATGTCAGGCAAATTAACCACAATAAAACGTTCATATTAAAAGCATTCATCTCTATGCACGAAGCATAATAAGATAAACGAATTAATGGATAATATGATAAATGGTCATGATCTAATAGCCATTACAGAGCCATGATTGCACAACAAAACATGGTTGAAAAATACATTTTAAATTTGTCATTTAAATATCTGTGAAAGTGGGGCTTAGATTCGAGCAGACTCTCCCTGAGGGTTGTGACAGTTTGGTGAAGGTATTTGGGTTTTTCAAAATGAAACTGAAGTATTATCCAGAGGGGGAAGAGTGTAGTGTTCTGGTCAGTGCTGTTCGTATTGCTGAATTGCTCTTGCAAAGACAAGAATGTTTTAATTCATACATGGGATGTTGATATTTCTTGGTGAGCTAGCATTAATTGTGCTTCTCTAATTGCCCCTTGAATAGAAAGGTTTGCCATGTAAGAGGGCAGTTAATAGTTAAGCACATTGCTGTGATCTGGAGTTACTTGTAGGCCAGGTCAGGTAAGAATGGCAAATTTCCTTCTCTAAAAGGCATTAGTGTATCAATTTTTTTAAAAAAACTATTAGCAGCGGTTACATGATTGCTGTTAGGCCAGATTTAATTCTAGACTTGCATTTCATTCAAATCACAACAGCTGCAATGGTCAGATTTATATCCATATCTCTAGAGGTTTAGCCTGGATTTCTGGAATGACACTCTAGTAACAATACCAACATGCCACTACATCCTCTTTAAGCTGCCCCATATATGGTGGGCTGAATAGCCTCATTTTATGCAATTAAAACTGAATGGAGAAATAATAGATGCATGGGTGATCAGTTTAAAAAATCCTATAGGTTCTGGTAGGTTCCTACCGATTTGAAAATGGCCAATGTAACCTCACAATTTAAGAAGTGAGGGAGAAAGGAAGTAGGTAAGAGACCTATCAGCCTAACAGCAGTCAGAGGGAAAATGCTGGAATTTATATTGAATGATGTATTAACAGGAGGATGAGAATATAATGGAAAGATTGCACATAGTCAATGTGGATTAACAACAGAAAATCATACTTAACAAATCTGCTGAAGTTCTTTAGGATGTAACAAGAAGATTGTTGGGGCACCCAGCAAATGTGGTATGTTTAAATTTTCAGAAGGCTTTTCATAGCCTCCTATAAAGTAAATAAAATTAGGGGTAACATAGTTGAGGATTTAGCTAATGGATATAAAGTAGAAAGTAGGAGTTTTGCATGTTCTCCCCGTGTCGGCGTGGGTTTCCTCCGGGTGCTCCGGTTTCCTCTCACAGTCCAAAGATGTGCAGGTCAGGTGAATTGGCCATGCTAAATTTCCCATAGTGTTAGGTAAGGGGTAAATGTAGGGGTATGGGTGGGGTGCGCTTCGGCGGGTCGGTGTGGACTTGTTGGGCTGAAGGGCCTGTTTCCACATTGTAATGTAATGTAATCTAATCTAATCTAATCTAATCTAAAACAGGTCATTCTCAGGTTAGTAGACTGTGATTAAGGTGCCTTCATTCCTGATGAAGGGATTTTGCCTGAAACGTCGATTTTCCTGCTCCTCAGATGCTGCCTGACCTGCTATGTTTTTCCAGCATCACTCTAATCTAGACTGTGATTAATGTCAATGCTTGGATCCCAGCTATTCATAATGTCCATCAATAACTTGGATGTGAGAAACAATTATAATGTTCCCAGGTTTGCCGTTGATACAAGATTGAGTGGGAGTGGGTTCTGTGAGGTGAGTACAAAAAGGCTTAGAGAGAATTTAGATAGATTAGTTGACTGGGTAAGAACATGGCAGTTGGCATACAATCAGAATAAACTTGAAATTTCTCTACTTTGGTCAGAAAAACAAAAATATGATGTTCCTCTTAAATGGTGAGAGATTAAGAAGTGTAAATACCTGAAGGGGTCCGGTTGTTCTTGTTCATGAGTCACTGAAAATTGGGCTTGCAGACACACCATTCAATTATGAAGGCAAATTGTATGTTGCCATTAATCACAAGATGATTTCCATATAGGATTAAAAAGTTTTGCTGAAATTGTATAGCCTCTTATCGAGATGGTGTCTGGAATATTGTGTACAATCTGGTCTCCTGATCTAAGAAAGGATATACTTGCTGTAGAGAGGGTGCAATGGAATTTCACCCAAATCGTTGCCTGGGATGTTGGAATTGTTCTGTGAGGAGAGTTTGAGGAGACTGGGCCTGTATTCCCTAGAGTTCAAAAGAATGAGGCATGTGGGGGTCAATAGGCTAAATGCAGGAAGGATGTTTCCCATGTCTGGTGGAAGAGGTCTCTTGAATCTGGTGACATAATCTCAGAATAAAAAGTAGGCCATTTAGGACTGAGATGTGAGGCATTTCCTTCACTCAGAAGGTG
This sequence comes from Hemiscyllium ocellatum, assembly GCF_020745735.1. Lineage (NCBI taxonomy): Eukaryota > Metazoa > Chordata > Chondrichthyes > Orectolobiformes > Hemiscylliidae > Hemiscyllium > Hemiscyllium ocellatum. The sequence goes on along the minus strand of NC_083415.1, from coordinate 13,417,881 downwards.
GTGAATCTTTGGAATTTTCAAAAATAGAGAAATAGAGAGGGTCATTCATTAACTGGGTTCAAACCAAAACCTGATTCAAATTTCCAAATAATAATGATATCAAGGGAAAGGGGCTAGTGTGGAAAAATGGCATTGGGATAGAAGATCAACCATGATCAAATTGAATGATGGAGCAGTTTCATTAACCAAATGGCCTACTCCTATTTCCTATTCAAGAACCTGGCACAGTACTTGATATTATGGGTTTCCCAGCTGGAGAGTTTGCTCATCCCACAAGGCCAGTTTTACAATACGAACAGAAAACTATAAATCTGAGCTAGTTTACTGCTCCCATTACTATGGCTAAGCTGATTCTCTCTCAGTTTTTAAGCATCCAAAGAATTATTTTCTATTTACTGCCAGAGGGTTAAATTGGCATTTTGGGACAAGTGTCAACATTTCATTGCAGTTTAATGGTTCTGTGATAAGTTGAAAATTTCTCTTCTTCTACACTTACTTCAAACAAAGCAAAATTAAATGAGAACCAACAATATCAATTCTAACATTTAACTTGTCCTCCTGATAAAGACCATCACAAGTTAATTTGCTCTTGGTGATTTGCTAAATAAAGATTAATGCGAATGGAGCTCGTATTCTGACAATACTGCATTAACAATTTCACACAGTGGACTGTGTTGGTTATGCAATTTATGTTATACAAGAGCAATAAAACACTTGAAGAAAGACTGTACCTTCTTTAAACCATGACGACCTATTGGAGGATACATTATAATATTGGGATTCTCATCACTCAATCTTTGAAACAGTGAGTTCATGATTCTGAAATGTTCTGTTGAATGATCAGCCTAGAGATATGGCTGGAGTAGGAGTAGGCCATCCTGTTTGACTATAGATGTGGATAGGTGTCATTTTTGAATATATGTTCTTATTTCGATATTCCATTTCCTGATTCCTTTTCTTCACTTGTCAAAGTGGTTCAGTTAGGAGCACTCTTGGCTATCAAACAGATGCTCGAGGGTTTAAGTCACATGCCAGATACTTGAACAAAAGATCTTGACTGACCCTCTTGTGCACTACTGAGGCAGTGCTTCATTGTCTGCACTGCAGTGCTGAATGTGACACCAATTGCATGGTCCTATCAAGTGGGGAGGGTGAACTCCTGTACAGTTTCAAGGGAGAATGGAGGAATTCTTCACAGTGTTCTGGCTAATGTTTATCTCTTAATTAAGTAACTAACACAAAAATGATTCTGTTATATTTTATTATTACTTGTTCTTGTTATTGATCTTGTTGAGCACAATTTAGGTGTTCTCTTATTTTATAACAATGACTAACCTTTCAAAAGCATTTAATCATTTGTAAATTGCTTTGGGATGTTTTGATATCATGGAAGGTGCTATATAAATGCAATTTATTTCTACATTCTCTTACTTGCAATAAACCTGCATAATTATAACTGAAAGAATTACCAAAGAGATTATTTTGGTGTATTTCTGGAAATAATTTTTAATGCTACTTTTAACCTCAATAGGCAATTTTTTTCAAGCTATTTATAGTGACTTGTGTGGGAGTAATTCATTAAGGTGTGTTTCCAGGCACAGTGTTGTGATTTGGGATTTACCTGTGCCCATTGCTATTGAGACAGGCAGCATACAAACTTTGTGCTGTCTCCTCAATCGTTTGACTTCTTCTTGAGGTCCAGAATGATATTAAAAAAGTAAGGTCAGGAGAAGCCAAAGGGTTCTCAAATCTGCAACACTATTCATTCTTTGGCATTAACCTCACTTTCTGTCCATTCCCTGAATGCCTGGATTCCCTAAAAGAGATTTTAAAAATTCTCTATAATAAACATCCACAATCCTCTGGGCTACAGGATTCCAAAAATTCACAACTGTTTCAGTAAAAGCATTTCTTGGCATCTGAGCCCAAAACAAGTCAGCCCCTTATCCTGAGACGATATCCCTATCTTGTAAAATCTCCAATCAAAGCAAACAACATCCCATTATCCACCCTGTTAAGCCCCTTTTGCATCTAATATGCTTCACTGAAATCATATAAACTCTCAAGAATATGATTCAAATTTACAAAGCCTGTCATCCCATCCGAGGAACCAATCTAGTGAATCTTCTCTCTTCTCTCTTCCAGCTGGAGGCAAGATGTGTAACTTGAAAGTGTGTAGAAAAGATTTACAAGGATCTTGTCAGGGTTGGAGGGTTTGAACTGAAGGGAGAGGCTGGATAGGCTTAGGTTATTTCCTTGCAGGGTCGCAGATTGATGGGTGACCTTATAGAAGTTTATAAAACCATGAGGAGCGTATTCACCATGAGGGTGAATAGCCAAACTTTTTTCCCCAAGGGACGGGAGTCCAAATCTAGAGGGCATAGGTTTAAGGTGGAAGGGGAAATATTTAAAAGACACCTGAGGGGCAACCTTTTCATGCAGATGGTGATGTGAGTATGGAACAGATTGTCAGAGGAAGTTGTGGAGACTGGTACAATCACAATATTTAAAAGGTATCTGGATGGGTACATGAATAAGAATGTTTTAGCAGGACTAGATTAATTTAGGATGGATGACTTGGACGAAAGTGTCTGTTTCCATGCTGTCTCTCTCATGACATAATGACTCTATGACTCCTTTCCTGTAATGTAATGATATTGTTCTACCACATGCTCATATTCTGAGCATTAATATGCCTTCACTAGCAGGAGTCATGCCTGATATCCCACATGGTCCACACCAGAAATAGCTAAAAACAGGCTAGTGGTAATTTGGACCATAAATGTTCCTTAGTACAGGAATGGACACAGTGATCAAGCCCAATTTCACAACCAAAGCTTCATTGACAAACTAAAGAATATAGTGAGGTCTTAGAGTTTGTATGGTAGTCTAACAAGTGTCCTCATGCATTAATATTCATATGTTTAATACATAGTATTATGGAACAGATATATATCATTCTTCCACTCAAGTCTGCCTCAACATTTTGCTTGATCATGGATGATGTGGATCTTAAATCTATTTATCTGCTTTGGTTTTGCACCAGTAAATAACTTTGTTGAACACAAGTGACTCAATGCAAAAATCATAGAATCCCTACAGTTCAGAAAGAGGCCGCTTGAGTTCACAATAGCCATCTGAAAAGCATCCCACCTCAACCTGACCCCCTATTTCCCATAGCTAATTCATCAGCCTGCACGTCACAGGGCAATTTCCCATGGCCAATCCACCTAACCTGCACAGCTTTGGACTGTGAGAGGAAACTGGAGCACCCGATAGAAACCCACAAAGACAGAGACAGTCACGCGAGGGTGGAATCGAACCCGGGCCCGTGGTGTTTTGAGGTAGCAGTGCTACTGAGCCACAATGCCACTTATGAAGCAGTTCAGATGTTGGAAATCAGAAAGATCAATCTCTTGTTTGAATTTTTCCAGTGACCTAGCTTCCATACTTTTTTTAATCAAGGAAATTTAGAATTTTGTTTGTATTAATTGTATTTCTAAACCCCACCCATTGCCCAGTGCTTGGTTTTTGTAGTTTTCTACCTGATCAGTCATTGTGTATCGCATTCATTCTCCATCTTCAAGAAGAATGCACTCTTTCTCAGAATAAATAGGCAATTGGTTTTTGGGTAAAGTTGCTTGCATCCAGCTTCTGAGTTTAAATTATCCTGGGGTTTCCACTCACCTCTCCATTGGCATTGCACAAAAAGAGAGCAATGCAATGCAAAACTCTTGTTTACTCACTTGTCACTTCATGATCATTGATTTGCTAGGACTTACCATAAATAGGCAATTGGTTTTTGGGTAAAGTTGCTTGCATCCAGCTTCTGAGTTTAAATTATCCTGGGGTTTCCACTCACCTCTCCATTGGCATTGCACAAAAAGAGAGCAATGCAATGCAAAACTCTTGTTTACTCACTTGTCACTTCATGATCATTGATTTGCTAGGACTTACTTTCCTGCTGGACCCCCTGAGCTTGGATGTTGGGATGACAATGTAATACCATATGTATCAGTTTCTGCTCAGTGCTCATGACTTGAAATAGTTTGCCAGTGAGCTGTGGTCCATTGTAAACCACTATTCTTTTCAGGATAAGGAATAAACTGAAAACAGTAATCAACCTTTCAGTGACAGTCTCACTCATTGTGTTGCTAAGTTGTGGAATAATGGGAAATTTGGAGATGTAATCCACCAAAATGATGTCATCATCCACATGTACTGTGTTTAGGTCTGTTGCTACTGGAGTTGGTACATTTAAAATGTCTCAGCTGTAATCATGAATCTTCAAATATCCTGCGTTGTTCCTGACTGGTGCAAAGGTTCACATGCGAGCCGTCTTGTGCTTCCAATACCCATGTATTGTTGGTGTAACATCAACATTCCATCTTGATGAAATGCTTTTGGTGTTAGGACTTATTTGCGCTTGAAAATGGCATGTTGTGATTTGCCAAATTTGGCCAAATTAGATATATCCTCTTAGGTAAATTAAAATTACTGCAGATGCAGGAGCTCTGAAATAAAAGCAGAAAACACTGGAGAAAAATCAATGGTTTGGCAGCATCTATGGAGAGAGGAAGACATAGTTAACGTTTCAAGTCCCATGTGCCTCTTCTTTGGAGCAGAAGAAGACTGGCAATTCATGGTATTTAAGTTGACAAAATGGAAGAAGGAGGAGGAAGTGGAACAAGTGATCATCTTTTGCGGGTCATTTTCTGAATGACATTGAGTTGGAATCTGTTAATTCTAAAATTTATTGTTACTTTGAGATTGCCTTTTTGTAACATTTTGATATTTTCTGCATCATTTAGGTCATCCATGGAGGGTCTAGATACATTAATTCTGTGAAGCCTGTCCTTGTCATTTTCAGACAAACCTTTTGGAGCTTCTTTCTTGGGATCATTTAGTAATTGATCTGTAAAACAGAAATCGTTACGTGTTTGAAATGTTGTAAGTCAATGATGGATGCCAAGTGTATAATGAGGTTTCTGCTAACCATGAATACACCTTTAAAATGTTCAACTATGTATACCTTCAGGCTGGGTTGCTGATTTTGTGTCAGTGCAGATTAAAAGGTTTTTTTTAAGAACCCAGACTCTGATGAACGTGTATTTCCGTATCAACCGACAGGAACAGAATGTAATAGCCTCCAGCTTCCGTCATGCAGTGCACTGTCTTTGTGCTCCTGCTCAGAAATGTACCTTCATTGTTTAATTAGCAATTTAATTTGTCTTGACAAAGTTGATATTCTAATCAAACAGAAATTAACTCTGTTTTCTTGGTTGTTAATGCTCTCTGTAGATCTGTACAGCTGGCTGTACTCATACATGCTGAGCAAAGGTGAGAAATTCTCCTTTTGTCTGAAACTGCTGTTGATAATCATTGTTGTTCCATCGGTCTTCAATTAGCTTTCCAAATTACCGACACCAAAATATTGTTTTTTTTATGGATAACTACTACTGCTACCATGGTGGGAATTCATCTCCAACAAGGTTTATTTTGCCTGACAGGGTAGTTTCTCCTGTAACATAAAAGCCTGGATACTTATTACAACTATTTATTCTGTACTAGAATTGTATTCCTCGGGCACATGAAGTTTCAGTTACTATTAAGCCAGCAGTAGACAACAGAGGAGCATTCTTCAAGTACAGACACAAGCATCAAGTGATCAGAGATAAGATGAAGGTTGAAAAGTTTATATACCTAGTTTGTGTGCGATGATGTTGATATCATCAGCATGTCTCTTAAAGGTATGCTGGCATACAGAGCATGAGTCACAACAAAAGAGAGTTCTCAACTCCTGGGGATAAAAAGCTATTGTAGTTTGAATACCAGTTAGTGAAAGAGAGAGAAAGAGAGGACTACAGCACAGAAGGGAAACAGCCTGACAACTTTTTCTTTCTTTCAAACCTCTCTCATCAAACTTGAGCTGTTGACTTGAAAACCCACTAGAAGTTTTTATTGCTGCGACCTGAGTATTGTGAAGGAATACTACCACAGTGATACAGTGGTTAGCACTGCTGCTTCACAACACCAGGCACCAGGGTTTGATTCCAGCCTCAGGTGACTGTCTGTGTGGAGTTTTCATGTTCTTCCCCATGTCTGCATGAGTTTCCGCCCAGCACTCCAGTTTCCTCCCAGAGTCCAAAGATGTGCAGGTTCAGTGGTTTGGCCATGTTAAAGACAGGGTTATGGGGAAAGGTCGCAGACTGGGTCTGGGTAAGATGCTCTTTGGAGGGTCTATGCAGACTCAATGGGAGGAATGGCTTCTTTCCATGATGTAGGGATTCTATGGCTCTAAATCAACTCTACATCTCTGATGGACCAAAAGAATCACCCCAGCCACAATGGTACAGTAATTGTTGCAGTCAGAATCTCCAGTAAGATCAGCTGCCAGGGGACAGTTGGACATGAGTTTCTCCAGCATTATCTGTTTTTATTTCAGATTTTCAGCATCCTTTGCATTTTTCTTTTAGTTAACTCTTTATTTGTTAATCTAAACAACTTGGCTGGCTTATTTCTTACTTGCGTTACACAAATGAAAAAAATTCATTAAATAGGAAACATAATTTCCCCTTTTAAATTAAAACGCTGTTGTTACCAACTCAGGAGTGGAGAGAAAAGAGAAATCGGTTCAATATTTCCGATTTGGTTATAATAGTGTGAAGTAGTATTAGCTAGCACCACCCCTGAATGACCCAACTCTAATTTTAAGGCTGAGCCCAGCCACCAGAGGAAATATTTTGTCTCTATTGTCCCTATAACTTTGAGGATATATTCAGCAACGTTTTGAGAAGTGAAGTTTTTTACAAGCTGATGCAAGTTGATAAAATGTCTCTTATATCATGAAAAGAGGTGCAGAAAATCAGACTGGTATCACATAAAATGAAAAACCATTTACCATAATGTATGTGCAGGGCAATTTTATGCTTTTAAGAATTAAGGCTATTATCACATGCCAGAGCTAATGATTTCATTTATTTCCATAATGAGGATGTTTAAAGCATTTAATTCACATGATGAGGGTAATTAAAACATTTATTTCAAATGATGACTGTAATTAATTTGTTCTAAACTTTAGTTGGGGAGGACTTTTTGTCTTTTATTAAAGTTTTATTTATGGCTTCTACGATAGAGTGTTTAATTGTAAATTACTTAATCAGTGACCTTCCCTCTAGCATAAGGTTAGAATGAGGTCAGTAATTGGTGATTTGCACAGTGTTCAGGTACAGCATTGGCTCCTCATGTGATGAAATAGTACATGTGTATCTTGGTATGAAATACTATATACGAAGATACGTCACTTGACAATATCTAGACTTGGGCTGTTACCTGGCAATCAATGCTCATGCTAAACAAGTACCAAGTAATGATCATCTCCAGTGAAAGAAAGCTAATCTTCTCCCTTTGATAATCAATGTAATTACTGACAACAACTCATAGGTTCAAAGTTATTAAGCACAGAAACAGACCGGTCCAACTCATCCATGCTGACCAGATATCCGAAACTGATCAAGTCCCACTTGCCAGCATTTGGCCCATATCGCTCTAAACCCTTCCTATTCATTTGCCCAATCAGATGCCTTTTAAATGTTTAATTTGATCAGTCTCCACCACTTCCTCTGGCAGCTCATTTCATACAAGCACTACCCTCACTGTGAAAAAGTTACCCCTCAGGTCCCTTTTAAATTTTTCCCCCTCTCACCTTAAGTCAATGCCCTCTAGTTATGAAATCCCCTGCCTGGGGAAAAAGACCTTGGCTACTCATCCTATCCATGCTCCTCCATAATAAATCTCCATGAGGTCACCTCTCAGCTTCCAATGTTCCAGAGAAAACAGTCCCAGCCTATTCAACCTCTCCATGTCGCTCAAGCCCTCCATCCATGCAAATCCTTTCTGAACTGTCTCAAATTTAACACCATCTTTTTGTTAACAGGGAGACCAGGACTGAATGTAGTATTCTAAAAGAGGCCTCACTAATGTCCTGTACAGAGGTAACATGATGTCCCAACTCCTATACTCAATTTTTGACCAATCAAGGCAAGTGTCCCAAATGCCTTCTTCATCACCCTATCTGCCTGCAATTCCACTTTCAAAGTCCTCCACAATCCTGTGAGCTGCCACTTAGCAGAAACTGGGCCAGCCATATAAATGCAGCAATAACCTTTTGCAATGCAAGAGCATGCCAGAGGTTGAATATTCTGTCACAAATATTTCCTTAAAGCCTCTTCACAATTGGCAAAGTACATTTCAGGTGTTCAATGAAATACTCTCTATTTGTCTGGTGGCAACATTCCATTAACTAGATGGAAGGACTGAGAATCTCCTTGATCAACATCTCATCATTAACCAAAACAACCATTCCCTCTCCCACCAGCGTAACATAGTTGCAGTTGTAGTGTACCATCTATAGTTGACATGGAAGCAAATCACCAATATATTCATTATGGCTCAGCTAGAATCCTGGAACATTCCTGATGAAGGGCTTTTGCCTGAAACGTCGATTTTCCTGCTCCTGTGCTTTTCTAGCACCACACTCTCGACACTAATTTCCAGCATCTGCTGTCCTCACTTTTGCCTCCTGGAAGAGATTGCCTGAGACCAATAATAGAGTATATTTGTGAGGTGGACTGTCATGGTTCTCATGCGCTGAGGATGAACAGTAAATATTGACCTCGTAGTGACACTGACATAGCAAGAAATGTTTTTTTTAAAATAATGTCTACAGAATTGGCTGTAAGCTTTCAGGAATATATCAGTGACCTGAAAATTATGTGAGGCGCCAAACCAGAAACACAGCACAGATGAACAGGGAGGTGGTGGTGTAAGGGCATGATCACTGAGGGTAGACTATTACTCTGAAGATGAATTCCAATTCCAGCATGGTAGCTGGTGGAAGTTAAATGCAATTAGCATCAAATAACGTGGAACTGAAAGAAATTAAAGCCAATCTAATGCTACCATGTAACCCTTGTTAAAAATCCACCTGGTTTACTAATGTCCTTTAGATAAGAAAATCTACCATCTTTACCTGGAATGGCCTACATGTGACTCCAGACCCAAAGCAATGTGGTTGAGTCTTAACTTCCCTTGGAAATGACCTAGCAGGTTACTCAGTTCATGGACAACCTTTGTTAGCCTTGCCAGTGATGCTCAGACCCCCGAAAAGAACAATTTATACAATGTACCCCGTTGTTTTTAATTGTACAGAAATAATTTTTAAGGCAATTCTGCACCAATGTCTGTCAAAAAAGGATGGCTGTCATCAGAATATCATTTTGCAGTTATTTCAGTTTCTCATTGTGCCCTTCTAGTACTATCTAATGGCTTAAATGGATTTAAAAAAAAATCATAGCTATACAAAATAGAAAGTCTTCGTTAGTTAGTTAAGGGATCTTAATCATGGCAGCAGTTTGAGTGTTGTGTTTGGCTTCATTATCCCTATGTTACAAAAGGGAATGATCAGCTATCACACTCACTATTAAACAATATTCAAAAACATATGTGAGGATGAGAAGAGCATCAACTGAATACACTCCTTGTTAAATAGCAGGTGCAGGCTCAACAAAAGTAAATAACATTTTTATCAGAACACGGCCAACATCTCAGCAAGAGTTGTGGATTGCAGAACAGAAAAATAAACAAAATAAAGAAAATTGTTTTTGTGAAGTAGTTCCTGTAATTTTAATGGCCAATAAAGTTCACCAATAAATGAAAAATTAACCTACAATAAAATAATAATATTGAATTTTTAATAACTCAAATTATTTGGAAGCAGGTTCGTTTAAAATCTGACAGCTTTTTATTATCTTTGCTACTTTGACTCGAAATCTTTGCATAAGAATGTGAAACTTTTCAAATGAGCTTTGATACTCTCAACCCAGGTCTGAATGGTCTTGCTGCTCCTGTGATCCAAGAATGTCTGTAATAAGAAGCAAAGGGAGTATAATAACTGTAGATACTTACATTGCTAATACACAGCATGCCATCAACAAAATTTCTGATGAGTCTTACAATCTCCATTAGATCAATTGTGTTGATGTTATTTGCTACATTTTACATATTATCCGCACTTATACTGCCTCCCTTTAGATTTTCTTTTTGGCAGTGGATGAAGTGTTTGCTCTGTGGGGTCTTTTAATAAGTCCATATTCAATGTCTTATTGTGCTGGATTTTTATGCAAAGGAGAAGAATATTGTGCAATAAGCAAGTGTCTATTTTGTTCTGTATGTTTTAGGCTGCAGTGTCATTTCATGACTAGAGGTTAAATATTCTGTTGCAAATGTCTCCTCAAAGCCTCTTCACAAATGACTGCATACATTTCAAATTAGAGATGTTTAAGAACTGGCTGAATGTATTGATCATTGTTAGTTACCTGAGTTAATACTTACCGTTGATCTTCAGTATTTCTATAGTGCATTTTTCTATGTCCAGCTGTACTCATTTTAAGTCATCTGCATTATATTCAAATGATTTACATTTTCTGCTCTTATCTTTCTCTGCTGTAAAGAGAATAATCTCATCCTTTCCAGTCTCTTAACATAACTGTAGTTCCTCAACCTTGTTACAGTGTTCATAAATTTCTGCTCCCTGTCTAAGGCATTAAAGTGTGGCACTCAAAAGCGAACATTTTACTCTAGCTGTAGCCGAACCAGTGACAGCAGGTTTTGAGAAGGTTTGTAGCTCAGGTTGATGTTCTGGATGTAGAGAACCATTGCTCTCTGAGTTGTAAGGTTCATTTTCAGATGTTTCATCACCATACTGGGTAACATCATCAGTAAGCCTCAAGATGAAGCACTGGTGGTATGGCCTGCTTTCTATTCTTGTGTTTAGGTTTCTTTGGGTTGGTGATGTCATTTCTTGGGGTGATGCCATTTCCTATGATGATCCTATTTCCTGGTCTTTTTCTCAGAAGGTGGTAAATGGGATCTAAGATCTATGTGTTTTTTGATAGAGTTCCGGTTGGAATGCCATGCTTCTAGGAATTCTCGTGCGTGTCTCTGTTTGGCTTGTCCTAGGATGGATGTGTTGTTCCAGCTGAAGTGGTATCCTTCCTCATCTGCATGTAAGGATACTAGTGAGAGTGGGTCATTACTTTTTGTGGCCAATTGATGTTCAAGTATCCTGGTGGCTAGTTTTCTGTCTGTTTGTCCAATGTACTGTTTGTTACAATTCTTGCAAGGTACTGTGTAAATGACATTAGTTTTGCATGATGTCTGTATATCATTAGGTGGTTGTTCTTGACTGGAGCAGACAGGATAGATCAAATAACCATATTCTGTGCTGTGGATCTCTGACTCTATTAAAAACTTAGCATAACTTTGTTGTTTTTTTACTCGATAAAATATTATTATTTTATCTCTAATAATAAAGATAGTACTAATAATCAGATTATCATTAGTGCTAACAGTCTCAGATTTTGCACACATTTTCTAAAGGCCTCCTCAAGTTGTTCCCAAACTTTTATAGATTTATCAAGTCAAGTCACCATAGTATTACCAGACCACAGGGCTGCTCTCCCATGAGAGAGAGAGAGAGAGAGAGAGAGAGAGAGAGAGAGAAGGAGATAACTTAGTGGTGATTTAACCTGAGGGCTAACATATCTCAGGGGAGGTGAGGAAAGTGTATCATGACAATTTCAGCTACTGGATGGGAATTGAATGCACCCTGTTAGCATCACAACCTACCACTGTATCTGTCATTTGTTCTTCTAAAACCACAAACGTACCTTTCTGTCTCTTTCTTTGCTTAATCGTAACTTTTAATATTTTCCATTTCTGACAAAGGATCAGTGAGTTAAACATTAGTTATATCTCTTCCTCCAGAGATGCTGCCTGACCTGTTCATTGTTTTCAATGTTTTCTCTTTTTTGTCAAGTTAAATGTTCTTGGTAATGAATTTGAGTTAACTTTCAATCAATAGGATTACAGCAATCTCAGCTTCTAATTTTCTGATTTATTACAGGCTTCCATATTTTGGTCATTTTGTGTGTAGCCTTTAGAATGTGGTTAATATTGAATAAACTGGTGATATAATGATAAATTTTGCTCCTTTACATTTTAAAGTATGGATGAACTTCAATCTTAGCTGTGTCAATGAAAGCAAGATTAGTGATTTCCTCTCCAGTTATAGGATGGAATTGACCTTTACCTTATTTACCTGTGGAACTCACATGTTGGGGAATTAAAAGTGAACTGGTTGTTTAGCAATGCACAGCGTATTTTTGTGTTGGGGTTTCATACCTGTCAAAAATAAGGAGAAATCTCATAAATGCAGCTTTGTGGATGACCTGTTATATCAGTAAAACTCTGATGCAATTTTAATCATGGACTGAGAGAGAAAATTTATTTCCTAGGCTGAAGCTGGTCTGAAGATAATAGAGGCCTTTCAATAGAGACTAAAACTGATGCTCTTCTTTGCAGGACCTGAAGGAACAAGGGTCACTGTCCACCCTGATTCAGAGTCTTCCCTTCTTTTCTCTCATATGGGGCTTAACTGGTAACTTCAATGTTTCACTTTTTTCTGGAGAGCATCACAGACGCTCACAACCGACTCCACAAATACAAACAAGAAATTGCGCGCCAAAAGTTGTTAATTTCAAAAACCACTAATCATGAATGAACCCGGGCCATAGAACAGGCTGTCACTATAGGACAGAACAGGACAACACACCACAAAAAAACGGCACTAAAAGAAAAAATGGCCAAACTAACACACAAAAAAGAGGACACTACAACACACACCTGGGTTAAAAACCTCTCCCACAGACAGCTCACAGACATGGAAAGAACTATACTGGTCAAGGGACTCAACTACAACCACAGGGATGCCAAGACAGCAGACTTCCTAGCAGCACTAGAATGCACACTCAGGAACAATTGACTGACAGAAGAGACACAACAAACAGTGAGACAAACTGTCGTACCTATAATGATAAGACAAAGACAAACACATAACCTCAATACCAAGGAGAGGGAAGCACTGAAAGCACTAAGAAACGATAAGAACATAATCATACTACGAGCAGATAAAGGCAGAATGACGGTCATCCTAGATAAATTAGATTACATCAAAAAAGCACAACAACTACTCACAGATACCAACACCTACCAAATGAAGGAATCTGACCCCACACCACAACTCACCAATAGAATAAATAACACACTAAGGAATCTACAAAAAAACAGACAGATAACCAAAGCTGACCAACAAAGAATGAAACCGGAAAGCAACAACACCCCCAGATTCTATGGACTACCTAAAGTACACAAACCAGACATCCCACTCAGACCCATAGTATCACTACCAGGGACACCATCATACAAACTGGCCAAAGAACTACAACAGAAACTGAAACACCTGGTCAGCAGATCCAAACACTCCATACAATCAACACAGGAATTCTTGGACGTCATCAGGAATACACACATAGACAAAGAAGAAAACATGATCTCATTCGACGTGACGGCACTGTTCACTTTGATTGACAAAACCCTAGCCAGAGAAACAATAGCCAACCTACTGGACATACAGAACAGAAAACAGGACGTGGAACCTATCAACAAAGACGGCATACTTAAACTACTGGACTTGTGCCTCACTACACACTTCACATTCAACAACCAGATATACGAACAAATTAACGGAACACCCATGGGATCACTAATCTCGGGACTCATAGCAGAGGCAGTTATGCAAAGGTTAGAACAAACAGCCCTACCACAAATTCAACCCAAACTCTGGGTCAGATATATCGATGACACGTTTGTAATCATCAAAAACACGGAAATAGAAAAAACACACCGGATCATCAACGCCACACTCACAGGAATCCGATTCATGAGAGAAGAAGAAAAGGATAGCCAACTCCCATTCCTAGACGTGATAGTACAGAGAACACCAAACGGAGAATTCACCACAAGGGTACACAGGAAAACAACACACACAGACCAAGTCCTAAACTATGAAAGTAACCACCCCAACACACACAAACGAAGCTGCATCAGGACACTATTCAAAAGTGCCACAACACACTGCAGTACACCAGAACTGCGAAAAGAGGAAGAGGAACACCTATACAAGGTATTCGCCAAAAACGGATACCCGCGCAACTTTATCAACAGATGCCTAAGAGATAGACCACGGAACGAGGACATGCCACAACCAAAAGGACTAGCCACACTACCATACATCAGGAGCATTTCAGAACTGACAGCCAGACTACTGCAACCCCTAGGACTCATAACAGCACACAAACCAACAGCCACGCTCAGACAACAACTCACTAGAACAAAGGACCCGATACCCAACATGAGCAAAACTAATGTAGTTTACAAAATACCATGCAAGGACTGCACAAAACACTATATAGGACAAACAGGAAGACAGCTAACAATCCGCATACATGAACATCAACTAGCCACGAAACGACACGACCAGCTATCCCTAGTAGCCACACACGCAGACAACAAGCAACATGAATTCGACTGGGAAAACACTACTATCATAGGGCAAGCCAGACAGAGAACAGCCAGGGAATTCCTAGAGGCATGGCATTCATCCACAAACTCCATCAACAAACACATCGACCTGGACCCAATATACCAACCACTACAGCGGACAGCTGAAACTGACACCCGGAAGCGGCAAGGACAGACCACTATAAATACCAAACATCAAACAAGAAACATCAAAGAAGCGCTTCGCAGGAGGCTCCACAGCACTGATGATGTCGCCTAGCCAGGGGACGAAACGTTTGCAACAAAAACTTCCAGCTCGGCGAACAGAACCACAACAACGAGCATGCAATGTCTATAGTGCCATGATCTTTATCTGCTGATGACCTATCAGCACTGCAATATAAGACTCTGAAATAGTTAATTAGGCAAAGTATCACCCAGTCTGATAGTATCACACAGCTTTGGGAGAGGAATCAGTTGAAGTCTGTTGTATTTTCTTGTTAGAGCAGATGCGTCTTCTCTACCTCCTGTTAGTAGTAGTTAATGTGCTTCATGATCAAATAACCTGGCCATAGAGACATAGAGTCATTCAGCACAGAAACAGACTCTTTGGTGTAATCAGTCCATGCTGAACATAATCCCAAACGAAGTTGGTCCCACCTGCCTGTTCCTGGCCCATCTCACTCCAAATCTTTCCTATTCATGTACATATCCAAATGTCTTTTAAACGTAACTGTGTCCCATCCATCACTTCCTCAGGAAGTTAGTTCCACACATGGACCACCTTCTGTGTAAAAGATTTGCCCCTTCAGTCATTTTTTAAAAATCCCTCTCCTCTCATCTTAAAATTATGCACCCTAGTCTTAAAATCCCCCATCTTAGAGAAAGACACCCACCATTAACCCTATCTCTACCCCTCATGATTTTGTAAACTCTATAAGGTCACCTCTCAACCTCCTATACACCAGTGAAAAAAGTCCCAGCCTATCTAGCCTTTCTTCATAACTCAAACCTTCCACACTCAGCAACATCCTGATAAATCTTTTCTGAACTCTCTCTATTTTATAATATCCTTCCTCTTACTGGGCAACTAGAACTGGATGCAGTATTCCAGAAAACACCTTATTAATGTCCTGTACAACTTCATCCCAATGACATCCCAACTCCTATACTCAAAGGACTGAGCAATGGAGGCACGCATGCTGACCATCTTCTCAAACTGTCTACCTATGATGCAAACTTCAAAGAGTTATTTCTGAACCCCTAGGTCTCTCTGTTCTACAACATGGTCACTATTGTGTAACAAGTCACATCTTGTTAGGAAAGATGAGAGTGTCTTCTGCTGAGATTTATTTGTGGGTCTTCCTTCATCAACGACGACTAAAGAACCTCACAGAATAGCATGGGAAGGAGGATGGAAGGCACCATTCAAACCCACTCTCTTGTACCGAGACATCTCACTGAACAATGTACATTCTTGTCACACTCGGAAACAATTGGTAGAACTTAATTGCTTTGGCTCCCTGATGCTACTGACTAGCAAGAAAGTGAGTTGCCAGAATCATTTATCACAAGTAACTTGATGCAAATTAAAATTCACCCCAGCAACTTGACTTCAGGATCATCCATCATTCATCTCTGAACCATTTTGAATTTTTAAACTGACTTCAATATCTTGACAAAGATATTCACCCTTAACACTTCCACCATATCTTATGATCAAGGAGCTGATCATTGTTTACCACCCAGTCCACGTCTAAGAGTTAATGATGCCTAAATGTGGTTCATCAAATGTCTACATCAACCAGTTTAGACTATAATTATCATTTACATTCTGAAACTCCTATTAGACTCCATACAAGCTATTGAGTTAATGAATTAGCACTTGCTTATAAATTATCAAGTAAGTCAAACAACAAAGTCATGAATTAACATTTGTTTATTAGTCTTAGCATCATTGTTATCAGCACTTAAACTTAAACATTGAGTGCACAAGTAATTAGCAGACAGGGTTAATTGATGAAATAAGTGACGAGAGGTTACAAAGGCAGTTCAGTTGTGCCACAGTAATTACACATTAATAGCATTCTGATTATAAATTTATGAGATCGGTGGCTGAGATTGCTGATTGATAAATTGCGAAGATTAATTTAGGCTCAGACTGCTTAGATAGCTGACATGCTAACAACATTATCTGCAGAATAGATTAAACTTCCTACACTTGCTGTTAGAAATACTTGAAGAATTATGGATGCCATAAATGTGACAAGAAATTGAAGATACTGAAGACACTCAGCAGGTCTGGCAACATGTGTGAAGCGAGCAACAGTTTTAATTTTTCTGGTTTATGACCTGTTGATTCCTGATGAAGGGCTAATGCCTGAAACGTCGGTTATCCTGCTCCTCAGATGCTGCCTGACCTGCTGTGCTTTTCCAGCACCACACTTGACTGTTGGTTCTGACACAGGATAATTGAAGTGAAACATTGCCTTTCCACAGATGCTGCCAGAGCTGCTGATTATTTACTGCATTTTCTACTTGTATTTGCACCATTTATACAGCCTCATTTTTATGAACAGTTGTGGATGGAGTCATTATCTGTCCTTTCTCTGGGAGAATGGCATTAACCTTCTAAGAGCTCATAGGTCCCCTTGAGCCTTCTCTGATATTCAATAAGACCATGGCTGATTGAATTTTGTTGATAAAGTTGTTAGCTGTTTCTCCTGAGTCCTCTGCCCTTGTATAAATTGCTGATGGATGTTTCTAGAGCAAACTGATTGAATATTCCCCCCACTTTAGTACAGCAACATATTAATGTCTAAGCAATATATTTCAATCAGTCAGTACTTATTGCCTTGCAAACCATCAACCCCTACTGAGGGGAGATGACGGCCTCATTGCACTATTGTTGGTCCGTTAATCCAGAGACCCAGATAATGTTCTGGGGACTCAGGTTCAAACCATAATATGGTGGAGCTTAAATTTGGTTAAAAAATCTGGAATTTAGAGTCCAATCATGACCATGAATCTATTGTCAATTTTCAGGGAAAAAAAACCATATGTTTCACTAATGTCCTTTAGGGAAGGAAACAGCCATCCTTACCTGGTCTGGCCTGTATGTGATTCCAGACCCACAGCAATGTGGCTGACTTGTAACTGCCCCCTGGGCAACTAGGGATCGACAATAAATGCTGGTCAAGCCAGTGACACCACATTCCATGAATTAATTTAAAAAACTGGTAAAAGAATAGGAACAAATCCAAGAACTGAGGACATTTACTTTCTAATAGATCTTGCATCTTACCATTAATTTCAAAGTTCGAGTGATCAATCAGTGATGCCTGTGTTAGAAGAGTTCAGGCCCCCTGGTGTTACTCAGCTCACATGTCTCCTTTGGTGCTGTGATAATCTCTGACTCAATGAAGCACCAGCATTAGTTTATAGAAATGTCATGTCACTCATTTACTGTTAAGGAACTCAGCTCTTTACTTACAAGACCTCACACAGTTGCTAATAAGGTAGGTCACTGCTCTCACAATGGGACTATCTCCCTCCCTGTGATCTTTATGACTAATCCTCTGAACCCTGATAACTGAACATTTTTTTTTGACCAGACTACATAACTTAATTAATGCTTGTCCTTTTCTTTCCCAGTATTCACTAGTGTCTCCATTTTGCAGACATATGTCAAATAATTCTGAGGGCATTTCTGCTCCACAATGTATTTTTCTGAAAGCAAGTTATTGAAAATTTGCATATAAATGTTTTCGTTTTTATTTAACAAGGAAGTTGGACCTCCATGAACAACAATAGTATAAAAATCCCTATTTTAGTATAACATATATCCTGGAAATGATGGACTGCACCCGGATGTATATCGCTTCTCAGTTAGACATCTTCTGTTATGGCAGCAGACACCAATTTAAAAGTGCCAATCCCTTCTGCACCTGGCGCAGTTGGATAATGTTGGCCTGAGGTCAACTGGTCTTTTCTCTTCCAAAAACCTCTTTTCCAACATCCAGCTGTTTCTTTAGTCTTCTACCTTTTCCACTTTCTTCCTAACAGATAACTCTTGCCACTCTGATCAGCAGCAAGATCTTCCCATGCATTGATGAAAGTCTTGATCAGGTTGAGATTTTGTCCTTGTATCTCAGATGTCGATGTCCTGTTGGTTTCACATCAATAGCAAGCTCACCATACAGTCTGTCTTTAGAAATGTAGTCACCATTGGTTCAGACCACAAGACTCAGCCTTCCGAGTCAGGGCTATCTAAAGGGACCAAATGTATTGGGGATTGCTGCTTGCCCAATTCCATATTTCACACTCCATCCTGCTTGGAGATGCTCAATATCCAATTGAAACAGCGAAAGTAATTTGCTTTTTGGCATGCATAAGATGGTCCTGCTTTTCCACTGGAAAGCTGTGAACACTAGTCTGGTCTACACAGAGCTTTGAATTTTTGGTTAATTTAATGTTGGCTCACACATGACTTCACAACTTTGGCTTGACAGTTGCAGCCTAAGCAATCCTGGTGTTAATTTCAACATAAAGGGACAATTTTCTGGTATTTGTTGAATCAAGGTATGTGCATGATCTCCCGAGTGTGGTTGTTGATTTTGATCTAAGTTTGATATGCGACTTCTAATTTCCAGACTCGGATTATCAGTCCAAATGACTAAGAGGTCAAGTGGAAGCAATACATAGGCTGTTGCAAGTGAATCATTAGCAAGTCACCTCAACCAAACCAGAACATTATGCACGTTGAATCATAGAATCCCCACATTGTGGAAACAGGCCATTCAGCCCATTGAGTCCACACAGACCCTCAGAAGAGCATCCCATCCAGACCAGACCCATCCACCTACTGTATCCCTGTAACTCTGCATATCCCATGGCTAATTAACCAAACCTATGCATCCCTGGACACTGTAGACAAGTTCGGGGAGAAAGTGAGGACTGCAGATGTTGGAAATCAGAATCGAA
The DNA here is from genome assembly GCF_020745735.1 of Hemiscyllium ocellatum. NCBI lineage: Eukaryota > Metazoa > Chordata > Chondrichthyes > Orectolobiformes > Hemiscylliidae > Hemiscyllium > Hemiscyllium ocellatum. Next base: position 13,398,438 of record NC_083415.1, on the reverse strand, counting down.
GAGTGTGGTGCTGGAAAATCACAGCAGGGCAGACAGCATCCAAGGAACAGGAGAACTGATGTTTTGAGCATAAGCTCCTGATGAAGAGGGAGAGAGAATGATAGAGAGAGAGAGAAGAGAGGGAGCAAGAAAGAGACAGAGAGAGGAGAGAGAGGAGAGGCAAAGAGAAAGAGAGAGAGAGCGAGGAAGAAGAAGTGGTCTGAGGATTTTATGGTAGGCCGTGCTAGTGAGGTATTTACCGTGCTGACAGATGAGTGGTCACAAGATTATGAAGAGATTAAACAGGCTATTTTAAATGCTTATGAACTGGTAAAAGTAGCTAAGCCAGTGGCATTAGTGATGGTAGGTAGTAAAGGAGAGCCTAAGAAGAGCCAAGGAGCTGCAGGAGAGTGCACAGCCTTGGCAGGGGCTGGGTATGGAGTTAGTACCTGATCTCTACAAAGTATCAGCCTCTGTGGATAATGTTTGCTCAGAAAGAACATGAAGTTATAAATTTGAGAGATACAGGATCTAACCAGTCACTGATAGTATGAGATGAGCGAATATGCACTCTTTCTGATCTGTTACCCGAGAGTGTGGTAATTCGTGGGATAGATGGATAGAATATTAGGATTCCCCTATGTAAGATCAGGTTAGAGGAAGGAGTTGTAAATAGTTGTTAGTTTATTGTTGTCTCTTATACTTTAAGAAATAAAGTTGCTAATTTTTACTTTAAATAGTTCTTGGCCTCTCAAATTTTCACAGGTTACTGCACAGGTTACTGCCCTGTTGGTTTAAATTAAGCAGAAGAGTTCACCCCGTGACGTAACACAGTCAATTAAGTACTCTTGAAGTTCACTCATTGTAATGCAGTAAATGACGCAAATACTTTGCATCATGACCAACTTCCACAAATAGCTATGTGTTCAGTAATCTGTTTCACTATTTCAGCTGTTAGTTGAGAGATACGGGAAGGCATGCCCTTCAGTTCTTGGGTAGTGAGATCTTTCACATCCAAGGACAAACAGGGTTTCAGTTTAACTCATTGGATGGGAAAAAAAAACACTTCTTCTGCATAATCCTTTATTCCAGTGTTGTGGCCTTGTTAGCCAAAGGTTGCAAAACTCCAATTCAGATCTCTTCATAATTCAATAGGACCATGAGAAGAGACAGGGCCTTAGAACAACCTCATCCACTATAACCAATTGACCTCACCAGCCCACTCATTATAACACAGCCTCAGTACTGACCAGATATTCCAACCCAGATAATATAGTTGTTGTCCCCTTTACGTAAAGAAAACACAGGAATATACTGTAAGTATGTAAATCTCGTATATTTTACCCATCAGGAGTGCATCTGTAATACTATGGTAAATCTTATTCCATCTGTAGCTGCATGGTTTTGTAAATTATTGAAATTAATTTAGGATTAGACTCCTTAGATAGCTGACAGGTTAACAGCATTACCTTCCGAATAAATCAACATTATCAAGAGAGTGATGAATGCAATTACAGAGTTGCTTGTGATTCGCCAACTTTCTCATCTGCATTGAATACTGATGTGCTTTTGTTGTGCTTTGTGAACAGTAACCATGGTTACACGTTGGTATATTTTGTACTCTTATTGTATTAACATTGTCTGAAGCACTAAAGTGATGCTGAAAGTGTAGCAACGTTCAATAAGATGTTTCAGATTTCCGTGAACATGTACGCAGCTGTTGAATCCGATAAATGAGCAGAATTGCATTTCGGTGAAAAAGACCAAAAAAATAAATTTCAATTTATCTAACAACAGACGTCTCAAAGTATTTTGCAACCATTGAAATATTTTGAAGGGCAGTAAATGCTGTCCTGCAAGAAACACAGCAGCCGGTTTGTACACAGCAAGTTCTCATGAAAACCATTGTGATAATGACCAAATAATCTGCCTTTGTATTGTGAATTGAGGGTTACTTATTGGCCCAGACACCTTATTTTTGTTGACATAGTGCTATTGGATCTTTTCTGTCTACCCAAGGTTGTAGACAGGATCTCGGTTTCATATTTCATCTGAGAGACTACAGCGCCAACAATCGTCAGTACTGAATTGATAGTTCCAGCTTTCCTATTGTGTTGAGATTCTGGAGTGGCATTAAACCCTTCACCTTCTCAATCTGAAGAGTTGGGTCTTGAATGCTACCAACTGAACCACAAGTAGATATCGGGCGATCGAATTGACAAAACACTTACACAAAATGTTTGAATAGACATTGACTTCTGTATTAATAATGCTATTAATTTGCAATTGCCTCATATAATATAAAAACAGAAAATAACACCCTCAACTTCTCAAAGCTTGAAGAGATGTTGGGTGAGAAATGGTATAATAACCCTTTCATATGAGTGGAAATGTGGTTAAAAGGCTGACAATCAATCCAACTTCATGTGATATTCCTATTTCAGCTTAATTGTTTGAGTTTTAAGTAGTACAGCACTGCAATATTTATTCAAATTTTTTCAGCTTGCAGCCCTATAAATATCTGTACAGAAGCAGAAAGCATGATTGAAGGAGAGGGAAGCAAGAGAGGAGAGAATATTGGGTGGGGAGATAGGAAAGGGAGGGACAAGGAAAAGTAAATGAGAAGGAAGAGTATAGGGAAAGGATGGAATTAAGGTGTGAGAAAGGACGGAAAAAATAAAATGAGGGGAAAGGCAGAAGACAGGAGAGAGGGAAAGGGATACAGAGAGAGAAAGGGGAACTAGGAGATGTTGGATTTAGATAATCTCAACAGCAAAGTAATCACTGACATTCCTGATAGTCAAGAAGCTACATTTTCCTCCCTTGGAATAAATTCATGCTGGGAATTTTCCTGAGTGTCCTCTCAGCCAATTAGTGTACTATATGTAAAACAGAAATGTCAGGAACCTCAGAGAAATGCAAGAGTACTTTCCAAAACTACTATGACGATTTCTGAAAATCCTTGTGGGCATTCCCAGTGTTACCTTTCCTGTTATAATTAATGATTTGCTAATGGAATCTCAGGAAATGAAGTTTTAAAATGTACGATTAATGATGGTAGTTTCTGTACAGTGTTACTGGAAAAACAGCAGCCAATTGTATAATGAAGCTCCAATCATTTTTAATCTGTTAAAGAGCCACTTAAAGAGTACTCAAAGTTAGTCCCCAAAATACTGAAATTTGCAAAAACAGCTTACAGTGTAATGTAGTAAACCGACTGAAGTGCTTCATAAAACAAAATTTAAAACTGAAAAAGATTTTTGAAAAGTGACAAAAAAATTGATCAAAGAAATAAGTTTTAAGGAGTTTCTTACAGCAGCCTGAGAAAGACCACAGCAAAATATGAGAAAGGGCAATTTTCAAAGTAGCTATTGACCAACGTGATGTGCAAAAATGAGCATATCTTTTCTGGAAGAAAATTACTCCCAAATATATCTAAATTTACAACAAGCGAGGCAACATCAAGGGACCTTTAATGATTTAAAAGGACCTGAATGACAGAATGGCAAAGTGCACCACCTGCCGTCTCGTCCCATACCCATTGTCCTTCTGATAAAATTCTCAGCACTGATGATATATAGCCCCACGTGTGCAGGGAGTGGCCATCAGCAATGCAGCAGGTCCAGGTGGGCTATAAAAGAGCCTCTTGGTCAAACAGGAAGGCTGCACACTGAGGCTGTTACTTTCCTGCCCAACTCCATTGTCACGAACTTAAGTTTTGAGATTTTTTGGGTAGCTCTACTCCAGCTCAGCATTACACCTTGCATTATGGGCTTACTGTCATCTGCAGAGATTACATTGCAAGAAACGTTAAACCAATTTTATTATTATTACCTGTTCAATTCTGAAAAACACAAAACAATCTTCTTGAACAGGGAGAATGAAAATGGTAAATGACTGATGACCAAGTGCAGAACTGAGTAGTCTGCTACTTTAACAGAAGGCCAGTGTCAATAATCTTAACCCAGTTAGGACTTGCTTCCACAACGGGGCATCCCACATGTATAATGAAGCTTTTCTCTGCCATAATGTGAACAGTGAGCAATGGGTAATGAGTCCTTCTAACCTCTTGCTCTGATTTTTTTTTGTCAGTGTTATGAGGGTCCTTCCATCTCCATACTTAGCTGATGTCCGATTGAGATTAGTAAGGAATTAAGAATTTCTGCAGATCTCAGGGTGCTCCTGTCTAGCTATGAGAGTTTACCTTTTCTGAAGAAATGGCACAATCTGTTAAGAGTCAAACAGAGTTAATGCTTCAAGTCCAGTATGATTCTCCTTCAGAATGTATGCGATCTAACATCATCTGAAGTCATTCCTAATGAAGGGCGTTTGCCTGAAAGGTTGATTCTCCTGCTGCTCAGATGCTACCTGACCTGGCCATGATTGTCCGCACCACATTGCCAACTCTGATGGGCAGCATTTGCAGTCTTCACTTTCTTCTGATGATGCAGTTGGGCTATTATCACAGAGGCTCCTCCCAATCATGTATGTGTTCATCCAACTTTGTACAAGCAGCATGGGGTAAGCTTCTCAGAAATAGCCAGCTACTCCAGAGTGCAAATTGCTATAATGATAGATCAGAACCCCAAAGTATTTATGGATGTTCTTTAAATTTAATTCAATAATGTTTATAAAAGGATGACTTCAATAGATAACCTGTGGCTTTAAGTTCAGTGACTGTCTGACAAAGTTCTATGTGAAGCCCATAGAATGTCACATATGTAAATTGTCAGGGAAGTTTTAAATCCTAGGGGAAGAATTAATGATGGAGCTATCTCTTAATTCGCACCAAAAGCCTGTTTTACTTCAGGAACAGACAAAGACAAGGGATCAAAAAGACCTGTGTCAACTGTCCTGAAGTGGGCTGAGCAGCCTCCTGTTTGCAAGCCTGGGTTTGAGCATTATTGTGCCATCATGGTCACAGTCAGCGAACTGTAAAGATGGAGCCACCAAACACTTACCAGACCAGAGGGTTGGTCGGTCATGAGAGAAATGACTGGTGTTGGTTTAACCTGAAGATCACTACACATCAGGCAAGAGGAGAGGCTGAGAAGGAGAAGCCTTTCTGGTGACCTCCACTGGTGTGGGAATTGAACTCATGCTATCAAAGACCAGCTATCTAGTCAACCCTAGCTTGAAGAACTATTGCCCTAGTTATCCTTATGTTGTAGCTAATGACTCTCTCCTTCTCCATGAACTGCAAACTACTTAAAAAGAAAACTGGACAGGGAAAAGAGCCTCTGTCAACCTGAACCCTGAAATTCAAACATGGTCAAAAAGCATTGGAACGATAGAATGTCAACCAATCTGCAAAGCTCAGGTCTCCTGTCACTGGTTGTTCAATTCCCAACATCAAAGCTATCGGTAACCTTCTCTGCAGTGTCTGCAAAGTTCAAATATCCACACTTCTTGAAAAATTCTGAGACTGATCCATATAACCTTTGCTTTTATCTTTATCTTTGTGGACTCACCTCGTATTTCAAATCTTTTTTGTGTGTGCCGTGATAATTTTTTTTCTGGCATGTAACAATTAATAAACTCACTCTTTGTCAATTCAAGAAAGCTTGGTTAAATTATCTCCTTTTAAACTAGAAGTTCATTCGTGTCTGGGGTAGGCATCCAAAATGGAAGTTAACCTCATTGCAACCAATTGAAGGGTGGGTGAATAAAGAAGGGGAATGCAATAATCTGTCATCATGAATTTAGCAGTTTAGGGTATCCTGTTTGGAACTGCAATGTATAAATTCATATCCATCTATTCCCTGCCTATTTGTGTATCTGTCAAGATGCTACTCAATGTTGCTATTGTACCTGCCTCTACCATCTCCTCTGGTAACATATTCCAGACACCTACACTCTCTGTGGGAAAAAAAAACTTGTCTCTCACATCTCCTGTAAATTTATCCCCTTTTAACTTAAACCTATGTCCCCATGTAACTAAAATTTCTAACCTGTGAAAAAGAATCTGATTATCCATTCTACTCATGCCTTTTAAAAGTGTCTATCATGCTGCCCTTATCCATTGAAATTCAAGTGAAAAAAAAATTCAAGTTACCAGGTAAATTTCTTAAAAATAGAAATGGGATAACACTTGGTGTTGTACAAGGCTCAGTACCAATACCCCTTCTACACATATAAATGATTTGGATATTGGAAAGTAGGGTAACAATATAAAATTTGCTGAGGATAGAAAAATTAGTGAGGTGTCAAGCAATGAGGATGGTACAATTTGACTGAAACTGGACAAAGTCGAGACAGTGGTGCTGGAAAAGCACAGCAGGTCAGGCAGCATCCGAGGAGCAGTACAATCGACGTTTCGGGCCAAAGGTCTTCTACAAGCCCTCCAGCATCTTCAGTCCTCACTTTCTCCTCATAACAGGACAAAGACAGGCTAACAGAACTGGAGCACAAATGTGACAATACTATGCTTTTAAGAGGCATATGTTGCCCTGTTATTCTTTATAAAGACAGGTTTTAAGACAGATGTGTTGAGCTGTCTATTTGAATCAATAAAGTAAACAGCTTATGAAGTCTTGGGTTTTTTTTTAAAGTTGGAACAATAGAAGCATCCTGAATGAATCAAATTGAGCTCTCCCAGAGCCATGAATTTTAATTTTAATTTTTCAGCAGCAATTGCTGGGGTCTTGAAGCTAGGATTGGAAGAATTCCCTTGTATTCGTGCTCTCTCCTTCCCTCAAGGTTTTCTCTTGATGTTTTTACACCTAGACTGGAGAATTGCATGTGAGACAATCTGTTTTACTGACTTTGCCTTCGCCAAGGGTATGTTTATGGGATAGGCAAATGTGAGGACTGCAGATGCTGGAAACCAGAGTTTAGATTAGATTGGTGCTGGAAAAGCACAGCAAGTCAGGCAGCATCAGAGGAGCAGAAAAATCGACGTTTCGGGCAAAAGCCCTTCATCAGGAATGTTTATGGGATGTTACTGTTTTGGAACAGTTATTATTTAGGAGTAAAGTGATCTTTTATCCTGTTAAGTTTTCCAATAGTGTTACGTTATTCCAATTTCTTCTTTCGATTGTTGTATTCTGACTATACTGTATGAATAAAATCTGTTTTGCTTCACGATTGGTAGCTTGACCAATTGAATTGCATATGGAACACAAAGCCTGGCACTTGCCTTTAAATTAAGAAAGACAGAATGATGTTGTGACACTTGAAAGGGTTCAGAAAATATTTACATGCGTGCTGCCAGGGTTGGAGGATTTCAGCAATTGGGAGAGGCTGAATAGGCTGGGGCTGTTTTCTCTGAAGTGTCGGAGGCTGAGGGGGTGACCTTATAGAGGTTTATAAAATCATGAGGGGCATGAACAGGGTAAATAGACAGGGTGTTTTGCCTGGGGTGGGGGAGTCCAGAATTAGAAGGCATAGGTTTACAGTGAGAGGGCATAGATATAAAAGGGACCTAAGGGGCAACGTTTTCATGCAGAGGGTGTTACGTGCATGGAATGAGTTTCCAGAAGAAGTGGTGCAGGCTGGTACAATTGCAGCATTTAAAAGGCATCTGGATGGGTATATGAATAGGAAGGGTTTAGAGGACGTGGGCCAAGTGCTGCCAAATGGGGCTAGATTAATTTAGGATATCTGGTCAGCATGGATGAATTGGACCCAATGGTCGGTTTCCATGCTGTACATCTCTATGACTGTATGAGCGTCTGGGTTATCTATCAATATATTTTGGGGGTGTTTGGCCTGGTTGATAATACAAATGAGAGTGGAATTTAATACACAAAAGTGTGAAATTATATATTTTGACAGAAGGGATAAAGATAGGCAACATAACGCCTGGAGTGCTCATGTATTTGGTTTTTTTGAAAGTGACAGGATATATTGAGAAAGTAACCAGCAAAGTATATGAGATCTTGGCTTCATAAATAGAGACATTGAGTATAAAAGCAGTGAGGTTATGATGAACATTTTCAAAGCTCTAGTTAAGTTATAACTAGGGTATTGCATCTAGTTCTAGACAGTACGTATTAAGACAGATGTGAATGTCCTCGGAGAGAATGCAAAGGAGTTTTACCAAAACGTTCCAAGGATGAGGGAGTCTTAAGTTAGAGAAACTGCAGTTGTTCTCCTTCAGATAAAGGAAATTGAGGGAAGATTTGATAGAAGGGTAGTAGATTATAACAGGTTTAAATAAGGTAGATAACGGAAAGTTGTCATTAGTTTTTGGTACAAGGCCTAGAGAACACAAGTCAAAGATTTTGGGACGAGATGCTAGAACAATGTCAAGAGGGTGTTCTTTCTGCAGTGAATAGTAACGACCTGGAACCTACTGCCCACGAGACTAACAGGAACATGTATGATCAATGATTTTAAATGCAAATGGAGTCAAACAAACTTGCAGGGTGTTGGAGACAGTGCTAGGAACTGAACTGACTGGATTACTCCAAACAGAGCTGACATTGATTCAATAAACTGAATGGCTTCCAAGGTTCAAAGGTTCAAAGACAATGTGGGGCTACAGCTGCCATGTATTACAGGAGTGTGGTCAAAGGCAGGAGTCCCTGGAGGGATTGGAAATCATTAATGTGACATCAGGAGGAGTACAACTGCTCTTCATGGCTTCACATTCTTGTTAAGTTACTTGGAGCAGACAATCTCCAGAGTCAGTTTCTCTGAGCACAACCTGAGAAGACTGTCTCTAGGTGAAAAGAATCTTTGAGAAGGGCCTTCAGACAAGGATTAGGTAATTTGTATGCGTTAAGTAGCTTTTGCTAAATTCAGACGGGAGTAAAGGAATCTTCCATGTGGACCTCACATGGTATTATGGACAGTATACTCCCCAATATGATTGCACACATCCCTCCTGCCTTATAGGAATTTGGACAGCACCCAAAAACAAAGACTGCATGACCAAGCCTTCTAGTCTCCCAAACTGCCTGAATTCCTACATCCAATCAAAATGATTTGGCTCCTTAACAGCATGTTGCCCCCGTTGTATGAGCAAGATGACAGCTATCCTAATGTAACATTGTATTCTCTTTCCTGAGAAAACTGCACAATGACTTCATAATTACTGAAGGTAGGTTATGTTTAATTAACAATGTTTGATTTGAATGATTCCTTCTAACTGCAGAGATCCAATTAAAAATGTGACATGTTAAGTCCTACTGCACCCAGTTGGAAGATTGTTTTCTTTTTTAAGCCATTTGATTTAACTGTAAAATAATCAACATGTAAATAAATAAACTTAATGGATCAGCCCTTTTATTCGCCTAATTATCAGCCCTTTCTACACTGCATATGGGTCTTTTAAGATATTAATAGTGTCAAATAGATCATGAGAGTCTTGTTAGTATTTGTAATGTTCTCCTGCTGTTATGAACGCTGAGCAAACAAGTATTCTGGAAGATTAGTGCAGAGAAAAAAGTTGGCATTTCGTCGCATTTTCTTGATTCTATCACCTCACATTCAGAAGTTACGGATGTACATTTTATTGAACACCATATGAAATTTTAAGAAATTGGAGTCCATATTGAGAATTGATTCATGGTACCTACTCTTTTATGTGGCAAGCCTTTGATCTTGATGGAGGATGATGTGGTTGTTAAGTTAGTGACAATGGGGTTAGTGACAAGTAATAAATTTGAAGGCCATCAGTTCAAAACTGAATGCTGGCAATTTGAATGTAGTTTTAGAATATCTGGAAAAAATAAACTTGAATTAGTAAATGTTGTTGTGTTTTAATAAAAGCTCACTGCACTACTTATGTCGTTTAGGGAAGGTCATTCTGAACTGATTAAAACGCAACACCAGCCTCATACAAATGAAGCTGATTCTCAGCTGTTCTTTTCAGTGGTCTAATGAGTCATTCAATTGTATCATCCACTACAAAAGAAAATTGCAACAGTTTATCGAGGTGGCCTATGTGTACTGTTCTGTGGCAAATGAGATGGACAAAAGTTGCTAGCCATCCTCAAAGATGCCTACATCCTGAGAAGGAATCATTTCAAAAAGTTTTAATGCTCCCCTTCACCAAATCTTCGCACCAGCTTGTGAAATTTCCACCATTACTCTGCTACTTTCTCTAAGTGCGAATGCAGATATCAACTCTTCCTGAAAGCAGTTTAATATTATTTTAAAGGAATATCTCAGAACTCTCAAGATAAAAACAATTTCTAAGATTATGAATGAAGGCCAAGTGCAATGCTACGAACAGTTAGACAAATACATGTAGAACTCTATCTCATTATTCTTCACCACTTATCTGCTTTCTGCCTTGAGGATTCACTTCAATAGTTTTTGATCTGAACTAATTTCCTGCTGAATGTATATGAACATGCAGAACCCTCAGCCACTCAGCATCTTGAGACTGCTCTGCCAGTCTTCCATTCATTGCCTGCTCGATCCCAGAAGGCCAACTGATGAAAGATAGATATTATATATTTTTATATTCATTTAGAGACTGTGGAGTGCCAGTGGGAGACCCATGATAATTTATTAAGGTTTTGGATGTAAGGCCATCCCACTTAACTATCGACATCTAATCAATCCAGTCCAAAGATATGCTGTTTAAGTGAATTGGTCATGCTAAATTAACCATACTGTTCAGGGATATGTAGGTTAGTGCATTAGTCAGAAGTAAATACAGGGTAGGGGAATGGATCTGGGGTGGGTTACCTTTTGGAGGGTCAGTGTGCACTTGATAGGCTGAAAGGCCTGTTTCCACAATGTACAGGATTCTAATTCTAACTTTAGCATCAAGATTCCACCCTCAGTCTCCATCTCTTTGTAGGGTTTCCAGTGAAATCTCTGTTAATGATTAGAATAGATTTCCTAAAATGTGGAAACAGAAGGGTCCAACACCGACCCTCTGAAGAGTAACCCAGCCAATCTCTGACTAATGCACCTAACAACTATTGGCAATTTAGCACGGCCAATTCACCTAACTTGCGCATCTTTGGAATATGGGATGAAACCGGAGTACACCACATAGACATGGGGAGAATGTGCAAACTCCACGCAGACTGTTGCCCAAGGCTAGAATTGAACCTGTGACCCTGGCACTGTAAGGCAACAGTGCTAACCACTGAGCCACCATGCTGCCCATATCCAGTACTAGTTGTAATTAATGTCATGACTCACTAGGGCAGTGTGCTGGAAATCAAATTCTACTATTCTCGGAGTTGTCACACGTGTGAACACCTGTGTAAAATTATCCAGCGTCCCTAATTTATTTGACTGAGAAATGCAGATCAAAAGAATATGTGCATCTGATGTGTGTGCTTAATAAGTAAAAAAAAGTTTATTGCAAACAAATTATCTTTCACGAATAGCAAAAAAGAAATATGGACTACTAAATTATAAATCTATAACTTAATCTTAACCTATTCTTAAATTACCTCTCTCACTTACACACACACACACACACACACACACACACACACTAGAATAGATACTCAGAGTAAAAAAGGAAAATGTAGTTCAATCGCGTTATGCCAGAACACAGAATTTAATTAATTGTTTTCTTTCATGTTCTTTCGATTCTCTGAAGTTGACACAAGCTTCGTTGCATATCAATGTTCAGTCTTCCATTGAGTGTTGAAAATTTAGCCTTCCACTGTCTCTGAGGGCATTTTATCCCATCAAACAGGGAGTTACTGAGAAAGGTGAGAGGACATGAGCAACCTGTTACGGAAGACTTTCCGGTACATCTTCACACAGGGGAGACAGAGGAAGAAAGAGATTGTGCAGTTTTCTCTTTGCTAGTTAGGTGTTTCTGCTACACTGACCCCACACTGCCCTTGGCCATCAGCTCAGCAGCCAAACCGGGTATAGTTGTTGAGAAATTGTCCCTTAGTTCAAAATCCATTGTTTACATTCTGTCTGCAGCTTGATTCCACTGTTCCAGGGAAAGTTAACATGGTCCATACAACTCACAATGTGCTCTAGTAAGCATGGTTTTTAATACAGCAAGCATGTTGTGAAACAGTCATGTTGCTTTAGAGCAGTTTCTCCACTTTTGAGCACACAGTCCAAAAAAAAATGGGTTTTTGCATTAAGCAAAATTATCATTGAATTACCATACGCCCTGTCTCCCTTCTTCTGATTCGCACATTAATCAGTTTCAATTGGTTTTCCTGTTTCTGGCAGGGGGTGATCTTTGCAGAGTATGTAGTGCTTGATTCCTCCTTCAGCATTTTAAAATATATTACAAAATGTTCAACTAACTGACCATCTGCTGCTGAGAAAGCAGTTAACATACCAGATTGTTTATTTTTGTTAAATACAGGTATGATTTGGGCATTCATGCCTGCAAATGTTGGGGCAATCTTTTCTTAAGGATAAGGGAGAAAATAAACTCTTAAGGTAAGATCAAGACAGAAAGAGTTTCTTTAAAGACATTTTTAAAAGATGAAGAAATACGTAAAAGGGAGAGCGTTGCTGAAGATCTTATGGGAATGAATCTCATAGAGTCCCTACAGTGTGGAAACAGGCCCTTTGGCTCAACAAGTCCACAATGACCCTCCAAAGAGTAATCCACCCAGACCCATTCCCACCTCATGCGACTCTCTGTGTGGAGTTTGCACATTCTCCCCGTGTCTGCGTGGGTTTCCTCTGGGTGCTCCGGTTTCCTCCCACAATCCAAAAATGTGCAGGTTAGGTGAATTGGCCATGCTAAATTGCTCATAGTGTTAGGTGAAGGGGTAAATGTAGGCATATGGGTCTGGGTGGTATACGCTTTGGCGGGTCAGTGTGGACTTGTTGGGCCGAAGGGCCTGTTTCCACACTGTAAGTAATCCAATCTAATCTAATCCTACCCTATTCCTCTACATTTCCCCCGAATAATGCACCTAACTTACACATCCTGAACACTATAGGCAATTTAGCGTGGCTAGTTCATCTAACCTGCACATCTTGCAATTGTGGGAGGAAACTGGAGCACCCAGAGGAAGCTCACACGGACATGGGGAGAATATGCAAACTCCATAGAGGCAGTCGCCTGAGGGTGGAATTGAACCTTGATCACTGCTGCTATGAGGCACCTGTGGAAATACATTTTTTTGTGTGTGCCATCTGCAAGCTTGGCAATAATACATTTACTTTACAATAATATATTTTCTCTAGTGAGAGTTATTACTTTTTTTCCTCTTCTCCTTTTAAATCTTGATTATTTAATATTTTTGGAATGTTATCAGTGTCTTCTACCACTAAGACCGATGCAAAGTATTTATTCAAATCCTCTGCCTTTTCCTCGTTCCCTAACATGTTTTTCAGAATGACAACCTGTACTCAGTGTAAGGCAGGAATCAGTGTTGGTGCGTGAATTATTTCCTAGCTATTAATGATATGGATGAGGAAAGTAAATGTGCTATGGTTAAGTTTTAAGATGAGTCAAAAACAAATAGGAAGGCAAGTGTTGAAGATGGCACAAGGAGTCTGCAGAGGGATACAGGCAGGTTAAGTGAGTGGGTAAAAAATGGCAGATGGAATACAATTTGAGGTCATTTGCTTTGACAGGAAGAAGGGAGGAGTTGAATATTACTAAATGGAAAAAGACTGCAGAAAGCTACAACATGGAGTCCTTGTGCTGCTACACTCTCTCCTTTCCTGTGCCGCTCTGGGTGTAATTGTAATAATAGTTGCTCTGCAATGCCACTGCATCCTTTTGATTGCAGACTTACATTTTCCTCCTCACAGACCCTCCCACCACTCTAATTAGCTTAAAGCCATGTCTCCAGTCCTAGTTATTTGGTTCGCCAGGGCACTAGTTCCAGCAAAATTCAAGTGAAGCAAACCTGACCAGAACAATTCCTTCTTACCCCAGTCCTGGTGCCAAAACCCCACAAACTGAAACCCTTTTGTCCCACACTAATTTTTAAGCCATGTATTTAGATCCTTTAATTTCTTTATCCAATACCAACTTACCTGTGGTTCAGTAGAATCCTAAGAGTATTACTTTGAAAAGTCTGCATTTTGGTTTAGCTGCTAACTACTAAAATCCTTCAGCAGAACCTCCTTTCCAGTACCACCATTGATCTTAGTCCCCATTTCCTACGCATTCATTGAAACTGAGTCACTGCTTGCTGTAACAACCAGGAGAAAGTGAGGACTGCACATGCTGGAGTTCAGAGTCAAAAAGTGTGGCCATCAAAAAGCATACTGGGTCAGGCTGCTCTTTGAATGTTGACATCCATCATGGAAGGTGCTTGATGTTCTGTTAAAGGCCCCTTCCTGGTCCAGGCTGTTGAAACACGTGTCTCCTATTCTTATGATACATGCGTAAGCACATCACTAAGAAGAATGGTGCTTTTACAGATTCTCCAATTGGGTACGTTACAGGTCATTGGATCAGAGTGGTGCTGGAAAAGCATAGCAAGTCAGGCAGCATTCGAGGAGCAGTAAAACCGAAGTTTCGGGCAAAAGCCCTTCATCAGGAATAAGGGCTTTTGCCTGAAACGTTGATTTTCCTGCTCCTTGGATGATGCCTGACCTGCTGCGCTTTTCCAGCACCACTCTGATCTAAACTATGGTTTCCAGCGTCTGCAGTCCTCATTTCTGCCTACATCACAGGTCTGCCCAATGCGCATCACCAAATCTAGAAAAGATTGAAACCAATTATCAATGATTTCACCACACTGGGCATAGGTAAAACCTCGGCATATATTAATATTTGTGATATCTACACTGAATCTCAACACACAAATTGACTCGATTGTACGTACATGCAGACCAGAATAGGATTTCTGGTTTTCTAAAGGATTTTAGTGAACCAGATGGAGTTTATGGTGATGTGATAGTTTCATGACCACACTTACTGGGACTAGCATTTGCATTCCAGATTTATTAAGTAATTGAATTTTAATTCCTCAACTATTACATTGGAGTTTGAATGTGCATTTGTTCCTATTATTGATATTATGTTTACCAGCACTGGAACAATGGGCCAACAGGCCTCTTTCTCCACTCCAAACATTTATGAACCAATGTGTCAAGATGCTGCAGTTTGCACACAAACCAAGAACTAGCAGAAGAGCCCAGTAAACAAAATAGTTTAATGTGCAGTCCTTACAGCTTGTGAAATTTTATCACGCAAGTGAAGTGCTGGGGCAATGAAAGAATCATATAGCAAACATGTCAGCTTATTTAAATGAGATAGACAGATTTTTAATTTGTTCTGAATGATGATACAGAGCCTGATAAGTAAGATAGGAATAATGCTTCTCCAGTGTAGAATGTGCACAACTTTCACATTGGATTCTTATGTGCCCAGTTTACCTTTATAAAACCAATGTGGCATGTTTCAGCTTTTACAGTGTTGGTCCAATTCCAGAGCCGCAAAGCTGAAATAACCGTTTTAAATTGTGTTGTTCTCAAAACATTTTGATGAACACTGCAGTTGAAATATTTCATATTTTTCTCTATCAAACTTTGATCAAACATTTGTACTTCTAAAGTTTGCAATTTTTCTCACAGAATCACAAAATTGTTACAGCTCAGAACAAGGTCAATTAGCTCATTGTATCTGCATCACCACTCCAGATGAGCAGTTCATTTAAACCCATTCTCCCTTCTCCTTGTAACCCACATTGTTCCTTTTCAGATAACAGCATAATTCTCCTTTGAATGGCTTGTTTGAATCTACTTCCACTACACTTTCAGGCAGTACAGTCTAGCTCTCAATCAGATCTTATCTCATATCACTCCTACTTATTTTGTCAATTATATTAAATCTCTTGTTCTTGCTCCTCTCGTGAGTGGTATTACATCTCTTTTTCAAAGACATGAAATTGTAGCTTTTGTCTCACTCATATAATTGGGCAAAGTGTTGCACACGCAGATAGTTTCTTCTGAACTGCATGAAGTCTGCATTATCTACTTTGTGCAGCTAAATTGAAACAGCCTTTGCAATGTTCTTAAATCACAGTGTAAAGAAGACAGTGTTTTTTTAAAACAACAATGAGCACAAGGCGGTAAAGTAAATACAGAAATCAATGCTCTACCAGTTAGAAGGTCAACATGACAAGCTATTTATCTGCTGGTAATGTGTAAGGATGTGAGCCTGCTTAAATAAAATAACTGAAATATTTTAAATGGGAATTGTGGTCACTTTACTCAGGCAACAAATACTGTTTTCTCTCATTCCTTGTTCCATTCCGTTAAAAGAATTACAAAATGTCCTTCTTCATTTCAATTCTTTTAATCTTCTGACATTTAATATATACGTCCTGCCATGAGTCAGGAATCTCAATGCCCATCACTCGAAGGGACTCAGCAGAAGGACTACTGACAGAGTTAGCCAAGCCCTGGCACTGAGGCAGGTGACTTTCACCAAGAAGCAAGAGCCATGGTGAACCTGTCCCCACCAATACAGTGTTGTACAGGCATCTATCCAGTACAATAGTGATGGTTGTAAATACTATAAAGTCCAGGGGTTGGGCGCAAAGTTCCTGTTCCCAAATGAGGATACCCATAGTTGTATTGTGTTACACGAAGACTATGCTAAATTATATGGATTCAGGACAATTGAACAACTTTAAACGGAGCAGCCATGAGAGACTTGAGTCATCAGCAGTAGCAAAATTATTTTCAACTAATTCTGTAATTGTATGGTCTGGAATATCACTCACTCTAAAATTACAATCAATTCAGGGGATTCAAAAACAGAAAAAAGAAAGTGAACATCTGCCAGCAGAAAGAAGTTGAGCTGTTTCAAGTCTGCTGCATTATTGTTCTAAGAGTTGTGTTGTTTTCAATGGTGAAGATGCTAATAAGACAAGGGGCAGAGTGGAATTACACTGCTACTGCCATGTTCAGTCTAGCAGAAGCATACTGAAAACAGAACATTTACATCTCGTGTCTTACAGCTGCAATTTCTGAGCTGTTAAAAAAGAAACCTGAATGAGATTTTCAAATAAATCCATATTTCTTAAACAGTGCTACTTGCCAATGACACAAAAGATACGACATGGTGATCAGCATTGCGGATTTTTTTTTTAAAAAGCAAGGCTTATGCAAGCTTGAAAACCACAGGAAATGGTTTAAGACAAGATCTGGAGCAGTTACTTTGGAAGTTACATTCGCACTGGGATATCAAAAATTAAAAAAGGTCACTGTCGGAACAACGAGTGATTGATTTAAGGGCATATTCATGCAGAGACTTGGGCTGTAGAAATATGGAAGACAAAAAATGAACTACAAATAGAAATGGCACAGTGCAGAATTATAAAATACACCAAAAGAATGCAGCAACTGAATCGTTGAATGTTCACACAAAAAGCCAAAAAACCCAGAAATCCTGGATACCAATGACATGGAATTCCCTAGATGGGCAACCATTGTTACTGAGTCATTGTTAATGATGATGTGGAGGTGCTGGTGTTGGATTGAGGTGGACAAAGTTAAAAATCACACAATACCAAATTATAGTCCATTAGATTTATTTGGAAGAACAACTTTCAGAGCACTGCTCCTACATTAGCTACCTGATGAAGCAGCAGCGATCCAAAAGCTTGTTTTTCCAAATAAGCCTGTTGGACTATAATCTGGAGGCATCAATAGCACTTACAAAAGGTATGAAACATCAGTGAGATGACTAATTCATGCTCTAGCATGAATTGGAAAAACACAGACATCCTGTTAAACTTAGGCTGTTTAAATAAATGGTGACACTTTCATATTTAAATGCAACTGTTGCAAAACAAGATAAACAAACAGTGAAAATAAATAGAGGCATTTGACATGAGAGTTTGCACTTCAGTGCTGTCTGAAGACAAGCAGTGAGAACATGCTAAGTTCGGGGAATTTTTGGAAAATCAACTTTGTGGAAAAGGAACTGTTTGAATTTACCACCTAGCATTGATGTCTCAAGAATCATTTTCCCAGTTTGCCTGTATATACTGTGACATGGATAAGAACTGCGACTTTACAAAGTTTCAGCAGATAATGGAGCCAGTAATTGCTTCAATCCTGATCAAAGCTTTCCAAAAATGATCTCTTGGAGAAAAAGTAAAGTCAAGACATCAATATTTGCTTTTGGATGGCAAACTATATGAAGAAATCATAACTGGATAATGATGTGTCCAAGCTTTGGGTGTAGTTACCCAGTATTGGCATTGTACCAAGGACACAGGAAGCAAGCAAGCTATACAGTAAGTGTGGCCTATTGACCTGTTGTAAAGCTGCCCTGTGATTTAAGATCTTTGCATATCCTGCACTGCAAAACTACACTGGACTCACCTATTAATATATGTGTTGTGTTTCCCACAGTCCTATGTGATGTAAGATTGGCCTTATTAAAAGCTCAAAAAGAGGGCCTGAGCCAATTGTTCACTGTGCAAGCTTGATCCTGAAATCAGATTAGATTACCTACAGTGTGGAAACAGGCCATTTGGCTCAACAAGTCCACACCGACCCTCCAAAGAATAACCCACCCAGACCCATTTCCCTTTGACAAATGCACCTAATGCTATGGGCAATTCACCTGAGCTGCACATCTTTGGACTGTGGGAGGAAACCAGAGCACCCGGACAAAACCCACATAGACACAGGGAGAATGTGCAAATTCTGCACAGTTACTCAAGATGGGAATTTGAACCCAGCTCCCTCGTGCTGTGAGGCAGCAGTGCTAACCACTGAGCCATCAAACCAACACCTTACTATGGCATAATGGCAATCCTGATCAGATTATTTGCCATGGTGCAAAATCATGAATGTGTCAAAGGATAACACTTTCTGTCCAGCCTACCTCAGAATACCTGAACTAGGAGAAATAAGATGCAGGAATAGAAGCACGTCAATAACCCTTTGAGTCTGCTGTGCTATTTAGCATGGCCACGAATGATCTGCTAATCCTCAACACCACATTTCTACCTTTCATAAGACTGTAAGACATAGGATCTAAAGTAGGTCATTTTGTGCATTGGGTCTAGAAAGGTGAAGGTATCTCAAAAGCTTGTGCAAGATGTGAAACTAGCTTCGTGCTCTGATTAGCCATATGAGTGATGCTTGCCATTGAAAGGATGTGGCAGTCAAGCCAAAGAGCTGTTCTAGGTATTGCACAAATGTGCAATGATATTTGAATTTCAGTGCCTGTAGGTAGGCCATGCATCCCAAAGAATGGTGAATCAAGTGATGAAACATACCCCTTTGGCATTTTGCAACAATCAAGTTAATGACCATACCTGACCAATCACCCTTGTAAAACCCATGATGCAGTGTTCAACATGATTATGTTTGGATAGCATTTACAAACTAATCCTGCTTTTATGAAGTATTATATTGGCAACCAATTTATGACATTCAGTATGCATTTCCATGTACCGAGAGCTATGCATATTAATACATAAAACCCTGAAATTTGTAGACAGAATTCAACACTGTGATTCGAACTGAATTCAGCTATTTTTGATGGTGAACTTCATTTTCTTTTCTTTTATTTCTTAAGTGTCTGACTGAAACTTGTTTCATGCTATTGCTTTCAGATAGAGCTGCACTTCAATTTGCAATGAATATTTCCTCTTCAACAATGCTTCATTTCTTCAATAGTCCCTCTGTCTTTTATTCCATGATTTAAAATTGAAAGATGTCAGAAAAGATGTTTCCAGGGTTGAACGTTTTGAGCTATAGAAAGAGACTATTTTCCCTGAAACATCAGAGATTGAGGGGTGACCTTATAGAAGTTTATAAAATCTTGGGGGGGTGGGCATGGATAGGGTGAATTGCTAACATTTTTTCTTCCAGGTTAGGGAGTCCAAAACCAAACTATAGATTTAAGGTGAAGGGGGAAGATTTAAAAGGGACCTAAGGAGCAAATGTTTTGCATAGAGGGTGGTGCTTGTATGGAATGGCCTGCCTGAGGAAGCAGTGGAGGCTGGTACAATTACAACATTGACCCTCTTCTTTTCTCAAAAGCATGAAAACCATCACAGTTCTACCCCTCTTTAGTTCTGAAGAAGAATTGAATAGAACTTGAGATGTTAATTCACTGCCTCTCTTTGGAGATGCTGCCAGATTCACTGTGCTTTTCCAGCCTTCTCTGTTTTAATTTCAGATTTTCAGAGTCATCAACAGTTTGCTTCCATTAAACTAAGCTTTTCACTGTGCCTCGGTACTCGTGCCAATAAATTCAATTCAATTCAATTAACCCAAAAAGACCTAAAAAGAGAGCTCAGAAGAGTCAGGAGGAGACATGAGAAGTTGTTGGCGGATAGGATCAGGGTTAACCCTAAGGCTTTCCATAGGTATGTCAGGAATAAAAAAATGACGAGAGTTAAATTAGGGCCAATCAAGGATAATAGTGGGAAATTGTGTGTGGAGTCAGAGGAGATAGGGGAAGCACTAAATAAATATTTTCGACAGTGTTCACTATAGAAAATGAAAATGTTGGCAAGGAAGATACAGAGATACTTGCATCTAGACTAGAAGAGATTGAGGTTCACAAGGAAAAGATATTAGAAATACTGCAGAGTGTGAAAATAGACAAGTCCCTGGGCCGGATGGGATCTATCCTAGGATCCTCTGGGAAGCAAGGGAAGAGATTGCCAAGCCTTTGGCCTTGATCTTCAAATCATCATTGTCTAGCAATAGTGCCTGAGGACTGAAGGATAGCAAATGTAGTTCCCTTGTTCAAAAAGGGTAGTAGAGACAACCCTGGTAATTACAGACCTGTGAGTCTCACTTCAGTTGTTGGTAAAGTCTTGAAAATGCTTATAAGAGATAGGATTTATAAACATCTAGAAAAGAATAATCTGATTAGGGACAGTCAGCGTGGTATTGTGAAGGGTAGGTCTTCCTAACAAATCTTACTGAGTTTTTTTGGCAAAGTGACCAAACAGGTAGATGAGAGTAAACCAGTTGATGTGGTGTATATGGATTTTAGTAAGGTGTTCGATAAGGTTCCCCACAGTAGGCTATTATACAAAATGCAGAGGAATGGGATTGTGGGAGATATAGAAGGTTGGATCAGTAATTGGCTTGCTGAAAGAAAACAGAGGGTTGTAGTTGATGGAACATGTTCATCTTGGTGTCCAGTTACTAGCAGTGTACCGCAAGGGTCAGTGTTGGGTCCACTGCTGTTCGTCATTTTAATAAATGACCTGGATGAGGGCTTAGAAGGGTGGGTTAGTTAATTTGCGGATGACACTAAGTTTGGTGGAGTTATGGATAGTGATGAAGGATGTAGTAGATTGCAGAGAGACATAGGTAGGATGCAGAGCTGGGCTGAGAGGTGGCAAATGGAATTTAATGTGGACAAGTGTGAGGTAATACACTTTGGCCAGAGTAATCGAAATGCAAAGTACTGGGCTAATGGTAGGATTCTTGGGAGTGCAGATGAGCAGAGAGATCTCAGTGTCCATGTACACAGATCCCTGAAAGTTGCCACCCAGATTGACAGGGTTGTTAAGAAGGCATACAGTGTTTTGGCCCTTATTAATAGAGGGATTGAGTTCCGGAACCATGAGGTTATGCTGCAGCTGTACAAAACTCTGGTACGGCCACACTCGGAATATTGTGTAAAGTTCTGGTCACCGCATTATAAGAAGGATGTGGAATCTTTGGAAAGGGTGCAAAGGAGATTTACTAGGATGTTACCTGGTATGGAAGGAATGTCTTACGAGGAAAGGCTGATGGCCTTGAGGCTGTTCTCATTACAGAGAAGAAGGTTGAGAGGTGACTTAATAGAGACATGCAAGATAATCAGAGGGTTAGATAGAGTGGACAGGGAGAACCTTTTTCCAAGTATGAGAACGGCAAACACGAGGGGACACAACTTTAAAGTGAGGGGAGATAGGTATAAGACAGATGTCAGAGGTAGTTTCTTTACTCAGAGAGTAGTAAGGGTATGAAATGCTTTGCCTGCAACGGTAGTAGATTCGCCAAGTTTAAGTGCATTTAAGTTGTCATTGGACAGGCAAGTGGATGTACATGGAATAGTGTAGGTGGGATGGGCTTCAGATTAGTATGGCAGGGCGGCACAACATCGAGGGCCGAAGGGCCTGTACTGCGCTGTAATGTTTTATGTTCCATGTTTTAATTCAATTCAATTCAATTCAATTCAATTCAATTCAATTCAAATGAGGGGATCAAGCCTGGTTCAATAAAGAGTGAAGGAGAAAGTGAGGTCTGCAGATGTTTGGAGATCAGAGCTGAAAATGTGTTGCTGGAAAAGCGCAGCAGGTCAGTCAGCATTCAAGGAACAGGAGATTCGACGTTTCGGGCATAAGCCCTTCTTCAGGAATGAGGAAAGTGTGTCCAGCAGGCTAAAAGGTAGGGAGGAGGGACTTGGGGGAGGGGGGATGGAGATGTGATACCTATCGCATCTCCATCGCCCCTCCCCCAAGTCCCTCCTCCCTGCCTTTTATCTTAGCCTGCTTGACACACTTTCCTCATTCCTGAAGAAGGGCGTATGCCCGAAATGTCGAATCTCCTGTTCCTTGGATGCTCAATAAAGAGTGAAGAAGATCATAACGGAACCATACAGATTTAAAAATAGGCTGCCAGCTTGGTAAAGCACCATCACCAGAATGATTACATGCCATACAGCAGAGGCGACATACTTAGACCAGAGTGCTCTCATATGTAAAGAATCAGATCTAACCTCTCTGGTCATACTATTTACAATTGTGAATGATGGTAGTTTTTAAACAACAACTAAATGAAGGATGCTTCACAAATAAGCCCTTCTCTCTTAATGATGGAGAAACTGAGCATATTAATGCAAAGGACGTGGCTGAAACAATTCTGTTCATCTTCAGGCAGAAGTGCCCAGTGGATGATCCATTCCACCTTTCTGCTGAGATGTCAAAACTTCGCAGAAACCAACCTTGAGCCAATTGATTGATTCCACGTGACGTTAAACAATGGCTGAAGACAGCCAATGGAACAAAAACCTCCTGACAAGATATCAGTCATAGCTCTGAAGAGTTGTCTTGTAGACCTAGATGTACTCTACCCACGGCGATCTAGTACAGAGAGAAAATTGTCATCAACCCAATGTTGGGATAAATTGCTTCACTATATCCTTGTCACAAAAGAAGAACAAGTCCAACCTAATCAATTACTACCTCAATTGCCCTCTCACAATCATCAGCAAAATAATAGCAAGTCTCATCAACAGTATTATTAAGCTACATTTACTCAAAAATAACCTGCTTACTACTGCCAAGTTTGGGTTGTGCCAAGGGCAGTCTCCAGCTCATGACCTTACTCCAGCCTTGGTGCAGACATGGACAAAGAGATTTTCTCCAGAGGTAAGGTGAAATTGACTGCTCTCAATCTCAGGGTAGCATTTGACCGAGAGTAACATAAAGAGCTAGAGTAAACTTGAAGTCAATTGGGTAAACTGTCAATGGATGGAGTCTGACAAAAAGGAAAATGGCTGTGATTGTTGGAGATAAGTATATTAGCTTCAAGTCATTACCGAAGGAGAGTCGAGAGTGTGTCGCTGGAAAAGCACAGCAGATCAGGCAGTATCCAAACAGCAGGCGAATTGACATTTCGAGCAAAAGCACATAAAGGGCTTTTGCCCAAAACATCGATTCTCCTACTCCTCGGATGCTGTCTGACCAGCTCTGCTTTTCCAGCAACAAGCTCTCAACTCTGATCTCCAGCATCTGCAGTCCTCACTAGCTCCATTACTGAAGGAGATCCTCATGTCCATCAATACTATGATAAGGCTAGATTTGGAATGTTTGTTGATGATTGCGCAATGGCCAGCACCATTGACAACTCTCAAGTATTGAAGCAGTCCAGGCCCCATTCAGCAGATCCTGGACAAGTCTCAGATTTCGGTTAATACGTGGCAAGTACCATTCATACAATCAAGTGCTCTGCAAAGACCATCACACCAGTCTAATATTGCAATTCTGTGTTATGTTTAGAAACAAACTATAAAGTTTATATTCTCCAGGACAGGACATCTTGAAATGTAGTAAAAGTGTGAATGCTGCAATTATTCTCTCACGAGATTGCTTATCATGCACAAAGTATCCATCCACCTGCCCATTCTTGCATGTCTGCAGTTAAGGTTCAAGAGTCAGGACTCTTTACTGTCAAAATTCCCACATGATTATACATCAGTCTATGAACAGACTAGTTATCTCAGCCTGAACACAGTCAATCTATGACAAAAGTTTGTCAATCCTGTACAAATTCCAAAGCACAGGATGAAGGTATAGGATCCAAAATCACCAGAAATTTGGGATGTGTCTTATCATTTAGGTGGAATAATTACAATCCACTTGAAAACATTATGCACAATAGCAAAGGTCTCCTTTTGTCAGATCTTTGTCCAATGAGTCTTAATGGACTCGTTCCTGATAATTCCTGATAATGTGATAATTCCTGACAACTACTGTGCACTTTTCTTTTGTTTTCATGTATGTCTTCTGTTAAACTATTTTCATAGATACTTAAATCCGCATACTGTCTGTCAGTGCAGAGCATTATTGATGGCACATATGGGTCATACTATCTTTACTCCAAATGCCACCCACTTCCTGAACAAACAAAATCATTATCCATTGATTTTTCTCCTCAGCAATATGCGTACGTTTTGCTAATTTCTGAGAGATAGATGCGTCAGTGCAAAATGACATTTCTGATTTATGCTTGCTTTCAATGCATCGCTATGTTAGTGAGTGGAGGAAAATATTCTATAGGTCATGCTGCAACTGAAATCGAAAGAGCAAAAGTGCTTCTTGTTCCCATCCCTCTCCTCTACTGGTCACAATAAATTTCACATTTAATTAGCTTGTAGATATGACCAATCATACAGATCTCAGACTGCAGGTTTAGTATTAAGAAGTTAACACAACTGGTTCATTGCCAAAAATAAAGTGATTTAAATAAAGATCCAAATACATATATATATGTGTATATATATATATATATATATATATACACACACACACATACATACATATATATATATATATATTATGCTGAGCAGAATGAAACAATGGGCTATTACTTCTCTGGCAGGTCTCAAATTCAATCGCATTGTGTTGAAAAATATAATATTCTTATGCCATTCCCAAGTTGGGCTATTTGCATCTCTCAGACAATCATGGAAACCGTCTGGTTTCATCCAAGCTTGCTGTCTCTTGCGCTACTCGAAATGTTACTGTTGATTCCAATGCCTTTTCCTTAGCAATGTTTCCTTTGTTTGAAAGTTCAGGCTATTTTTATATGTGCCCACATAAATTTTTTAAATTAATGCTTGGATTGCATGTCTTCATCCACATTGCGATACAACCTTTTCAAAGCAAGCGTGCTTTCAGAGATATATTCGATGGACAGGCCAGTGTGAAATAAGAACCTGTTGCTTTGAGTCTTCCAAAATGCAATGGGGTGACACGTGTCAGAGGCTTGACACTGCCTTTTTAACTTCAGTAGCTATCATTACAAATTGTCAATGAAACTTTCATGACTTTTACTGTAATAAAATCAAATAACAAAATTGAGCATTAAATTCCGTCCAGATGTAGCACACTGTCTGTCCAGATCCTGATATTTCACCAGTTTACAATTATTGCCTTGCAAGATTGTAACGTTCAGTGGATTAATCTTCGTCAGCACCTCAGTGCAGTATGAGTTTCTGTCATCGATTTGATGCACAGGTCGAATTGAAATCCAATAATCCTAGCCCAAGCCTTACCATCCACCTGTCTCTACATGACACAACTTTGCAGTGGCAGAGATTTTTAGTCTGTTTATTAAAACAAAATTAAATTTAAATAGGACTGAGAGGTCTCCAGGGGTCAGCGTCACCGCTATTGAGCTGTTAAGTTATATGAGCTTCAGAAAAGACTCCTGCAACCGATAGTTTATGCTGGTAGTGAGAGAGAGGGGTTAACTCATTAAAGTCAAGAAAAGAATTGTGTGTTTGTCTTCTGCACAAATGCTCAGAAAGAATGGGTAAGGATTAGGAGATTTTCAGAAACTGTTCAAATGGTCTTTGATCGTCTGCTATCATTGGTTAAGATTTATCACCTATTAATTAGTTGCAGTACAGCAGTGCACAATCAGGAGCAAAACAATTTAAGCAATCCTCAATATTAAATGAAAGTTCATCAGGCTAAAGGATTTGTAGCACTATTTCTGTCCTAATAAATCATTCAGTCACATTTCAATAAGTGTATACCCATCACATTAAAGGTAAATGTGGAATTTTTATCTCTTTCCATTAATGCAAAATGAATCATATTGTTAATCTGTATTATTTCCCATGCTGGTTATTGTGGCCAGAATCTGCCACAATTGTTCAGCCGGTTTTCAGTTTCCCAATACCCTGATGATGGTTTCCTTTAATGTAATTTCCCCTTTAATTATTCTTTGATATTCTGGGCTCTTAGATCAATATTCCGGGATCTTCTTTGATCGATGTTCTCTGTCCTGGATTGAGGCAAGTTCTCTGAATGAACACTCTAAGCCTAAAAATATCAAATTTGTTTTTTTTTATCTAACACATTTCCAGATTTGACAGTGAGCCTTCTCCATAATAAGCACTCAAGAAAGGTTCTCACTTTATGTCTGCAAACTCACTTTTTGTT
This sequence comes from Hemiscyllium ocellatum, assembly GCF_020745735.1. Classification (NCBI taxonomy): domain Eukaryota; kingdom Metazoa; phylum Chordata; class Chondrichthyes; order Orectolobiformes; family Hemiscylliidae; genus Hemiscyllium; species Hemiscyllium ocellatum. The sequence goes on along the minus strand of NC_083415.1, from coordinate 13,371,940 downwards.
CCTGCATGAATTGCTGCATTTCTCATCATACAGAAAAACATATCTCTGCCACAGGAGTGGCAAAATTTTAAATGAATTGAAGCCAGAGGAAGCAAACTAAGAATATAACAATCTGATTTCCATTCAGTGCTATCCTAATTGTATTTGCTTATGCTGGGAGCTTTGTACTTGAATTGTCAAGACCATTGCTACTGGGAAAATGGACTGTAAGAAAACTTCAGCATAGCAATGTCAATGAACATCATCTCTAGTGATACTTTCTGAACTGTCTTTGTCCCTTTGCTGAATTGGGAAAAGTCAAGGCATTGAGAAGTTAAAGCATGCTTCAAGGAAAGTAGACTACGTTTGACATTAGTTCGCCTGACAAAGAAGAAATAATTTACATTCATTATCTGTCCTCACTGAGACTAAATGGATTACGTTGTAAGTATGCAAATATAGCAAGTCAGTTACAAGCAGATATGCCTCTTAAACAGGAAGTTAATGAATGACCAGGTTATTGCTTTTGGAGAATTGACTGTGGGAGGAATGTTGGTAAACATTATGTGTTAAACTTGTGCTTCTTTGAAGAATACCACAGTTTTGGCAGATGAGCTTTGATTTAATATTTTTAACTCAAATGCTTCTCTTTTGGCTCCCACAGTAATACTCTGAAGTGTCAGTTTAGATTACAGTATTATATCCACACTGAAATTTGTATCTACAATCTCCAGACGTTTGAATGCCTAACATCTAAGGCAAGCTAGTATTAAACAATTTTTTTATCAGGAGGAGGAAGTGCTGGATGTCTTGGAATGCATATAGGTGGATAAAACCCCAGGACCTGATCAGGTGCACCCTCGAACTCTGTGGGAAGCTAGAGAAGTGATTGCTGGGTCTCTTGCTGAGATATTTGTAGCATTGGTAGTCACAGGTGAGGTGCTGGAAGACTGGAGGTTGGCTAATGTGATGCCACTGTTTAAGAGGGGTGGGAAGAACAAGCTAGGGAACTACAGACTAGTGAACCTGATGTCGGTGGTGGGCAAGTTGTTGGAGGGAATCCTGAGGGACAGGATGGACATGTATTTGGAAAGGCAAGGACTGATTAGTGATAGTCAACATGGCTTTGTGCATGGGAAATCATGTCTTACAAACTTGATTGAGTTTTTTGAAGAAGTAACAAAGAGGATTGATGAGGGCAGAGCAATAGATGTGATCGATATGGATTTCGATAGAAGTACACGCAGAAAGCAAAATAAATAGTGAGAGAATGTTTTCAGAGAAGAAAGGAAAAGTAGGAGGCCATGTTTCTGGGTCGGATAAAGTCCTAATGTTGAAGATGTGAGACATACCAAAAACATTAAATTAGTAAACTTGGAAAGAAAAAGGGACAGTGTTCCAAAAAGTTTGAAGTCGTGACTGTGTATATCAAAATACCATGTGTTTACATTGTAAAATATGTAAACATAACAGAATTGAAGGGAGATAATAGTGTACTGTTGATTGTGATTGTCACCTTGCTATTCTTGTGAAAACATTTTGAGTGGAGATCAGGAGATTAAACAAAGCAGAATTAGATAGTGATGTTAGGAAAACAGGCAGGGGAATGGTATAAGTCACAGCAGAGATTGCCCAGCGGTGCATTGAGAAGGAGTTGGGAATTCAGAGAAATTGTTGTGAGCATAAAAAAAATTAGAATTAGATGTATTGTCACATGTACTCAAGCACAAAGTAGAGGAGTACAGTGAAATATGGTGTCACAATGTGCCATCTTAGATACAAAGTACCTAGGTACAAATCTAAGGTACTGAAATAGATTTGGGGCAAAAATATAGAAATAAAGGCAAAAGCTAAAAGTTCCTCTAAGTATAAATTGGGAAGATAAAGAAATAATGTTAAAGATGAACATTGCAGTCTTTCTATGACACCACCAACCTCTGGCTGTCCCAGTCTGGGTCCTCAGCTGCTGCAGTGACACAGCTGTCCTCACAAGCTAAGGTAGGTTCAAGACAATGATAACCAATTAAAAAAGAAAAGGGAATAAAAGAGAAGTGAATGGAAAGGATGAGCCCCAGGCTCAGATGCTCCTTACTCCACACCGCCTTATTGAAAGAAGTAAAGAAGTAGTTAATTAAATGGTAGCTCCACTCAGGGCTTAAAGGAGGAATTTAATTGTGAAGGATGACGAAAGGGCTGAAATATTAAATAAATGTTACACTGTGGATGAGAATGTGAAGGTAGATTTGTTAAGAGTATAGAAAATAACTGGAGATGATTATGAAAAGGAAACTAAATCAATAAAATTGGCTGTTTACAAATTCAGTAAATTATCAATTCCTTTCATGTGCTTCCTAAATTTTTGAAAGAAGTTAGTTAGAGAAGACATGTCAGCAACTCAGACTATTATATCTCAAAGCTGCTTAAACATTCTCAATGTGCTGTGGAACCGGAGACCAGCTAAGGTAACAACTCTGCAAAACAAAGATGGGATGGATTTTCCAAGCATTGGTAATCTCTCGCAGGACAGCATTTTGCCTTTTGGTTTTTTTATATGAAAGGAGAGAGCTCAGCATTTCTGACAGGAAATGCCAATCAGGAATTATTTAAAAATGTGAGGACGTACTTCTATTCTGACAGTTCTTTGCTGGTGCTGATATAGATATCCAGTCCAGCAAAGCGCAGGGCAGGGTGGCTGTTGTGTTCTTGGGGAGGCTGATTGGGCCTGTAGCAGTGGAAGACGAGGCTGGAGACAGATTGGATCCAGAGTGGAGCAAGGGGGAATAATGGGAAGGGGTGGGGTGTGTGACTGGGACAGGGGAAAGATTGGGACCAAAACAAGGAAAAGAATCAAAGATTTGAAGCTGAGGAAATGGGAGCAGGTCTGGAGTAGGGGGGATGGGATGTGGGTTTGGAGCAGGGGCAGGGAAGTGCAGATCCAGAGCTGTGGCAGGAGGGTTTTATTGAAGCAGGGGAAAGGTTTTGGGTCCAGCGAGGGGCATGAGTAAAAGGTGATGGCCCCAGGGAGAGAAGGAAATATCAGATAAGGCTTTTTTGTGCTGTAAATCATTTGAAGGCGATTAGTTTGGAGGAGATTAGTGTGAGATGAATATGGGGTTAGGTGAATAGTTCGTCACTAAACAGAATATGTATTTATTAGTCTATATGTTCCTATTTTACTTAATTTAAATCAACCCTCCAAATTCATAGAATCCATGGTGTGCAAAACAGGCCATTTAACCAATCAAGCCCACATCAACCCACTGAAGAGGATCTCACCCTGACCAGCCCCCCATGCCTGTAACCCTGCATTTCCCATGGCTAACTTACATAACCCACTCATCCCTAGTGTGACAATGCCTGATTTTAGGAGGTTATTATGTTCTTTTTTTGAAGAAAGGTTTTAAGGCAGAGGCACCAAACAGTCGACCAAAACCACTCAAGTAAAAAAATTGCGAAGCCTTGTTTTTTCTTAAATTGGAACAATAGAGGCAGCTTGACTGGATGTGGACTGCTCTCACCAACGAGGCTTTCTAGTTTTATTTTAATTTTAGGTTTGGCTTTAAGCAGTTGCTGTTGTTTGCTTGAAGAAGTCAAAGCTATCATTTCCCTCTCTCAGTTACAGCTAGAAGCTGAGATTTCTCTCTGCTGTTGGGTTACCTGTGAGAAAAATCTATTTTTCAGAATTTGCTTTTTTGCCCAGGAGTATGTTTATAGGATATTACAATATTAAAACAATTGATTGGTAATTGTTATTAAAACCATTATTCTGTTACATTTTCCAGGATAGTTGTTACTCTAAATTCCTCTTTCTTTGGTTGCATCTTTACTATAATAAGTTGTGTTTTGCTTAACATCAAGCAGTTTGACCAGCTTCTGGAACACAACACTTCACAATTGACTTTAAAATAAGAAATGGTTAGGGTCTAGGCTACTTTCTTAATATATTTGAGAGGGTCTGGTCCATAACAGTGGACACTGCAAAGGAATTTAGCATGGCCAATCCCCCTAATCTGCACATTTTCAGACTGTGAGAGGAAACTGGAACATGTGATGGAAACCCACACAGACTCAGGGAAAATGTGCAAACTCCACACAGATAATCGACTGAGGGTAGAATCAAACCTGAGTCCTTGGCACTGTGAAGCAGCAATGCTACCCACTGTGCCACCGTATAACCTAAAACATTATTAGATCTACTAAGCCCTAACCCTTTGTGTGTTATAAGGCCACTAGGAACCCTTTCATCCTTATCAAGGGGAGTGCTAATCTCCTGTCCTTTTGTGCAGCAGACAATTCTCTCATTTAAGTGGTTATTTTTGGAGAGTTCCCAGTGTGAAGGAAATGTACAGTGGAATCGTCAATGCCCTGGGCAATTATTTCCAAGTCTGTTATGATGGGGATTCTGCAGACTCTTCACACAGATATCCCATCTACACTGGGATTATAACCATGTGGTCATCAGAAAATCAGGGTCATGAGGAGGACAATATAGACACCATAAGCAAGAACTCGTCAGTCAGTTCAACATGAATTGTGGCAAACTCTTGAAATTCATAATGCACAGTAAGTGACTTTTTAGAGATGAATTTGTTACATAAATCAGCAAGAATTTGTGAAAGTCATGATTGAAAAGTGTAACTGAGTTTCTTGAAGAATTGAATTAAAATGCGGTAAAGGGCATGCATTCATAGAAGACATTCAATAAGGTGGCTCACAAAAGGCTTAATAGGTAATTTTAGGAGTCTGCATTAAAAGTAAATTTGTTAAAATGAATAGATCTTTGGTTTCACATGAAAAACTTTGTATCAATTGACATTATTCAGGTTAGAGGCAGTTTGGGACTGGTGTACTGGGGATTGGTTTCTTTTCTCAATTCTTGGAATTTAATTTCAATTATTAAGTCTAGAATATAACTTTATTACCAATAATGTGACCGTGAAACTATCATTGTTATTTGTAAAAACTATCTGGCTCACCGCTGTAACTTAAGAAAGAAATTTGCTATTCTTACCAAGTTTGGTCAACACACAACTCCAAACAGCAGCAATATAGTTGACTCTTTATTGCCATCTAAAAAGGCTGAGGAAACTCCACTCAGCTTAATAGTAATTAGGAATGAATAACAAATGCTGCCCTTGTCATTGACGAGCAAGAAGGAGTCAAGGACTCCACTTCTGTTCTTGGTATAGAGAAACATAGAATCATACAAACATAGAAGGTAGGATCAAGATGAAGCTATTGAGCCCCTCGAGCCTGCTCTCCCATTTATCACGATCATGGCTGATCATCCAACTCTATAGCCTAATCCTGCTTTCTCCCATAACCTTTGATCCCATTCACCCAAAGTGCATTAGCTAGCTGCCTTTTGACATATTCAATGTTTTGGCATTAACTATTTACTATGGTAATGAATTCCACAGGCTCAGTACTCTTTGAGTGAAGAAATATCTCCTCCTCTCCATCCTAAATGGTCTGCCCCAAATTCTCAGACTGTGACCCCTGGACACACTCACTATCAGGAGCATCCTACCTGCATCTACCCTGTCTAGTCCCCCGTTACAATATTACAAGTCTCAATGAGATCCCCCTCATTCATCTGAACTCCAGCAAAAACAAACCTAACCTAGTCAATCTCTCCTCCTATGTTAGTCCCTCCATTCCCAGAATCAGCCTGGTAAACCTTCACTGCACCCCCTCAAGAGCATGAGCATCTTCCTCAGAAAAGGAGACCAAAAGTGCACACAATATTTCAGGGGTGGCCTCACCAAGGCCCTGTATAACTGCGATAACACACACCTCTTGAAATGAAGGCCAACATACCATTTGACTTCTTTACTGACTGCTGCATCTGCATGTTTACCTTCCACAACTGATCCCACTGTGCACTTCCCTTTCCCAATTTACAGCCATTCGGGTAGTAATCTGCTTTCTTGTTTTTGCTTACAAAATAAATAACTTCAAATTTATCCAAATTATACTGCATCTGCCATTGACTTTCCCCACATACCCAACCTTTCTGGATCATGCTGAAAGATCTCTGGATCCTCTTCACAGTTCACCCTCCCACCCAATTTGGTATCATCTTCAAACTTTGAGATTTTACATTTTGTTCCCTCATCCAAATCATTGCGATATATTGTGAATAGCTGGGGTCCCAGCACCAATCCCTGTGGCGCCCCACTAGTTACTGCCTGCCAATTTGAAAATGACCCATTAATTCCTACTCTTTGTTTCATGTCTATTAGCCAACTTTCTATTCATCACATTATGTTTCCTCCAATCTCATGCATTTTAATCTTGAACAATAATGTCTAATGCAAGACTTTGTCAAATGCTTTCTGAAAGTTCAAATATACCACATCGACTGGCTCCCCCTTGTCAACTCTACTAATCACACCTTCATAGAATTCCAACAGATTTGTTAAGCATAGTTTCCCCTTTGTAAATCTAGGCTGACTTTGTCTGATCCTGACACTTCTTTCTAAATGTTCCACTCTAAAGTCTTTGATAATGGATTTGAGAATTTTTCCCGTTACCGATATTATGGTTATTAGTCAATAATTTCTTGATTTCTCTCTACTTCCATTTTTGAATATTGGAGTAACATGAGCTATTTTCCAATCTACAGGGACTGTTCCAGAGTCTATAGAATCCTGGAAGATGAACACCAATGCATCTATTATTTCTAGAGCCACTTCCTACATCTGGGGTGTAGATTAACAGACTCTGGACATTTTTCTGCTTTCAATCCCATCAATTTTCCCAGCACCATTTCTCTACTGATATTGATCATCCTCAGTTCTTCCCTCTCACTACATCTTGCATTCTCCAACATTTCTGGTATCTAATTTGTTTCCTCTTTTGTAAAGACAGAACCCAAGTATGTATTCAGTTGCTCAGCCATTTCTCTGTCCTGGATTAAACATTCCCCTGCTTCTTTATCTTCACCAATCTCTTTCTCTTCATGTACCTGTAGAAATTCTTAGTAGCAGTTTTATGTGCCCTGCACGTTTATATTCACACTGTATTTTCTCCTTGTTAATCAACCCCTTGGTCCTTCTTTGCTGAATTCTAAACTGCTCCTAATCCTCAGAGCCTATATAGATAATTTATACTTGAAAATAGCAAATGCAATGCCAATGTAAAGCAAAACGTATTGGCAAACACAATGGAGATCTGTAGAAAACTTCAAGGTACATGTACAGGTTTGTAGAATTGATAAGTACAATTTAATGTGTGAGATGTTTGATTTTAGAAAGGAAACAAAGATTGCAAGTTTTCAGTCTCTGGATGGTCATTGAAGACTGTGGATGAACTGAGAAACCCAGGGATATATAATTGTTGTCCATTGAAAAAAAACAACACAACACTTTAACACTGCCATGTATTCTCTTGCGCCCAGTTGAGTCAAGAGAAAGACCCTCACTTCTTCAAGGATTCTTTGGTATTAAACCAATAGGTCAGGTTGGCTTGTGTGCTCAAGCTCTCCAGGATAGGACTAGAACCTACAGTATTTTTATCCAGACCCTCACACTTAGAGGCAGATCGGACTGTTTTGGATCACAATCAGGTTAGGCCAGTAACAGGCAGCCATTATTATAGCACATTTAGGTCTTCCAGAACAACTGAGACAGCTTTCTTATTCAGCACTTTGCAAAACCACGACCACTTCAGTCTCGCAGGACAAGGGCAGCAGATACATGGGGACATCATCACCTGCAAGCCACTTACCATCCTCACTTACAAACATATTACCTGGTTGCCACCCAGGTAAATAGTGCTGTGAAGAAGGCATATGGCGTACTGGCTTTTATTGGTAGAGGAATTGAGTTCCGGAGTCCTGAGGTCATGGTGCAGTTGTATAAGACTCTGGTGCGGCCGCATCTGGAGTATTGTGTGCAGTTTTGGTTGCCATACTATAGGAAGGATGTGGAGGCACTGGAACGGGTGCAAAGGAGGTTTATCAGGATGTTGCCTGGTATGGTAGGAAGATCGTATGAGGAAAGGCTGAGTCACTTGGGGCTGTTTTCATTGGAGAAAAGAAGGTTTAGGGGTGACTTGATAGAGGTGTACAAGATGATTAGGGGTTTAGATAGGGTTGACAATGAGAACCTTTTTCCACGTATGGAGTCAGCTATTACGAGGGGGCATAGCTTTAAATTAAGGGGAGGTAAGTATAGGACAGATGTTAGGGGTAGATGCTTTACTCAGTGAGTCGTGAGTTCATGGAATGCCCTGCCAGTAGCAGTGATGGACTCTCCCTCTTTATGGGCATTTAACGGGCATTGGATAGGCATATGGAGGATAATGGGCTAGTGTAGGTTAGGTGGGCTTGGATCTGCGCAACATCGAGGGCCAAAGGCCCTGTACTGCGCTGTATTTTTCTATGTTCTATGTTCTATGTCCTACTGGCCTTTGACTGTCACTCGGTCAAAATCCTAGAATTCCTCCCAAAGGGCATTGTGGATCAACTTAAAGCACATGGACTTCAGTGGTCCATATCACCATCTCAAGGGCAACTAGAGACCGGCATTAAAAATGCTGGGCAGCCAGTGATGCCCAAGTTCCAAAAGTGAATAAAAAAAAGATAATTGACTTTCTGGTTCCAGTTCCACATGTAGTTTTAAGGTATAGGATTGTGCCAACTTGCTCTGGAGAGCATCTGGTCCACTAAAATGATGTGAGCCTGCACAGTTGGAATTAAGTTATACTGGGGAGCACCATTCATGTGCGACTGCCTGGCTACAGCCCCCACATATGATAGATGGAGAGAATCATCAGCCTTTATTCTTGGCAGCAATCACTAAACATTCCATGTTCTGATCCAGCATGATCTGATTACTTTAACTACTTCATAGAAGAAAAACTGCATAAAGGGAGAGATGTCATCAAAATCCAATTAAATTGATGACACATTACGATAACATTTTTAAGTGAACTGTATCAAGAGCCGTCATGTTCTGATTGCTACAGTCAATTATTTCTTTGGCGATCATCCCATGGATATTTTGCCAAGTAATTTAGTTTGGGCAATTTTGTTTGTTTCTACTTTATTTATACTGAGTTTATTGAATTTTTCTCCAGTCAGTTTGCATAGGTCATTTCTGTCATTCCTTATGTCTTTACCTGTGACAACCAGTTAAATATGTGCTCATTGTCCTCCTTAACTACAAAAATATTGAAGAACTTGTTAACACTGTCAAAAGTAAGAGTCCATTTCAAATCATTGGTCATTATTGATATTGTGCTGCATAATTGTATCCTTTTCATTCATTAAAACATAACCTGCATTTATACCTCAGCTTATCATCATGTTTTTGTTAACCAAAATATTGAACACTCAATTACTTTCACTGTTAGGGATATTCAAGTAACCAGCCATTTCAAGCAGAGCTTAGTCCTACAACAATACTGAGAGTAATCAGTTAGCTTATTGTGAGTGGTAATAAGATTAGGGAATGCTGAAGAAACTCATCAGGTCTGGTAGCATCTGCTATCCCTTATCCCAAATGAGGAAACATTTTTTCTTCGTCTACTTTGTCAATCTATCCTTTTTGTGCCTACTTAGTCAATCCATGGAGAGGTAATCCTATTTCTTTTTTCACATACTGCCATACCTGTTGAGTTTGTCTAGCATTCTCTGTTTTAATTTCATCGTTCCAGCATCCACTGCCTTATGCTTTTACTTCTCTGTATTGTGATGTTTGAGGCAAGGGAGGAGCTGCACATCCATTGGATCTTCCTGCTCATCTTAAAATGATGTTATTTCCCTAAAGCTCCCTCTCACCCTCTCTGTCTCTCCACCTCCATTAAGATTGTCCACAAAATTCATCTCTTTGACCAGACCAAGCTACTTTGGCTTGGATTGGGATTTTTCCATTTGATGATGAATTCCAGCAGTGAGAGAGTTTCAAACTGCCATTCTGCCAAGGCCCAAGATGAATGACCTCATGCAATCATTGCCCTTCTCACCTCATCATTGAGTGAGTTGTTGGGCACATTACTTGGCCAATTACATGGGTTATGATACATAAGTGTCGAGACCTGCCAGCTTCCAAAACTATTGTGCCATATTTAATGATTAGCTGGACAATACTTCAATATTGCAAACCAGGAACTGCTCCACACACTGAGGTGCTCACCTCTCAACTCTCACCAGATGGAACAGGACAAATCCAAGCTCACTCCCCACTTCCCGAAGAAAGATTGAGGCTCTTACACATGGAGTGATGGAGAAAAGGTCAGTGTTCTTCCCAGCTGACTGCAACAAGAAGCCACACAACCAGACTCAGCTTGCCTAGGTGACATAGACAACAGTAGAGGGAAGTACCGGCTCAACCGTGGAAAGGGATAATGTCTAAAGGTGGTTAATGATCTCCCAGCAGCATCTTCTGACTGCTACCTCACACTCACAGGGCAACTAATTCATTCTATCTCCTTTACTGTTCATGTATCTGACAAAGCCTCATTGTCTGCAAGCCTCAACATCACATGCATTACGTCCATGCAAGGTCTCACATGAAGTCATTCCCATATGAAAGACAAGGAGTCTCTTCATACACCCCAAGAATCTAAGGTATTGCAATTTCCAAACTTTGTCATGTCTTACAAGTGGTTGGCTCATTGGTTGCAGATTGCCTCATTGGTCAGAGATCCATCTACCATAACTTTGCAGACTGCAGCCAAGACAGTGCACATTAATATGAGCACACTGAGACTCAAGGTAATGTCTCAGTGTTGTGTCAGGGCCTACATTTGGACATATTCCACCAATGCCTCCACCCATTTAATGGGAGAGAGTATGGAATCAATGATGATTCTGCACATCTCAGGAGAGAAATGATATTTCCATGTCTGAGCTTTTCAATGGAGCGTAGTGCCACTCAAGGTTAAGAGATGTTCAATAGGCAGCTCCCTTGTCCACTGTCACTCAGCATAATGATCTGGAGAGCAAAGCTCCATAATGAGCTGCCTTTCACAGATTAAGTGCTGTCATAGAAGATGATCAAGTGTCTCAAGACAACATTACAGTCTCTGTGCACTCTGAAGGACTGAAGGGGCAGAGACGAAGGAACAGTCAAAAAGGAGCTCTTTCAGGATTTGTGACAACCCAGGACTACACTTGACTCAGATTTCATATGGGTAGTGCCAGATCACATCACAAGCACCAGAAGTGCACTATCTTACTGCTGTTTATTTTCCAAACAGTGACTTGGGGCAAGTTACGTGTAGCTACTTTTAATGTTGGTTCAACTGAAGATATTATTCACAAATTAACATTTATAACTGACTTTGAATCAGCAAGATACAAAGGGAAGAACAACAAACCAATAAGATGGACATATTCTTGATGCTAATTGGGGCTGCCTGCTAGGTGAGCAACTTAGATGCATAAGCAAGCAAACAATCTCTGAACACAGCTTAGTGATCCTGGAAGCAGGATATAATAAGCTGGTATTTAGCCTCTTTGAAATATTGTTGTAACCTACTGTTATTAGGCAGGCCTCCTAGTTAATAAACTGAGCCTCAATTCCAACTAAATCCTCAGAGGATTGCTCATGCTCCCATATTTCATCTGCATCCCAGACATCACACCCTGTCTCCTTGGTCAGCTGCAATTGCGAAGGGAAAACTATGTGTGGTTGGAGGATCTCCTTTCAGAGTTATACTGCAAGACCCTGCTTGAGTAGTCAAGGCACCTTCAGGAGGTCTATGGTCATTTCTTGGTGGAAGTGAACACAGAGTTGCATATTGACATCTATCTGTGCATTTCCTGCATGTGCAGGGGATAGCTCTTGTCTACAAATAGCTATCCCCTGTATGGGCGAGAGCGTTGGAACCAAACAGATAGCTATGAACATGAATCATGGGGACTTCCAGGATATCTGATTGCTTTTATGGTCACCAATTCATTTAACATTATATGAGCAGAATCCTTTCCTCGTCATATTCACTACTGGTTAGTGATAGGTTAAAGCAATATCCTGTAACCAATACTCCCCCGCACCTGAGGGAAGCTAGATATAGCCAAGTATATTCAGGCCCAGGCTATTTGAATACCATTCATCAAGATAGAGGGATAGAGAAGGGTGGACTCTGGTAAAAATGACAGTGTTCCAAATGTACTCAGGAATAGAGGATTTAGAGATCTCATAGGAGTTCCCAGTAGTATCCTGAAATGAGCAGGTTAAAAAGGTTAAGTGTAACTGTGAGCTCAATGGCCATCACAGTAGCCATCCATTCCTTGTCAGTACGTGCCCTCATACAGAAGATGGCAGGGCTCTGCATAGCTCTATATGATGGATTAGGACATCCTTAATCCCCTGCAAGATTGTTATTCGATAATTGGCCAACAACTGCAGCACATCTCATAAACCATGGTTATAATTATTTCCCTGAACACTCTTATTAGATTTTATATACAGCAACTCATAGAATCACAGAATCCCTACAGCGTGGAAGCATACCATTCAGCCCATTGAATCACACTAGTCCTCCAAAGATCATCCCATCTAGATCCACCCACCTAACCTATCCATGTTACTCTGCAATTCCCATGGCAAATCCACATACCCTGCATATCCCTGGTCATAATAGGCAATTTAACATGACCTATCCAACTAATGTGCACGTCTTTGGACTGTGGGAGGAAACCAGACCACCCAGAGGAAACTAAGAAGATGCAGGAAGAACATGGAAACTCCACACAGTCAGCCGAGGCTGGGATCAAACCTGGGTCCTTGGCATTGCGAGGCAGCAATGGTAGCCATTGAGCCACTGTGTCATCCCCAAGTGCAATTAAGTTCATTCTCAGGCATGATCTGCCTCGACTCCACATGATTGCCCCTGAGAAACCCTACAGATAATTAGTGACCAAACCCCAATGACTGATTTTGAAGCAGATCTCTGACTAATTTGGTAGTACATCTCTGACTGACCATCTCCCACTGCTCAGACTGATCTCCCAACAGCGTCCCAATTGACTTGAAATGGTTTGGGCTGCTTCCACCTGACCTCGATGACTGTGACCTTATCCCTGGACTGCACTGGCATAGTTTCTCAGGCTCACATAGGACAAACCCTAGGACTGACTGTGGCCATGCCCCTGCATTGGAATTGGACCAGCCACTTGACTGATGTGGGAATCTACCCTGAAGCATTCCTCTGCCATAAGCTACATGGGAACACCAACTGCATACCATCCTGACTTGGAAATACATTGTGCTCATTTCTTCATGGTATTGTGTATCTACCGACTCCAAATGGACTGTAGCGTTTCATGACCACCTTCTCAAGAGCATCTGGGTATACACAATTAATGCTGGCACAGCTAATGATCTCATGACTGACGCTTTAATAAAATAATTGATTTCAACTGACAGATTAGACACAACCTGAAGTAAATTATTGATTTCAATGCTTATTCAGATTTATCTTTGATCAAGAATGCTTCCTGAGAAATTTCAGTTTGGTAGAGTTCAAGCTTACCGCATTCATAAACATTCAGGTTTTTCTGTTTATGTAATTTAGATAACCAGGAGAGGAATCTGCCCAAGAACATTACCATCCCCCAAATAACCTGCTAAATTTCAATAAGCTTTTATTGTCCCACAAACATCTCCAATTTTAAACATCTGGAATTTCCCTCTTCAGAAAACCTACTTCCCAACTTGGATAACTTTATAAGATATTAAGGCTAGTTTCAATTGTATCAGAGATGACTTACTTTTGCAATTTTATGAACAGACATGAACAAGCAATAAATTTTAAAAATTGCTAAGCATATGACCATGCTAAAATTTGTAATTGTAAGTCTAATGGAATTCAGTTTAGTGTTATTTATAGCTATTCAAAAATATCTAACGACACCCAGGAATACCTAAGAGTTGCTAAGAATATTGCACCCAACAATATCTAAAAATAGACTATCTATTAATAGATAGAGGATAAGATGCCTTTTGAAAAGTATTACCTGTGGGTTTCTAATGCTGCTGAAATTTCAGTGAAAGAGCCCTATATTTTCTTTTAACTTCCCTCTTACTTTGCGGAATTGGGCGACGTCCGAGATCGAGGACGGGAAAGATTTCTGGCTGTAAGAGCTGCTCCTTTTTTCGAGGTATTTTAGGTGTTGGAGGTGATTTTCTCGAATTCCAGGAGCAGCAATGACTGTTTTATATGCAGTATCATTGTTTTGGAACTTTGGGAAAAAAAAAGGTCAAAACAGCAGCAGTTTTAAAAGGGAGAAGAGCAGACGGAAGCACATGGTGAGGACAGTGCTGGAGAGAGAGAGAGAGAGAGAAAACCTGCACAGTTACTGCCTTTGCTGTTTGAATTTGTGTTTCGCTGGACATCGGAGTGCATGTGGGAAAATTAACAGTGAAATTCACAACTAATCTTGGAGGAACTGTTGGGCAAAGTTCATAGCACAGAATCAGATAAGTTAATTGTTGTTTTAAGTCTGTCCAAGAGAAAGGCTGCAGTAGTGAGTATAGTGGGTTCTTTCTTGATTATATGTTTTTGGAGATAAGTCTCTCGATTAAACTTAAAATATAAGCCATAGCTATTAATTTAACCTGGGGCAGTGTTTGTAGAGGAATAAGACAGTGTTATTTTCTGGGTCTGTAGACTGTGAAGGAGCAAAAATGGCCTTTGCAGTGATATGTACTTCTTATCAGATGTGGGAGTTTAAAGAGAGTTTGAGGGTTACTGCGGATTATATCTGCCATAAATGCTGTTGGATGCAAATCTTATCAGATCGAGTGGATTGGTTGGAGAGACAGATAGAAGCGATGAGGAATTTGCAACAGCAACAGTATGTGATGGATGGCAGTTATAGGAAGGGGGGAAAGTCTCCGATACAGTCACATAGATGGGTTAACTCCAGGAAGGGTAAGAGAGGTAGGCAGCTAGTGCAGGAGTCTTTTGTAGATATGCCCATTTGAAACAGGTATGCTGTTTTGAAAAATGTAGGGGGTGATGGATTCTCAGGGGGACGTAGCACAAACAGCCACGTTTCTGGTATTGAGACTGGCTCTAATGCAACGAGGGTACATCAGCTTCCAAGAGATCAATTGTGTTAGGGGATTCTGTAGTCCGAGGTACAGACAGACGTTTCTGTGGCCAGCAGAGGGAAAGCAGAATGGTGTGTTGTTTCCCTGGTGCCAGAATCAAGGATGTCTCGGAGAGGGTGCAGAATGTTCTCACAGGGGAGAGGGGCCAGCAGGAGGTCATTGTCCACATTTGAACCAACGACATTGGCAGGGAAAAAGGTTGAGATTCTGAAGGGAGATTACAGAGAATTAGGCAGAAATTTAAAAAGGAGGTCCTCAACATTAGTAATATCTGGATTACTCCTACTGCTATGAGCTAGTGAGGGCAGGAATAGGAGGATAGAGAAAATGAATGCATGGCTGAGGAGCTGGTGTATGGGAGAAGGATTCACATTTTTGGATCATTGGAATCTCTTTTAGGGGAGAAGTGACCTGTACAAGAAGGATAGGTTGCACCTAAATTGGAAGGTGTCTAATATATTGGCAGGGAAATTTGCTTGAACTGCTTGGGAGCATTTAAATGAGTAAGGTGGGGGGTAGGGGGTGGGGTTGGGACCCAGGGAGGTATTGAGGAATGAGATCGATCTGAGACGGGTACAGCTGAGAACAGAAGTGAGTCAAACAGTCGGGGCAGGAAGGGACAAGGTAGGATTAATACATTAAACTGCACTTATTTCAATGCAAGAGTCCTAACAAGGATGGCAGTTGACCTCAGGGCATGGTTAGGAACATGGGACTGAGATATCATAGCAATTACAGAAACATGACTCAATGATGGGCAGGACTGGCAGCTTAATGTTCCAGGATGCAAATGCTACAGGAAAGGTAGAAAGGGAGGCAAGAGAAGACGAGAAGTGGCATTTTTGATAAGGGATAGCATTACAGCTGTGCTGAGGGAGGATATTCCTGGAAATACATCTAGGGAAGTTATTTGGGTGGAACTGAGAAATAAGAAAGGGATGATAACCTTATTGGGATTGTATTATAGACACCCCAATAGTCAGAGGGAAATTGAGAAACAAACTTGTAAGGAGATCTCAACTATCTGTAAGAGTAATAGGGTAGTTATGGTAGGGGATTTTAACTTTCCAAACATTGACTGGGACTGCCATAGTGTTAAAGGTTTAGTTGGAGAGGTATTTCTTAAGTGTGTACAAGACAATTTTCTGATTCAGTATGTGGATGTACCTACTAGAGGAGGTGCAAAACTTGACCTACTCTTGAGAAATAAGGCAGGGCAGGTGACTGAGGTGTCAGTGGGGGAGCACTTTGGGGTCAGCGACCATATTTCTATTTGTTTTAAAATAGTAATGGAAAATGATAGACCAGATGTAAAAGTGGACGTTCTAAATTGGAGAAAGGCCAATTTTGACCGTATTAGGCAAGAACTTTCGAAAGCTGATTGGGGGCAGATGTTCACAGGTAAAGGGATGGCTGGAAAATGGGAAGCCTTCAGAAATGAGATAACAAGAATCCAGAGAAAGTATATTCCTGTCAGGGTGAAAGGGAAGGCTGGTAGGTATAGGGAATGCTGGATGACTAAAGAAATTGAGGGTTTGATTAAGAAAAAGAAGGAAACATATGTCAGATATTGACAAGATAGATCGAGTGAATCCTTAGAAGAGTATAAAGGAAGTAGGATTATACTTAAGAGAGAAATCAGGAGGGCAAAATGGGGACATGAGATAGCTTTGGCAAATAGAATCCAAAGGGTTTTTCCAAATATATTAAGGACAAAAGGGTAACTAGAGAGAGAATAGGGCCCTCAATGATCAGCAAGGAGCCACAGAAAATGGGGAAGATACTAAATGAATATTTTGCATCAGTATTTACTGTGGAAAAGGATATGGAAGATATAGACTGTAGGGAAATAGATGGTGACATCTTGCGAAATGTCCAGATTGCAGAGGAGGAAGTGCTGGATGTCTTGAAATGGTTAAAGGTGGATAAATCCCCAGGACCTGATCAGGTGTACCCGAGAACTCTGTGGGAGGTTAGAGTGCTGGGCCTCTTGCTGAGATATTTGCATCAGTGATAGTCACAGGTGAGGTGCCAGAAGACTGGAGGTTGGCAAACGTGGTGCCACTGTTTAAGAATGGCAGTAAAGACAAGCCAGGGAACTATAGACCAGTGAGCCTGACCTCGGTGGTGAGCAAGTTGTTGGAGGGAATCCTGAGGGACAGGATGTACATGTGTTTGGAAAGGTAAGGACTGATTAGGGATCGTCAACATGGCTTTGTGCATGGGAAATCATGTCTCACAAACTTGATTGGGTTTTTTTGAGGAAGCAAAAAAGAAGATTGATGAGGGAAGAGCAGTAGATGTGATCTATGTGGACTTCAGTAAGGCGTTTGACAAGGTTCACCATGGGAGACTGATTAGCAAGGTTAGATCTCATGGAATACAGGGAGAACTAGTCATTTGGATACAGAACTGGCTCAAAGGTAGAAGACAGAGGGTGGTGGTGGAGGGTTGTTTTTCAGACTGGAGGCCTGTGACCAGTGGAGTGCCACAAGGATCGGTGCTGGGTCCTCGACCTTTTGTCTTTTACATAAATGATTTGGATGCGAACATAAGAGGTACTGTTAGTAAGTTTGCAGATGACACCATAGTTGGTGGCATAGTGGACAACCAAGAGGGTTACCTCAGATTACAACAGGATCTGGACCAGATGGGCCAATGAGCTGAGAAGTGGGAGATAGAGTTTAATTCAGATAAATGCGAGGTGCTGCATTTTGGGAAAGCAAATCTTAGTAGGACTTATACAGTTAATGGTAAGGCTCCAGGGAGTATTGCTGAACAAAGAAACCTTGCTCCTTGAATGGAAACAGACCCTTTGGTCCAACCCATCCATGCCTACCAGATACCCCAACCCTATCTAGTCCCACCTGCCAGCACCTGACCCACATCCCTCCAAACCCTTCGTATTCATATACCCATCTAAATGCCTCTTGACTGTTGCAATTTTACGAGCCTCCAGCACTTCCCCGGCAGCTCATTCCGTACACGTACCACCCTTTTCGTGAAAAAGTTGGCCCTTAGGTCACTTTTATATCTTTCCCCTCTCGTCCTAAACCCTCGGGTTCTGGACTCCCCGACCCCAGGGAAAAGACTTTGAATATTTATCCTATCCATGGCCCTCATAATTTGGCAAACCTCTATGAGGCCACTCCACAGCCTCCGACACTCCAGAGAAAACAGCCCCAGCTTGTTCAGCCTCTCCCTATAGCTCAGACCCTCCAATCCTGGCAACATCCTTGTAAATCATTTCTCAACACTTTCAAGTTTCACAACATCTTTCCAATAGGAAGGAGACCAGAATTGCACGCAATATTTCAACAGTGGCCTAACCAATGTCCTGTCCGGCCGCAACATGACCTCCCAACTCCTGTACTAAATACTCTGACCAATAAAGGAAAGCATACCAAACGCCTTCTTCACTATCCTACCTACCTGCGACTCCACTTTCAAGGAGCTATGAACCTGCACTCCAAGGTCCCATCCTGCTATTAGACAAGCGCAAGATCTTTGTAGCTTATTGACAAGAACAAAGGATTTTCATAAGCTGATAACATACAAATGTAAGTGTAAGGACTTGGTCCCTGATGCAACTATGTCTCAGATTACAACTGCAACTCTGACCTTATCTTCTGTTTGACCAGACTTAAAAGTTTTAAGATCTTGCTATGAACTTAGCATTTTCTTACTATTTATGGGAATTTAATAAATGCTACATGTAAAACTATTTTATATTAATATTCCTTGTCCATATTTGATCAACATATGCGTGCAAAATAACATCAAACAATCACATTTGCTTTGAAGTTTGAAAGTCAAGGACACATCCTTGCTGTCTGAAGGGCCTCTATATTCTGATTACATTGACCAATAATAAAAGTAGCTCTGTAGTCACAAATGATCATGGTATGAAACAGGAACGGAGAGGTCACCCTGTTGAGTGTTTTCTATTGGCCTCTGAATAGTTCCAGAGATACAGAGAAAAGGATTGCATAGATGATTCTGAATAGGAGCGAGGGTAACAGAGTAGTTGTTTGGGGGACTTTGACTTTCCAAATATTGACTGGATGCATTATAGTTCAAGTACTTTAGATGGGTACGTTTTTGTCCAATATGTACAGGAGGGTTTCCTGACAAAATATGTAGGAGAAAGTGAGGACTGCAGATGCTGGAGATCAGAGCTGAAAATGTGTTGCTGGAAAAGCGCAGCAGGTCAGGCAGCATCCAAGGGGCAGGAGAATCAACGTTTCGGGCATAAGCCCTTCTTGAAGAAGGGCTCATGCCCAAAACATCGGTTCTCCTGATCCTTGGATGTTGCCTGACCTGCTGCACTTTTCCAGCAACACATTTTCGGCTCTGAAAAAATATGTAGACAGACCAACAAAGGGTGAGGCCTTGTTGTATTTGGTACTGAGTAATGAACCTGGCCAGGTATTAGGTGGTAGGTGAGCACTTTGGTGATAGTGATGACAATTCGGTTATGTTTACATTAGAGAGAAGAAGGTTGAGAGGTGACATATTGAGACATATAAGATTATCAGAGGGATAGACAGGATGGACAGTCAGAGCCTTTTTCCTCAGATGGTGATAACTAGCATAAGGGGATATAAATAGACAATAGACAATAGGTGCAGGAGTAGGCCATTCAGCCCTTCGAGCCTGTACCGCCATTCAATATGATCATGGCTGATCATTCTTAATTAGTATCCTGTTCCTGCCTTATCTCCATAACCCTTGATTCCACTATCTTTGAGAGCTCTATCCAACTCTTTCTTAAATGAATCCAGAGACTGGGCCTCCACTGCCCTCTGGGGCAGAGCATTCCACACAGCCACCACTCTCTGGGTGAAGAAGTTTCTCCTCGTCTCTGTCCTAAATGGTCTACGCCGTATTTTTAAGCTGTGTCCTCTGGTTCGGCACTCACCCATTAGCGGAAACATGTTTCCTGCTGCCAGAGTGTCCAATCCTTTCATAATCTTATATGTCTCAATCAGATATCTTCTCAGTCTTCTAAACTCTAGGGTATATACGCCCAGTAGCTTCAGTCTTTCAGTGTAAGGTAATCCCGCCATTCCAGGAATTGACCTTGTGAACCTACGCTGCACTCCCTCAATAGCCAGAATGTCTTTCCTCAAATTTGGAGACCAGAACTGCGCACAGTACTCCAGGTGTGGTCTCACCAGGGCCCTGTACAGATGCAAGGGCACCTCTTTGCTTCTATATTCAATTCCTCTTGTTATGAAGGCCAGCATGCTATTAACCTTCTTCACTACCTGCTGTACCTGCATGCTTGCCTTCATTGACTGGTGTACAAGAACACCCAGATCTCTCTGTACTACCCCTTTACCTAAATTGTTTCCATTGAGGTAGTAATCTGCCTTCCTGTTCTTGCCACCAAAGTGGATAACCATACATTTATCCACATTAAACTGTATCTGCAATGCATCTGCCCACTCACCGAACTTGTCCAGGTCACCCTGTAATCTCCTAACATCCTCATCACATTTCACCCTGCCACCCAGCTTTGTATCATCAGCAAATTTGCTTATGTTATTGCTGATACCATCGTCTATATCATTAATATATATTGTAAAAGGCTGCGGTCCCAGCACGGATCCCTGCGGTACCCCACTGGTCACTGCCTGCCATTCCAAAATGGAGCCGTTTATTACTACCCTTTGTTTCCTATCAGCCAACCAATTTTCAATCCAATCTAGTACTTTGCCCCCAATACCATGCGCCCTACGTTTACTCACTAACCTCCTGTGTGGGACTTTATCAAAAGCTTTCTGAAAGTCCAGGTACACTACATCTACTGGATCTCCCTCGTCCATCTTCAGAGTTACATCCTCAAAAAATTCAAGAAGATTAGTCAAGCATGATTCCCCTTCATAAATCCATGCTTGACTCTGTCCTATCCTGTTACTACTATCCAGATGTGCCGTAATTTCATCCTTTATAATAGACTCCAGCATCTTTCCCACCACTGAGGTCAGACTAACTGGTCTATAATTTCCTGCTTTCTCTCTCCCACCATTCTTAAAAAGTGGTATAACATTAGCCACCCTCCAATCCTCAGGAGCAGACCCTGAATCTATCGAACTCTGGAAAATAATCACCAACGCATCCATAATTTCCCGAGCCACCTCCTTCAGTACCCTGGGACGTAGACCATCAGGCCCTGGAGACTTATCAACCTTCAGACCTAATATAGCTTTAAATTGAGGGGCGACAGATATGGGACAGATGTCAGAGGTAGTTTCTTTACTTAGAGGGTACTAGGTACGTGGAACATCCTGCCTGCAACAGTGGTAATTATGTCAACTTTAAGGGCTTTTAAATGATCATTGGATAATCATGTAGATGAAAATGGAATATTGTTGGTTAGATGGGCTTCAGATTAGTTCCACAGGTTGGCGCAATATTGAGGGTCAAAGAGCCTGTACTGCGCTGTGATGTTCTGTGTTCTAATTCTCAACACTCTAGGGTTACTGCAAACTAAACATTATTCATCATATTTCATCTCTTTATGTACAGTTTCAAGCATGTTTAATATTACTTATAAAATGTAGGTAAAATAGACTTTTGAACTGTCATTAAATCTCATCTTTGTGATATGCCTTTTCTAACCTACTCTTAATTTTGGTAACATGAAAAATTCAACTTTGGTTTGCGTTCGAGAATACCTTGCGATAAGTTTTAACTTTCGGATTGCCAACTATTTCAGTAGTCTCGGCAATAAGTGCACTGACTAATGACAGAAATCAGTGACATCTTGCCAGATTAGGAACATACCTCCATTTTCTTTCACTTGAACCCCCGGCCCACACTGTCGCCAACCTCTTGCTGTCCTTTTCAGATTAAATTAATGCTAATCCTTCCTCTATGGATGCTGTTAGAGCTGCTGAGCTTTTCAAGCTTTTTTATTTTTATTTTATATTTAAGTCTTGTTGGAAAGTTTTCTCCTTTCACAGAGCAATTATGAATATTAAATCAGAATCCATTTATTATGAGCACATAAATAGAAAAGGAGCAGAAATCTATCGGTTATATTTTCATTCTGTTCAGCAGTTTTACTCAAACGATTGTAATCCTACATTTGAAATACTGTTTAGCTTTCTCTCTATTCATTCTCTTCTTGTACATGTAGGGTTAAATGTTTACTGCAAATGTGCATGCTCAAGATTAAAACCAATATCACTCAAACGTTATGAACAATAATTATTGAAACAGAGTCAGATTTTTGCAATGTAAAATTAATCTTTTGTACTTTGCCATCAGTTTTCTGTCATATTATAAATTAATGAAGGCAGTGAAAAGATAAAACTTTCATGAATTTCTGAAAAGTCTGTTTAATTAGAATAGTTTATCATTTTGCCACGCAAGGAACATTCCGTAAGTTTAGGAGCAAAGCTATATTGTGAAAGCTCCATAATTAGTTTAGAATTCATATGGTAATTAATTAAATAAGGAGTCATATCTACGACCAGTGATATATCATTAGGAACAATATATATGATCTATGATATATCATTAGGAACAGCATATAATCACTTAATCTCTAAGTAGGAATGACACATGATCAGTGATATAACAATAAGAATGGCATGTATGATCAGTAATACATTAATGATTGGCTCAAGAAGGAAGTCCTCTCGTTTGATTTATTACATACAGGATGCTTACTGTGAAAAATTGGATAACAACATAAACATTTGTTGAGCCACCTTACTTGAGGTGAGTCCTTGCAGTATGAAATAACTCCACAGAGACCAGTATCCCATCATCAAGTGCACTTTTATTACAGCTGGAGAGTCCTTGACACTAATCCAGCACCCTCTAAACCAGCTCTCAGAGTTAACAGGATGGCCAAGATTCCCATCCTTATCTGTCAGCCAGGACTCCCTATTTGGATCTGATTCACAGCCCCAATCAGGGAACCCATATTCTATGAGGTCTACCTAGCTGATCTCATTACACTCGCTCCACAGTACGCAGTGCAATTATCACATGGGTGACATGTCCCAAATGTGACATGATGATTTCATTTTTTAAATTAATTCCTACAGATCTTTTGAAGAAGAAAACACATGCTGTTAGACAGCTTCTATCACTCCAGATTAGCCCAAAACACTTTGCATCTAATTAAACACATTGTGTCTCATAGTCATCGCTGCTATGTAACAACGATGTCTGCAACAGCAAATTTGAACGCAAACAGCAATAAAATGCCACAATCAAGAACTGAGGTAAGTATAAAAGTGAAATAAAACAATTCGGAAAATACTCAGTTCTCATAACAACATACCATTTCAGGTTGATAACTTTTCATCAAAACTGATGCACAAGTTCTGACAAGAAGAATATTAATTCTGTTTCTCTGTCCACATCTGCTGACAGATGCATTGGGTCGAATATCATAAAGGCATGATCAAAGTGGGCTATGGTGACAATGGCAAGATTTATGACAAAATCGCACAAGAAGCTGGTTGAGGTTCGTATTGGTGCCTTGAGCGACTTGCTGTAACTGTTATGCATTTGCCTGGCAACAAGACAAGGTTCTATCTGAGCAACAGTGAGTTGACCATTAAGACAGATTATAGCTTGTCAAATGCCTCATTAACACCTCTGTTTACCTCAGTAATGTTTTATTTAATGCGTAACCAAATATGCTAAACAAGTTAGACATAAGGAATTCTCAACATGGAAATCAGAACAGGTAACAGGTGACTTCAGTTCACTGCTGGCTTTGAGAAGTCTCCAAGTTGATCAACACCAAAGAGCATCTGGAGCATTCGTCACAATCACCCCTCATTTAATGACACCGGGGTCTGATATTTGCCCACCCCACATACTCATCATGGCACAGCTCCAATCCACTGGCAAGCCACTAAGGAAGCACAGATTTGCATTGTAAGGTGCATCGGCAAGTATGGAAAGACTGCTACTTACATGTTCTCCTAGTGTCGAACTATTCAGCACCTACCTGCTTAAATCACATGTAGGGGTAGATGATTAATGTGGCAGGTTTGGTAAGATGCAGCAAGAAATCTTGTTGGGCTTTGCGCAAGAAACCTTCCAAACACTCTGCAAAAGTTGCTTGTAGCCAAAAAATGTAAAATTCAGCCTGCTGAATATTTTGAACATTTTCTGTTTCTACAACTGTAATGAATGACTCGTTAAAGCAAAATTAGTTACTTTTTGTTATATTGGGTGAGAGTTGAATATTAGCCATGACTTTGCGGTACTCTATCTGAATTTGCACTATAGGGATGATTCAACATATATTCATCGTGATGATGCTGTGGCTTTAAGAGATATATTTTGTTCTGAATTCTTTTAAGAGAGAGATTGAATGAGAGCTGCCAAGCAGTCTGTGGTAATGAGGCCTTGGGTTGTTTTTTAAAATTGGAACAGTAGAAGCAGCCTGGATGGGTGAAGACAGCTCTCACAGATCAGGCTATCTAGTTTTTTTATTTAGCTTTTAGTTTTAGCTTTAAGCAGTTACTCTTTGAGTCTCAAGAGGACCAAAGCTGCTGGAGTTTTGAAGTAGTAGAAGCTATCTTTTCCCTTCCTCGGTTACAGCTAGAAGCTGTGATTTCTCTCTGCCGCTGGGTTACCTGTGAGTTAAATACAATTTTCAGAATTTGCCTTTTGCCAAGGGGCGTGCTTATGGGATGTTACTATAATGGAACAATTAGAGTCATAGAGATGTACAGCATGGAAACAGACCCTTCAGTCCAACCCGTCCATGTCGATCAGATATTCCAACCCAATCTAGTCCCACCTATCAGCACCCAGCCCATATCCCTCCAAACCCTTCCTATTCATACACCCGTCCAAATGCCTCTTAAATGTTGCAATTGTTAATTAGTTATAGTTACTGAATCTATTATTCCGTTAAATTTTCCAATAGAGTAGGTTATTCTAAGTTCTTCTTTCGTTTGTTTTACTTTAACTATAGGTTTTAAATAAATTGTGTGTTGCTTAATGTTGAGCAGTTTAACCAATTGAATTGCATCTGGAACGTAGATTTTTATGTTTGACTTTAAAATAAGTAAACGTTAGGGTCTAGATTATCTTCTAAAAATATTTTCGGGGGGGTCTGGTCTAGTTGAAGATACCAACCAGCCATCGTTAATACACACATGCTTTGGCATCTAGTTTTCAACTTTGCCTTTGTAGATAAAGGAAAGAATGCAGTTCTAAACAGTTCACCTCATTGTGTCCCTGGGGATCTAAACTAGGAATTGCTGCTGCTGCAAAAATAGAAACTATTTGAGGCAAACCAACTTAATGTATGAAAATCCTCAGGCAATCAGCAATTTATTTCCACAGCTACCTTTATCCTCATCAACACTTACAGCCACATGGACAGTAAAACTGTACAAGTGTAAATATAAACTGTAAGGTGTAAGGAAAAGCAGGATGTAGAACTACAGTGCTTGAGTAAAAGAGCCAGCATCAACTGGAACAGGGCAATTGGAACAGGAAGAGTGTCTCATCAAACTGAGTAAGAACAAGAAATTTGACTTGAGGGATGGTGAAAAGGGACCTGGGGGAAACGTTTTCACGCAGAGGGTGGTGCATGTAAGGAATGAGCTGCCAGAAGTAGTAGTGGAGGCTGGTACACTTACAGCATTTAAAAGACATCTGAATGGGTAAATGAATAGGAAAGATTTAGAGGGATAAGTGCCAAATATTTGCAAATAGGATAGATTAATTTAGGATAGCTGGTTGGCACTGACTGAAGGCTCTGTTTCCCTGCTGTACAACTGTAAGAATCTAAGATATAAGTAGGCAAGGATGGGCAAATGATGTACTATGTCAAAAAATGTGAAGTTGTCCATTTTGACAAGAAGAATATGAAAGAAGTATATTAACGAGGTGATAATAGATTGCATAACTCTGAGAGACAGAGACATCTGGGTATTCTTGTGCATGAATTATAAAAAGTTATATAGATATTGCAAATGATTAGGAAAGCTAATAATTTGCCACTATTTATCACAAGGGAATTTGCATATAAAAGGAAGGCGGTTATGTTTCAACTATACAGGATGTGTTGGACTGGGATGGACAAAGTCAGAAATCACATGATATCAAGTTGAACAGGTTTCTTTGAAATCATCAGATTTCGAAGGTGAAGTCAACTGATGAAGGAGCAGTGCTCGGAAAGTTTGTGACTTCAAATAAACCTGTTGGACTATAACCTGGTGTTGTATGACTTTTAACCTTGCCAATTATATTGGGCACTGGTGAGATGGCATCAGAAACACAGTGCACAGTCATTAGATTGGATTACGTACAGTGTGGAAACAGGCCCTTCGGCCCAACAAGTCCACACCGACCCACCGAAGCGCAACCCACCCAGACCCCTACATTTACCCCTTACCTAACACTAGGGGCAATTTAGCATGACCAATTCACCTAACCTGCACATTTTTGGACTGAGGAAACAGAAGCACCTGGAGGAAACCCATGCAGACACAGGGAGAATGTGCAAACTCCACACAGTCAGTCGCCTGAGGCAGGAATTGAACCCTGGTCCTTGGTGCTGTGAGGCAGCAGTGCTAACCACTGTACCACCGTGCCACCCACTATAACTTGTATTTGGAAGGATGTGAATGTGTAGGAGACAATTCAGAAAAAAGCTCATTAAACTAACAGTTGGAACTGGAGGAGTGTTATCTTGTAAGGAAAGTGGCTAGGCTTTTATCCATTGGAGTTCAGAAGAGTAAGGCAACTTGATTGAAACGTATAGAATCCTGAATGTTTTGACAAGGTGAATATGAGAGGATGTTTCCACCAAAGGGAGAATTTAGAACTTGTGGTGATTGTTTCAAAATCAGGGGCTGCTGATTTAAAATAGAGATCAGACATTTCATTTCGCTCAGTGGGTCATGAGTCTTTCCCAGAAATCTTTCCTGAAACGGTGATGGAATCAGAGACCTTGATTACTTTTATGGTGGAGGTGGACAGATTCTTGTCAAGAAAGGGGGTAAAAGGTTATCAGGAATAGTTAGTAAAGTGAATGTGGTGTTAAAATCAGACCAACATAATCCTGTAGGATAGTGGAGCAGATGTAAGGACCTGAATGGCTTGTTCCTGCTCCATATTCATAAGTTTGTACAATGTTCATTTGTTGAACTAGAATGTGAAGAAGAGTTGCAATATGATATGGAAAGGTTGAGAAAGGAAATGTGTACTCAGCAAGATGTTCAACAGTGTTTCTGTTAATTCAGGCTGAAGCAGCTGCTCAATGTTGTATTGGGGCAACAAGAGCACAGATAGGGAGAGTGCCTACTGATAGATCACTTCGGCAAACAACTGTGAGGATAATTAGCTCTGTGTAAATGCTGAAGCAACTTCAGAAGAGAGCACAGGGAATGCAGATAAACTGAAAAATTCCATAGTTCTGACTGAAATGCACTGCACCACTGTTAGCTTTATGAAAATAGCACCTCACTGCCTGTTAACATATGTCGAACAGCTGTGTGCGTGGTATAACTTGTCACGAGAAAAGGTTGAAAATTTATACGTACAAGAGGCACAATGTCTAAATGTAGACACTACTAGGTACACTACTTTAGCAAATATTGTCCAGAATTTGTGTATTTTTGTTTATTTTTACATGTTGGCTATGCCTTTAAATCTGGTTGCTGTAGATTAGGAGTTTCAAAGAAAATGAGTGGAGTTCAGATCACTGCGCTCTGTTTATTTTGATATATACACTATAGTGTAGTTCAAAGTGGTTGACTTTGTACTGTAACTTGCAGAGAGGAACGAAAGTAACTTTGAACATGCCAACATGTTACCATTTGATCTGCTGAATGGACAGCTAATTATTTTGAATCCAACTGTCAGTTAAAAATATCCAACAGGCTGTGGCGACTGGTGAAAAAGCCTTTGAAGTGTCTGGTTCTGCTTAATAATAGTTGAGTTATCGTGGTTAAGTGGGTGGAACTCTGAGAGAAAATTATGACATAGAGTCAACAGTTCCCATAGTTAGAAAGAGCAATCAGAAAGTCTTCGGTTTGGGTGAAAAGAAATCATGGTACTGTTATTTCACCTCATTAATTTATTTTAAAATTTATTATGAATATTATTATTTATTGACAAGCTGGTGGATGTCAGACCTTTTTATGAAAGTGTAACTGGATCATATTAGGCAGTTTATCTGATTGTGTGTTGTTTGATTAACAAATCGACTTACTTCTATAAACTTAGAAGTGCAGTTGATTTGATAGCTTTCACAGCTTGTGATAAATTGGTCCAATATAAAGGATTATTAAAAACTTTATTTTTGCAGCACTCTTTCACATTCTCAATTTTCCAAAGCACTTTATAGCGAATGAAGTAAATTTTGAAGTGAAGTCCCTCTTCAAATATAACAGTCAATCTGAGTACCTTGAGGTCTCACAAAATAACATTGAGATTAGCCAGGAATGCTATTTTTTAATGATATTGGTTGAGGGATAAATTAGCTGTAAGAAAGAAGCTCTACATTTTTAATTAAAATTTGTGCTTGAGGTTTGCGAGAGCTATTTAATCTGGGTGAGCATCGAGAGTTTAAATTAAATATAAAAAGTTGGTGTCTGTTGACAACCATAGGATAGGATGCAGAACAGATAGCCAACAATAAAGCACTTCAGTGTCACATAGAGTTGGAAAACTGAGTGTAACCAATAAACAGATCTGCTTTCAGCAAAGCAAAACAAAGCAAAGCATTGGGTTTAAAATATGAGAAAAATTTTCATACAAGAAGCCTTAGAAGAATACATGTCTGGTATTGAAAAGATAAGGGATTGATTTTTTAAAAAGAAGTAGTTTTTAGATGTCTTGAAAGTTTCAAGGGAACACACAAACTACTGTTGATTGACAATATTTTCCTTTGAAATGCAAAAGGTCCAGAAGGTATGTGTAGTTTATATGCTTTGCTCAGTCTTTAAGTCCCTGACCAACAGTTTGTAAGAAGTCACTAACTTAATAAGTCACTGTTCCTGATAGAAATCTTGCAATCTGCACAAGAGGTGGAAAATTACTGAAGAATATTTAGACATATGCTCACTGTCAACAGTCTTTATTATTGTAGTTGGAACAAAGACTTAGACAACTCTTTGATAATTGTAGTTTAAGGTGGATTTTGATAGGACTTTGTCTGGATTTTGTTCTGCGCAGTTTGGGAAGATAGGGTCTAATTATAATCACAAAAGATGATTCAATCCTAAGGCCAAACAGCTTGTTTAGCTGCTACAGTGCATATTTGGCATGAATGTAATCACTCACAGTGTGTATCACAATTGAGTGAAAATTATGACTAAAAGGTGCATTGTTAGCAATGGTAATTGATAGTAAATTTACTGTATTTTCAAATCTTGTAATGTTTAAATGTTTTCTCAACTCATAATTTTCACATCTCCAAAATAGAGTAAACTGTCAGAGGCAGTATGCAATTGTAGTGGTTCTGTTCGCCGAGCTGGAAGTTTTTGTTGCAAACGTTTCGTCCCCTGGCTAGGAGACATCATCAGTGCTGTGGAGCCTCCTGCGAAGCGCTTCTTTGATGTTTCTTCCGGTATTTATAGTGGTCTGTCCTTGCCGCTTCTGGGTGTCAGTTTCAGCTGTCCGCTGTAGTGGTTGGTATATTGGGTCCAGGTCGATGTGTTTGTTGATGGAGTTTGTGGATGAATGCCATGCCTCTAGGAATTCCCTGGCTGTTCTCTGTCTGGCTTGCCCTATGATGGTAGTGTTTTCCCAGTTGAATTCATGTTGCTTGTTGTCTGAGTGTGTGGATACTAGGGGTAGCTGGTCGTGTCGTTTCGTGGCTAGTTGGTGTTCATGTATGCGGATTGTTAGCTGTCTTCCTGTTTGTCCTATATAGTGTTTTGTGCAGTCCTTGCATGGTATTTTATAAACTACATTAGTTTTGCTCATGTTGGGTATTGGCTCCTTTGTTCTAGTAAGTTGTTGTCTGAGCGTGGCTGTTGGTTTGTGTGCCGTTATGAGTCCTAAGGGTCGCAGTAGTCTGGCTGTCAGTTCTGAAACGCTCCTGATGTATGGTAGTGTGGCTAGTCCTTTTGGTTGTGGCATGTCCTCGTTCCGTGGTCTATCTCTTAGGCATCTGTTGATAAAGTTGCGCGGGTATCCGTTTTTGGCGAATACCTTGTATAGGTGTTCCTCTTCCTCTTTTCGCAGTTCTGGTGTACTGCAGTGTGTTGTAGCTCTTTTGAATAGTGTCCTGATGCAGCTTCGTTTGTGTGTGTTGGGGTGGTTACTTTCATAGTTTAGGACTTGGTCTGTGTGTGTTGTTTTCCTGTGTACCCTTGTGGTGAATTCTCCGTTCGGTGTTCTCTGTACTATCACGTCTAGGAATGGGAGTTGGCTATCCTTTTCTACTTCTCTCGTGAATCGGATTCCTGTGAGTGTGGCGTTGATGATCCGGTGTGTTTTTTCTATTTCCGTGTTTTTGATGATTACGAACGTGTCATCGACATATCTGACCCAGAGTTTGGGTTGAATTTGTGGTAGGGCTGTTTGTTCTAACCTTTGCATAACTGCCTCTGCTATGAGTCCCGAGATTGGTGATCCCATGGGTGTTCCGTTGATTTGTTCGTTTATCTGATTGTTGAATGTAAAGTGTGTAGTGAGGCACAAGTCCAGTAGTTTAAGTATGCCGTCTTTGTTGATAGGTTCCGCCTCCTGTTTTCTATTCTGTATGTCCAGTAGGTTAGCTATTGTTTCTCTGGCTAGGGTTTTGTCAATCAAAGTGAACAGTGCCGTCACGTCGAATGAGATCATGGTTTCTTCTTTGTCTATGTGTGTATTCCTGATGGCGTCCTAGAATTCCTGTGTTGATTGTATGGAGTGTTTGGATCCGCTGACCAGGTGTTTCAGTTTCTGTTGTAGTTCTTTGGCCAGTTTGTATGCTGGTGTCCCTGGTAGTGATACTATGGGTCTGAGTGGGATGTCTGGTTTTTGTACTTTGGGTAGTCCATAGAATCTGGGGGTGTTGTTGCTTTCCGGTTTCATTCTTCATAGGTCCGCTTTGGTTATCTGTCCGTTTTTTTGTAGATTCCTTAGTGTGTTATTTATTCTATTGGTGAGTTGTGGTGTGGGGTCAGAATCCTTCATTTGGTAGGTGTTGGTGTCTGCTAGTAGGTCTTGTGCTTTTTTGCACAGCACTGATGATGTCTCCTAGCCAGGGGACGAAACGTTTGCAACAAAAACTTCCAGCTCGGCGAACAGAACCACTACAACAAGCACCTGAGCTACAAATCTTTGCACAAACTTTGTGCAGTATGCAATATCTTACACTTGGATACCAGATATGAGAACTGATCTTCTCTATTTCAGCTGGCTGTTCAGAATCTTTAACAGTCAGCTGGAATGACAAACTCAACCCTGATTTAACATCTCATTCAAATGAAGGCACCTCTGAGATTGAGCCAGAGTCATGCAGCATGTAAAGAGACCCTTTGGTTCAACCAGTCCATGCTGAACTAAAGTAATCCCATCTGCCCACTCCTGGCTTATATTCCTCCAAGCCTTTCCTATTCCTGTATTTATACAAATGTCTTTTAAATTTTAAAATTATACCCAAATCCACCACTTCCTCAGGAAGTCCATTGCACACGTGAATCATCCGCTGTGTAAAAAAATTGCCCCTCATGTCTTTTTTAAATGTCTCTCCTCCCACTTTAAAAATGGGTCCCCTAGTCTTGAAATCCCCCATCCTAGAGAAAAGGCAACTACCATTAACTCTATTTATGGCCCTCAATATTTTTACAAACTTCCATTACATCTCTTCTTAACCTCCTGTGCTCCAGTGAAAAAAGTCCCAGACTATCCAGCCTTTCTTTATAACTCATGCATTCCATACATAGTAACATCCTGGTAAATCTCTTCTGAGCCCTTTAATAATATTCTTCCTGTTACTCGGCGACCAGAACTGGATACGATATTCCAGAAGAGGCCTCATCAATGTCTTGTACAACCTCAACATGACTTCCCAACTCCTATGCTCAAAGTACTGAGCAGTGAAGACAAAAGTGCCAAACACCTTTTGAACCACCTTGTCTACCTCAGACACAACTTCAAAGAATTATATATGGTAGATCTCTTCCTCAGTACTGCACTGGGTTATCAAGTGTGCTATTATGTTTATGTATTCATGTTCTGGAATAGTGTTTATCATCTTCACACTCAGAGGCAAAAGTGTAATCAATGAGCCAGGATTAACATAATATTAAACACCATATATTCCATACAATAACATAGACAAAGTAACTGCAGCTGTTGGCAATGTCTTTTGTGTGTACACTTGAAAATGTTACATGATAAAATCCAGCTCACAAGGGCTCTACAAGCCGTTGAATTTATATTTTACTGCATCAAAATGTACTGTTGGACTACAGCCTGGTTATATGGTGTCTTCATTTTGTTTGATATACAAAATTACATCAAAGAGAAATTTCAAAAAGTGATTCGCCCCTTGTATAGAATGGCCCAATTTGCATTTTATCTTGAAGACCAGAGACAAATAAGGATTTCCAAATTAAACAATTGTTACAAGTTTGCAGCTCAAAAAGGCTTAATGTAATTAGATTCAAGCTTGAGAGAGTGTTTATAGTTTTACTTTGTATAACTCAGAAATTAATCACATAAAAATTACCACTAGCATGGCAGATTTATATTTGTTGTTATTAGAAAATGTTTCAAGAATATGTTTTGCTTTCCCTGTCACCTCTTAAGTTAAGATGTGAGTCCACTTATTGCATCTTCAGCTTCCATTTTACATGTCCCAATGTTTAGACCAAGCTATAATTGAATATAAAGAGAGAAAACAACATAGTGTCTTATTAATTCAAACTCAATTAATACACAGATTTCGCGTGCAAACATTAATGGCTATGTAAGGTTTAATTGAGGAGCTAAGTTGAAGTTTGCTTACTCTGACATTTAGCTTGGTCAGTGAAGAGTAGCCGTGAGGAAGCTGAAACAGTTCTGGTCTGTTCTAGTTGGAGATAATCATGTTTTCAACTCCTCATATTGCCATCGTTACAAAGTAACCTGCACATCATTGAATCATAGAATTCCTACAGTGTGGAAACAGGCCATTTGGCCCAACAAGTCCACATCAACGCTCCAAAGAGTATTCCATCCAGATCTATTCCCCTCCCCTCACCCCTGATTAATGTACCTACTCTACACATCCCTAAATACTATGGGCAATTTAGCATGGGCAATTTACCTAATCTGCACATCTTTGGACTGTGGGAGGAAACCCATGCAGACACGGGGAAAACATGCAAACTCCATACAGACAGTCACTCGAGGCTAGAATCAAACCCAGATCCCTAGCACCATGAGGTAGCAGTGCTAACCACTAAGCCACCATATAATGACTAAGGAGGAATAAAACTTATCTTGTTACCTAAGATAAGCTCCTCTTCTGCTGAGATATATCTGTGATTCATCCTTCACCCCAAGCATCTAAAATATCCCTGGATTTGCATTGGAAGAAGTGTTAGTGGCACCATTTCAGGCTTGAACAATGTTGCTATTTGAACCCCAATATGAAGAGATCAGCAGTGAGAAGTAGCTGATGAGAAATTTTAAAACAAGTGTTTTTATTTGAAGTGCATCAATTTTTGAGAAAGGAGCAACCAGTCAGTTAGCAACTGAAATGTATTGAAACCAGAAATTAGTCAGCATATATTTGTGGAAACTGAGACAGGTAAAAGCTCCACTCTAAAGCACCAAAAAAGCTTTTGCAGGGTCTACAGATAACCATATCTACACAGTTTGGGAATCGATCCAAGTTGCAATTGGGCAGAGAAGTAGACAATGTTGAGTTCCCGTTGCTAAATTAAAATCCAATGAGAAAGTGTAGAAAATTTACCTGCATGATGTAATCCTGGGCTGGAAGTTGTAAAACAGGGGAAATTATGTGCTTATCATTAAAATGAACATTGAATGATGTTATAACACACTTCAGAGAAAATAATAAATATGGAGCCAAATGTTTACATTTAGTTAAGGCAGCAATATTGAAGCAAAGTTAAAAAAAGTGAGTTGCCAACAGAAAAAAAAAACAACTAATGTGCGACTTTGAGGCAAGAAAATGTTATTATTATAATTCAAGAAATATTTAAAACATGAAAAGAGCATGAAACACATTTTATCATGGAATAAAAAGGTTGAAATCAATTCAGAAAGAGCATGGAAAAGCTATCTTATGACTACAAGAAACATCTTAAAAAGACAGGATTCCTCAATTTTGATTCCTGAAAACAGGAACATTATGCTTCTGAACAAAGCTTCTGAACTTCTGAACAAAGCGTTTTAACATCCACAAGCTTTGAAACATTTGCAAGAATTTTTGGATACTGCTTCCATACAGAACTTCCAAAAAAAAAATATATGCACCGAACGAGAAAAAAAATTTCAGAGCTGGAAGCAGTAAAATCACAACACAACAACCAGTGAACACAATTTAATGTTTCATTCAAAGAATTTGATATAATTCAATAAATTACAGAATTCACAAAATGTCATAAATAAATTTTAAAAACCGCAAAGACACAAGCAATTTACAATAATTTAATAGTTAGCTGTTATCTGGATTCCAAGAAGATAAGCTTATAGAATATTTGATTTGAAATACTACTACAATTATACAGATGTAAAATACCTTTAAGTTCAGAAGATTGATCAACATACCCCACAAATAAGAAGAAATGAAAGAAGGCATATTGTGTCCCAGCAGACTCAACTTTGGTGAATTTCATAATAGAACACAACATTAGACTTCATGGAGAAAACAGTTCATTAAATTGCTTTAAAAATCAAATCAGAAGAGAACAAGTTAACACTATACTTCATTCAATTGCCCCTGTAGCTAATGATGCACAATGCTGCCAAAAATCAGATGACCTATCTGATAACATTCTGAAAGCTTTCAACAATTACTTTAAATGAAAAACAAATAGAGTTTTTGAACTGTCAAGAATTAACAGAAGAGTTCAACTTCCAGGGGAATACATGGAAAATTACATTAGTAGCTTCTCCAAGTTAGTTGAAACCCATGAAAATAGAGCCTTGTAAATAGATTAGATTCTCTACAGTGTGGAAACAGGCCCTTCAGCCCAACAAGTCCACACCGACTCTCTGAAGAGTACCCACTCAGACCCATTCCCCTTTTGACTAATGCACCTAACACCATAAGCAATTTAGCATGGCCAATTCACCTGACCTGCACATCTTTGGATTGTGTGAGGAAACTGGAGCACCCGGAGGAAACCCACACAGACACGGGGAGAATGTGCAAACTCCACACAGACAGCCACCCGCGGCAGGAATCGAACCTGGGTCCTTCATGCTGAGCCACCATTAGAATTCATAAGAGACAAGAATTGTTGTCGGAACTTTTGATCAGATCTATTACGATTCAAAGAGCATCTAATTTTGGAAAAGGTCATTCAAATCATCTTGAAAGTAGAAACTATGAAAAATTTCAGGAAAGTCCTGAGAGGGGAAGCGAAACTACATCCCAGCAGAGCATTGGAACTTAATATCCTCATGAGGTTCAAACACAATTAATGGGAACACAGAATTACATATAAAGACTAAGTAAAAATCTGAAGATAACAAATGATGTGGAATTTTCTGGATTGAAAATGGCTTTTACCTTTTGTTTTCTTAGAAATTAATTTTACAGTTTAAGATGTGCTATGGTTTGCCTGCTGTTTGTAGATTATCAAGTGGATAAAAAAATCAAGGAAGGTTTTAGGAAGAGAAGAGATGAAGTTTGTGGCACTTAACCACTGGCAAATCTAGCTTTGAAAAGGTTACAGTGCCCCCATGCTAATGGTTCCCATGCAGGTAAAACCACTATAGTCTTACCAGACCAAAGGGCTCTATCCTGGGAGAGGCTAAGCAAAGACATACCAGAGAATTCCTAGAGGCCTGGCACTCCAACCACAATGCCATAAACAAACACATAGATCTAGAAGTCATCTACCAACCCCTCAGAAAACAAACAGGAAATGACATCACCACAAACCCCAGTAACCCCATCCAGGAGAAAGATATAAATAGAAAGCAGGAGTCAACAGCTTTGCTTCACTTGGAGGTCGCCACTGATGATGTTACCGAGCCAGGTAATGAAATGTCTGGATATCAAACCTACAGCTCAGTGAGCAAACCTACACCCTAAGTCAGAGGGTGTAAGCACAGTAGTCAAGGATAGCCTCAATGTAGGGGCTTGGGCTTGCTCAGGCATCTGGTTGAAGTACTCATGGAGAGGGGGTTGGTACCTCTTCAGTGTGGTGGCTTCAGTATCTTCAATTATGTAGTTTCAGCTGCACAGAGACTCACTCAAACAAGTGGCAGTCAGAAGTGAACATGCATCTATAAATGTGAGAACTCGTTAACAACTGACGCTCACCCACATCAGCCGTGTGCCCTCGAAAGATCTTCTTTCTCCCACTGTGATTTTGTTCAACCCTGGGATCTGCAGCTGGAGTGGAGGGAGCCTTCCTTGGGAGGAAAAAGAGTTAAAAGGGATCTGAGGGGTAAATTTTTCACACAGATGGTTGTTCGTATATGGAATAGAAAGCCAGAAGAAGTGGTAGATGCAGGTACAGTTAAAACATTTAAAAGACATTTTGATAGGTACATGAAGAGGAAAACTTTAGAGGGATATGGACTAAATACAAGCAAGTTTTGTTTTGGGAAACCTGATCAACATGGAGGAGTTGGAGCGACGAGTCTGTATCTGTGCTGTGCGACTCTATGATCCAACAGAATTGGATGTAACTATGTTAATGGACAAATCACACAAGCTTGACACATGGATAATTGTCAGGTATTATCTGATCAAATATTATGACTCTGGCAAAAAAGTGTACAGTTCTAGATCACACTGTCTATGTGGATTGGCCCCCTGATGAAAGGAAGAGTACACCTGTTGCTACAACATTAAGAACACCATGTATTTGAGAACATTCATGTAGTCCAGAACTTGTAAGTCAGACAAAAGAGTGAGAAAGTGCACTCAGCATCCTGCAATTTTATTGATGCAGTTCAAACATTTCCTAAGAGAAATAAAATTGATTGATCAAAGAAAACATAATGTGGAGGAACCAGTGTTGGACTGGGCTGGACAAAGTTAAAAATCACACAACACCAGGTTATAGTCCAATGGGTTTATTTGGGAGCTCTAAAAGGAGCAGCACTCCAAAGGCTAGTGCTACCAAATAACCTGTTGGTCTATAACCTGTTGTTGTGTGATTTTTAATGAAGCAAACATAATCACTAGAAGACCTCAGAGGCTTTTCAGGTCTAATGACTGAGCCAATGAAGAAAATTGAAGCTGCAGAAAACAATCATGTTGCTGTCCAAAATCTGTATCATTAAAAAAACACTCAGTCAGGGGAAATCACTTACACAAAGTCTAACGTATGTTTCACATTATCAGGAGGGGTGAACCCTCAGAGTTCATGATGCTATGGAAAATGTTTTCCATCTCTGATACCAGTGAAGAGTTGCTACCAGAAAATCCTGAGAAAAAAAACTCAATATTTCTGCTACAATTGAACACATAGTCCACCTGAGATCATCATTGAACTTTTAACCCAGCAAGTACTGACAGCACAGTAGTCTGCTACAAATGCCAGTCATGCACTGATCAGAACTACTAATGATGTTCATGTGAAAGAAATTTACTACACCTGTCAGAAAGAAACACATAGCATAGTGGAAGAAATCCAAAGCTTCCAACATTACGTGAGAGGTTAGTCAAATGTCAAAAACAAAATAAAAGCAAATTACTGCAGATGCTGGAATCTGAAACTAAAAGAGAAAATGCTGGAAAATCTCAGCAGGTCAGGCAGCATCTGTAAGGAGAGAAAAGAGCTGACTTTTCGAGTGTAACTGATCCTTTGTTAAAGCTTAAAAAAGGGAGAAATGGGGAGGTATTTATACTAGGCTGAGAGAAGATGAGTCATGGCTCTAAAAGCAACGGTAGCAATAAAGCGGTGATGAAGACACTGCATAGAGAGATGATAGGGAGATTAGGAGCTGTGAAAGACCAAGGCGCAAACCAGGGCTATGTGACAAAATATGTGGGGGATGGGGTGGAGGGGTGAAGCAGAGGCAAAAACAGGGGCGAATGGTAGCAAAGGGGGAAGAGGAGAGGAAGAAGGTGATGAGAGAGTGGGGAGCGAGGGAAAGAGAGACAATCAAGAAATAAGAGGTACAGAACAGTGAAAAAAAATGTAAAAAATGGAATAAAATTATCTGAAATTGTTGAACTCAATGTTGAGACCGACAGGCTGTTACGCGCATAGTCGGAAGATGAGATGCTGTTCCTCCAGTTTGCGCTGAGCTTCACCGGAACATTGCAACAGGCCAAGGACAGACATGTGGGCATGGGAGTAGGATTGTGTGTTGAAATGTCTTCCAGATGGCATCTGCAGTAATTTGCTTTTATCCAATATTTAACCCACTGCCAGCTCTCTTCCAGCCCCCCACATATTTTGTCACATAGCACTGGCTTCAGCCTTGGTCATTCACAGCTCCTAAGCTCCCTGTCTCTCTGTGTGCTGTCATTATCACCTCTTTATTGCTACTTTTACTTCTGGAGCCATGACTCACCTTCTCTCAGTCCTGTGTAAATATCTCCCCATTTCTCCCTTTTTTTTGACAAAGGGTCTGTTAGACTCGAAACATTAGCTCTTACAGATGCTGCCTGACCTGCTGAGACTTTCCAGCATTTTCTCTTTTGGTGTCAAAAACAAAAAATATTCATCAATGCTGTCATCTTCAAATACACATCCATGAACTTAAGATAAGATAGAGAACCAAAGTTAATACCGGCATCAACAGGCAAACAAGTTGTGAGTGAAAAGATGTTGTGAGATAAAGCATCCTCCAGTGTACAAAGTATGATTAACATCAAGGTCAACAATCTTCAAGCCAATGGTCTCCTGATCTTCAAGGGAAAATAAATACATTTTGGGTGAACTGTCAAACCACAAGTTTGCTTGAATTCGTGAAGCCAGAGGCTTGAAGGAGACAAAGGGTAATGATAAATGTTATATAGTTCTTTATAACATTTTATAATGGGCTATCTAGGGAGAAACAAAGGATGGAGAAGAGGCTTATGCAGTTCTGGCCTATTTGTAGTTGAAGTTTTATCACCAGTGAAATGTTACCTGCATTTCATTCCTAAGATATAATAAAACTTATCATTAAGATCAGTGTCACTTCTACTGTGATTTCCTCATTGTTCATGTTCACCTCAAATTACTAGAAAGGCCATTAGAAGATAAGTAGGTGACAGTATTCAACCAAACATTCCTAGTCCTTTTCATTATATAATAACAAAATTTATTACAGGTTTGTTAACACAATTTAAAAATAAATCACCCTTGCATGTGCACACCTTTACCAAATGTAGGCATGTATTGCTTAACCTAAGTTAGAAGAAAGAGAACAAAACTTATATTTTAAGAATGATTTTCATGACTGCAGAGCATCTTGGAGCACTTTACAGTAGGTGAAGTACTTTAAAAGTGTCATCACTGATGTAATGTATCCAACATGGCAGTCAATTTGTGCACAGCAACATGATGATGACCAAATAATCTGTTTACTTAGTGACAATCGAGTAATAAATGTTGGCTAGACAAGGGGTGTAATTTTATTCTTTGTCAAAATAGTGTCATGGCATCTGTTATGTTCACCTGCAAAGGTTAATGTGTCTTTCAGATGACATATTGAGTGCCTTTCAGCACTCAATGCAGCACTCCTTCTGTTCGATCCTGAGGTGTCAACCTTGACTTATGCATTCAAGCCCCTGGATTTGGGCTTAAACCTACAATATTCTATCTCAGAGGCAATTTTATCCCTATCTGAGCCACAAATGATGTGCATTTGACACATCAGAGTTATTATTGAGAAGATTCTTGTGTGCATTCTTCTGAATAATGGAATTTCTTCAACTCCGCTCTTTCCTTCTTCATAAAAATATTAAATTAATAGTCACTTGTCACTGAAGGCCATCGAAAAGGAAATAGTTTTTCCCGATTTGTTCTTACAAATACTTGAGAGTTTTGAAAACCTCCAATAAATTTCCTCTACTCCAAAGAAAGTATTCCCAATGTCTCAAATGCTGTCAAGTAGCCATTATTTTTAATTCCTGACATCTCTCTGGTGAATCAACACTGCACACTGTTAATAACTTTAATACTAATTCTATTAATGTACTGCCATGAACTGCATGCAGTACTTTTAAGTACTGAACCAATCTATCTCTGCTTTGGAACGCTAAGTGTATCTAGCCTCAAATGTTACTTGCCTTTTAATGACATTTTCTATCTCTACTTATGTTCCCTTTCTGTGCATAAATGTCCTGCCATTTTTTTCCTATGTTATAAAAGTGTCTACGCTTCTAAAGTATTTACTATTCTATGACAAATTTGAAATCCATGATGTTGATGAAAGCTGAGAAACCCTCGCTCACTAGTAGCCTGATGTATAGATAAGGAGGGACACCACTTCAACTGGGGCAGCACATCCATTCTAAGACAAGCCAAACAGAGACACACGTGAGAATTCCTAAAAGCATAACATTCCAACCAGAACTCTATCAACAAACACATTGACTTGGACCCCATTTACCACCCCCTGGGAAAAAGAACAGGAAATGGCATAACCACAGGAAATGACATCACCAACTCAAAGAAATCCAAACACATAAATAGAAAGCAGGAAACATCAGCCGTGCTTCATCTGGAGCTTCACTGAAGATGTTACCTAGTATGGTGATGAAACATCTGAAAATGAACTTTCCAGCTCAGCGAGCTAACCTGCATCCAAAATCTCAAACTGAGCTACAAATCTTCTCGAAAGCTAATATATAAGTGTAAGACAATCTTTTTTTTTTAATGGGAATTATTCTGGGACTTAATTGTGTTTTTTCTCATCACAAACTTTAGCATCTTTTCATTGTGCATACATGTGTTTTTTTGAGTCTTCATTAAGATATATGGTATTGTACATAAATTACATCCGTGAGTCATCTGCCTCTAACCTACATACTTGTTTGACTTACCTGAAGTCTTTTGCAGTTTCACTTGCCGTCCATTAAAGCAGCTCCTTTGGTGTTATCAGTACATTTTGAGAATATGCTCCCCTTAGTTTAAATCGTTTGTATAATGGCAGAATTAAGAGGCCCAGTAATGACCTTGAAGTTGATAACTATCAATCTAAATAAAGCCCTAATAAGCCCACGTGAAACTTTAATTCGTTGTCTATCAACCAACTTGAATCTATGTCATTCTGAACTTCTCCTTATATTCCCTGCTTGAAATTTCCTATGATGTGGAGGTGCTAGGGTAGGATGGGGTGGACAAAGTCAAAAATCACATGACCCTGGATTATAGTCCAACAGGTTTATTTGAAACTGCAAGCTTTCAGAGCCCCCACTCCTTCGTCAGGCACCAGAGCTCCGAAAACTTGTGGTTTCAATAAAGCTGATGGACTATAATTCTGTGTCATATGATTTTTGAATTTTTCTAACCTGACATGTGGGATACTGTATGAACACCTTCTGAAAGTGTATTGATTGAATTTCATTGTCCATCTACAGTGAATCATTATTAGCCAAATTCAGATGATCTAACCCACGGGTTACTTTGAAGTTGTCAGCTACTTTCGCCAGTAGATTAACAAATGCAACAAAAATGTTGCCCAAAATCCCAAACTACTAACTCCAGATTAGATAAATTGGTGTAAATTTATCAGATAGTTTAATCTGACTGCTTGACCCTAATCTCCAAACAATCACCGTGGGTGGCATGGTGACTCACTGGTTAGCACTGCTGCCTCACAGCACCAGGGACCTGGGTTCAATTCCAACCTTGGGGGACTGTCTGTGTGGAGTTTGCATGTTCTCCCCATGTCTGTGTGAGTTTTCTCTGGGTGCGCCTGTTCCTTCCCACAATCGAAAGATGTGCAGGCCAGGTGAATTGGCCATGTTAAATTGCCCATAATGTTAGGTGTATGAGTCAGAGGGAATTGGGTCTGAGTGGGTTATTCTTCGAAGGGTCAGTGTGGACCTGTTGGGCCAAAGGGACTGTTTCCACACTGCAAGAAATCTAATCTAATCTAATCAGATTAGAGTCAAGTCATGTAAGTACCGGAAACCATGGAGTGCTGGGCAAGCCATAGTTTGACACTGAGATATTCCTGTGAAAGAATGTAGAGAACCTGTGAGTTTGGTATTACCTGTAACAGTGTTGCCGATCATCGAGAAAGTGAAATCCATCCAGCAAGTGGAAAACAGTGTTACTAAGCAATCCATGAACATTGGAAAGGATGTGACATTCCGACATCGCATTTGTTGCTCATTCTGAAGAACAAGGCAAACATATTGGAATATATGGACATCCAGCTTTCACTTCAACAGGAAAGAAAATGGGAGCTGCTGCCTGTACCAATGTAGAAGAAATTCTGCTAAGATTCATATGGGCAGCTTGAGCAGCAGACATTCTCAACTCCAGTCCAATCCTACAGGAAAGTGGACCCCTCTAGTAAAAATGCTGGGACACAAAGGTCACCTGCATTGCCAAGTGGCTGGACTGATTCCAGACAAGGAGGGAACAGGGAGGGTATAACCTTGACAGCAGCAATGACAAAAGATTAGCTTCAAAAAGGATCATACCCCTGTACTAAAGGTACATGTGCCAAAGGACATTTTTCACACAGATGAAACCAGACTGTATTCGTGTCTATTTCCCTGAGATCACTCTTTAATGTTTCCAGGTGAAATGTGAAATAGTGGGAAATGAAGCAGGGAGCATGTCCACATCAACTCGAAGGCATCGAAAAAGCTGTGGCTTCTTGTATGATGCCACGTTGCTTTGTGAATTTCAAGATGCTACACACAAACTGTGAGGTGAATAAAAATCCCTGGATGGCTTTCAGCTTTTCGGAGTCATGTATCAGGAAAGTGGGCAAGGCACAGCAAAAGAAAAGGAAAATTATCATCGCCATAAAAAAATTGCACTGCATACCCTAACATTGGCTTAAGGAGTATCAAGCTCATCTTCTCACCTTCCAAGCTATAGTCAGTGGATCAAAGGTAATTATGAACCAAAAGATCCAGCTAATCATTGAGATCATTGAGGCTATTGGTAAGAAGGTGGAGGAAACTTGACCATTCTAGAGGTCATGTTCATGATGATGAAGGATGATGCTGCTGAAATCTGGAGATGCCAACTGCTCTCTTCCCTATTGGGTTCAAACTGGCTACAACTGTACAAGATGCTGAGAATTAGGGGAATCAGGGTGAGGCCAACCAACCCAGCGATGAAGGACATTTTACTCACTAGCAGGAAGCCAGCTTGGAAATTCCAGTCGAGACAATCATAGAATCTTAGCTGTAGGTCAACGATTCCATGTGATGCACAACAGAATGACAGATGAGGAAATCCTAGATGCAACACTTTCTTTAACTGAGGAGCCATGAGGAGGCTGATAACCTTTAAGAGTCTGATGAATGCCTGCTGGTCCATCATTTTCCCTAGCCATGCTGTGAAGGCCATATATATGCTTTGGGATTTAACACTGCAGTAGGCTTGACCGCATGAACTCATGCAGGACTCTGACTATTGTACAAAGTCACCACACTCAGCAGGAAAAGATTACTGAGTTTTTCCTCAACACCAGGTTATAGTCCAACAGGTTTAATTGGAAGAACACTAGCTTTCGGAGCGTCGCTCCTTCATCAGGTGATAGTGGAGGGCTCAATCCTAACACACAGAATTTATAGCAAAAGTTTACAGTGTGATGCAACTGAAATTATACATTGAAAAATTGATTGTCTGTTACAGACAATGTATAATTTCAGTTACATCACACTGTAAATTTTTGCTATAAATTCTGTGTTACGATCAAGCCCTCCACTATCACCTGATGAAGGAGCGATGCTCCAAAAGCTAGTGTGCTTCCAATTAAACCTGTTGGACTATAACCTGGTGTTGTGTGTTTTTTCACTTTGTACACCCCAGTCCAACACCAGCATCTCCAAATCATGAGTTTTTCTGGCATTGAGTCCTGACATTCTTCAATGCTTGTAACAAAGTCCACAGACAGTAAGGTGTGAACAAATTGAATAATGAAAACATTTTGTGCTCACTTACTGCTTTACCATATTCTCATTTGGCATTTTTCACATCAAGCCTATTTGGAAGCAAATCAGGTTACTTAGGCTGCTTCTCAGCTATCTCAGACCTCTGCTTAATACAAAAGTGTAAACAGATCTCCCAGTACTTGACTCAGCAAGACTTTGCTGTCATCAATCCATTCTTAAATAAAGCTTTATTAAGTGAATGACTAGTCTTTAACAATCTTTGGACATTGTCCTCAACTAACTCTTCCATTTCCAAAGGCTATGAGAAAGACACTGTATATGTAATTATAGCTATTTATGTATTCCACGTATCTGTTTACATATTCAAAGTAATCTTGGAATTCATTTGCATTGCTTTGGAAATCAAAGCAGCTCTGCAAAAACCAGAACTCTGCATTAACAGCAAAGAACCACCCAGTAACCTGTAGGCAATGTTTCAATGGTGATTAGAC
Source organism: Hemiscyllium ocellatum (assembly GCF_020745735.1). Taxonomy (NCBI): domain Eukaryota; kingdom Metazoa; phylum Chordata; class Chondrichthyes; order Orectolobiformes; family Hemiscylliidae; genus Hemiscyllium; species Hemiscyllium ocellatum. Next base: position 13,327,241 of record NC_083415.1, on the reverse strand, counting down.
AGCAGAATCTTCTTCTCTTGCAGTTATGTAGGGCATGTAAATGATTGCAGGACAGGGTGAGATGTACCTGCATCCTGCCACCTTCCTGCCTCCAGCAGAATTAAGTTCTGAGAAAGTCATATGGTCAACCTTTCCTGCCTGCCAACAATGAGTCCCTTGAGTGCCAACTCATGATCACTTTAGAGCCTCATTTTGGGCCTGTTACTATGCAATGTGCTCAGCTGCACAAACCGTGTGATCGTCTTGTCATCTAGCCCCTTGATCCAAGGCAATCAGGGCCTGACCGGGAGACTGGATATGGGGGAGGGGGGCAAGGGATGATGCTTGATGAGAACCAGCTCCCTCTCTTTACTCCATTTCTCCTGCCTATGGTCACTCTCACCTCCCACACTAAATTTACCTCTAACCTTCATCTCAATGGCTCTGAGAGTCTGGAGATCTTTTCCTGTTTTACATGATGGCCTCCACAGTGGCACTGCTGAGCGCAAGATCTGCCATCCTCTGATCAGCTGGCACCTCTCACTAGGTGGGATTTTTACCACAGGAAACTTAATTCTAGTGAATGGTCTGCCCTTGTCCATCCCACCGATGGATTGGCAAGTAGTTCAGTGGGCTTTCCCAGATAGAAGCACCACAGGTTCTTTCGCTGGCTCACCTCAACAAGACAAGATTCCACACCACTTGTTAACCCCATCAACCACCATCAATGGGCAAGATATCAATTCTTCTGCCCTTGCCAGACACTGACAATGATCTGTATTGCATCTCCTGCACTTTATGTTTTGAACAATCTTGGGACCAATTTGCATTTTAAAATTGAGCAGCATATGCTGCTGTACGCCAGGATATTTATCCATAATCACTGACATCACCTCTGTTTCCTTTCCCGCATTTCTTTTCAACCATAAAACTTCATTGGGTTTCTTTCATTCCATAAGACATTGGAAGAAGCAACGCTTCATGAAGCAATTTGAATAAACACAACCCAACACGAGGAAACAAAACAACAATAAAAGCATCTTGGAACTTCAAACTGTGAGTCAGTTTTTTTTAAGGTTTTATTGTGATTTGTAGTTGCTAGATGTTACTGTGCAAATTACTTCTAATTAAAGGGGCTGTGTGCATCTGTCTCTATTTGTATACTGCTGAGCAAATTGCACTTAATTAAAGGCACAATGTACATTTGCACACATTTGTATGCCACAGTGGAAATTGCACTTAATAAAAGGGGTTGTGTGCATCTGTCTCTATTTGCATGCTACTGTGCAAATTATATTTAATTCAATAGGGCTTTGTCTTGAGACAAAGAAACAGTGAAAACCAAGATTACACCAACATCATACTCTTATCTCATGGAGCCGGATCCAATTCTAGTGCAATGCAGAGAAAGGAGATGAATTCCCGTCTTTGATGCTTGACACTCTACATGACACCAGTTTGAACAACTGGAGCCCTATTCTAACGTAAAACTGTCATTTATTCAATTCGCCCTTTGATAAGGGGAAGAAGTGGGGGGAAAAAATAATGCAGGAGAAGAACAGAGTGTCAAAGTGGGGTCAGGTCTGAGTGGTGACATTGCAACCAGTCACGGAGCTTCCTCCAAGCCACTTGGCTTTGCTACATATCAACACTCCTGATGGAGGGCTCCAACCCAAAACGTCGATTTTCCTGCTACTCGGATGCTGCCTGACCTGCTGTGCTTTCTCAGCACCACGCTAAACTTGACTCTAATCTCCAGCATCTGCAGTCATCACTTTCACCTGCATATCAACACCTACACACTGACAATGGCAGAAAGGATTGGGAAAAAGAAATGTTCCTTCCAGCAACAGAACGGTCATCTAATTAGGAAAATCAACAAGAGACCAAAGTATGAATAACTACCAGTTGTTCTGCTACAATGTGCATTTTGTCAGCACGAATATGACACAATTGACGAATTGTGGATGTTGTTTGGATAGTGTGTAATTTCTACTGATCAGGCATTGTGATTTTCTATTAATGATCTTCTGCAGCACGATTTTCTATTGTAGTTTTCTGTAGCATAACATTCTATTGCACGAGGTTACAAAGGGACACAACTGTTATGTTATAGCAGCACAACCTGTAGGCTTGATACTTGGTGAGGAATCTGGAAGGAATCTTGGAAGGAAATTTTGAGTTTCACATTGGAATCATTGAAAAGTAACTATCCAAGCTGATGATCCTGGATGACAAAGAGGCTGAAAGTTATGATTTCAGGAAATGGTTGGAATTGCAGGAAGAACTGATCAGTTATTACCTCAGTTAAAGGACATTGCTTAATTAGTAAGATAAGGACCTGTGAAAATGAATGGGATGGTTACTGTCCACAATAAAGGGGACGGGATGGATATGGGATGGGGTTAGTGGGGAGCTGGAAGAGAAGGATATGATAAGATTGAATTGTTATTTTTCTGTATGTAGATTGTGTGTTATATTGTCTGATGATTGAAAATGCAAAACAAAATTAATTTAATGTACTACGTGGGTTACTAAAGAAACCTGGCATTTAACTGACATTTGCAGTGAAAACCATTCATTACTTTTTGTTATTTTCCTCATCTCCAAGAACCAAATTGTGGCAATCAATCTTCTTGATGAGACTTATGGAGCATTAAGATTCACCCACAAGAACATTCCAATATCAGGCAAGCTCACTAAGGTTTGATAAATGCCTTTTTTTGTTCTGTGTCTTTTTACTGTAATTTAGCATTTGCAGCGTAAACAAGCTTTATTTTCTAATGACCAGCATGGGTAGTGACAAAAATAATTCCCTGTAATTATGTCATCACTGAATGTGAAATCACTTTTTGTCAAGGTTAGAAAAATCTTGAACAGGGGTCTTGTTCAATGATCTGCCTCATCATCAAGCAAAACCACATTTTATTCTTTAAACATTAACATTGCATGATGAACATGCCATTTTGCCTGAATGAAGTGAAATGAAGGTGTTTGAATCCAGTTACTACTACCAGTTAGCTGGTCAGAGTCTCCTCTCACTGAAGTCTCAATCCTGCCTCAGTTATTGCACTCTCACCTCTGAACTCAAGCTTGTTGGCTCAAGGTGCATTCCAGAGACTGGAGTACAGGGTCCAGCTGATGCCTAAACAAAGTGCTACATAATACCTGGCATTTTGCATCTCCCGTGCAGAACACAATGGCCAATCACTGCAGTGCAGAACATTTCAGCTGATTATTCTGGTTAATGCATGAGGATTACAGAAAATAATGGAAATGACAGAAACTTGTGAATTAATTTATCCAATTTTATTATGCGTGCTCAAAATATATCAAAGCATGCATACAAATCACCACTCCAGTAAAAATAAAAATGGCTCAAAATATGAAGCAAACTCACTGCCTACAATCATCTAACAGTAGTATATTTCACATTGATTTTTCTCTGAATTATTCTCTCCTTGTCACCCTTTTTTTTACAACTGCCATCTATCATGACTCCATCCACTTGGTCCAATAGTGAGGATGGTCCACCATGCAAATGTGACAACTCCCTCCTCAAAAATGAATGTGTAAAGAAATGCCTTGAGCTGTGAAAACAGATAAAATTTGCAATTTTGAAAGAGATGCAATGACGCATCTTATCGAACATGCATTGTACATGCATGTGATGTGTTTTCCTGCATTAATAAAATGGGTGGCACGGTGGCTCAGTGGTTAAGACCATAAGACCATAAGACATAGGAGTGGAAGTAAGGCCATTTGGCCCATCAAGTCCACACAGCCATTCAATCATGGCTGATGGGTATTTCAACTCCACTTGCCAGCATTCTCCCCATAGCCCTTAATTCCTCGTGCCTCACAGCACCAGGGTCCCAGGTTCGATTCCAACCTCGAGTGACTGTCTATGTGGAGTTTGCACCTTCTCCATGTGTCTGCGTGGATTTCCTCTGGGTGCTTTGGTTTCCTCCCACATCACAATGATGTGCAGGTCAGGTGAACTGGTCATGCTAAATTGCCCATACTGTTAAGTATTTTAGTTAGAGGGACATGGGTCTGGGTGGGTTGCTGTTCGGAGGGTCGGTGAGGACTTGGTGGGCTGAATGGCCTGTTTCCATACTGTAGGGAATCTAAGCTAATCATCTAATCTAGATGAATGTGTAAATGGCTTGAGATTTCTAGAGCTCAAGATTCTTTGTTTTGTCTCCCTCCTCATTATTATTTTTTCTTTCTTTCTTTCATGGGAATGTGGCAGACACTAGTAAGTGGGAGACACTAGTAAGTCCAACATTTATTATCCATTGTCAAGCATCCTTGAACACAGTGGCTTGCTAGGCCACTTCAGAGTCAACCATATCACGTTGGGTCTGAAGTTAGTCAGTTGGACTTCATAGAATAGGAGTTCCCTGACTGAGGCTGTTAACTTGGCTCGGTCACAAAACCCTGGCTGATAGATAAGAACAGGAGTGTCAGATCATGTTCACTCTGGGAGATGGCTCTGAGGGAGTGGACCACTGTCAAGAACTTTCCTTATGTAAATAAAGAGTACCTTGGTGATGGGATACTGGCCTCTGTAGAGTTATTTCAGTATGGATGGGAAATTTTCCTGCAATAAAAGACGCCAGTGAACCATTTGGGCTTTTACAAAAATCACTAATAGGTTTGTAGTCACCATCATTGAGCCCTATTTTAATTCCAGATTTTTTTCTTCACTGTAAGTGAATTTAAGTTCTCTGAGGTGCCACGCTGGTCATTGAACTAATGTCACCAGAGCATTAGTCTGAGTATCTGAACAAGTTGACCAGTAATGTTACCACTACACCATGATCTTCCCATTTCTGAATCTTTCTATCAGCTCTCCTTTTTGATCTTGGGAGGGTCATGCATTATAATTTTGTTTTTCATTTAATTGCCCTTAATTTTCAATCAGGGTGATAATAGACGGGATGTTGTCACAGTACTTAGTGCTGCTCACACCTCTGGGTTGTAATAAATCTACAAGGTACTTGTAAACTGTGGAAGAAAATTTACAACTTAATTACTTGTAGAGAAATCAGACAACAAAATCTGCCAGTAAAATATGAAGAGGCAAATGATTAATGCATTCTGAGTGTTTACTTTTGTGTGTAAGAACGCAAAGGGCTTGACTGGGAGTAAGGTAATCTCTGAGATCTTTTTACTAAGTTAAATAAGGAACTAGTGCTACAGAACCACCAAGCAAACGCAAGTCTATAAAAATGCTATTTGATGCAATTTTGGTCTTTGTTCAATTGAACGAAACAGCCATTATCTAATTCTTTAATTCTTTCACTTGATTTAGGCCCTTTTAAAGGGGAGGATCTGTCAGATATCTATCCTGAGATTACCTAAAAGCTAATGCAACAGTATCTAGCCAAGTACAGACACTGATTTCATCTCAAGCAATAGTTAGATTCAAATGTAAAGTCTAGCAGTATTCAAACTAAACCTATAATATCTTCAATAGTGCATTATTACTGTAATCTGATAATATAATAGGTTAAGTTGAATAGTTTTTTTTAACAAGGAAGCATTGACTTATAAGTTGTATCTGACAAAATGTTGACATTTTTAGTTCATCAAAATTTAATTTGCCAGTTGCATTCAAATTGTTCTTAGTCATAATGCACAGGAATTAAATATTCCTTTTTTTTAAGAAATGGACTAGTGTATGTTCAAGCTTCCAGAACTAACTATCGACCACCTCGTCTTTTAAGTAAATTCCTTTTTTACTGCACCTGGAATTCTTTGAAGTTTGTGTCACATTTAGACAGGTTGGTTAAGAAGGCATTTAGTATGCTTGCCTTCATTTCTCAGTCCTTTGAGAACAGGAAATGGGGTGTCATATTGAAGTTGTACAGGACATTGGTGAGACCCCGCCTGCGGTACTGTATCCAGTTCTGGTCTCCCTGTTGTAGGATGGATATTATTAAGCTGGAGAGGGTTCAGAAAAGATTTACCACAATGTTGCTGGGAATGGACGGTTTGAGTTAAAAGGAGATGCTTGATTTGCTGGAACTTTTTTCTCTGGAGTGTTGGAGATTGAGTGATGATGTTACAGAGGTTTATCGAATCATGACAGGTGTCTTTTCCCTAGGGTGGGAGATTTCAATACCAATGGATGTATTTTTAAGATGAGAGGAGAAAGGTTTAAAAAGACATAATGGGCAATATTCTTACACCGAGGGTGGTTTGTAGGTGGAATGAACTTCCAGAGGAAGTGGTGGATGTGAATACTTCTAACTTTTAAAGACACTTGGATAAGTACATGAGTTACAAAAATATTTGCAAGGATATGGGCCAAGCGCAGGCAGGTGGGACTGCTTTAGTGTGGCTTTGTGGACGACATGGATGGCAGGTCTTTTACTGTGCTGACATTATGAATGCTCTGGCAGATTATATAGCTTGGTCAGAGGTCACCCTCATTTGATGCACAGCAAACCTCACTACGCCAGATGAAGATCTAGACCCCCCCCCCCTCAAGGGCCTTTCGGTCCAGGATTGGTCAACTAATCAACGGAATGCACTCTGTACAAAGTAAGGTTATCAGTCTAATAAAGTAAGGCACCTTGATGCAATTCTGTCCAGCAACACATAAATTGTTAAAGCTTCTGTGCTCCGTGGCAAAATTGCACAATTACATTTGAAAATTACACTTTATATGTTTTTTAAGAGACAGCACAGCCTTAATTTCAAGAAAAGTCCATTCAACTGCAATATGGTGACATGATTGACAGCAGGTTAGTATCCTTGGGGACCTTTTGATGCTTTTGGAGGATGCTGCACATCTGCTGGGGGTCACTAATGGTCCTGGACTTTGAGACACTTTCCATGACATTCACATGTTGAATTCTATGGTTACAGATGTATTTAGTGCCTAACTATTGCAATTCCCTTATGAAGGGCCTCAGATTGTCAGTGGAGCCCACTCCCTCAGCCAAAATAAAAAGAATGAATTGCAGACTAATCTTGTCAGTCTATGTAAACCCCCAAACCTTCTTACTCCTTACTATATTGAACGTCCCCATAATCTCATCAGCTTTCAACCCTCCCATGTTTCTACCTCACCCCCTTTTTAAACAATTCATTTCCCCACTTTTTTCTTGGTCTCCAGCTTAGTTATACAGGCATTGTTCAGTGTTGAAGTGGTCAACTGTACTGTAAATGATTTGGAAATGTGCCATGATGAGGTAGTGAGGTTGGTGCTTTGCTGGTGCCAATTTCTGTGAGTGGACAGTGTAGCGAATCACTACCCATGGAATATAACCTGAGTTTTGAGGATGGCCAACCAGGCTGGAGGTCCAGAGAAGAGGAAACCAGGTGTAGCCACCAGTAACCATTCTGACTAACATGTTGGGAATTGGCACCATTTCATTTCTCTCCACTTCCTGGGAAAGCAACATTCTGCATAGATATGAGTTAAGATTGGGTAGTAATGGATGCATATAGGCCTCTTGCTCCTTACTTATGAAATTCTCATCTAGACATCCAAACCGCAGGTAGAAAACCAGATTTTTGTTTTCTATATGAAGAACCTAATTTTTTTCTTTCCTGCCACATCTCTCTCCTTGTCGTTGCTCATGTTGTCCAAGAACTGGAAATTCCACGTTTAGTCTTGGATTATTACCTGAGGCATGTACAAATTAGCATGGGGCAAATCATGTTCGAGAGATAATTCTGCTGTGAAGTGAATTATGATTCGTGGAGCACTGGCACCTATACTGAGAAAAGTAGCCTCTGTATCAGTGAGACAGTCTCCATTTAAGCCAAACTGGAACCAGTGTTGTTTCCAATTGCATAACTAGGGAAGTAGAGAGGATTTTAAGTTAAATTGTGAGAGCAAGGAAAACTAGCAAAATGGGAAATATTGTGAAAGACTGGCACAAAGGTATAGGGTGAGCAAGCCTAAGAGTTAACCAACAGATAAGGCTCAACTTTACACAAAGAATAAAAGAATAAGACGAAGAGCTCTCTATTTAAACGTACATAGCATTTGAACAAGACAGATGAATTAAGATCACAAACAGAAATAAATGGAACAAATCTGTTAGCATTCCAGAGGCATGATATGAATTGAGATCTGAATCTTAAAGGGTACAGGTTATTAAATAATAAATGGAAACAAAAAAAATGTGGAGAGTTTTCTCTGTCAGTCACTGATGGTATTAACGCAATAGGTGACCTAAGTTCAGGAAATCAAGATGTGGAAATGGTTCTGGTGCAGATGACAAATTATAAAAACAAGAAGTCACTTGTGGGAGTTGTGCATGGACCCCCTGACACCCAGAAGGGTGTGATATAAAGTAAAAAAAAGCAGCTTGTCAGAAAAGTGCATGAAAACAATTAACCTACATATGGACTGGAAAATCAGATGGGCAAAGCAAGTCCAGATGGAAAGTTTGGAGAATGGTTTTGAAATATTTACTTAGAACACGATGTATTGTGGCTGACCAAATAGCAGGCTATACTCGATTTGGTATCGTGTAACGAGATAAGATTAATTAATGATCTCATCGGAAGTGCTCCTGGTCAAACTATGATATGATTGAATTTTACATTCAGTTTGAAGGAAAAGGAATTAAAGAAAAACGAATCAATAAGGGTGACTATGACGGTAAGAAAGTAGAGTGAGCAAAAGTAAATTGACAATTTAGGTTAAAGGATAGACCAATGCAGTAACTGAACATTTAAGGGGATATTTTAGAATAGCTGAAAATGTGTTGCTGGTTAAAGCACAGAAGGTCAGGCTGCATCCAAGGAACAGGAAATTCGACGTTTTGGGCCAGAGCCCATATTTTAGAATACACAGAATAGATGCATTCCAAAAGTAAGAAAAATTCCTAGGGACAGACATTATTTATTATGAGTTAGGAAGGTTAAAGATAAAGATAGCATCAAAGTTAAAGAAAATGTTTATAAGTGTCCAAGAGCAGTGGCAGGTTATACAATTGGACAGAATATGAAATAAAGCAAAAGGACTATAACAATAAAACAAAAGGACCGTGACATTAATAAGGGGGAGAAAAGGTAGAGTATGAGAGAAATCTAATCTAAAATATAAAAACAGAAAGCAAGGCTTTCGACAAATATGTTTTTCAAAAGAAAGCAGTTAACAAAGTAAGCTTTGTTTTTTTTTGTTTACAGGATGTGGGTGTCAACTGCTAAGCCAATGTTCATTGTCCATTGAGGGAAGTTAAGAGTCAACCACTTTGCTGTGGGTTTGGAGTCACGTGTAGGCCAGACCAGGTAAGGATGGTGCATTTCCTTCCCTAAAGAGTTAAACTTGTTACAACAGTATGCATAACTGCCTATTGACAATTCGGGATGGGGAATAAATGTTGGCCTGGCCAGTGACACTACATCCCATGAATTAATTAAATGAAAAAATAGTTATCATTAGGCTAACTTTTTATTCCACATTATTTTACTGAATTCAAATTTCACCATCTGCTACAATGTGACTTAACCCATGTCACCATGAAATTAGCATGGGGGCCTGGATTACTGGTGAAATTATCCACCATATCATCACCTTCCCATCCAGACCAATGATCCGACAGAAAGTCACCCTGAAGAATTAATGGTCAGCAAGGAGCTTATAAATGAATTGAACAGATATTTTGCATTGGTCTTCATAATAGAGGATACAAGTAAACATCCAGAAGCAGCGATGAATCAGGAAACAGAATGAACGGAGGAACTCAGGAAAATCTTAGCCATTAGCAAAGTGGCGCTGAGTAAACTGTAGAAGCTGTGGGCTATCGAGTGCCAGCGACGAATGGACTTCATCCTAAGGTCTTAAAAAAAGTGGCTAGTAAGACAGTTGAAGCACTGATTTTAATTTTCCAGAACTCCCTTGTTTTAGGGAAGGCCACATTAAAATCAAAGACAGTAAATTTCACTCCTTTATTCAAAAAGGGAAGGAGACTGAAAGTTGGACCTGCAAAAAACAGTCAGCTTGACATGTCATAGGGAAAATGTTACGGTTGAGTGTTCAGATAAATGTAAGGTAATCAGGCAGGGTCAGCATGCTTTAAGTGAATGGGAAATCTATTGGAGTTCCATGAGGAGGTTAGCATTTGTTATGGATAAAGGGGAACCAGTGGATGCACTTGACTTAAATTTTCAGAGGGCATATGTGTTACATCAAAGACTATTGTGAATACATTTTATGGTCTGGAGGTGTGCATGCTTGCATGGAGAAAATTATTTGTTAGTAGGAAGCAAAGACTAAGTATAAATGGGTCAATCTGGTTGTCAAGATGTAATGAGTGGTGTGCCACAGAGACCAGTGTTGGGATCTGAACCATTTGCAATTTATATAAATGACTTGGATGATAGGATGGAAGGTACATTTGCCAAGTTTGCTGATGCTATAACACAAATAGGAAAGAAAGTTGTGAAGAGACCATAAGTAGACTACAGAAAGAGTAAAGATATGTCAAATGGAGTATAATGTAGGAAATTGTGAAATTGTCCATTTTGGCAAGAAGAAAAAAATAGAAGCATATTTTCTAAGTGGTGAGAGATTGCAGAGTTCTGAGGTGCAGAGGCAAATGGGTATCCTAATGCATGAATCATAAAGAGTTATCAAGCAGGTGCAGCAAGTAATTATGAAAACCAATTGAGTGTTATCACTTTTCATGAAGGGAATTGAATACAAAATTACAAGGTTATGCTTCAGATATATAGGTCATTGGTGAAGCTGCATCTTGATACAGTACTGTATTGGTCATCTTATTTGAAAGAAAGATGTAGATCCCATTGAAGCAGTTTGGAGTAGGTTTGCCGGACTAATACTTGGAATGATGAGTGGGTTGTTTTATAGGAAAGGATGAGTTAGATATGTATCTACTAGAGTTTAGAAATGTAAAAGCAGACTTGATAGAAACATGCAAGATCCTGAGGGGCCTTAACAAAGCTAATGTGGAGAGGATGTGTCCTTTTATGGGATAATCTAGAAGTAGAAGTTGCTAATTACAAATGAGAGGTTGTCCTTTTAAAATGAAGGTGAGGTGAGACCTTTCCTGCCAGAGAATTGTGATTGTAGATGGAAATGCCATTACTGATATTTTGCGAGCCCTCAAGTTCTTGAAACACAGATTGAATTATCATAGCTGATCAGCAGCTGAATTAACTCCAAATTTGAGTTTTTGCATTGTCAAAGTCTAATGTGCATTGAGAATACCATAAAATACCTTAAATCTTCTGCAAGATTGGTTTAACAGCGCCCTGCTTTCAGGTCTATTTAACAAAGTAATTAACATCTTTCACTTTCTTTGGGATATAATTGAATTTCAGTGTCAAGTGTCATTCTCCTTTGTAAAGACTGTGTCATTCTATTTTTGTGATTTTTTAAATCATGAACTGAAATGAGAAAAGAATAGTGTTAAACCAGGGATTATGAGGATTGCTGTTGCACAATTTGAAGGAAATGATCCTCATTGTGAGCTCTGTTTGCACAGCTGTGAGTTGCAACAGAAGTTGCAGATGGACTGGCATGAGAGTTGAAGGATGATCTACAAATAGACCTAGGTTGGCAACAAGTAGAAGATGGATTTTATGGTCTAGTGGACAGTACCAACAACAAGTGTCTTCTGCCTCATAATGATTATGTGATGGATTTTCAGGTGGCTGAAGATATTGGGGCTGTGAACAAGACATGTGAAAATAGGAGGTATAGTTTGTAAGTTTGCAGATGACACCAAAATTGGAGGTGTAGTGGACAGTGAAGAAGGTTACCTCAGATTAAAATGGGAGCTTGAACTGATGGGCCAATGGGCTGAGAAATGGCAGATGGAGTTTAATTTAGATAAATACGAGGTGCTGCATTTTGGAAAAGCAAGTCAGGGGAGGACTTAAACACTTTAAGGGAAGATGCTGAGTAGCATTGCTGAACAAACAGACCTTGGAGTACAGGGTTCATAGTTCCTTGAAAGTGGACTCGCAGGTAGATAAGATAGTAAAGAAGGTGTTTGGTATGCATTCCTTAATTGGACAGTGTATTGAGTATAGGAGTTGGGAGGTCATGTTGTGGCTGTACAGGGATTGGTTTGGCCACTTTTGGAATATTGCATACAATTCTGGTCTTCTTCTTATTGGAAAGCTGTTGTGAAACTTGAAATGATTCAGAAAAGACTTACAAGGATTTTGCCAGGGTTGGAGGATTTAATCTATAGGGAGAGGCTGAATAGGCAGGTGTTGTTTTGCCTGGTGCTGAGGGGTGATCGTATTGAGGTTTATAAAATCATGAGGGGCATTGATCGGGTAAATATACAAAGTCCAAAACTGGAGGGCATAGATTTAGGGTGAAAGGGGAAAAATATAAAAGGGACCAACGGGGCAACTTTTTCATACAGTGGGTGATGCATGTATGGAATGAGGAACTGCTGGAGACTGGTACAATTGCAGCATTTAAAAGGCATCTGGATGGTATATGAATAGGAAGGGTTTAGATGGATATGGGCCAAGTGCTGGCAAATGGGACTAGATTAATTTAGGATATCTGGTTGGCATGGATGGGTTGGATTGAACAGTCTGTTTCTGTGATGTACATTTCTATAACTTGATTACTCTAAGATACAAAGAAGCTAATTCGACCACCACTAGCACAGATCTCTTTCTGATCTTTGCAACAACAAAAAATAACCTTGAAGAAAGTCAGTTTACATTTCATATGCACACTTCCAGACCATAAAATTTATTCACAATATTCTTTGATGTAACACCTTATGCCTTCTCTAATCTCTGACTCTTAATCAATAAATCAAAGATCTTTATCAGCAAAACCAGCTCATGTGTGCCAATAGAAACATCTAGAAAAGGAAAGACCGAGAAATACCATTCTAAACGACACAAGATGCATCTCCTTTGAACAATGACAATGGAATTGCTTCCCTGTTTTTCCTCCTGTTGGTCAGTATAAGGGGTGTTGCATCTGCCACACAGTATGTTTGAACTCTTTAATCTCACAAAAGAACTGTGAGTCAACTCTTAATACTACTAAAACAGTAATATCTGTTTATTTGACACAATTAATATTAGAACACCAAATACACTATGAAATACTGGTGACGTGCCTCCCTGTCTGGTGCACACCTTGATATTTCTGATTGTCCTGAGGGTGACATTCCATTGACCTATTCAAACCCAAATTCAAGTGCCTTTGGTAGGGTCTGCAGCTACCAGGTTTGTTTGCAAACTGTCTATTGGTAACCTGCAGCCTGTCTGGAGTCTGCAGCATGTTGCTTAGCACAGTCACTTGAGTGAAGGCTGGTTCCCATTTCCCAGCATTCTTTAATCATTGTCCATCTTTTGTAATTCCTTGATAAGTTCATTATTTTCCATCATAAGTTCATTATTTTGAGTAGCCCATCCAGCCACAATCCCCCCTCTGGATCCTGAACACAAAGCATGATGGATCACATAATAAAAGATCAGTCTCATGTGCAGTGAGTACATGATCATCCCAGCGCAAACAAAGCACAATATATACTTAAACCACTACACTGTTACAAATAGCATGTGAGAATCAAGCAAACATAGTCATCAAAAGAAAAAGGAAAAATGAGCAAAGACAAAAACAAGTTTGTAGATGAACAAATATAAAGTGAAGTCATGATGATAAATGAAAAAAAAAGAAACAAATGTTATAAAACTACACAAGAGCAACAGGAAAATTATCAACTAACACAAAAAAATTCAAACTGAAACAAATGTTCTCAAACCATAAGGAAAAGAATTCATAATAAAAAAATTTATGATGAAAACTTGAAAATTGAACAAACATTATAAAAGCATACTCTGTATTAGCCTTTTATACTGTCATGTTTCCTTGGGGCAGATACAGCATTATAATAAGTCGAGAATGTTCGATCTGCCTGTCTGTCATGGGGTTATTGGGAAATCGTGCCATGCTAATTCATGCCTGCTGGGAAGGTTTGACATGTTATGTGCTGTTAGAGCGTCTCCTATTAAGTCACTGCAAGTGTTCAGGACTCCGTGGGGCGTGGAAGCTGTTGTTGGTGGCAGTGATGGAAGTGAATCATTTTCATCGTGTGGGGGGGGGAGGCGCTCTGAGAATGTGTCATGGGGTGTCCTTGATGTTGTCATTTGTTCTCGGGCTGTGTCATCCACCATACGTTTATTAAGGTGGTGAGAATGGCTGTGTTGATCATTAAATCTCAAGGTGTTCAGGGTTGTGCGGGAATTTCCGGGATCCCAAAGAAATTCTACAGGGCGACCTTTTACCTGACCATGTACTAGTGGTCTACTTACATTATTCTACTTCCTGTCACAGACCTACACTGGGGAGGCAGAAGTCTGGTAAAGGGCTTTTGCCCGAAACATCGATTTTCCTGCTCCTCGGATGCTGCCTGACCTGCTGTACTTTTCCAGCGTCACTCTAATCTTGACTCTAAGCTCCAGCATCTGCAATACCCACCTCTGCCCAGGCAGAAGCCTGACACTATCATGCAGATGCCTCATAGATTGGGAGTGGGGGTTATATGGGTTGGTTAGGGTCCACTGCATGGACCAGAGCCAACTTGGGTCTTCTAATGGGAATTGGTGACTCCCTCCATCACCACTTGGTCCCGCTGTGGTCTGTGGTCTCTGTGGCTGTAAGTGCAGTCATGCATTGGCTCAAGTGTAGTGTCCTGTGCCCTCACAGTGGTAGCACCACCCTGGCTGCCAGGTATTTGCCTCCTTTGTCTCTCTATCTCTCCCTGTTGCTGTATAAAGTGGAACGGTGTTCCTTTGATAAGAGTTTCTCCCCTCTTCCTTCCATCCTCCCCATTGGATTCTGGTTGGAGGTTCAGAAAGGAAACATCTTCCCTCCTTTCTTTACCTTGCCTTAATTCAATTCATGGGCTGCTTTCTCCCATACCCGGGATATTTTCCTCGGAACCCATGCCTTTTTTTGGCTTAGCTATGTGGGATCAAAATTCACAGATGCCTTCCTGCTCTCTTTGGTGGCATGGGAAATTAAAGGAAAACTAATGAATAGTGAAATTCACAACTAATCTTGGAGGAATTGTTGGGGGAAGATCACAACACAGGATCAGATAAGTTAATTGTTATTTTAAGTCTGTCCAAGAGAAAGGCTGCAGTAGTGAGTATAGTGGATTCTTTCTTGATTATATGTTTTTTGGAGATGTCTTTTGATTAAACTTAAAATATAAGCCATAGCTATTAATTTAACCTGGGGCATTGTTTGTAGAGGAATAAGACAGTGTTATTTTCTGGGTCTGTAGATTGTGAAGGAGCAAACATGGCCTTTGCAGTGATATGTACTTCTTGTCAGATGTGAGAGTTTAAAGAGAGTTTAAGGGTTACTGCAGATTATATCTGCCATAAGTGCAGTTGGATGCGAATCTTATCAGATCAAGTGGATTGGTTGGAGAGACAGATAGAAGCTATGAGGAATTTGCAACAGCAACAGTATCTGATGGATGGCAGTTATAGGAAGGGGGGGAAAGTCTCAGATACAGTCACATAAATGGGTTAACTCCAGGAAGGGTAAGAGAGGTTAGCAGCTAGTGCAGGAGCTTTTTGTGGACATACCCATTTCAAACAGGTATGCTGTTTTGGAAAATGTAGGGGGTGATGGATTCTCAGGAGAACGTCGCACGAACAGCCACGTTTCTGGTATTGAGACTGGCTCTAATGCAACAAGGGGTACGTCGGCTTCCAAGAGATCAATTGTGTTAGGGGATTCTGTAGTCCGAAGAATAGACAAATGTTTCTGTGGCCAGCAGAGAAAAAGCAGAATGGTGTGTTGTGCCAGAATCAAGGACATCTCAGAGAAGGTGTGGAATATTTTCACAGGGGAGAGGGGCCAGCAGGAGGTCATTGTCCACATTGGAACCAATGACAATGGAAGGGAAAAGGTTGAGATTCTGAAGGGAGATTACAGAGAGTTAGGCAGAAATTTAAAAAAGAGGTCCTCAAGAATAGTAATATCTGGATTACTCCCAGTGCTACGAGCATGTGAGGGCAGGAATAGGAGGATAGAGCAGATGAACGCATGGCTGAGGAGCTGATGTATGGGACAAGGATTCACATTTTTGGATCATTGGAATCTCTTTTGGGGTTGAAGTGATCTGTACAAGAAAGACGGATTGCACCTAAATTGGAAGGGGACTAATATATTGGCAGGGAAATTTGCTTGAACTGCTTTGGAGGATTTAAATTAGTAAGGTGGGGGGGGGTCGGACCCAGAAAGGTAGTGAGGAATGAGATTGATCTGAGATGGGTACAGCTGAGAACAGAAGTGAGTCAAACAATCGGGGCAGGCAGGGACAAGGTAGGACTAATAAATTAAACTGCATTTATTTCAATGCAAGGGGCCTAACAGGGAAGGCAGATGAACTCAGGGCATGGTTAGGAAAGTGGGACTGGGATATCATAGCAATTACGGAAACATGGTTTAGGGATTGGCAGGACTGGTAACTAAATGTGGCAGGATACAAATGCTACAGGAAGGACAGAAAGGTAGGCAAGAGAGGAGGGGAAGTGGTATTTTTGATAAGGGATAGCATTACAGCTGTGCTGAGGAAGGATATTCCTGGAAATATATCCAGGGAATTTAGTTGGGTGGAACTGAGAAATAAGAAAGGGATGATAACCTTATTGGGATTATATTATAGACCCCCCCCCCTCCCCCAAATAGTCAGAGGGAAATTGAGAAACAAACTTGTAAGGAGATCTCAGCTATCTGTAAGAATAATAGGGTAGTTATGGAAGGGATTTTAACTTTCCAAACATCAACTGGAACTGCCATAGTGTTAAAGTTTTAGATGGAGAGAAATTTGTTAAGTGTGTACGAGACAATTTTCTGATTCAGTATATGAAGGTACCTACTAGAGATGGTGCAAAACTTGACCTACTCTTGGAAAATAAGTCAGGGCAAGTGACTGAGATGTCAGTGGGGGAGCACTTTGGGGCCAGTGACCATAATTTTATTAGGTTAAATATAGTGATGGAAAAGGATAGACCAGATCTAAAAGTTGAAATTCTAAATTGGAGAAAGGCCAATTTTGATGGTATTAGGCAAGAACTTTCGAAAGCTGATTGGAGGCAGATGTCCGCAGGTAAAGGGACGATTGGAAAGTGGGAAGTCTTCAGAAATGAGATAACAAGAATCTAGAGAAAGTATATTCCTGTCAGGGTGAAAGGGAAGGCTGGTAGGTATATGGAATGCTGGATGACGAAAGAAATTGAGGGTATGGTTAAGAAAAAGAAGGAAGCATATGTCAGATATAGACAGGATAGATCGAGTGAATCCTTAGAAGAATATAAAAAAAGTAGGAGTACACTTAAGAGGGAAATCTGAAGGGCAAAAAGGGGACATAGTAGCTTTGGCAAATAGAATTAAGGAGAATCCAAAGGGTTTTTACAAATATATTAAGGACAAAAGAGTAACTAGGGAGAGAATAGGGCCCCCTCAAAGATCAGCAAGACAGCCTTTGTGTGTTGTCACAGAAAATGGGGAAGATACTAAATGATTATTTTGCATCAGTATTTACTGTGGAAAAGGATATGGAAGATATAGACTGTAGGGAAATAGATGGTGACATCTTGCAAAATGTCCAGATTACAGAGGAGGAAGTGCTGGATGTCTTGAAACGGTTAAAGCTGGATAAATCCCCAAGACCTGATCAGGTGTACCCGAGAACTCTGTGGGAAGCTGGAGAAGTGATTGCAGGGCCTCTTGCTGAGATATTTGTATCATCAATAGTCACAGGTGAGGTGCCGGGAGACTGGAGGTTGGCAAACGTGGTGCCACTGTTTAAGAAGGGTGGTAAAGACAGGCCAGGGGACTATAGATTGGTGAGCATGACGTCAATGGTGGGCAAGTTGTTGGAGGGAATCCTGAGGGACAGGATGTACATGTATTTGGAAAGGCAACGACTGATTCGAGATAGTCAACATGGCTTTGTGCATGAGAAATCATGTCTCACAAATTTGATTGAGTTTTTTTGAGGAAACAACAAAGAAGATTGATGAGGGCAGAGCAGTCGATGTGATCTATATGAACTTCAGTAAGGCATTCAACAAGGTTCCCCATGGGAGACTGATAAGCAAGGTTAGATCTCATGGAATGCAGGGAGAACTAGCCAATTAGATACAGAACAAAGGTAGAAGACAGAGGGTGGTGATGGAGGGTTGTTTTTCAGACTGGAGGCCTGTGACCAGTGGAGTGCCACAAGGATTGGTGCTGCTTCCTCTACGTTTTGTCATTTACATAAATGATTTGGATGAGAGTATAAGAGGTACAGTTAGTAAGTTTGCAGATGACACCAAAATTGGAGGTGTAGTGGACAGCAAAGAGGATTGCCTCAGATTACAACAGGATCTGGACCAAATAGACCAATGGGCTGAGAAGTGGCAGATGGAGTTTAATTCAGATAAGTGCGAGGTGCTGCGTTTTGGGAAAGCAAATCTTAGCAGAACTTATACACTTAATGATAAGGTCCTAGGGAGTGTTGTTGAACAAAGACACCTTGGAGTGCAGGTTCATAGCACCTTGAAAGTTGAGTCGCAGTTAGATAGGATAGTGAAGGAGGTGTTTGGTACGCTTTCTTTTATTGGTCAGAGTATTGAGTACAGGAGTTGGGAGGTCATGTTGTGGCCGTACTTCTGTTGGTTACATCCCCTGCACTTAGTGGGGTTGAGATCGTGGACTATATTGACTGACTTAAACATACTACAATGAGTTTCACCTCCTCTCTCTCATCCAGTCCATGTAAAACCTCTGCTGCCTGACCCCCTCAAAGAACGTAAATGGATCAGCTGATGGTATAATCTCGGGAATATTTTTCACGATCTCTGCTCACTGTAAATGGGGTGGTGTATGCGATTGCTAGGGCTTCAGCATCCCCAACCCGTCTCTCAGTTGTAATCTGTTCCATTGCGAACGTGAGTGATCCCAAGGGTGGTGAAGGAGTTGACATCTCTGGGAAGGGTGGGGGTGGACCCCCATCTTTCGTGCACATGGCATACTGCTGTGCAATTTCCCTGAGCTCATTCCAGTCTATCTCTTGTTCCTCTCTTTCCTCTCTAACCTCTGCATATGTGTATATTATCCCAATGAGGAATGAGAGCTGTGCTCTTAATTTCTCCATCACCTGCAGACACTTGGTGTGGTCTGTGGCTACCCGTTTCATCTCTCTGTCTGCCTGGGTGCAGTACTCTCATTGCGGCTTGCGGATTTGTTCATTTGTTTTTCAACTGCCTGATTTCCATCTCAGCGGCCTCTTTAGCTGACACTGTGGGCTGGGTATCCTGATATGCTCCTTCATATTTGGTCTGGAATTGCCCCATGTGGAGTAGATTTGCCTGATTCTTCTGGTCCTGAGAGGTGTTTTTTAACTTTAGCTCTGCGATCTCTCTTTTTGCATCCTCTAGTTCCTCAAGGACGGTTTTTAATTCTTGATCTGTTCCTAATAACGGTCCTAAATGGTGCATTATCAGGTGACCTTCTCAAGTTTGGAAAACCACATCCCTTGAGTTCTCCTAAAATCCTCCCAATTTTTCTGCTCTAAGGATCCTGGTCCCATTTCATCAATGCAACAAAGTTCTGTCTCTATGTGCCACATTTTCTTATTGATATACTGCCTCAGTTTTGAACAACAAAGAGAACAAAGAAAATTTACAGACCAGAAACAGGCCCTTTGGCCCTCCAAGCCTGAGCCGATCCAAATGTACCCTTCTTGTACAGGGGGACAACATGAGCAACCCTCCAGTCTTCCAGCACCTCACCTGTATTTAAGGATGCCACAAAGATATCAGTCAGGGCCCCAGCTATTTCCTCTCTTGCCTCCCTCAGCAACCTGGGATAGATCCCATCCAGTCCTGGGGATTTGTCCACCTTAATAACCTTTAGCCTACTGAACACATCTTCTCTACTTTGGTTGCCATATGGGAAAATCCTCTACTCTGGCACCTTCCTGTGCCATTTTCAATTAAACTATGAGGTATAGGGAGCAGATCAGACTGAGGGAAAGGCTTTCATTATGTTCCAGTCTTAATCCCATTGGGTCGCTGCCAACTTTCAGTTCTTTACCTTGTCTATCCCATTAAGGATCTCACACACACAAAACAGTCGTTTGTTGGATTAGAAATAAGCATCTGTTGGCTTTATCTTTTAAAGAACAGTTCAGTTTTAACCTTCCTATTCCCTTTGCTTTTCTTGAATTCATGGCCTTCGTGTGGGAAGCTGTCTTCCTAATAACTGGGTCAGGCAAAATCTCAATCAATATTAGGTTCCACGGGCTTCGATCTCAGAGCAACAAAGTTGCTTTGTATTGAGGTCCCATCTGGGGTGCCAATTTGTTGCCTACCACACAATGTGTTTGAACGCTTATATCTTGCAAAATAACTGTGAGATGACCCATAGTAAAAGTGAAACAATAATTTTAATTTATTTGACACAATTAACATTAGAACACCAAATACAGTATGAACTAACCATAAACACTACGAATCTACCTTATGCTTTAACGTAACTTTGGATGATCTTATACCACTACACTAGAATTTGGCTGGGCACTACATGGTGATGTCATCTGGTCTTCTTCCAATGGTTTCAGAAGTGTCTTCTCTTTAGCTGGTTATTCTTGAGTTACTGTTCGAGTTACTGCTCCTGAGGGTGGGGTTACAGTGATTCTTATACTCCAAAGTCTTAGCATCCTTTTGGGAGCATCTTAGGTATCTCCCAATGGATTGATCGGGTTTGATCACCTGATCAATCAGATCCAACCAGATGTTGTCACGCTGATGACAAGCTGGTCCTTCAGTGTCCATCATTGGACATGCATGTAACCTTCTCCAAATAAGGGCGAGAGGTGGCTCCGTGTCTGCTGCACCCCTTGATGTCTCCAATTGTCTTGAGGGTGACATTCCATTGACCCATTCAAACCCAAATTTGGGTGTGTATTGTAGGGTCTATCAGGATTGTTTGCAAACTGTCTATTGGTAACTCCAGCCTGTCTGGATTCTGCAGCATGTGGATTAGCAGTCACTTTGTTCAAGGCTGACTCCCATTTCTCAGCATGCTTTAATAATTGTCCGTCTTTTGGTAACTCAGTGATAAATTCATTATTTTTCATCCCAAGTTCATTATTTTGAGTGGTCCATCTAGCCACAGAGGATTAGAGTCTTACTAAGTACAGTTACAAGTTAACGGCTCATGATCATTCACCTGTAGTTACAGTCTAGTTATTTGAAATGCAAAGTAATTCTTGCAAAATGTAGGAATATGGTCCAAGCTTTCTGCCAACATTGGCACAAAAATCAATGTAAATTGGGGAAGCTTTGTGTACTTTTAAAAATTTTAAACTCTTTTGATTTTTTCCAGAATAGCTTGATTTTCAGTGCATTACCCCAGTGAGTCATGACACATTGTTTAACTTGGGTTGATGACTGTGCATCAGGTCAGATTCATATCTCGTCTTCACTATTCAGTTCCTTGATAATTTGTTGGGTAAAACTCTAACTATCTCAATAATTTTGATTCTAAATAAGTACTGGGGCTCCCTCTACCTGCTTTCTGACACAAAACTATATCCATCTACTGCACGACTGGTGGCACATTAGAGTCCACATGCAGCTTGTATGGAACACCTAGTTGTTAATGTCAATGAAGCAGTCAGCAAACAGTTCAGCAATATTATTGGTCCATTTAAGAAGCAGATGTGACTGCAATCATGCATAGACTTGGTGTTGGTTGAATACTAATAGGTGTGTCATGTACTCCACCTATTATGGAGAATGTAACATTCATTCTGGTGTCTTTGAATGAGCCTGAGTTTCAAATGTCCAACAAATAATCAATGATTGCAAGGGAAAATATATTTCTATTCCCTGGTTTGCAGAGAATAATCCTGAAGCTTGTTGAACCTTTCATCACCTGTGACATTAAAAATTTTTTCTGTATTTCTGAGAATATTTCCTTTTGAGCAATTAATTACCACTGTCACACATGCTCAGTTGAAGTGAGCCATCACAAAGGATATCCATGATCTTTTGCTTTTGTGGTGGCTTGAGAAAGAGAGAGGTGGGGGTGGGGGTGCAGGGTGGGGGTTGGGGGAGGGGGGAGGGGGAGACAGATGGAGAGAGAATAAGGCTTCATTTTGTTACTTTTTTGTCAAGGCACATGTAAATAGTACCCTTCTGATGGTATTGATCTTAGGTTGAGTTCACTGATGAAGAACAAATGCAAGCACAATTGTTAAGTTTTGTAAAAATTGTATACTATTTGCCAGCAGTAGGACATTCTGTTCAGTGTGTGTGTGCATCACCATGGCAACATTGCTTGGACAAGTCACAATTCCTTTTGTAAAGCTGCCATTGTGGCCTTGAATGGTAGTTTCCTGGCATGTAAGTTATGAACAATTTTCACAAGAGTTGAACTTGGAGGGTGGCAGTTATTGTTGGCAGCCTCAACTTCGGGCCCTCTGGACTTATCTGAAAATGATAGAGATCTTGCTAACTCTGGCATCTCTGACAGATTTCAGTTTTTCTCAAATACATTCCAGCACAGTTGATGACCAGACGGGGGGAAAGTAATATTGGAAATGAACATACTTGGAGCTCGCTTTTTGAAGTAAACAGGACGAGTTGGACCAGTATGTGTTGCTTGCAAGTTTCATTGCTTTTCCCTTCGGGGAGACTGACATCTTTTAATTAGTCAGATTTTGATCTCGTCAACACTACCAAATTCACATTTAGTTACTAGTTGCCTCAATCGCTTACAATAAGGGTCAAATGTTTTGTTTCGTTAGAACATCAGAAGACAACTGTTTCCAATATTGCATTTTTCTTGGATGTGAAATAGGTTGACAGTGCAATTTTTGCTGAGCCATAGTCATCATGTGCAGATTTAAGTACCTCAAAGAAATCTTTCAATTCTTCACCTACTTAATGGAAAAGTCAGTTCATTTTCTCCTGTCATTTTTGTTTTAAAAAACTGCCATTGCACCTGGGAAACATTGCAGACACTTCTGCACATACAGAGTACAGATGACAGCTCAAAGTACACATCAAAATGGAATAGATCAAGCCCAAACAACAGCAACATCATCAGAAACTCAGCAATAGTCCATGATGAAGGATTTGGAGTCATGCTCCTTTCAAAGCAAAATTTCTCGGTAATAATCAGTGATATTTTTGCCTTTTGATCAGCAGGTGTGAACATGCCCAGTAACCAGCACTCACACCTTCTGCTTATCTTCAGCTGGAGTACCTCATTTCTGTTTAACAACAGGCTACAACTGCATTACACTTCCTGGAGTACTAAGTTATAATGTTGTCTTCAGAAAGGAGACAAGTACCCTCCAAAAGATTCCGACCTGATAGGAATGCTTCATGTTTTTTCATCATCTGCACTGCTAGTACAAACAAATCTTGTGCAGAAATCCAACAGTCTGAAACATTGATGGTCTACAGGCAGTCACAAATTCAAAGTGCAAACCATCCAGCATTGGACAACATTCGGATCCAGTTGTAAACTAAGGAAGTGAAAGAAAACTTACCTATCTCTATGGCTCTTTGACAAGAAAAAGGCAGCAAAGATTGTTTATCATTAAAATGAATATTGTTACTATTACAACCAATGCTATAACAACTTGTAGAGGAAATCATAAAAACAGAACCATAACCTAAAATAGTATTTAATCTGACAGGTCAGCAGCAATAAATTGGGGCAGTGACTACAGGCAACATCTTTTGTTAAAATCAAAAAATTAGAAAGTATTGAAAGAATGAAAACAGCACCATTTTAAGGAGAAATGCAAGAATCATCCCAAGAACAAGACAAAAAGGTTGCAAACACACCACTTTGGTGAAAGCAGTAGGAAGCTTCACAAGTAACAACAAAGTGGGAATCTTCAAAGCTCCTCTAACTGGGAAGATTCCCCAAATAATTTTGGAACAAATGATTTAGCAGAATTTACAAGCTTTGAAATGTTTAATACAATCTTTATTAGAAGGCTATTGCTGCAATACACATTTTTAAAGCTATGATCAAGTTGTAAAAGCTTAGAAGAAAATAGATTTCAAG
Source organism: Hemiscyllium ocellatum (assembly GCF_020745735.1). Lineage (NCBI taxonomy): Eukaryota > Metazoa > Chordata > Chondrichthyes > Orectolobiformes > Hemiscylliidae > Hemiscyllium > Hemiscyllium ocellatum. The sequence goes on along the minus strand of NC_083415.1, from coordinate 13,303,180 downwards.
GCTGATGCAATAAATTATGAGAGAACAACCAGGGAATGCAGATTAAAGCTATATTAGAAGTATTCGATACAGTTCAACAGTGATACGAAAATGATACAAATTGGTAAAGGAAGAAAACGTTGCAACGATAACAGCAAGATTTAGATTTAAGTTTTTATTGTCACATGTACTCAACTGCAGGCTACAAGTGTACAGTGAAAAGTGTACAATGTCCCCACACATGGTACCAACATAGATACAAAAGTACAAAATCTTAGCTATGGAAATAGAAAAATAAAGACATAAGTTAAAAAGTTCAGCATTACAGTCTTTTTAGCATAACAGTAGAAAATAAAGAAATAAAGTTGTTCAGGACATTGTTTAGGCCACTTTTGGAATATTGCATTCAATTCTGGTCTCCCTCCTATTGGAAGGATGTTGAGAAACTTGAAAGGGTTCAGAAAAGATTTACAAGGATGTTGCTAGTGTTGGAGCCTTTGAGCTATCCGGAGACGCTGAAATAGGTTGGGGCTTCTTTCCCTGGAGCATAGGAGGCTAAGGTGTGACTTTATGGAGGTTGATAAAATCATGAAGGGCATGGATAGGGTAAATAGATAAGGGTTTTTCCCTGGGGGAGTCCAGAACCAGAGGGCATAGGTTTAGGGGTGAGAGGGGAAAGATATAAAAGGGGCAACATTTTCACTCAAAGGGTGGTGCATGTATGGAATGAGCTACCAGAGGAAATGGTGGAGGCTGGTACAATTACAATATTTAAAAGGCATCTGAGTGGGAATATGAATAGGAAGTGTTGAGAGGCATATATCCAAGTGCTGGAAAATGGGACTAGATTGGGTTGAAATATCTGGTTGGCATGGATGAGTTGGACTAAAGGGTTTGTTTCTGTGCTGTGCATCTCTATTACTCTCTGACTCTATTACAGTTCATTCTTAAACCATGGGCCTGAAGATGCTGTAAGCTAGGCTCTGTCCAAGAAGAAAAGGGAAGAAAATAGGAAAAGGGATAGGAAAGAAAGCAGATGGAATGGATGAGAACTGGGCTCAAGCCCCTGACACTGCCTACTCCACTATCGCCAATGTGAAAGATTGTATAATACTTTAAAATAACTTCCTATTGCTGACTACAAGTTAGGCTTATAGAACTTCAGATTTAAAATAAAATTGAATTTGATATTATTGTGAAATCATGTTGATCAATAAATTGAGGAGAAATGGAAAATACATAAAACATCCAAGCATAATTAACATTAGAGCTGGTTCTAACTGAAGCTAACATTCCAAAAGGTACAGAATTGACTCAAAATTGAATATCAAATAGAAAACAGAACAAATTAATACTGACCACATTCAGTAACATTATAGCAGACATTATAAATCATACAAAATAAAGCAGATACAGACATGTGTGATGATAGCTTTCAATAATTACTTTAAGTTAAGAATAAATAGAATTATTGAACAGACAAGATTTAATACAAGTTCAATTTCCAGATGAGACAGTAGACAATTTTATTTATGACCTCTGCAGCTTAGTAGGCACCTGTGAATGCAGAGACTTGTAATCAGAATTAATCAGTGACAGAATTGTTAGACGATTTTTTGATCAGTCATTATCAGATCTTTTAGATTAGATTACTTACAGTGTGGAAATGGGCCCTTCGGCCCAACAAGTCCACACCCACCCGCCGAAGCGCAACCCACCTATACCCCTACATTTACTCCTTACCTAGGACTACGGGCAATTTAGCATGGCCAATTCACCTGACCCGCACATCTTTGGATTGTGGGAGGAAACCGGAGCACCCGGAGGAAACCCACACAGACACGGGGAGAACGTGCAAACTCCACACAGTCAGTCGCCTGAGGCGGGAATTGAACCCAGGTCTCTGGCGCTGTGAGGCAGCAGTGCTAACTGCTGTGCCACCGTGCTGCCCACATCCAAGAAAGTTGAAGAAAGCTATCCAAATTGTCTTGAGGCCACAAAACAAATGTAGATAAACCCTAACAGGTGACTCAACCTTACCACAGAAGAGCAACAGGGACCATTAACTTCATGGTAAGAGCAGTATAAGCAGACACATGACGAGCCAAAACAAAGTAGGCAGAAAGAAGTCAACTTATAGAGCAAAAAAAACTCGTTGGCACAGATCATATCCAGCTATACTAAATGTATCACATCTGTAACAAAAGATGTGCAGAAATCCAAAACAGATCCAGCATAGTGGAATGACTAGTGAGTACACTCAAAAAGCCCTATACAGTAGATTACACACCTCCATTAGAAACAGCACATGGGTTTGAAGATAGATTTCCATCAGAAGAAATACTTGAGCCATTTTTAGGGGAAATAGGAAATCCATCTTAACCAGCTATGATGGAATTTTATTGTGCTGACAGATATTTTATTAAATTCCAGCTAGATATAGGAGGAAGTGTCACTGTGTTACCTTGACTAAAACCCATGAAGTTACAGCCAAGGATCTGGACTTAAACATTGCAGATGGAATAGACCCTAACATTAAAGGAAGGTCATATGTGAGTCATTACAACATAAGGAAAGACAAACATTCAAGAATATTCATTTCATCCAGGACGAACAAATCTCATTCTTGAGCAAGAAGGTGTAGTTTCCGCTCAGCATCCTGCAATTCATTCACTTGATTCAACTACTTCATAAGAAATGACCTAGGAAAACACAACTAGAGAAAAAAACTTGCTCGGCCTGACAAGACAAATAACTGAGCTTATAAAGCAGACTGAACCTGCAGCAATAAACATAACAGTGTGAAAGTCCATCTATTCTTATAGATATGGCATATAACTAGATGAAGCATACAGGAGACCTGAGGAGTCTAGGGGCATTTTTGGCAACTGGGTGGAGTCATTCGTGCCTTCTATTTTCATGTTATCATTGGTGTACTCTAACCTGTGTCCAGTTATAAAGCTATAATAAAGCTTAATGGAATAATAGATTAGTTAGCCACTAAATGGTAACTGCTCCATTATAGTAACATCCCATGAACACACCCTTGGCAAAGGGCAAATTCAGAAAAAAAGATAGTCTCACATGCAATTCCAAAGACCGGTAGAGACCCCTAGATTTTAACTGTAATGGAGGGAGGAAAAACTAGCTTCTGCTTCTTCAAGACCTCAGCAGCAATTGCTACAGAAAAACTACAAACTAAAACTCCTGGTTCTGTAGAACTTGACCGCACCCCTTTAAGCTGCTTTCATTGTTCTAATGTAAGAAAAAAGCCTCACAAGTTGTTTACTTTATTGGCTTTCCAAATAGATAACTCTGCACCTGTCTTAAACACGCTCTTCAACAAAAAAAGGACAAAATAACTTCTTAAAGTCTTAGTATCGTTACACAATCAAAGGTATGCAGGCCTTATCATAATGGTGGGGACCAAGAACTGGTTCATGGTTTCATTGCAACATTATTATTTGAAGCACATCCAGCAACAGCAATACATTATTCAAAGTAATAGATGGAAAAGGTAGGCACTACAACAATCCTGAGTCACAGTGCTAGTAACCAGCTGGAAACTCCCAGTGAGCTTCAATCCGTATCTCTCTGAAAACATGTTCTCGTGTTGCTGAGGTCACATTTTCAATTGAGGGGCTCATAGGATTGTACTAACGTTATCCAGAGGGAATACAATCCAGTGAATTGGGGCTAATTGAGGTGAAAAAATTCCCTTCAGATCCTGTGTTCACTGTTGAGACAACATATGATTCTTAGTTCACTGAATATTACATAAGCCTCAAATCCTAGGGCTTATTTTCCAGTCACTTGCCTATTTACTAAGTCCCCAATGTGGCAGGATGGAAATATTTGCTTAATGCAAGCTGGAAGTGTGCTGTTCAAATCATCCAAAGGTTAGCATACAAACAACACATCCATCTCAGGAGTTAAGCCTTCTACATAAACACATCAGGGAACAGAGGGGGTGTTGAAGTCGCCACTATGAGATCAGTTTACCCTGAGGCTGACAAATTGCTAAATTTGTGATCCTAAGAATGCACTTCCCTGAAAGTGAGCATCAATGGATACCATATTGAAAGGATTCAGTCACAGCTTTCTGACACCTGCCCCAGTTACTATTGTGTTCTTCCCCACATTTCCCATTTATGTTACACAGATGGCAATGGGTCATAAAGCTACAATCTGTAATTTATAAGCACTAAATATAATTTAATTCTAACCATAATGAACTTTAAAAATGCAAATACTTGCCTCATTTGCCTCTTGTGGTCTCCTCCTATATCCTCGTTTATGTGTAACACCAACAACACATGGAACAGGCTGGCTCAGTAGTTAGCATTGCTGGCTCACAGTGCCAGGGACTCAGGTTCGATTCCAGCTTTGGATGACTACCTGTATGGAGTTTGAACATTATCCCAGTATCTGCACCAGTATACCAGTTTCTTCCCACAGCCATTCTAAATTGTTTGTAGTGTCCAGGGATGTGCATGTTAGGTGGATTAGCCTGGGTAAATGCAGAGCTTAGGGTGAGGGGATGCGTGAGATGCTCTTTAGAAGGTTGATGCAGACTCAGTGGGCTAAGTGGCCTCTTTCTGTACTGCAGGGATTCTCTGATTCTTGTCTTCTGCTCCCAGTGCATTACTGCTCAATCAATGAGAAATCTGTGGCCTCATCATTAACAGTGAGAATTGCACTGAGGAATCTCCTATATCCTGAGAAATTGGGGTGTCTGAACATTAAGAGCAAAATTTACAACATGCACTGTCAGCTTAGGGTCACGTTTGTTGAAATGCTATGTTAGGAAGGAAAGGAATGACTTTTTGTCTGACGTGATCTGATTTTTTTTTGGGACAAGAGCAGGCTGAGTGCTGAACATATGATGATGTGATTTGCTGCAAGCATTTGCATTTTCAAAGTTCATTACAATTAGAATTAAATTACATTTAGTGCTTGTAAATTACGGATTGTAGGTTTATGTCCCCTTGCCATCTGTGATCCTCCAGCTCAGTATCAGTAGCAGGTCGAAGGCAGAACAATTAAAAGCTTGAGGAGATGATGAGAGCACAGTGTTCATGGACAATTTGAGATCGCTCCTTCATATTTCCTACTACCAAAAAAAATCTTACTGAGATAGCACAACAAGACTTTGCACAGCGCCAAGCATTTTTTCTCTGGGCATTTGCCCATGAGTCCATGATCATTTTGTAAGACTGTGTATGCCTCATAATACAAATGTTAGCACCACTTTAAGTAACCCAGAGTTGGAAAGAAGTTCATAATATATTGGAGGGGGAGGGGGGAATCCCATTGTAAAGATAATGAGCACTGACAGCAAAGTAGCTCCCCCCAAGGGAGAAAAGGAGAATAATTACCCTGTTGAGGGCGTTCAGCTGATTTTAGTGAAGAAAAGTTTTGGATATTACTCTCCTTGAGATCTTGCTTTCATTTAGACCACTATCTTGTGAGTGAACATAGAGCAGTACAGCACGGTACAAGCCCTTCAACTCCCTGTGTTGTGCTGAGCATTTATCTTAATCTAAGATCAACCTCATCCACACACCCCTCAATTTACTGCCATCCATGTGATTGTCCATCAGTTGCTTAAATGTTCCTAATGTCTCTGACACTACTAACACCACTGGCAGTACATTCGATACACCCACCACTCTCTGCATAAAGAACCTACCTCTGAAATCTCTCGTATACCTTCCTTCAATCACCTTAAAATTATGACCCCTCATGACAGCTATTTCTGCTCTGGGGAGTTAAGCAATAATTAATTTGACCTCGCATTCATTTAGGGTGTAACAATGCTGTGGCTTTAAGAGGTGTATTTTGTCCTGATTTCTTTTAAGAGAGAGATTGAATGAGAGGTGATGAGCAGTTAGTGGTAACATAAACAGCTTGTGAGGCCTTAAGTTTTTTTTTAAGTTGGAACAATAGAAGCAGACTGGCTGCGTGTGGCCAACTTTCATAGACCAGGATTTCTAGTGGTTTTTTTGAAAGCTTTAAACAATCGCTGTTGGTGTCTCAACAGGGTTGGAAGCTGCAGCAAATGTACCCTGGCTGCTACTCTGTCTGAATTTTCACTTGATATTTTCTCTCTCTCTCTTTCTCTGCTGGTGGGTTGCATGTGAGCCAATCTCTTTCTGACTTTGCCTTTCTGTCAAGAGGTGTATTTATGGATGTTACTATATTGGAACAGTTAATTAATAGCAGTTACTGTGTGTATTATTCTGTTAAGTTTTCTTAATAGAGTTAAGTTATTATATGTCTCCCTTCCTTTTGTTTTATTTTAACCATTGTGTTTGAATAAATTGAGTTTTGCTTAATATTGAGTAGTTTAACTAGTCAAATTGCATCTGGAAAATGGCAGTTTATGTTTACTTTTAAAATAAGAAAAGTTAGGGCTTAGGCTTCCTCCTTAAACTATTTTGCGGTGGTCTCTTTTAATTGTGCAGATCCTTAGTCAGGACTCATCAGAACTGCATTTTGACTACATGACTAATGGATGAAATTTTGATCGTGGATGGAGTGCAATATAGCTTTGCCAAAGTAATAACAAAACCGAGAGAGTTCAATTTTAAGAACACATGGCAAAAATCTCTTATATTGTCTTGATTAAAGAAAATTGATGGTTGTTTGAATAATGTCTAAACAGGATGTTTACAGGACTCAGCAAGGTAAATAAAATTTCTCCAATGCACAAGAACAAGAATGAATGGGCATCAATTTTAAATTAGAGGCTTGTTCATTTAGATGGGAAATCTGGAAACACATGAAACACATGACATATGTTTTAGTTAAAGCTTCACTTGTCCCAACACCAATGGACGACCATTGGTGCTGGGACAAGTGAAGCTTTGAAGAAGGAGTTTGATAGTTTCCTGTGAAATAATCATTTAGTACTATAGAGTATTGCTGAACAACGTAGGGCTCATCCTTCCACAGGATCATGGATGTGTTACAGCACAAAGGGAGGCCATTCAACACATTGTGTTCATACTGGATCATTAAATTTGTGTCATTACCTTGTGCCAATCTCCCACTTTTTCTCCAAATGAATGGGGGTCGGTTCAGATCAGTTGGCTGGATTGTTGTTTTGCGAGGCAGTGTGATGTTAACAAAATGGATTAAATAACCATCACTGGCTGAGGTTACCATGAAGGACTTTCCTTCTCAACCTCTCTCCTTGCCTGAGATATGGTGACTTTCAAGTTAAATCACCATCAGTCAGCTTTCTCTGTCTCTCTGTCTCTTTGTCTCTAATGAGACAGTAGTCTTCTAGTCTGGTAAGAGTTCGGTTACTTGACTTCTCCCCAAACTGTTGCATATTAAGTAATCATCCAATGGCCTCTTGAATACTTCACTTGAACCTGATACCTCCACACTTCCAAGAAATGATCTCCATGCCCTAATTACTCACTGAATGAGAAAGATTTTCATCACTTCACTCCTGCTTCTTTTGCAGATTGGTTTAAAAATATGCCCTCTTGTTCTTGTTCCTTTTATGAGTGGGAAAAATTTCTCCCAATCTACTCTATCCATCCCACTCATGATTTTGGAGACCTTTATCAGAAATCCTATTCGCCTATTTCTGTCTAAGGAGAACAGTCTCTTCCTCTTTACTCTACCCTCATAACTGAATTTGCTCATCCTTCTTGTAAATAACATCTGCACTTTCTCCAATGGTTTCAAATGTTTGTATTAGTTGGTGCCCAGAACTCCGCATTATACTCTAGTTGACGTCTAATGGGTGTTGTATATCAGCTCAAACATCACCTCTGTGAGGGAGGTGAAAAAGCTGATGAGACAAGTAAAGAGGAATTATGAGAAAAGACTAGCAGCCAATAAAAAGAGGTGTTTCAAAGTCTTCTCTGACCATGTATTAGTAAAAGGGTGATAAATGATGGCATAGGAGTGACATCGTCTCCACCATAAATACCACATTTCCTCGCTGCTATCAATTCTGATGAAGAGTCATCAGACTCAAAACATTACTTCTGCTTTCTCTCCGCAGATGCTGTCATTCCTGCTGAGTTTCATTGGCAATTTCTGTTGTTGTTTCAGTATTCATGGTTGTTTTTAGTATACCTTTGTTATTTTTTTAGAATAAAGAGCTTTATTAGATTACATTACATTACTTACAGTGTGGAAACAGGCCCTTCGGTCCAACAAGTCCATACCGACCCTCCGAAGAGCAACTCACCCAGTCCCATTCCCCTACATTTACCCCTTCACCTAACACTATGGGCAATTTAGCATGGCCAATTCACCTAACCTGCACATCTCTGGATTGTGGGAGGAAACAGGAACACTTGGAGGAAACCCACGCAGACACAGGGAGAATATGCAAACTCCACACAGACAGTTGCCCAAGGCAGGAACCCAGGTTTCTGGTGCTGTGAGGCAGCAGTGCTAACCACTGCGCCACCATCCTGCCCGTTGTGCCACCGTGCAGCCTGTAAAGCTTTGATTACATTAAAGATAAACAGCAACTAATTTGTTTTGGCAAAACTCAGGTTTTCTGTCATGTATGGGGCTATCATTGTACACAGGGCAAACATGGACAATAAACTTGAGGTCCAGGTCAAACTTATCCAATTGAATGGTACAGCAGACTTGAGAGCTGAACTGGAAGCATAGTTATTGAGAAAAAAAAGCCTAATCTGTCCTTAACTCCATTTACCCACCATTTCCTGTATTCTTATCCTAACAAAAAACAACCTCCCATGTGGGTGGCATGGTGGCACAGTGGTTAGCACTGCTGCCTCACAGTGCCAGAGATCCAGGCTCAATTCCCACTTCAGGCAACTGTCTGTGTGGAGTTTGCGCATTCTCCCCGTGTCTGCGTGGGTTTCCTCCCACAGTTCAAAAATGTGCATGCTAAATTACCTGCAGTATTAGGTGTAGGGGAATGGATCTGGGTGGGTTGCTCTTTGGAGGGTTGGTGTGGACTTGTTGGGCCGAAGGGCCTGTTTCCACACTGTAAGCAATTTAAAATTTTAATTGGTCTAGCCTTAACAGTTTTTTTTGGCAGAAACAATTCTGGGATTCTACTGTTGCAAAATAATGCTCCCCAAAATTGTCTTTACATGACCTATAGTTAGTTACAATGTGACCTCCATGTCCTGGAAGGAGATTGCAACTAAAACGTAAATATTTTAATATTGAATGTCCAGCCTATTCATAAACATAAGTAATAACATGAAACACAAATTGTACAAGTGAATTCATATTCATTTAGAACAAACTCCAGAAGGAATTGTACTGGGGAATGATAGCTTACAAAATTGTATTTGATTGATTGTATTGATAATCATCTTGTTTCTGATGTGATTAATAGTTACCTGAGCAATATGGAGGCTATCAGATTGAAGCATTTCAGATGGCACCTACAGTGACAAGACAAAAGTTAAAATGTTTCATAAATATCAAATAAATTCTGAGATTAAATCATAGCCATGAATGAATTTACTCTTAGAGTAAATGATATGAGATTTTTTTTTGCTTTTAATAGAGTATTTGTCTTTCAAACTGACAGATCACATTGATGTGTGACAGTGTGATATCCATGTAAATTTAGGTTAAACCAAGTGTAACATACCAGCAATATCAATCTGACAGCACTAAAGAACGGAGTGCATTTTCATACAGCTGTATTTGTAAAAATCTGCTGGCAGAAGCAGCTGATCTCCCGGTGGGAAGTGAAGTAAACAAAGAGATAACACTGTCAATTCTCTCAACAGGAAATGTTAAACCAACATATGCAGAACAATATCTGTGCACGGGTTGGTGTGGGAAAGCACAATTGAAGTTTAGTCAGGATGAGGCTACATCTTGGAGTAAATACTTGTGATAGAGTACAATTTGACATTTGTTTTGCAGAGTGTACAACTGTCCAATCAGAAATGGATAGCTTTCCATCATCATCATCTTTTAGATGCAATTTTATACATTAAATCTGCTGACAATTCCATTTCAAAATGTCCTCAATTTTCTGACCCAAGCTCACCCTCAACCAATATCATCAAAAGCTTATTCTATTGTTTTTCATCTAATTTGATTTCATTGGGAACTAGTTGGCTACAATTTGTTGCATTTATCTGCATAACAAAATAGATGTCACTTCCTAGAAAAAAAATCATTGACTATGCAGCAACTTGTAACTTGAGGCCATATGGATTGTATTTTTTGTTTTGTTTTTAGTTTTGAGATTCAAATTTGCAGAGATGATATACTCCAAGTTAATGTCCAAACATAAAGTTTCTTCAAAGCTTTGGAATGTCTGACTCATACTTAGCTGCTTGCCTGAAATATAGATGTCTCTTCCTTAGTCATTATGCCCAAGCCTAATTACTTACACACAGTACAGAGAAGAGTTAATATGCCAGCACAATGGTTAGCACTGCTGCCTCACAGTGCCTGGGTTTGATTCCACCCTCTGACAACTATCAGTGTTGAATTTGCAAATCTCCCTGTGTCTGCCTAGGTTTCCTCCAAGTGCTCTGGATTCTTCCCAAGGTCCAAAGATGTGCAAGTTTAGTGGATTGGCCATGCTAAATTGCCCATAATATACAGAAATGTGCAGCCTAGGTGGATTAGTATGGGAAATGCGGTTACTGGGATGTGGTGAGTCTGGGAGGGATGCTCTTCAGAGGGTTGGTATGGACTTGATAGGCTGAATGGTCTGCTCCCACTCTAGGGAATCTATTATTCTAAAACATGAAAGAATTGATCACTGCATGAACTATTTTTTTAGGGATTCTACAGTCACACTTATAATTAATACATAAGTGGATGTTAAGAAATGGAAAATGAGTATAAGCTTTCATTACAAGTATATATTTCACTGTGCTTTCAGCATAACTGCTAATTTTTGCATAACATGCGCTCACATGCAGTCTCAATTCTTTTCTGAATGGAAAGAAAGCTTGTCTTAGATAAAGGTATGGATCTGGCTTGATTTCAGAATTAACATAAATTAGCTGTTTACAAGACTTCTGGAAATAAAGGTCACTTCAAAAGAAATGTTCAGATACATTAACTGCTTTCACAATAAAAGGCGGTGTATGGAGAAGAAATACTAAGAACTCAGACTTTTACTGACCTGCAGTTGCATTGCTGGTACTTCAATACAGTAGTTGTTGTTTCTACATGCAGAGCATTAGTATTGCTGAAAAAAGCATGCTGTGTGAAGCTTTTTAGTTTTATACTCATCAGGACAGAATTTTAAGAATATCAAATGTTTGGACATTTGATGTCCTTGAGATTCTGTGCTGATGAGTGTATGGAAAACATGTTTTGACACTTTTTTTCAAGGAGTATTTGTGTACTTTAAAGAATAGTTAATTATAAAATGAAAAAAAAAATGCTTTGGGGCATGACTGTGTTTCAGAACTTTGCTTTCATAGCTTAGGTTCTTCTAAACCACTCATACGGTGGTTTTCACTTTACCTCATGTTAACGTTAATCCTCTGTTCAATCTGTCACTCATTAGCAGAGTTTACCATAAATAGTATGCACCATAAAATGGTATCCTGTGCTGGTATTGCACAAAGATTGTATATCTATGCTTCAAAGCTAAGTGAGACGAAAAGAAATGAAGGAAAAGGCATTCTCATGGTGCTTTATCTTATCAATTATAAACACATTTCACACAATTGATCTGTTGCTACAGCAAAGCTTAGTATGGAGGAACAAGCACACTCAACTTAAAGAAATATCAAATATTATTGGAAAGCTGTTAAATGATGATTCAAAAAATGAGTAATTAAAATTTCATAATACAATTTAATGTTGATATATAATTTGTCAGAACCACATATTCAATTTAATAACACCACTTATTATGTTCCACTGTTTAATGTTAAATCCTTCAGTTCGTCCCTTGTAAAATAGACACGTTGATTGCAATTGGAAAATCCCAATTTCTGATGCTAATATCAATACAGCCTTACAGTCCAGCCGGGTCCCTACGGTTTTATTTATCACTGCAATTTTCACCAGTTTGACTTAATTGCTGACTGAGTTTAGAAAACTACAGCTTCAATTAGCTTCCAATTTGTTTTTAATTTGTGCTCTAATGAATTGATTAGCTGCTGCCAAACTTTACAACTGAATCCAATTTGGATTGGAGAGAATGGCTTCAGTAATATAAAAAAAGAGAAAAAAAAGGCTTCAGTAAAGGTGGATTAAGATAATACAATTGTGAATGTTATTACTACATAACTAATCAATACACTAAGTCTTTGCACAATTCCACCACTTGCCATTTACTTGCATGTTTCTGCCTAACGTTGTCAGTTTAATTCAATCACACAACTGCTGATTCTATGTTACTCCCTGATAATCTGAAAAAGCCATTATAATAAATATTTTACATCAATGTGGAGTGGGGATAGAATCAAAGCAAAGTGTGTGTGTGACATGACTTTAAGCCACTTTACACGTGACGTTTGATCATGGCCTACACTGCTTCAACTTGGTGTCACCCACAACACAAGTCTTAGTTTAATGTTAAATGTAACCAATAGAATTCCCTTGAGCAATAATTAGGAGAAAGGGAGTTGAATTTCTACAGTATGTTTCATAATCATTGAATATCTTAATGTGTTTTATCACAAATCCAGGATTCTTCAATGAGAAATCAGAACAATGCTTAGCTCGCAATGAAATTGGGTACACGAGCCCAAAGGACAGTCTAGCAGACAACAACATGATGCAAATTTCATACACAACATTTCAGGGGAATGTAGGGAACAGAACCAAAAGAAGGCCATTCAGTCCAACCATCCAACTAGATCATGATTGATTTTCCAGATTAATATCATTTTCCTATTTCACCCTCCATCATTTGATATCTGTAAAAGTCTATTGACCTCTAAGTTGAGTACTCAGTAACTCTAAGTATTCAGTAACCGAACTGGCATAGGGAATTCCAAACATCTATAATCATTTGAGCAAAGAAAAAAAATACTTTTATCTTATTTCTAAGTGACTTATCTATCCTGAGACTGAGCCCTGGTTTAACAACTCCCCTCTCTTCTCCCAACCCCTAATTCCCTCTCCAGTCAGGAGAAGCATCCTCTTTGTATCTACCCTGTAAAACTCTGTAAGTAGTCTGCATATTTTAATGAAATCACCAAATATCTAGGTTCTTTCACACACAAAGTGGTCTAGTGTGGATTACAATATCCACCTTTCTAGTCTAGTTTAAAGAATTGTGTTTAGTGAATTACTGCAAGCATTTATAGATTACATGAACATGCTCCCAGTTACTATTCAAGCTGTTAGAAGCACACTACCCAAGGCCTATTTCTTACAAGTTTATTCTTAACTCTGACCAAGTTCAAACTTAAGTCATCATAGCAAATCACGTCTACTGCACTCAATCAAGTATTAACCTTTTCTGATCCTTTCAAACTCATATACAGCGTCTCCACCCAAATCTTCTTTTCCTGATAATTATTATAATGGTATTATTATATTTGTTCTTATATCTACATTTAGCACCACCCTATCTCTGCCCAAGTCTTTGACTTTACCATTTAGAAGATCCAAATATTTCACTATTATATCTGAATTTACTTTCTTTGTACTAGGAAGAAAGGCTGTTCATTGAGTGGAAAGTAATCAACGTAGATGGTCTTTCTGATGTCTGAGGTCTGTTGTGCTCATCTCTGTTCCCAGGCCTACAGTTTGGTGCATTCCAGTAAATGATCTGTAGTTAGCTCAGCCATAATGTGAGGAGTTTCCTACAATTCCTTTGTACAAATGTTTTAGCAGAAAGAATGGTGTATGATCTCATTGGTTCACATCATTTTTAAAATTCCTGATCCACATCTGTGGCCTGGTTACTAACTCTCTGATTATGCAAACCTGTGAAGTTGTTGTAAGACATAAAATATTGTTCTTTGGAAAATCTTTGACACAAATGCAATTCCAAGCAGTAATCTGTCTGAACAAAATCTTCCAAATAAAATTATAACTGGAGTTTACAGCTTATAACTATAAACGGAGGTGTGAGCAATCTTGAAGTTTGTCCAATGGCACTTACCAAAAGAGCTTTTTTTTATCTAAGTTTCCTGAAAACACTGCTTTTGGAGGAAACACTGCTCTTAGATTCTCATTGAATGTTGGCATAGGGTGAATTTTTCTCACTGCCATCTTATTGTATTATGTAAGGTCAACACAGATATGAGTAGGATATGTAGAATGGGCTACTACGACCTTGCCCAAACTTCAATCTGATGGTTTTGTGACTTCAGAAATAACTCACAGTTTTGTCATCTCTTCATGTCAGCTCTAAAATTGTTTCCTTTAGGGTTGCAGTATCTTCCTGGTGTATAATGGTTCAACAGATGTATTCCTTATAATTCTGAATTAAGTTTTTAATGAGGTGGGATCTCATAGCTAGTTATGCATTCTAACAGGTTGAGATAAGATAGACACAGAAAGGATGATCCCATTTACTCGGGAGTACAGACCAGGGGTGACTGTCTAAAGATACATGGGTTTCCTCTGGGTGCTCCCAGTTTCCTCCCACAGTACAAAGATGTGCAAGTTTGGTGGATTGGCCATGTTAAATTGCCCATAGTGTCCAGGGATTTGCAGGCTAGATGGATTAGCCATGGCAAAAGCAGGGTTACAAGGTTTGGGTGGGATGCTGTTTGAAGGTTCAATTTGGATTCGATGGGCCAATGGCCTGCTTCCATACTGTTGAGATTCTATGATTCTATGCTATTGGGTAGGCCATTTAAGACTGAGATGAGGAAAGATTTCTTCACCCAAAGAGTGGTGAACCGCTGGACCTCTCCGCCACAGCAAGCAGTTGAGGCCAGATCATTAAATGTTTTTGAGAAGGAGATAGATATAGTTCTTGGGAAAAAAGGGGTCAAAGGTTATGTGGCAAAATTGAGTAGAGGGTACTGAGTTGGATGGTCTTCCATAATCATATTGAATAAAGGAGGTTCGAAGGGCTGAATGGTGTCCTCCTGTCCCTATTTTCTATCTTTCAATGTTTCTAAAGCATTAAGGAATGTACTTGCATGTGACTCTAGCACTCATTTATTGACATCTCAAAAAACATGAGACTTTGCTTTTGCCACTGACACTAAGCTAAGTAATCCATTCCAGAAGGACCTAAAAACTGCTTCCAAACACAGCAACAGCTCTTCCTGTGCTTGTGTGTGTTTGCAGAATGATACACACAACTCTGATGGCCTCTGGAGAGTCAAAGGCTGAGGGTGACTTTACAGAGGTTTATACAATTATGAGGAGCATGGATAGGATGAATAGCCAAGGCCTTTTTTCCAGGGTAGGGGAATCCAAAACAAAAGGGCACAGGTTTAAGTTAAGAAGAGTAAGATGTAAAAGGGACCTAAAGGACAACTTTCTCATGTAGAGGGTGGTGCATACATGGAATGAACTGCTAGAACAATGTGATACAGGCTGGTACGATTACAACGTTTAAAAGGCTTCTAGATAGGTACATAAATAGAAAGCGTTTTGAGGGATATGGGCCAAATGCCAGAAAATGGGACAAGATAAATCTAGGATATCTGGTCAGCATGGATGAGTTGGACCGAAGTGTCTGCTTCTTTGTTGTGCAACTCTATGACTCTATGACTCCTCCCAGACCAACACAGGTGGCACACACCATCCAGTCTGGAGTACACAGATACCTCATGCATGTGACAGATGCTGTATTTGCAAGAGGCAACAGTGTCTTGAAATACCATATGGAAGGTAGGATGACAAGCAGAATTTTGACGAAGAGAGCAGAATATACCTGATTGAATCATGTAGAGCAAAGAGGGACACCACCCTTCATCCCTGTGTTGGCATTTTGAAAATGATCCAGTTCATCACATTCTTCTGTACTTTCCTCAGAGCACTGCTATGGCACCTGTAACACAGCCTGTCATGTTGCTGTTCCATTTTTAATTAGCCAATGATTTGCATCGGTTCCTGTAACTGGATATAAGTTAATGGATAAGGAAACCATGACTTCTATGAAACAGAAAGCATCTTGATTCATGTATTGTTGAATGTTATGAGAACATTGCCAGCTGAATCCAACAAAAAAATAAAATCCTGACAATGTTGGAAATAAGAAACAAAAGAAAAGAAGTGCTAGGTGAATAATATGACAACCAGCATCTATGTTGGGAATAGAAGGATTGTTTGAGGTATGGGGCTTTCTTTGGAACAAGAGTAAGTACAGAAAATAGCATCTTATTTATTCCCTTCACACATACTGTTGGTACACTGGATGGTTTTGATTGAAACAGATTGGATTATGTGTTTTCTTAAAGCTACTGATGACATCTTCTGGAAGATTAACTGCTTCTCTACATTCAGCCACATCTCGCCATCCGTCTGTACTTAGGGAAAAATAAAACAAGGGTAAGATTTATCCTGGATTATGGAGGTTACCTCAAAAGCACAAAGAAACATTTCTTTCTCTGAAAATAATTTACTGAGGGAGTAAATGTCTACAACAGCAGACTGAAGAATATTTCATTTGAGTTATGGCAGAAAACTATTTTTATTGAAGCTTATACAAATATTGCTTCTCAGCAATCTACGATTTGGCCATTGCTCGCATCAAATTTGTTGCTGTGTCTACATAAGAATATAGAGACAAGAATAACCTATTCAGCCCTTTGAGCTTGTTCCATCATTCAGTTAGATTGTAACTGACCTATACTGAAGATCATATTTCCGGTCTTTTGTTACACCTCTCTTAATGCCTGACCTAACAAAAATCCATCAACCTCAAGTTAACATTTTCCATTGATCTGGGCTCAATAGAGTTTTAGGAGCACACTATTATAGATAATTACAACTCTTTACATGATTATTTTTAATGTAAGAATCATAGAATCCCTACAGTGCAGGAAGAGGCCATTTATCCCATCAAGTCCACACTAACCTTTCAAAAAGCATCATACCAATACCAATACCAATACCAATACCAATACCGTAACCCTGAATATACCATGATTAATCCAACTAGCTTGCACATCCCTGGACACAACAGACAATTTAGTATGGCCAATCCATCTAACCTGCGCATCTTTGGACTGTGGGAGAAACCAGACCACCCGGAGGAAACGCATGCAGACTGGGAGAGAATGTGCAAACTCTACACAAACAGTCACCCAAGGTTGCAATCTAACCCATGTCCCGGATGCTGTGAGGCAGCAGTGCTAACTACTGAGTTACCAGCCATGTGTTTTATTTCATGACATATACAGTCATTTATTTTAGAGGTAGGAATTTGAAATCGTGGTATGTGGGTTTTGGTCTATGTATATGAGTGTTGTTAACAATTAGCTTGTCAGCCTTTCTGGTGCCATGATTTCAAAATAGTACATGTCAGGGAATTGGTGACTGTGGCTCTAATAGAGTCATAGAGGTATACAGATGTACAGGACAGTAATGGACCCTTTGGTTCAACTAGCCCATGCAGACCAGATATCCTAAATTAATCTAGTTTCATTTGCCTATAATTGGCCTTACTCCTCTATATCCTTCCTATTCATATACCCATCCAAATGCCTTTTAAATGCTGTAATTGTACCACCCTCTACCACTTCTTCTGGCAGTTCATTACATACATGCACCACACTCTGCATGAAAAATTTGCCCCTTAGGTCCCCTTTAAATCTTTCCCCTCTCACCCTAAACCTATGCCATTTAGTTCTGTGGCAACGGTTTTTACCACTGGGTGTGTTTATCTAACTGCTGATGTTGTGAGTTGCTCAATTATACTAAGAAGTGTTGACAACTTTTCAAAACATTATTACTGTTCCTTGCATCTGGCATGTTTGATCACTAAATGGGCACTTTTACAACAAAGTTCCTTGAAAAAAACAAACCCAAATACGAGAACAATCTCATTAATATTTTTCCTGCTACAAAACACTGCTTCAAAGACAGTACATAAGGAGACAGATTTAGTTAAGCTTTAGCCTGGAGTTACAAAGGAAGAACAGCGTTCTGTTTTTGAATATGGGAATATATCAATGTCCTCACTCACTCTCAATCAAACTTTGGTAAATCCTTTAAGACACTCTTATCTTTTCACTCAAAGTATTTCATGCACAATTTCCAGTTTTCCTGTTCTATCTTTACTTTCTGAGCAAGTATATTTGTTAGTAAAATGTCTTATCCATAAATTTGTTTTACCATTAAAGTCTGTACTCTCCGCACAAGTGTCAAACTGAGCAAAATGAAATACATTTATAGCATTGTGACACAAATGCCCAAGTAAGCAATGTAATGGAATAATATTAGTCTAATTATATGTAGGCTGAATCAGCAGAAGTTAAATGCAATTTATTTGCTAAAGATCAGATGTTTCAGGATGTAATTTATCTATCGACGATACATCTGTCATTTGCTCTGCAACTGTATTCATTTCAAATAATCTTACATACAATGGAGAGTGAAATCTCTGAAGGGACTTTGAAAGGAGATTGTAAGATTCATTAATTTTACAAATGCCTATTGTTGCTCTAAGGAGAAGGAATGGACACAGGAACCAACAAGAGTTTAAGGGGAGAGAACAAGTGAAAAAATAAGGTTTTAACTGAGAAAAAAGAAAACGATGAGGGAGTTGAACAATACGGTTAAGACATCTGACGACTCTGGCACTGATGGTGTATAGGAAGGAAATGCTTGAACAGAACAAAGCTGAGATATTGGATTGGGAGAGACTGTGAAGCAAGGCTTAGAAGAGGATGAAATTTACAATTTAATGCAATGAGGAAGAGTGTGTCAGAGTAGGTTTGGGACAATAAAGAACAGTGAGTAAGAGAAACATAACTGTGGAAGAGGATGAAGACAGCAGGGTTTTAAATTTCAATAACAAATAAAAAATAGCAGCTACTGGAGTTCAAAACAGGAAATGCTGGAATTATTCAGCAAGCCTGGCAGTATTTCTGGAGAAAGAAACAAGTAACGTTTCAGGTTGATGGTTTTCCATCAGAATGCTCTGTAAATTCATGATGAAAGATCCATTATCTTGCATTGGAGGCCTAAGTCCATCTGTGTCCTTACTTTAAATCTGCATGCCAATAGCAGTTCTCAGTTCAGTAGCTCAGAATGTGACGAGATGTCAATTGTTGTTGACATTGTTTCAATCTCAGTGAGAGTATTGTGCTCGATTCTGGGCACCACACTGTTAGAAGGATATCAAGGCATTGCTAAGTATGTGGAAGCAATTTAGTAGAATAGGGCTGAGGACCTGCCTTAAAGAAACTGGGTCTGTTGTCAAACTATAATAGTTTTGAAAATAATTGTGGCAAAATTGTTTCCAGTGGAAGCAGAGTTGATAAGCAAAGGATACAGTGTAAAACTGATTGACAAAATATGTTTTTTCTTTTACAGATCAGAATGAATTGTCTGACTGGCTCGTGGAAACAGCTTCAATAATATTATTTAAATGAGATTTGGATGAATACTTAAAAAAACACTATTTGCAGGCCTATGGGAAAAGAGTGGGATCAATTGGTTAAATCTATCAAAGTCCCAGGGCAAGTACAATGCCTTGAATGGTCTCCATTTCTGCTTTTGTATTTCTTCTATAATATTACAAATACTAAATGTAGCAGTGAAATCTGACAAGCCTGTACAGTAAAGTGGACCTTGCATGGAGTTTTTTTGAAAAAAAAGTGAAGTGGATGAGAAAAGCAAATTCCATGGAATAGTGTGAACGATACAGGAAAATGAAGTATATTAAGCAAACACTGAGGCACAACAAACAGATGTTCAGGAAAATAGTTCTTCTGAATTCAATTTTTGAGTACTTTAAAGAAAAACTTTGAAGAAGAAGCAGCTTGATGTATTTTGTTTTGTAATATCTTTTAATGATGATGATATAATGATAATATACAAATAGTTACAGTTAGCTTTGGAAAACTTCCTCAAACGCAGCTTGTTAAACATACTGGCTTAGATTTTTACAGTCACCTACCCTTCTTGGCCTCTTCCACTGGGCATGTTTCTGGCAGCGGAACTCTTTAGATATGTCAAGTCCTAGGCTACCGTCTTTCCAACAGTCTTCATGACAGGGAGTTGGGTAAGATGCCCAACAGGCTGTGAGCCCTTAAGTCTATTGAGACACATAAGTGACCAATTCTGGGCCTCAATCCACCTGTGTGATTCTGGGTAATCCAAGATGGAGGATTGAGAAAAGTTGTAGCTGTAAGAGCTGCTCCTTTTTTGAGGTATTTTAGGTGATGGAGATGATTTCCTTGAATTCCAGGAGCAGCAATTACTGTTTTATAAACTGTTGCATTGTTTTGGAATTGTGGGGGATAAAAGATCAAAACAATTGCACTTTTAAAAGGAAGAAGACAGACAAAGGCAGTGACCACATGGTCAGAGGAAGAAACCCATACTGCTGTCTGCCACAGCAGTGAATCTGCACAGTTACTGCCTTTGCTGTTTGAGTTCAAGTATCTCTGGACATTGGAGTGTGTCTGGGAAAACTTAACAAACTGCGAAATTCACAGCTGACCTTGGAGGTAACTGTGTGGGAGGGTTCACAGCACAGGAACAGATAAATGTATAGTTTGTAAGTGTAGCCTTGCTGTAAATCTACACAAGTGAGTAGACTGGGTCTTTCTTGATTATATGCTTTATTGAGATCTGTCTTTAGATTAAATTTTAAAAATATAAGTCTTAAATATTAACTTAGCCTGTTTTTTAGAACAATAAGATGATGCTATTTTCTGGGTCTGTAGATTGTGAAGGAGCAAAGATGGCCCTTAGTAGAGTGAGGTGTTCTTGATTCTAGATTCCCTACAGTGTGGAAACAGGCTCTTCTGTCCAACAAGTCCACACCGACCCTCCAAAGAGTAACCCGTCCAGACACATTTTCCTCTGATTAATGCATCTAACACTATTGGCAATTTAGCATAGCCTATTCACCTAACCTGCACATCTTTGGACTGTAGGAGGAAACTGAAGCAACTGGAGGAAACCCACGCAGACATGGGGGAATGTGCAAACTCCGCACAGACAGTTGCCCGACGCTGGAATTGAACCTGGGACCCTGGTGCTGTGAGGCAGCAGAGCTAATCACTGAGACACCGTGTCGCCCTCTTCCTGTCAGATGTGGGAAGTTTCGGAGAGTTTTCATGTTACTGATGATTATGTCTCCTGGAAGTGTCTTTTGTTGTGAATCCTATTAGAACGCACGGATTGGTTGGAGCGACAAGAAGCATTGAGGAATTTATAAGAGCTGGGAGGTAGATGGTAGTTTTAGGAAGGAAGAACAGCCATAGATACAGTCAGGTAGTTGGATTAACTCCAGGAAAGGTAGGAGGGGTAGGAAGGTAGTGCAGAAGTCTCCTGTGGCTATCCCCATCTCAAGCAAGTATGCTGTTTTGGAAAATGCCAAGGATGATGGACTCTCAGGGAATTGTAGCACGAACAGCCAAGTTTCTGGCATCAAGAATGGCTATTAGGTTCCAAGGGGTACATTAGGTTCCAAGCGATTGTGAAGGGGGTTCTGTAGTCAGAAGCACAGGCAGACATTTCTCCGGCTGGGTGCAAAACATCAGAACGGTGTGTTGCCTCACTGGTGCCAGGATGAAGAATGTCTCAGAGAGGATGCAGAATGTTCTCAAAGGGGAGAGGGACCTGCAGGACGTTGTTGTACACATTGCTGTCAATGACATTGGAAGGGGAAAAGATGAGACTAGAGAGTTAGACAGGAATTTAAAAAGGAGGTCCTCGAGGGTAGTAATATCTGGGTTTTTCCCGGTGCTACGAGCTAATGAGGATAAGAATAGGAGGATAGAGCAGATGAGTGCATGGCTGAGGAGCTGGTGTATGGGAGAAGGATTCACATTTTTGGATCATTGGAATCTCTTCTGGGGTATAAGTGACCTGTACAAGAAGGATGGATTGCACCTGAATTGGAAGGGGACAAGTATACTGAGGGAGATTTGCTAGAGCACTCGGGAGAATTTAAACTAATAAGGTGAAGGGTTGGACCTAAGGAAACAGTGGAGAAAGAGATCAATCTGAGACTGGTATGGTTAGAAAAGGAGCAAGTCAAACAAAGCAGAGAACAAGGTAGGACTGATGAATTAAACTGCATTTATTTAAATGCAAGAGGTCTAACAGGGAAGACAGATGAACTCAGGACATGGTTAGGAACATGGGAAAGGATTATCATAGCAATTACAGAGGCATGGCTCAGCGATTGACAGGACTGGCAGCTTAATGTTCCAGATACAAAGGCAATAGGTAGGATAGAAAGGGGGGCAAGAGAGATGGGGAAGTGCCAATTCTAGATAGGGCATAGCATTATGGCTGTATGTGGGGAGGATATTCCTGGGAATACATCCATGGAAATTATTTGGGTGGAACTGAGAAATACGTAAGGGATTGTACAGGGAATGGGATTGTATTATACACCACCCAATAGTCAGAGGCAAATTGAGAAACAAACTTGTCAGGAAATCTCAGTTATCTTTAAGAATAAAAGGGTGGTTATGGTAGGAGATGTTAACTTTCCAAACATAGACTTGGACTGCCATAGTAATAAGGGTTTAGATGGAGATGAATTTGTTAAGTGTGTACAAGAACATTTTCTGATTCAGTATGTGGATGTACCTACAAGAGAAGGTGAAAACTTGACCTACTTTTGGGAAATAAGGAAGGACAGGTGACTGAGGTGTCAGTAGGGGAGGACGTTGGGGCCAGCGACCATATTAATATTAGTTTTGAAATAGTGATAGAAAAGGATACACCAGATCTAAAAGCTGAAGTTCTAAATTGAGGAAGGCCCATTTTGACAGTATTAGGCAAGAACTTTCAAAAGCTGACTGGGGGCAGATGTTCACAGGTAAAGGGATGGCTGGAAAATGAGAAACCTTCAGAAATGAGATAATGAGAGTGCAGAGACAGTATATTCCTGACAGGGTGAAAGGAAAGGCTGGTAGGTGTAGGGAATGCTGGATGTCTAGAGAAATTGAGGTTTTGGTGAAGAAAAAGAAGGAAGCATATGTCAGGTATAGATAGGATAGGTTGAGTGAATCCTTAGAAGAGTATAAAGGCTGTAGGAGAACACTTAAGTGGCAAATCAGGAGGGCAAAATGGAGACATAAGATAGCTTTGGCAAATATGGTTAAGGAGAATCCAAAGGGGTTTTCTAAGTACTTTAAGGACAAAAGGGTAACTAGTGAGAGAATATGGCCCCTTAAAGATCAGCAAGACAGCCTATGTATGGTGCCGCAGGAGATGGGGAAGATACTAAATGAGTATTTTGCTTTATTATTTACTGTGGAGAAGGACATGGAAGGTATAGAACATGGGAAAACAGATGGTGACATATTGAAAAATGTCCATATTACAGAGGAGGAGGTGCTAGTGTCTTGAAACACATATAAGTGGATAAATCCCCAGGACCTGATCAGGTGTACCCGAGAACTCTGTGGAAAGCTCGGGCAGTGACTACTGGGCCCCTTGCTGATATATTTGTATCATTGATAGTCACAGGTGAGGTGATGGAAAACTGGAGATTGGCTACCATGGTGCCACTATTTAAGAAAGATGGTAAGGACAGGCCAGGGAATTATAGACCAGTGAGCTTGACATCGCTGGCGAGTAAGTTGTTGGAGGGAATCCTGAGGGACAGGATTTACATGCATTTAGAAAGGCAAGGACTATTTAGGGATAGCCAACATGGCTTTGTGCATGGGAAATCATGTCTTTAGTTTTTTGAAGAAGTAACAAAGAGGATTGATGCGGGCAGAATGGCGGACATGATCTATATGGACCTCAGTAAGGTGTTTGACAAAGTTCCTCGTGGGAGACTGGTTAGCAAGGTTAAATCTCATGGAATACATGGAAAATCAGCCATTTGGATACAGAACTGGCTTCAAGGTAGAAGACAGAGGGTCGTGGTGGAGAATTGCTCTTCAAATGGAGGCCTGGGATCGGTGCTGGATCCACTGCTTTTTGTCATTTATATAAATGATTTGAATGTGAAAATAGGAGGTATAAATACTATGTTTGCAGATGACACCAAAATTGGTGGTTAGTAGATTGCAAAGAAAGTTACCTCAGAGTACAACCAGATCTTGATGGGCCAATGGACTGAAGAGTGGCAGATGGAGTTTAGTTTAGATAAATGTGAGGTGTTGCATTTTGGAAAGGCAAATCAGAGCAGGTTTTGTACAATTAATGGTAAGGTCCTGGGGAGGGTTGCTGAACAAAGACACTTTGGAGTGCAGGTTCATAGCTTCTTGAAAGTAGAGTCGCATGTAGATGGGATCGTGAATAAGGCAGTTGGTATGCTTTCCTTTATTGGACAGAGCATTGAGTATGAATTGGGAGTTCATGTTGTGTCTGTACAGGACATTGATTAGGCCACTTTTGGAATTTTGTGTGCAATTTTGGTCAAGAGTTTCTTTCTGAGTGCAAATTATGGTGGATCTAAGGGCAGACCAGGCACAGTGAATACTGTGCAATTCCCATTTGTTTAGCATCATTCAGTTGGTTGTGAGGCACTGACTGAGTCGATATTTCTTTGCAGTATCCTTGAGTCCATTGACACTGAATTTCCTGCTGCTCCTGCCATTTTGGAGGCTGAATGACAGAGGTAGTAGATTGAATTAAGTTATTTCCTGTACTTAGCTCAGGTTCTGCTGATGTTCTGTTTGAGATCAGCACAGAATGGGAAGCAATAACTTTCGGATGCCTCACCTTC
The DNA here is from genome assembly GCF_020745735.1 of Hemiscyllium ocellatum. NCBI lineage: Eukaryota > Metazoa > Chordata > Chondrichthyes > Orectolobiformes > Hemiscylliidae > Hemiscyllium > Hemiscyllium ocellatum. Next base: position 13,278,456 of record NC_083415.1, on the reverse strand, counting down.
ACACAGGAGACAATTTGCTATCTCGGAGAGAATGTGGAACTCCTTTCATCACTGACTTTACAATGATTTCAGCTTAATTACTCTCACCACTGTCAGCAAATCAAAGTATGCCAGGATGATCACTGATATAAATCCTGAACTCCATTTTTTTCAAAAAACTAATTCACAGGATGAGGACATCGCTGGCTGGGCCAGCATTTATTGCCCATCTCTAGTTGTCCAGGGGGATTTTAAGAGTCAACCATATTGCTGTGGGTCATGTATGACAGACCAGGCAATGATAGTATTCTCCTTCCTGAAAGAATATTTGATGAACCAGATGGATTTTCCCCCATACAATCGGCAATGGATTCCTGATCAGGATTGGATTCTTAATTGTAATCAAACTCCCCCAGCTCCATGGTGGTGTTTGACCCAGGGACCCCAGAACATTACCCGTGTCTCTGGATTAACAATACCACTAGTTAGTAATACCCTCCCCCTCCCACACCCACCCCCTCCCCCACCCCCCAACTGCCTCTCCTTCCCAGAATCTGTCTGTTTTAAAACTTGTCTTGCAATGATTAAAGCCATGATTGATTACATGAACCTATACCACATCTGGCAGCCGCATATTTTGTTTATTGTACCAATTATGCTGCTTAATTGGCTGATGGATTTATTCAAGATAATTTGTTTGATATTTTATGAAATGACATCTGCTTAATTTACATAGTGAAGAATGTCACATGGGACATGAAATCTCAATGAATTTACAAAAGAAGTGCACAAGCAGTTTGACTCAGATACATTGCATCCTGTCTGTTGTTTTCACAAAATAATTTCATAAAATAATAACATGATATTTGATGAGAAACTGAATTCGGATTATCTCTTCTGTTTTCTCCCCTCCCTTACTGCCTGTTTCTCATCACATGCAAAAACGTACCTTTAAACCCCACTTGATTTGCAGAGAGATCTGTTCCTTTCCTCACAAAACATAGGGTTACAAAGTCATGTTGAGGTTGTACAGGACATTAGTGAAGCCTCTTTTAGAGTACTGTGTCCAGTTCTGGTCTCCCTGTTAAAGGAAATATATTATTAAGCTGCAAAGGGTTCAGAAAAGATTTACCAAGATATTCCCGGGAATGGAAGGCTTGAGTTATATGGAGAGGCTGGATAGGCTGGGACTGTTTTCACTGGAGTGTGGGAGGTTGAAGGGTGACTTTATTGAGGATTTTGAGATCAGGAAGGGTATAGATTAGGTAATTGACAGGTGTCATTTCCCTAAGGTAGGGATTTCAAGACTAGGGAATGCATTTTTAAGGTGAGAGGAAAAAGATTTAAAAAGACATGAGAAGCAACTTTTTTGCATAGTGTGGTTCACGTGTAGAATGAACATCCAAAGGAAGTGACAGAAGTGGGTACAGTTCCAGCATTTAAAAGAAATTTGGATAAGATATTAATAAGAAATATTTGGAGGAACATGGGCCAAATACAGGCAGGTGGCACTAGTTTGACATTATGGTTGGCATGGACTGGTTGTATCAAAGGGGTCTGTTTCCGTGGTGTATGACTCTATGACTCTAAAGAGAAAAATGTGAATGCTGGAACTCTAAAGTAAGAAACAGGAAGTTTTTTGAGCAAAATAAATGACAATTTTGTGGAGCACCGTCTTTGGAGAGAGAAACAGAGTTAATGTTATGAGCCCAGTATGATGGAGTCAATCCAGTGCAGAATTGAAGGGGGCAAGACAAATGATGGATTTTATTCTGTGGAAAAAGGTAAGGAGTGGGGAGCAAGCGAGGAGAACAAAGGCAAGGCAATGAAAATGTTACAGAGATAACATATGGAAATGTTAGGGATAAAGAAATGGAAGAAAAGGCAAGAGAAATTATCAAGTGGTAAAGGTTATACAAATGTGACAAAGCACTGATCCAAAGGAGATGTCATAGCAGAATAAATGCCAGCCCCCATTGAAAGCAAAACTATAAAAATAAGTTGCAGTCACTGAGGAGGGGAAAAAATCAGTATGGAGGACTGAATGTAAGATTTAAGTACTCAACACTGAGTTCAAAAGACAATAGCAGAAGATGAGATGTGTCTTTAGTTTGTGTTTTTGCCTTATTATTTATGGGCATGTAACACAGCCTTGCCAAATGGATTCAATCTGTTTAAAGACCATCAATTCTTATTTATGAGTCACTTGCAGGAACACAGAAGTTTACATTCGACTATGACTATGGAGTGTGTCATGTAAGAGACTAAGGCTGCTCTGGCAGTAAGAAAAATGACTAGCTAAAAGATATTTATGCATAGAAAAAATCTTCACTGCATCAATCCAATGGTTAAAAAAAGCCGCAGAAAGCAAATTCCCAATGTAAACAGGTGGATACTCTCTGGCAAACTGAGCCAGTTGTAAGTGTCCCACTGACAGAAGCATCCAGACAGCCTGAGAGTGTTCTTCAGATTATACAAAGCATGCCTCCACAAAGCGCTGGTTTTGAATTCCATAAACACAATGATTCTTTCAGGAGAAAATTAATTGCCTCTTTCTCATCTTTATGACTGTGAATCTGTTAGCCCTTCATCCAACAGAGAAGCTTAAAACCTCATTATTCAACATGAGCAACTGAAAAATAGGCAGCCTAAACTTCGTAAATAGCAACACTCAGCATTTTTCTAAATAAATTCATTCCCAGATTTCCGTAAACTTAAATATGTCTTCAAATTAAAAGCATAAACAGAAAAAACGAATTTACATTTATTTAGAGCCTTCCATGGCTTCATAACATCCCAAGAGATTCTTTGCAGCTAATTAAAGAAGTTTGAGCAGTCTAGGGGCAGCCACTTTGCACACAGTGAGCCCCCACTTCCAGCCATGAGGTAAATAACAGCTCAAATATTGCAAAGACTCAAAAGCAAATTACTGTAGATGTTGAAAGTCTGATAAAACCATTCTGTTGAGGAATCATCGACCTGAAATGTTAACTTGATTTCTCTCTGCAGATATCGCCTGACCTGCTCAGTCCAGCATTTTCTGTTTTCTGTTACAGCTGTAATGTTGATCGAGGGATTACCTGTTTTGAGGTGAGGTAAATCTGTTTTTTCCAGTGATGCTGTACCCATCTTCTGGATACACTTTGCACCCAATAGGTCTCTTTAAAGTACAAATACTACTATTATGTTGCAACCAGATAACAATTAGCCAGTATTTGAATAACTCTGATCTGTTCATTGATGGCATTGACTAGAAGTGAAAGGTGGACACTTACTTCAAATCCTGACATAACAGAAGATCCTTCTTTTGCGTCGTCTTGAGATAGAAAATGAAGCTGAATTTAGGCTGGATTTGATGCCTAGCCAGCTTAGTGGAAACAAATATAAACAGAGGAGGTAATTATTTTTCAGAGGAAACCATCAGCAGATGTTAGGCCCAAAAAAGAACAAATAAAAGAGCAAAATAAATGATCGCTACAAAGTCAGCCTGACAAATTTGATAGTGGGCCCATGACCATGTGTTAAACATGGATCAATTGGTCAAAGTTGCACATAACTAGGAAAAGCTCAAACCCACATCAGTTTCTACTCTGGTTAACGTTTCTTTTCTGAAAAACTGCAGCCTCTCAGAACTGATAGCCTCGAAGGTGGGATGCTGGCTTTCTTAGTGATGCCAATCTCTTACAAAATAATATTTTAATTTTAAAAGGGGATTCAAATATATATTGCAGTTTGCGTTCACAACTCATTATATCAGGGGCAAAAATGCTACCAACTACCTCAAGAGCAAGACCTTTACTAATGTGTAATATTGTCACCTTTCATCAGACTATTATCATTAGACTATTAATCCAGGGACCCAAATGATATCCTATGGATACAGTTTCAAATCCCTCCACTGCAGATGGGGGAGCTTGAATTCCAAACAAAATCTGGAATTAAAGGTCTAGTGATGACCAGGAAGTCGTTGTCAATTGTCAAATGAACCGATCTGGTTCACGAATGTCCGTTAGGAAAGATCTGGCCTAAATGTGACTTAACACTCACAGAAATATGGTTGACTCTTAATTGCCTTCTGGGCAACTAGGAATGACCCCATCATTCATCCTATGAATGTGTTTTTAAAAAGTTTCTGTTGATTTGTTATGGAATAGCAATGGGTGAGCTGGTGCAAAGCATAGGTTGGATTTAGACTCAGGCCTCAGATTATGAGAATCTACCAAGTATATTTACATTAACATTAGCATCATTTACAGTCTAAGCCAGATTTTAGGATATAGTGGACAAAACCTGAGGCATTCTCATTCTACTTAATTATCTGTTTTATTTTTACAATTTACAGTCCATTCTGATCTGCCATTGCCTTCATATATCAGCTCAGAATAAAGCAGTGCATGCAGCTTATAAAGTTCACAAGACGCATTAAACGTAGCATTTAAACTTACCAGTAAGTTTGTTCTATAATAATCCAACAGGCAGCTCACATTTTAAGACAGTTAAAGATATGCCCTTGTGTCTGGTCTCTTGCAACCTTACAATAAGGGCCATAAATATAACCTTTTCAGCTAAATAAAACGCAAGTTCACATCTTTTGGTATGTGCTGTATTTGACTTGTACTAAAAGAATTCCAATCATTCAAGGAAATCTTACCTGCAGTATAAATGACCATCCATAAAATGAACATAAATAACAGATTTTTTTACTAACAGAAATATTTATGCTGAGAGTTAATGTGTGGTGCTCCATAGTCTGTAACTCTGTGCAGAAGAAGGCAATTGATGTGGCTGTTGCAACAAAAATGCTAGCCCGAGTTATCAAAGTCATTTTATTTGTTGCTTCTTAAGCATTTGGAAGAAAAGACATGAACAATCATAAAGTGATGGATAAAATCTTCAGAATTTTAGGACAAAGGGAACTCTGAGGGAGAAGTGACACTTTAGGCTTTTGAGATAGAATGACAAGGAAAATGGCTGTCAGGTAATCTGCTGAACTGAGATCTTAGTGAAAATATGGCACTTGCTACAAAAATGTGTATAGAATCCATGAAGATTTCTATAGTCACTGTTAAGATATCAAATACTGGTGTTAGTTGTGATTTGGGAAGAGTGCCCAGGGTCAGGAGGAATCAATTGGCTCAGTGGTTAGCACTGCTGCCTCACAGTACCAGGGTCCCAGGTTTGATTCCAGCCTTGGGTGACTGTATGGAGTTTGTACATTCTCTTCGTGTCTGTGCAAGTTTCCTCCCACAGTCCAAAGATGTGCAGATATACTGAATTACCCATAGTGTTAGGTGTATTAGTCAGCGTGAAAGGGTGGGTTACTCTTCAGAGGGTTGGTTTGGGCTGAAGGGCCTATTTCTACACTGTAGGGAACCCAATATAGAAAAACCCAGTGGCACTGAATCCATGTGATTGGTTACTTCAAACAATGAAACTGTCTGTAATATTAGTTGTTTTCTCTCGTGCTTAGCAAAGGGTTGACAATAAGACTGACTGATTTGTACTGGGAGGTTTAACATTTATCTAATCTGCTATATAAAAATCAAAAATAAAACCCTCCTATCCATCTCAGCAGTACTTAGCCCAAGACTGCAATGTCTGGGAGCTGTCATTTTTTACTGTCAGCTCTCTTCCTGGAGGCCACAGCCTTTGTCATCAAGACTGCCTTTGATAACTTCTGATAAATTGTCACTAATAAATACCTCCTTGTCACATCACAAATTGCTAGCTTGTTAGACAGTGCACACATTCACAGTAATAACGTCTGAAAGTTACATATGCTTTACATCCAGTAAATCACTTAAAACCCATGAAAACCAGCATTCCAATGATTAATTAAACTTTTCATGATTTTACCTCCAGTGTTTAATAACACTCAAGGACTGCACACTTTGGAAAAATGCATCCAGTTATCCCCTTTTAAATTCACACAGGACAATGATTTGGCAGAATCAATGCTTTGCGATTGCCAGTGATATTACAGGTATTACCCCAGCCATAAGCGCCAATATCTTGAATGAGAGGCTGTTATGTTGGAAGGCTCCTTTCCTCCACCATCCATCATTTCTGATCCAATAAATTAAGTCACTATTAAAATTCAATGGTAATTGTTTTCTGTGTTTCAGAGATACAGACCTTTAAATTTCAATTTGTTTAGAGGATGATAAATGATTCAGCTTGCTCTGCCTGCTGTGAGCTCCAATGGAAGCTATGCTCATAGGCAAGACGAGGTACAGGACTCAGACAGGATGAATAATTGCTGACTTGTATCTTGTTTCCATTAGCCCCCTTTTTAGTTTATTTGTAATGAGTGTTGTTTAGAGCTCTGTGTCCCATCTATTAAGCTTATGGTTTGATCTATTGATTACTCTGTCGAGCTATTGATTAATTAGGAAAGCAGCAATTTTTCATCCACATCAATTGCTCTCAAGTCACAAAAGGACTGTTTTCCAAAAAAAAATGCATCCACAAAAGGTACTTGACAAGCTGTAGCAGTCATAAATGTTGTAAATTGTAAACTGTCTGGAATCATCGTGAAACTGGGTCTATTAAAATCTATCAGGACACAACATATAAATTAACATGTGAAATGTTCTCTCAATGCAAAAATTGTTCTCACATATTCAGTCAATTCCAGGCAAGTGCATTTTCATTGGAGTCTGCTTCCAAGGCAAGCTTTTTCCAACTCTAAATTTTCCCTGAATATCAAAAATTTAACCAAGACTGATGAAAAATTCCAAACATAATTCTGTCTCTTATGATTTCTGATTGCTAGGCTCCCTATCCAAAGATTACTACTAAACTATAGAAGTAACTAATAAAATTGCGTATAAATTCTCTTGGAAGTTGAATTCTTCTGTTAATTCTTGTCCATTCAAGAGTATTACTAATGTACTCTTAAATTAATGTGATAGTTTAAAGCTTTTATAACATTATCAAGTGTGTCTATATCTTTATTTTCAGTGATTTACAACATTGTCTGCTGCAGGACCTATTGAATATGTACCAACTTATTCTGCTTCTCATTTGATTATTAATTTTTAAGTAATTCTGTACATTGGGAAATATTTTCTTTATAAATACCAAATTTATGTTCTGATGGAATGATCTCTGATGCTGAAATTGCTAGAATATGGATCTTTTTCCATTTCCAATAATGGTTGATAAACTCATCACTGTGAAAGTATTTTAAATATGTATAACTTTAATTCCTTTTAAATGTGTATAACTTCAAAGCTGTTATAAATCTGATTCTATAAACTTATTTTCTTGTATTCAGCAGTACCATTTTGTTTTAAAATGCTTTACACTTTGCTCCAGTCATTGCAGCTTTTTTTTTTACATACCAATCGTTGTTAATTCTATTGAACTGGATCAAATTCTTATCATACATCTTTAAATTCCATTCACTAATTGTTATGTGGTGATTTACCATTTCTATCCCTGAAAAATCTTTTTCTTGTCAGACAGTTCTTTCTAAAGGAATGGTTTACAAATTTAAAATGCTAGGCTGTAGTAGCATTCTTCTAATAAAGCTTTTAAACCCATTTTAAACATTTCAATATTTTCAAATTCTGTGAAATTCATTTTTCTGTAGAGTTATTAAAGTATTCTTAATTTGGGGGAAGTTTCACGCTCTTTTGAACATAATTGAGGGTTGACACCCTTTTTCACCTCTTGGAATGATTTATAACATTTATCCTCATTAAGTAGACTTTTGTGTTTCTTTTCATCATGTGTGTACTCTATTTTTGGAAAAAAACATTTTTTTTCATCTGAATCACTTATCTGTTTTAAAACCACTTCTTCCTTTGACTTACTAGTCCTTTGTTCCCAATATTGTCAAGAACTGAGTCGGAAAGACTGAACTTCCCACTTTATTTTTCTAATTTAATCCCATGACCTATGATGCTGGACTATTTATGCCTTTACTTTTCTCTTTTGCCTTTTTGTTTCCTAAGAGTTTGGTTTAAAGGATCTGTACCTAGTTACTTTTGTCCCTAAGATGGTGCTTGTCACCATTTCACTATCCTCATTTGAATACAGGTGAAAATAAAGCAAATTCAATTCTATCAATTCAATGCAATTTGAATACTATTTGAAACTATGGATGTGTTTTTAAGATGTAATTGGAGCTTGCTATAGCATTGTTCAGTCCAGTAACAATACCTTTTTTTTAGTTTGAAGAAGTTGCCATCTCACGTTTTACAGTCACCCATCTGGGTTGCATTGCACAGATAAGATTGCTCTCCTTGCTCTTGGGGTCTTAATCAAAGAGTCTGATATTGTCTGATTCTCTGCCAGAATGTGACTTGGACCCACTTCCAGCTTTTCAGCCTTTTGGAGGAGCCGTGCACACCCACTGACTTCCAGTTCTCAAAGTTGCTGCCATGCATCAACGTAAAAGGTCTGTGAAATAATGCCACAGAGGCCGTTATCCCGTCACCAAATCACCCTTTATTTATATCCAACCAGGGCTTGACTACAGTACTGTCTCATATAGAGTCAGGCACTAAAGTATCAGCATCTCTGACACTCACCCTTTTGGACCAGCTTAGCAGCCCCAATCAGGGAACTCATATTCTATGAGGTCCAGTTGGCTGACCTCATTACAATCACCACAGCCCACAAACAAAAATAAAAAATGGAAGGAATGGAGCTCCCATACTGTCTAAGTCTAACTATCTGTCAACCACACTGAATTTTTCCGTACATTTAAGTACAGGAGCTGGTATAAATTGACGTGTCAATGCTTTTGCTATCTCCCATGAAATAAGGTACTATTTATGGATATCAGTGTATTGAAGAATCCAACAAACATGTACTACAACTCATTATTACATACAGCATTATATTCCTCAGGCACATAAATGTCCAATCATGAAACTATTCAGTTACAACACAGGAGAATACCTCCAATGCAGTGTCAAGTAGCAATAGATTTTGTTACCTTGGATTGATAAAAACCTGTGTACCCTATGCAGAAAGCTGCCACCAGCACTTCATTTTGTGCCAGTCCAGAGGCTTTTGAATAGTTTGTGGTGAAGAATGAATAGGTCTGAGCAGAAGAGAATGATAGAATCCTTAAAGTGCAGGTAGAGGCCATTCCGCCCATCAAGTCTGCATCAACTCTCCAAAGAGCATCCCACTGAATCCCCAGGAGGATAGAGGCAGTTATCATTGATTAAAAGATAAGATTTGTTACTGTTAGTCACTAAGTACGGGTTACATTGTACTCATGAATGAGGAGTATGTAGCACTACGACAGTCTGGAATTGCATAAGACTTGAGATGAATCCTGAACTTTGCAAGCATTCTTTCTGCTGAAGACCAGCATTCTGTGAAAATAGAGACTTTCTTACATTTTGGGACACAAAGACGCAGAGGTACTCTGTGGCTGCATGCTATGTTGCCCTCAAACAGGGGTGATGCTTATTACAAAGTTTTAACTTAGGACAGTATTGGAGTCACTGAGAAGTAGCTTCAGAATCACAAACAATTGGAAGGAAGAGACAAAGGCAGAGAAAGATACCATGTTAGAAGTGCTGATTTTTAGCCAAATTTCAGGGAAGGTAATTGAACCACAATGTGTGTGTTGTTGGGGACCCAGTGAGAAATCGCAAGCAATTAAATAATTCTGTGTAAGTAGGGCTCATGAAAAAGCACAATAAAAGATTTAATTTGGTGAAGCCAGATGTTAGCAGAAAAGCTGGAGTTCGGTTTGTGACTACGTATTGGAGTACAGTTGTCAACGTTTAACCAGAACAGAAGTCATTGAGGCAGCCAATGATAGAATAGATCTTGAAAGAGAGCTTCAAAATCTGGTCAGCAAAAGTGAAGAATGATATCCTTTGAAATGGAAACAAAACATGGTTCTAGTTTGGTTAGAGCTCCTTGAGTCCACTCTCAGTCAAAAGTGCCCTTGATGTTAAGGGCTGTCACTCTCACTTCACCTCTGGAATTCAGCTCTTTTGTCCATGTTTGATCCAAGGCTGTAATGAGGTCAGGAGCTGAGTGGCCCTGATGGACCCCATACTGAGCATCACAAAGCAGGTTATTGCTGAGCAGGTGCTGCATGATAGCACTGTTGATGACATCTTCCATCACTTTACTGATGTTCAACGGTAGATTGATGGTTTAGCAGTTGGCCGGTTAAATTCTGTGCATCACAAACCTGGACAATTTTCCATATTGTTGGGTAGGTGCTAGTGTTGTAACTCTACTGGAAGAACTTGGCTCGGGGAGCAGCAAGTTCTCGAGTACAAGTCCTTGCTACTATTGCCAGAATGATGTCTGGGTTCATAGCCATTGCAACATCCAGTGCCTCCAACCATTCCTTGATATCACCTGACCCCAGATAGCTCAGAGCATCAGACATATACTCTTTACGAAATAGGTTGCTCGTGTATTATAGATTGTATTAGAGTTCTGACATTTACAGTCAATTGTCATTTGTTCAAAAATGATGGCTTTATTCTCTTAGTAATGTTTCTAAAACTCACCTTTGGTTTACCTTAAAAAATAAGGGTTACTGATTCTCAACCAGTTTGCAAAACAAATGGGGTGATCTCGTCCAGGATCATAGCTAGTTGCTGTAGGTTCTTTGAGGTTGCTCAGACACTCTCCAATTACTGTATTCATTGAGCAAAATGGGTGGAGTTTCACTTTAGCTCCACTCATGCAACAGCTAGCATTTCTGATCAAAAATTCTCGACCAAAATTTTCAATTCTGTTTCTTTCTCCAGGGGTGCTCTCTGACATGCTGCGAATTGACAGTTTCCTCTCCCCAAGTCTGAAGTTGAATGTATGCAATGTTTTGCCTTTGTGTCATGAGTATTGATAATTAAATAGAAAATTACACTAATGTAATATTTACAGTTTCATTATGATAAGTGAATAGAAAAGTCTACTGCATGTGCACTTAAGGAATATAGCAGAGGTGTTTGCAAATGTAAATTCTAAAGTGTAACATTGAACTCAGTACATCCATGATACAATGAAGATCTAAAAAAATAGAATGGGATATTTGTATATCCAGAACTGGAAGAGCTTTATAAAATAGTCCTAAAGTATTGCTGAGCCAATACTTCATGTCTGGTTTGTATTTAGCGATCATTTCTCTTAATATCCTCCTGGTGCATTTGGAGTGGAAGTTCCCACAAAAGGGAGAGAGGAAAATGACTATTGACACTTCTATCACCAGTGTTAATACAGCTATCAGGGTCAGTCAGTAGGGGTCACTGAAGTGCAACTTGCATTTTACACTTAATATCATCAGATGTTCTAATCAAATAGCTCTGTGAAAAGTCAAAGAATTTTATAGCATTTATAAAAGTTACTGCAACAATTTTCAGCTGTTCTACAGAAATAAAATACTTGGAATAAAATAGAAATTACCATCTTGGTTCACTTCACTTTCCCTGACTGACAATGAAACACAGACAGCATTGGTTAATAGTACAATGACATGCTCAGGGCAACAGGTCTTTCTACCATTGAAAGATTTTCATATCCATGACAAATCTTGCCAATCAAAATATCCATAATATACAGTAAAGTGGCATTTTAAAAGATAGTGTGTTATATCATCCAATTCTACTTAGTGGATATTTTATTTCGTAATGACAATGATATGAATCTTCAAAGATATTTTTTAAACACTCTTAATCCTGGACAGGGTAAGTGAAGAATGGCTGTCTGAGATTCATGGGATGTTAATGTCACACGGAGTCAATGGAGAACATTTTAAAGACATTTCTGGCCTGGCAGCCTCAGCGGAGGCAGAGGTAACACCATGGGTCACATATGGCGCTTTAGAAATGACCTCTCTGGTTTTGTTTTAGATTTCTAGCATCCACAGTGCCTTGCTTTTACATTAAAACACAGGGAGGAAATTCCAAGAGTAAGGAGAAAGGAAGATGATGGTCTATTGTTGAGAGGTGGAGATACACAAAAGGTCAGGTCACTGACATCCAGAGGGAATGGAAGGCAAACTGGGAATGGAGAAGAGTTGCTGTTTGTTTTGTTGTGTCGCAATGTGGGTATCGCTGATCAGAACAGCACTTACTACAACGATGTCTTCAAGAAGGTGATGGTAGATCTTGTCCTTGAACTGGTGATCCTGCAATGTTGTTAGACAGCGAGTTCCTGAATTCTGACTTGTGATGATACTGGAAAGCAAACCTTTCCAAACCAGGCGGTGTGATGACTTCAAAGGTTGGGATTGTAGAGAATGTTAATCAAAGCATTGCATCTGCAAGCAGAAATGAGTCAATTCGTGAAGCTGCTCAATGAAATTATGTTTATGTAACCACTTTCAAGGTTATCTATAACAAGGCTAATTGGTTTTATTTTGGACTGTAATTTGTCACATTGGGGAAATAAGTGATGAAAGATTCAAAATGGACCAAATAGCCTTCCTGCTGATAATTATCTTGTGACCTTGTGGAAGGTCACAAAGCTCATTGAAGTGCTCAACAGGTTCATGGTTTCGGAGTCAACTGATTAGAGCACACAACGTGTTCACTCTGAGAACAAATTCTTTTGCTTCACAAACTGTATCTATTGTCTCCTTTAAATGCATCCTCTTTTTGTTTTGTGGTTCAACTTAAAAGAACATCCACTACTGTAAGAAGGTGCAATCCTACTATCAGAGTCTATGTAGCTTGTCTAAATGTGCAAGACAAGTGCTAGGCAGATGAGAAGGAAAGACAATGAGGGTCAGGTGAGTTGGAGTTGTAGCACACAAAAACACATGAAATCGGCCCAATATGATCCACTGAACCTGTTTTGTTATTTAATATGACTTATCTTGATCTTTAACTCCGCATTCCTGCCCACTCACTAACTTCCTTGGTTCACTGTCAGGCCAAATATCTGTCTGTCCCAACCTTAAAAGGATCCAACAGTGAGAATCTGCAGTCCTCTGGGTAGACATTTCTGTCGAGTCATAATCTTTAAGTGAAGTAATGTCTCCTTCTCTCATAATTAAACAAACATCCCCTTAATCTAAAACTGTGCCTTTGTGTTTTTGATTCTAGAGAAAGAAAGCGAGACTCTGTCTCAATTACAGCATATCCACAAATGCCATAAATACACCCCTCAAGAGAACAGCAAAAGGGGAAATGGGGCATTGCCTTATATTTACCTTCAAGCAGCATGTAGGAGATTTGAAAACTGATATCAATCCAGAAGAGAATTACTGACATAAATGTACCACATTTCATTTAATATTAAGGAAGTTGCACATTGTTACTAATTCTTCAAAATTTTTTATCAAGCAAGACAAATTTAATTTACCACAAGGGGCTACCTTGCTTAAAATTTCAAGATTGCATAGTTATTACCATCAGGTTTCCTGACGAAGATTTGCTCACTTATTAAAATCAATCTATTACAATTTTGGCATGATTGTCAAAAAAAATTGAATGTCTTCCATTGGTTCCATCATCAGAGAATGTGTAACTAAGTTAGATAGTAGATCAAACCTGAATGGAATGAGCTGCCAGTTGAAGTGGTGGAGGCTAGGACAATTACAGCATTTAAAAGTCATCTGGATGGGTACATGAATAGGAAAGGTTCAGAGGGATATGGGCCAAATGCTGGCAAATGGGACTAGATTAATTTAGGATATCTGGTCAGCATGGATAAGTTGGACCGAAGGGTCTGTTTATGTGCTATCTGTGTGATGACCTTTCATCACTGAACTGAAATGTTAACTCTGTTTTTCTCTCTCCATGCCTGTTGCCTCACCTGATCATCTCCTACATTTTCTGTTTATGTTTCAGGCTTCCAGCATCCTCAGTGTTTTGTTCCTGTATTCTTGTAATGAGTTAGCCTGCGATGAATGCTTAGTAATTTGCAACTTCTAACAGATCTGCACCTAGAAAAACACAAAATAATTTAGGGTGAAGTGTACCCTTTACTGGAGGTGACACAATAGTCGAGTTGGCCATGGAGATAGATTTGGCCCTTTATATCATCTCACAATTATGTATGGGGGAAAATGTCCAAGGGGACTTTTCTAACCCAGCTTCAGTTAAGACACTTAAATGATCAATTAATAGCCACTTAACGGCCTCTACCTGCTAAGCTCCCGATCTACTCACCATTATGGATATAAGTCAAGTGGCTGGATTTCCAACTGGGGAACCAAGGCAAGAAACTAGCCTTCTGGGTTAAGGCGGAACTCCAATTATCTCAATCTAGAGAGACAGATGGAAGACAAAGGAATGGCCTCTGAAAGCTACTCCCTGGTTCTTGCATTTGGCCTCCCTACCTCCCTTCACCCATAGATGCCAACCACCCACCAACCCTTCACCAGCCCTACCAACCCCACAGGAAGAGGAAGAAAAAACACTGACCTTTTCATAGTTAGATCCATTAAGGTGTAGGCCTCAACCAATAATCTTTAGGAGCCATAAACTGCTGGACTCTGACAGCATCTTCACAAGCTGACTGGCACATAGTTTCATTTTTCCCAGTGGTTTGGGTAGTGATTCAGTCATCACTCAAAAAGCCTGTCCCACAATTAGTCCAGGAAAAGTCCTACCTTCATATTCTTACAGCCCTGAGAGAAACGAAATTTGGGTGTACAGGTGTACTGAGAGGAATGTCAGGTGTGCTGATTCAATAAGGTAAGAATGAAGAAATCCGACTCTCAACATTGAGGAAAGCTCTCACAACTTTCAACTCAAGCCTTAAATAGTAATTTCAGAATCTGACCCTTGAGTGACAACCAGATTGTCTCCATCTTCACGTCATACTTCCAACTCCTTTCTGCCAATGAGAAACTGAACAAATAAAGGACCTGGTGGCTGCAGATTGGCAGAAGATCACATCACCACTTCTTCTGTGAAATTTACTCTTCAAGGTCCATGATCCTCCACAAACATCCATCCATGAAGCTTGGCATGTGCCAACAGAAACCTCGCTGCATGGTCATACCTGTTCTTGCAAAAGCTCAGCTGCTACTTTAGGTCTTCAACATGTCAAATCTGAGGGACACTGAGGGCTCACCTGTTTCTGCCAGATTCCTTTGAGCTTAGTGACAGTCAGATATCTGGTGGATCTCGCCAAGATCGCCCTGTGCTCACATGGACAACCGCAACTTTGCTGCCTTTTAGCACTTACTGAATTTTGTGCTTATTCCAGTCTCTGGGTGACATTGTTTTTTTTTAACACAGAAGGTCTTCACACGGAGTTTAGACTTCCAGCCTCTGCTATTGCACACACTTTAGCACTTTTGGAGAAGCAGGCTGGGTGTGGCATTCAACTCGTGTCAGTGAATGCATCAGTCAGACAGTGCGCAGGCATATCAACATCAGACCTTAATGGGGAAAGAGACCTTAATGGGGAAAGGTGAACTACAGCTCATCAGGAAGCATCTAATTTATTCTATAGTGATTGATCACAGCCAATCAGGTCCTGCATGAGTCCAGGAATCTGTATCATTCATGTCTAAGAATTGGGCTACAAGCTGTCCTGCAAGTCAAGTGCAAGCCATTTGGGGATTACAGGTAGATCAGTCAGGGTACTGTTGAGAGATCAAGCTGCAAATAGACCACGGTCAGTCAGAGCTCTTCTGCAGATCAGTCAGAGCTGTTCTGCAGGTCAGTCCAGGAGAGTTGATCATGATCAGTCATTGGATTTGGTCAATCATTGTCAAGGTTCCAATCAGAGGGCATTCCCCGATACCCTGGGGAAGGTGGGCAGCCTGGGATTGGGTTTGCTGAGGACTTAATATAGTAACAGGGGACAATTATAGATAGGGCAGCACCTCAAAGATACAAGAAGGGACTGGAGTCTCTTGAAATTGTGTGGTGGATTCAAACAGTTCACAGTAACGTTAACCTCAACAAAGAAGATTGCAGGGCCAACTAAGCCCATCAGAGCTCCCAGAACAATTGGCTTGGGTGTCAAGTGGCCTCATTAATAGTGAGGTGTAGGGGCTCAACTGAAATGGCAGGCTGAAAGGTCACCAGGGCCACTGAAAAAGTAACACAACGAAGGCTGGGGGTATGTTTGTCTGTCACAGGCAGAGATTGTAATTCATTTCCAAGGACACAATGTCAACTGTGCAATAATTTCACAAATAGCCTCTGATTCTGCATGTCAAGTGGGTGGAGTAAATTAAAACTTTGTTCTTCAGGGAGCAGAGTTAATGACTGATCTTGAGGCCTCTTGGGGGCAATTGTATAAGCATGCCTTCACTGATTAAATAATGCCACACATGTGGCTTCAGTTTGTATTTCATCTCGAGGTCAATACTTGTCAAAAAAGGCAAATCTCAAATTCTGGCTTCAAGCTATCCATTGGGCACTGAACTGTATCCTTAACACATCAGCACAACAAGTATCTTAATCAGAAGGAAGTTAAGAATGAAATCTATAATTCCCATTTCACAACCACATTGACCTGTTCAGAAATGTAATTATGTAATTCTAGAGGAGATCAGACTTGTACCCAAGGCACCTGGCTCAATGCAGTGTTCAATTAGTTAACAGTCTGTTATATGGGATCTTGTTAAATGTCTTACTAATATCTATGCAGACGACACCATCGCTCTACCCTCATCAATATTCTTTGTCACTTCTTCGTAATATCTCATTAAGTTACTAAGATGTGGCGTCTTAATAAATGCAGAGCTTGAGAGGTTGTTCCTGACTTGCAACAGCTTAAGTAGTGAGCAACTGGACTTTAAATAGGGTGAGCTCTTCCACCTTAATTTACCATGACATTCCCCAAGAAAAGCACCCAGAGTCTTGCTTGTAAGCTTCATGATGTGAAAAGCGGAAGATTATGTTACAAGTACACACTAGATCAAGTCCACACCAACCCTCCGAAGAGTATCCAACCCAAACCCTTTCCCCATTACTGTACATTTACCCCTGAGTAATGTACCTAACCTATATATCCCTGAACACTATGGGCAATTTAGCACAAAGGTAAAAACAACGACTGCAGGTGCTAGAAACCAGATTCTGGATCAGTGGTGCTGGAAGAGCACAGCAGTTCAGGCAGCATCCAACGAGCAGCGAAATCAACGTTTCGGGCAAAAGCCCTTCATCAGGAATAAAGGCAGTGAGCCTGAAAGCGTGGAGAGATAAGCTAGAGGAAGGTGGGGGTGGGGAGAGAGTAGCATAGAGTCACGACATGGTTGAAGAGCTTCAGGGCAGAGGAAATGACCTGGGAGTTGCAGTGGGAGAGGGACTCCCTGAGATTCTTGTAGAGAGAGGAGGAAAACTTCTTCAAGGCAGGCATCCTTGATGAAGGGCTTTTGCCCGAAACGTCGATTTCGCTGCTCATTGGATGCTGCCTGAACTGCTGTGCTCTTCCAGCACCACTGATCCAGAATCTGGTTTCCAGCATCTGCAGTAATTGTTTTTACTCGTTGATTTTAACCCTACTGCAAATCCGCTTGCAAGGATGCCTGCCTTGAAGAACTTTTTCTCCTCTCTCTACAAGAATCTCAGGGAGTCCCTCTCTCACTGCAACTCCCAGGTCATTTCCTCTGCCCTGAAGCTCTTCAACCATGTCGTGAGTCTATGCTACTCTCTCCCCACCCCCACCCTCCCCTAGCTTATCTCTCCACACTTCAGGCTCACTGCCTTTATTCCTGATGAAGGGCTTTTGCCCAAAACGTCGATTTCGCTGCTCGGTGGATGCTGCCTGAACTGCTTTGCAATTTAGCACAGCCAATTCACTGAACCTGAAACTCACTCATGGCATCACTGCAAACAGCAAAATCGAACCCATTCATTTTAACGCTCTGAGTTAAATAATAGAGGTAATTTGCAAAGAAATGTATTAACATTTCAGTACAAATTTCGGAATTTGGGCCAAATGAGTCCGTAAAAGGATATGTCCCCATATGATTAAATAGTTGGGATCACACTTATCCACTCTGTTCTCATTTCCCTTCATCCTTTGATCCTTCATCCATCTAACCTTTGATCTTCAAGTTTAACATACTGCTTCAGTTATAGTTTTAAAATCACAACAATTGATTAGCTTTAGATATGCATGAGTTATGCTCAAGAACACTCACATTTGTATTGTACTTGATCTGTTAGAAAAACAGAAATTGCTGGAGAAACTCAGCAGGTCTGGCAGCATTGCTGCCTCTTAGTGCCAGGGACCCGGGTTCAATTCCAGTTACGAGTGACTGTCTTGTGGACTTTGTGCATTCTCCCCATGTCTGCGTGGGTTTCCTCTGGCTACTCCAGTTTCCTCCCATAATCCAAGGATACGTAGGTTAAGTGAATTGGCTGTGCTAAATTGCCCATGGTGTTCAGGGATGTGTGGGTTAGGTGCCTTTGTCAGGCATAAATGTAGAGTAATGGGGAACGGGTTTGCTCTTCGGAGGGTCAGTGTGGACGTTTTGGGCCAAAGGGCCTAATTCCTCACAGTGTGCATTCTAATTTAGCATCTGGAGAGAAAGCAGAGTTAATGCTTTGGGTCGACTGACCCTTCTTCAGAATCTTCATTAAACTAATATGCCTGTTCAAAATTCAACTTTGGTAAACCATCCTCTGCAAACACTCCCCTAAAGCACCCTGTCCCAATAAAATTGAACAAATCCCTCTGTATATTGGACTTGTTCACATCTGCTGAAAACTCTCTGCTTCTCAAGACCCTGTCTCATTAGTTCAACTTTCAAATGCTTTCATCATACCACAGTGTTATATTTATATTTATATTTATGGTTCTCATAAGTAATAGATATATTTTTGTTCATGTTTGCATATCCCTGAATCAAACAACATATAATCTAGAATAAGTACAGCTCAAACAGATGCCACTCCGCTAGCCCAGTCTATGCTGGCCTCTGAAGGTGCAATTTCTTTGATGCTACTCCCTGTCTTTTCCTTGTAGCCCTGCAAAACATTATTTTCCAGTTACCAACTGGTGGTTCACTCACATCACCCTGTCTGATCCTAACAACCCACTGCATAAAAATAATTCCTTATTCTTCAATTGCTTCTTTTGGCAATTACCTTCATCTTGTGCCCTTTCACTCCCAATTGGCAAATCTGCCCTGAAGCCTTGTAAAACGTTCAATGTCTTGCTGAGCCTATCATTGAAAATTCCTGTACCTGAGGCTTCTATAGCTCTTGTTAATTGGAATTACATTACCTGTTTTCTGCAGTCTCATCAGTAATATGTGAACTTGCATCCCCAAATTATTGTACTTACCCACAGCACAAATCCTACTTCCAACTGGATTATAATTACAGCTCGCACTTTTCACCCCATTACATCAACTGACATGTTCCAAGACTGAAGTTAACCTGGAAATGCCAGTGTTGGACTGGGGTGTACAAAGTTAAAAATCACACAACACCAAGTTATAGTCCAACAGGTTTATTTGGAAGCACTAGCTTTCGGAGCGCCACTCCTTCATCAGGTGGTTGTGGAGTATAAGATTATAAGACACAGAATTTAGAGCAAAAGTTTGATGTAACTGAAATCATATGTTGAAAAAGACCTGGATTGTTTGTTAAGTCTTTCATCTTTTAGAATATGTTGGTTTCAGTTCTTTCATATGTAAATCGCAGAACCTTTTAAAAGTTACACTCTCAGGTGAACTTTAACAGTTGATGTCGTGTCGGCTCAGATAATGCATTGAAGATGTGAGGTGCCCTGTGTGAGACTGTCTGTGCTACTGATTCTAATCTAAAAAACAGATTTACAGAATCTTATATAGATTCATGCAGTTTTTGAGCAAAATAAAATGTAATTCTGCAAGTACAAATTCACCCCACAAACCTATTTGTGTGTGTGCATGTGCATGTGCATGTGCATTTGTGTGTGTATATGTGAGGGGGGGTGGGGGGTGGGTTGGTTATGAGTGTCTGTGAGTGTGAGTGTGAAGGCTCTAAGTTTGTGAGAGGATGCGTGTGTATGTGCGTGTGTGAGTGTGGGAGTGTGTGTGAGCGTATGAGAGAGAGCTTATGTATGAGAGAGGTTCTGTGTGAGGCCATGAGTCTGTAGCAGTGTGTGTATAACTGTATGAGTGTGTGTGTCTGCAGGAGTATGTCTGTGCCTGTGTGCGTGTGTGGTGGTGTGTCTGTCTGTTTGTGAGTGTGCGTCTGTGTGTGTGTGTGTGTGTGTGTGTGTGTGTGTGTGTGTGTGTGTGTGTGTGTGTGTGTGTGTGTGTGTGTAGTGCAGTGGGGTCACCTGTAGTGTGACATGAACCTAAGGTCCCGATTGAGGCCACCCCCACGGGTACTGAATTTGGCTATTAGCCTCTGCTCGGCCACTTTGCTTTGTTGCCAGTCCAGAAGTCTGCCTTGGAGGATGGTCATCTGAGGTCAAATGTTCCGGACCACTGAAATGTTCTTCGACTGGGAGGGATTGTACCTTTTTGATTGTTGTGCGGTGTCTATTCATCCATTACCATAGCCTCTGCTTGGTCTCGCCAATGTATTCAGGCCATCCTTACCTGCAGTGTATGAGATAGACAACGTTGGCTGAGTCACATGAGTACCATGTACACGGTGGGAGGTGTCCCCATGCATAATGGTGGTATCTGTGTCGACACTCTGGCACATCTCGCAGCATCCACTGTGATAATGTTGTATGCGCAAAGTGGCCGAGCAGAGGTTGATAGCCAAATTCAGTGCCCATGGGGATGGCCTCAACCGGGACCTTGGGTTACTGTTTAGGAGAATATTTGTTTTTATTGAGTATAACAACCAGACATAGATCAATCAAACTGAATGGCTTTCTCCGCAATCAATATTCTCTTGTAGTTTTATGACCTAAACTGCAATTATTTTGTGGAAAAGAATTTCTGACTTGCAAAGTCAAGCCTTTCAGATGAAATGTGAAACTAACTTTGAAGATAACCTTCTGAAGCTTTATTCAGAAGAGCAGAAGGAAAAAAGAAACAGTTCAGAGAAGCCAAAGGCATCTCATTTGCTCCAAGGCCTTCCTGTAATGTATTTGATTTTCTCTCGGCTCTGACTGTGAAAGACAAAATGCAAGTGACATTGCTGACTCTGTTTACCCAATGGTGGGTTTTGACCTTAATTGTTAAGCTGTTGCAAATGAACTTGAAATGTTTTTTGAGGAAATATATCATATGTGTTAAATGTTTGAGAATGTCTGGTATACTTTCTATGATGGGCTACTAGCGGATTTAAACATCACCAAATAGCACGAGAGGCAAATTATAAGTGAAAGATCACCGCTCTGACAAAATTACAATGAGTGATCATAGGGTAGTGTAGATAACAATTCGTGGTTCTCATTAATGCCTTTGGCAAGGTTGCTTACAGGTCAATAGGAATTGAAATGAAGGCAATACCAGCTAAAAAGATGCTATGTTGTATGTTTTGAGGAATTCAGGCATTAATGTACTGAATGTTTATTAGGAGCAGAACATACTCTGGTGACAACAACCCCCCAAACATACTTTTCACTCCAGCTCCTGTTCCTATAGGTAATGGCATTATTTGAGTCCTAAAGTGGGCACCACAAATGGTGCTGTTGAGGCCAGATGAGTCTCTTAGGGATGACCTCTTGCCAAGATTGGGACAGAAGCTCCTTTTTAAACCAATCGACATCTCTATTAGTTTTATATCACTATGGAATGAGGCATAGACGGTGGGTGGCAGGCTAAGAACAGTTCATTCTACATGAGCTTTTAGAGTCTCCAGTGCCTCCTGATCTCCAACTCCATCCCCTTTTTAACAGCTTTATCTTACACTCTGACTTTTTCACCATCCAAGGAGCTCAGAATTTATTTATGTTTTTTTTGACCCCTGATGGGAATGTACCTTGACTATCTGTACTATTACTCTTCAATGCAACTATTGTGCATTTCCAGTTTCATTCTCTCATCACTTATTTCAAATTGACCTTCACCTAAATAATTATTTTACTTGTTGCTACTTGACCTTTTTTATTCGAGCCTTACAAAATTACAATATCATGACTATTGTTTCTTCAATGCTTATTCAATACCACTGAATCTTGCCCGTTCTGCAATCCAAGACATTGTTAACATCACAACATTATATTCCTATTTGATTGTCAGTGCCTGCAGTTCATCAGTTTTATTTATCACTCTTTAAGCATTCAGATACATGTACAGGAATGTACTTTAAGCCTTATTGCATTCTGTCTCGCTGTAGCCTCATCTGATATCTTGCCTTCTTTTTTAATTGTCTCCCAATTCTTTGTGACTTTCTTCTAATATAATCTTCCAATCCAATCTTCTAGTACCCATCACAGGCTCACCCAATCAATACTAGCAAATCAATAAGGGACTTGGTTCTGGTTCCATTCAGATGTAACCTGGACTGAAAATATCCCTAGCTTCCCAAGAATCAATGCCAATAATCAAAGATCCTCGCTGCCGCACCACGTTTCCAGTCACAGATTTATGTGCTCTGTCCTTTTGTTTCTCACTAGCACATTGTGTTAGGCATAGTCTGGAAATTGTCACCTTTGAGCTCTACTTATCAAACTTCTGCCTAGCTCCTTAAAGACAGCCTGCAGAAACCATCCCTCTTTCTACCTATGTCACTGGTACTGATATCGATTGTTTCTTCTGGCTAAACCGGGGCATTTGCTTTGTAAACTTCACAAAAACCTTGATGAGTCCATTCCATGCAGAAATTAGAACACCTTTCACTTCTCTGAGAATGACTACAATCTGCTGCCATTCCTAGCCAAGATGATTCTAAGAACTGGATCACCCTGGAACCTTTTGGCTCAGTCACACTATGGAGCACCAATACACTCAAGGATGAATCACAGTCTTAGAGGGTTAGGGGGAGCAAGGGAATGTGAGACGTGAGGGTTGGAGAAACGCTTCACAATTCTCACCTTTTGGAAAGGTTATACAGCCTGTCAGATATGGTCCTTGGATGCCTTTAATGGAGGCAAGGCACTATTTGTATTAGAGCTGAAAATGTGTTGCTGGAAAAGCGCAGCAGGTCAGGCAGCATCCAAGAAGCAGTAGAGTCGACGTTTCGGGCATGAGCCCTTCTTCAGGAATGAGGAACGTGTGTCCAGCAGGCTAAGATAAAAGGTAGGGAGGAGGGACTTGGGGGAGGGGCATTGGAAATGCGATAGGTGGAAGGAGGTCAAGGTGAGGGTGATAAGCTGGAGTAGGGTGGGGCCAGAGAGGTCAGGAAGAAGATTGCAGGTTAGGAAGGCGGTGCTGAATTCGAGGGATTTGACTGAGACAAGGTGGGGGGAGGGGAAATGAGGAAGCTGGAGAAATCTGAGTTCATCCCTTGTGGTTGGAGGGTTCCTAGGCGGAAGATGAGGAGCTCTTCCTCCAGCCGTCGTGTTGCTATGGTCTGGCGATGGAGGAGTCCAAGGACCTGCATGTCCTTGGTGGAGTGGGAGGGGGAGTTAAAGTGTTGAGCCACGGGGTGGTTGGGTTGGTTGGTCTGGGTATCCCAGAGGCGTTCCCTGAAACGTTCCGCAAGTAGGCAGCCTGTCTCCCCAATATAGAGGAGGCCACATTGGGTGCAGCAGATGCAGGAAGTGGTGTGTGTGGAGGTGCAGGTGAATTTTTGGTGGATACGGAAGGATCCATTGGGGCCTTGGAGGGAAGTAAGGGGGGAGGCAAGTTTTGCATTTCTTGCGGTTGCAGGGGAAGGTGCCGGGAGTGGAGGTTGGGCTGGTGGGGTGTGTGGACCTGACGAGGGAGTTACGGAGGGAGTGGTCTTTTTGGAAAGCTGATAGGAGAGGGGAGGGAAATATATCTCTGGTGGCGGGGTCCGTTTGGAGGAGGTGGAAATGACGACAGATGATACGTTGTATGTGGAGGTTGGTGGGGTGGTAGGTGAGGACCAGTGGGGTTCTGTCCTAGTGGCGATTGGAGGGGTGGGGCTCAAGGAGGAGCGGGAAGTGGAGGAGATGCGGTGGAGGGCATCGTTGATCACATCTGGGGGAAATTGCAGTCTTTGAAGAAGGAGGCCATTTGGGTTGTATGGTATTGGAACTGGTCCTCCTGGGAGCAGATGCGGCAGACACGAAGGAATTGGGACTATGGGATGGCGTTTTTACAGGGGGCAGGGTGGGAGGAGGTGTAGTCTAGGTAGCTGTGGGAGTCGGTCGGTTTGTAGTAAATGTCCGTGTTGATTCGGTCGCCTGAGATAGAAATGGAAAGGTCTAGGAAGGGGAGGGAGGAGTCTGAGACAGTCCAGGTAAATTTGAGGTCGTGATGGAAGGTGTTGGTAAAGCGGATGAACTTCAACCTCCTCGTGGGAGCACGAGGCAACGCCGATACAGTCATCGATGTAGCAGAGGAAAAGGTGGGGACTGGTGCCAGTGTAGCTGTGGAAGATGGACTGTTCCACATGTCCTACAAAGAGACAGGCATAGCTGGGGCCTATGCGGGTGCCCATGGCTACTCCTTTGGTTTGGGAGGAAGTGGGAGGATTGGAAAGAGATGCTGAGGAAGGAGATGTGGCTGTGGTAGTGAGTCTGTTTGAGTATGTGGCTGAAGAGCTTCTGGGCAGAGGAGATGACCTGGGGTGTGCAGTGAGAGAGGGAGTCACTGAAATCCTTGTAGAGGGAGGAAGAGAGCTACTTCAAGGAAGGCATCATTGCAAGAGGATTCGCAGTAGGTTAAAATCTTCTAGGAGAAAGTGAGGACTGCAGATGCTGGAGACTGTATTATTTGTATTATAAAAGGGCATTCTTTTGTTTAAATATTCATGAGTTGATTTGAACTGGCTAACTTGTCAAGGAATTGTTCAAAGAATGCATGGAGTTAGAACAAATGTGCTCAGTATTTCAAAGTGTCTGTTTATATAAAACCATTATAGGAGTTGTGTTATATGACCAACCTCCGAAGCTCTCATTTTCACAATATTGTGGTTATTGATGGACAGCTTCAACCACATATTGAACAGAAATGTTTCCAGACATTTTGGATTAAGATGAGTGAAACACTTAAGTGAGCTGTTGGTTTGCATAAATCAGTGAAAGTTTTGTTTTCATATTGGATTAGTTAAAATTATTTCAATTTATTTTTGTATCAATTAGTGTTTCTTTTTAATTGTCTTATCATCAATAGACTGATAAGTCTAATTTCTGTTAGGATGTCTGCCTATGTTTTGTCTATAAAAGATAATACATGAGTTGGCAGGGAGAGAGAAGCCCATAGGGTGAATGGTAGGGGATATGATTTGGCATTGATTTGGCACAGAGTGTATAGAGGGCTATTGGGACAATTTGTGGCATATGGAGTATGACGGACAATGGTTAGATTGGCATATTCTAGCATGGTGACATCAAGGATCATAGGCAGTGGATACAAAGACAAATGCTGGCAGGGGTTGGTGTAGATGAGGCATGCAGAGCAAAAACATGAGAGCAGAAGGGGTGGTTTCCATTTGATTTTTATCTATTTATTTATTAATTTACTATTTTTATTTTGAGCAGAGTTCTGGAACCTCAAAACAGATTTTCAGCCCAGCAAATCTCTGGAATCAGCAGACCGCTCTTCCTGGGTTGTCCAACCTGATTTACAATCCAGCCTGTCCTGAGGCCAAAAGTGGAGAATGCAAAAAGCTGTTGGTATAAAGATTGCGCTCTGGAGCAACTGCTAAAAGGAAAATAAGATCCGTTTTCATCTCAAATGCCAACTGTTTAACCAAAATTAGAAATTACGGATGTACAGAGAAACAAAATGGGTGCACATTTGTGGAAAAAAATTCTTATCATGTTTTCTTTTGTTAATTGTTTTAATATTATTTAACATTACATTGTTGTAATCAAAATCAAGAACTTAGATTGTAAGCTGATTCAGCTTCACTGACAACTTCTCTCTTTCGCAGGGTAAATGACATTCTGACAAACACAGCTCTGGTTAATAACACTTTGTGAGAAATATCAGTTCAAGGTTCAAGTTGCTCAGAAGAATTTAATTAATGCAAACTGCAAGATAATGCACTTTCACCTCTGCTCAAGAGATAAGATGAAGACATATATAGGGCTGAATTATATGATTGTTAATAAGCAAATAGAGAATCCTTCTCACAGCCCCTGAAGCTACACCCACCTTTCTTCCTGTCTTTTAATCAGTTGCATTAAAAATTGACCTGTCCACCCTTGCCTGCCTGCAGACTCCAACTGTATTATGGTGTGGACAAGTTATTCTCCAGGTCAACTGATTTGTTAACACGCTCCATTGCTGTTAGCCCTTTTACAAAAAAACAGTGGGGAAAGCATTGGGGTGGGCAAGAATGTGGCAGGCTAGCCATATATTTTATTTGTGCTTCTCAGTCTGGAAACTCACAATGTAGGGACAGTGGACATGTAGGGTGGGCACGCAAGGCTGAGATTACAGTCCGGGTTGCTTCTCTTCCCAGCACAGCTGCCCCCTATGAGCCGACCCATCAGGGTTGATTGTCAGCCCTAGAATTGAGTGCCTCAATGCCTAGATCCAAGGCATAGTGAACCTCTTCTGGCAGAGGAACAAGGGCAGGACAGAAAATGTGGAAATAGGGCAGCTCCTCCCTGCTGGTAGTGGCCCTGGTACCTGGTACAGACCAAAGCCATGACCCACTCCTACAGAGGTGGTGTCCAACTCCCATTAACAGAACCCCCTGACTTTTGTGTAGTACACAAAGATCAAAGGCCAAGTGTGTTAAGATCAGACACACACACACACACACACACACACACACACACACCTAGTGGTAATACTGCCCAGGACAGAGAAAACAACCGTTTCACTCTTTGGTATCAGCAATAACCAGGAACTCAACAAACTCTGGGCAATTTGTGAGGTTTGCTCATCAGCCCGGGTATTTTGATCCCTATTCAGTTCAAAAATGGAGCTGTTAAATTAAAAGTAGAAAATGCTGTAAATACAATAGTAGATTGATCATCTGGAAACAAAAAAGTAACGCAGCGGGCGGCACGGTGGCACAGTGGTTAGCACTGCTGTCTCACTGCTCCAGGGACTCGGGTTCAATTCCCGCCTTGGACAACTCTGCGTGGCATTTGCCCATTCTCCCTGTGTCTGCGTGGGTTTCCTCTGGGTGCTTCGGTTTACTCCCACAGTCCAAAGACGTGCCAGTTAGATGAATTGGCCATACTAAATTGCCCGTAGTGTTAGGCGTAGGGGAATGGATCTGGGTGGGTTGCTCTTTGGAGGGTCGGTGTGGACTTGTTGGGCTGAAGGGCCTGTTTCCACACTGTAGGGAATCTAATCTAAATGCTTCTAATATATATACGCCCAGTGGGGGAATTGATTTGGTAAGGCACCAACATTTTCTTCATTTGAGTCAACATTTTCTTTCACTTCCAAGATCTCAATTTATAACGGGGAGCTCTCGCTCTGTGCTGGCCAATTATTTCCTATCAGTAGTTAATCAAACCAGAAACAAGCCATTGAATTAGAATTAGAATTTGCTTTATTGTCACGTGTACTCACATGAGTACAGTGAAAAGTTTACAAGTTGCTATTTATAGCACCATCATATGTACAAAGGTATCTAGGCACAGATACAATGTTAACTGGAGAAACATTTTCTGAAGCTTTTATGCTTTGCCCTCATCAGGACAAATGCAAGAATGCCAAATTTCAAATGATCACAAAAACTCAAACTGTAGAAGAAAAAAGTGCTGATTGATTTGCAAGTTCAGTCTGACAGGCCAAAATGCTACCATAGAGGAAGCAATAGAGAATGATAGGCTCCCCACCCTGCAAGGTTATTCAGAAAGACACAAGGCTTGAACATATTCCATTTTGTTTACAGAGAAAGTGCCTCTGCATATGAATATATGTGATTTCTACAAAGTGTACATTAAATTATCTTAAATTGATGTCTGATTGACCTCAAATTGTGTAGGAAAGGTAAAGTTTGAAAAGAGAGTAAAGAAACTCTTACCTGTAGCTGCTAGAGACTACACCAGTGGTAGCTTCCATGAATAGGATATTTCATCAATCCACACATAGGTTTTGCCTACCCCACAATTAAGCAATCTATTTTTGAATTTCAGTGCTGTTGCAAAGTCAGGAACGGAGGCCATACATCTTAGCGACTGGCTGATTGAATCAAAAGGAGTGTTCCTTTGGTTGTTTGTAATAGGCAGAGAACAAAACATATTGAACCAGCTGGTGTGTGCAAAACCTCAAACAAAATACCTTCATCACTATGTGAAAAAAAACTTTTGTTCTTGTATTCATTGCTTCATTGTCCAATCGCCTTAAACCTGAAACAAACACAGAAAGCTGGAGAAGCTCTGCAGGTCTGGCAGCATCTGTCGAGAGAGAAACGGAGTTAACATTTCAAGACAAGAATAACTCTTCTTTCGAACTGTGTCCGCTTACTTCGAATCATTTCAATAATGGGAATCGTTTATCTCCATCAATTCTGCAAACCCATTCAGATTAAAATTGCAAATATAAGGTTAGAGGGGTTTGGAGTTGTTCTTCTTGAAACAAGATATGTTAAGTAGTAGGATGTCATAGAGGTGTATGAGGCTGTGACAGATACTGATAAGGCAGACAAAATTAAGCTGTTGCCTTGAGCTGATGACATATGAGCTAAGAGACTCAGATTTAAGCTTTCAATCAACGATACCAGGAACATGTGATGGAAGTACATTTTTATACGCCAGGTGACAATGACCTGAAATCCATTGTCTATGATGATAATAGAAAGGGAAATGATGAGTTTAAAGGGAAATTGAATAAGCCCATGAGAGTGTGTTAGGTATAAACAAAAAGGTGCCCAATAAACTATCCAAATGCAATCTAGCTGGAGCCTGGCCAATTAACCCCTCTCTGTAAAAACCTTGAGAAAGTAACCTTGAGAAAGGACCAGCTTCATCACACCTCCCCCCTGAAAAGAAAATGAACCATCAATATCCAAAGATGGTTTCATTTTTCAAACCTCCCCCCAAAAAAGTGGTGAGAACTCAAAGCACACATATACACTCACTGACAATAAAGATGAAAATATGTGCAACTCCACTTGGGCTTCAGTCTGTGGCACTCCCACCACCGAATGCCTCTGTATCTCCATTCTTTTAAGCTGACTTTCCTTTCTAAGTGTCATTTTCTGAAGTTCAAGCTCTCTCTCTTTTTCTTTCTTTTCTACTAAAGCCCTTTTTTTTAACTTTCTCTTCCACTTTTAATTGTGACTCAAACTGCTCCATTTCTGCTGCCTTTTTGTTATCTTTCGCATCTAACTCAAGCTGCTTTATTTGCAAGTGTAGTTTAGCCGTCTCTGCAGATCCTGATGGAGTGCCCAGCAAATTTAAATGCTGAGCTAACGCTGTAATCATCTCACCTTTCCTCACTGAAGGACGTAGTGCCAACTCCAGCTTGTCTGCTAATTCCTGCAGCTTGGCCTTAACCCCCTTTTGTAAACCCCACAAGGCCACTTCTTCCACCTCCAGAAAACTCTTGGTGTCTGAGAGAGCCATTGCTATCCCAAGCTCTGTTTACCCAACCAAATCAATGCCCGGAATAAAGACAATAGCACCTACCACTCGCTGCAATCGAGTCCAAATAATTTGAATCCCACATCCCAATTTGGAACCACAAACAAATCCCGCAAAAAGCCCGCAGTCTGTTGTGGACCAGGCCCAATCCCTGAGGACATTTTAAACAGTTGGCCATTTGATTTATGTTAAGTGTATGGCGGAATTAGCTAGTCAGCTGACTTAGCTTTGAAACAAAACAAAATTGATTTGCAAGATTATGAAATGAAACACAAAGACCAAAAAATAGAATTTTTTAAAAATAATTTTTAATATTTAGTATATTTTTAAATAAAAATAACATCCTATCCAATCACAGCAGGCTATCCCGGCTGTTGCAAATTACTTGCAACAACTCCAATTAACATTCTTTGGCAGAAAAGGTAAAAATGAAACAAAGCCTAACAGGTTCGAAGTCAGAAGAGGAGAGACAGTGGCAACTTCTCATGCAGATGACAGCTGAACTCGACTGACTAATCTAAATGAAGGTTAGCTATTCAGCTAGCTGGCCCCTCCCCTTTAATTATACTGTCTTTTTTTAGACTTGAAAGTCTTCAGTGGAGGCATTATCTGTTAGGTGTAAACAAAACGGGCCCCAATAAACTGTCTAAATCTTGTCTAGTTGGAGCCTGGCCAGTTATCCCCTCTCTGAACAAAAAACTCAAGGGCACAGTAACCTTGAGAAAGGACCAATTTTGTCACAAGAGACATAATCAGCAGGGTGTGAAGAGGGCAAGCGAAACAACTGAAATGCTCTATTGAGAGTTGTCATGAACTCAATGGAATGGCCTCCTTCTGTGCTTTGATGATGCTATGATCTATGTGATTGTATTCCATAGGCTGGGCAGTAACCTATCTCAGTCAGGCCGCATTTCAACCTTTCACCTATTATGTTTGCAAGAAAATGACTGCAGATGTCAGAAGGGAGCAAAACACACTGAAGTCAAAATTTGTAACTTGCAAATTCTTACACAATTTCTGATCTCCAAAACAAAGATATCACTGTGAGATGGAGAAGATACAGAATACGTGCCTTTCTCATGCCGTATCATTGCACCTTATTGACTCACTCATTGACATTGGGAAACAGTGCCACTGGGTTTATTCTGTAACAAGCTATAACCAAAGGATTTTCATGCTGGACTAAATTCTGATCGGTGTCCTTCTGTAACTGTGCCACATGATCCAGTGACTCTACACCAGCAGCATCTCACTTGACCCATTTTCCCAAATAGTAATTTTAAGCATATTTGCCTCAGAAAGTCTTTACTGAAAAAGAAGAGCATTCCTCAGTTATTACAGAAAGAATGTCTGGACAAGAACACATGGTTGTGGCAGAGAAATTGGAGCCAGACTCTAAAATATTAGTTAATATCCATCCTCATAATCTTTGTAAGCGACAGATACTTTTTGAACATCAAACATTGTTACAATTGAAAACATGTCAAAAAACCTTTAACTGAAGTCAACAAATACAGAGGAATCCATTTATAGTATGTTGATACATAAATTCTTAGCACGTCAAGAACATCTGAGATAATTTTTTCTAACCAAACACAGTCCTAAATCTTCATACCAGCCTTGCATCTTCTGTGAGTGCACAGATAACTACCACAGGAACCTTAGGCTCTCATTCACGAATCCTCCTCTCCTTTTGGTGACAGCAGCTTGCGTATCACTTTCAGTGTCTTCGGTTGGAGCTTTGCCAATCTTATTGGTTCCATCAGATTTGGTATCACAACTATGTTCAAGTATGTGGGACAGTATGCAGCAGCAGGGCTAGTATGGGCAGAGAAAAGCAAACTGTTTCTCAGGAGCAAAACACACAATAAACCCTGTTTTCAAAATAGTCTGATCACAAGTAGACATTTGCAAATATAGAACTTCAACATTGCTGGAAAAAGGCACTTTCTCAAAACTTTTCATCTTGTGCATATTAAGCCAATTCAGAAGTGTCAACATCAATGGAAACCAATGATTATATTACACAGGAGAAGAGTATTAATTGGAAGTGGATCCTGATTGGCAGAAGTAATATCATGGTCAATACATCAGTTAATCATGACTAGGAGTTAACTGCTAAGCTTTGTTTACATTTTAAACCAGGCATGTTGACTCTGATTTATTGCACTGAGAAATGAACCAGAGAATGCATTGAGACACGTATAGTGTGTATCAATGTTTTTAATGTTTGTAAAGAACAGGACCCCGTTTATTCTTAATGTAGACTCTAGTAAGCACAAGGGAACCATACTGAAAACCTGATTGATAATTCAAAATCGTATACTCAGAATTAAGTAGCACATATTGTCCAATCATGGAATCGCATCTAATGTTAGATACTGTGTTGTGAATTTTGCAAGCATGGGGCAGGTGGGAACAGTCAATACCTGGTTTGTTATAAGCAACCTAAACAAGGTGATGATCAATATAATCTGCCAATGTTTGGGACATGCAGCTTACACACTTGGCATCACCTCATCACTGAAATTTGTAGATCATTTATACGATTGATGTTTTGGCTTAACAGTAACACAACGTTTGTGGCAAACACCATTTGTGTTGCTACCTTATAATAGCAGCATTAAGCAGCTAGCTTCACCTGTTGATCAAACTGCTTAACATACCTTACCCTCCGGGTAATCTGGTGTAGGCTGGGCCCTTTTCAGAAGCAAAAGTGATGGCCAGAGACACTGTAGCAATTCATCAGTACACTCTTCTCATACATGCTGCTTTCCCTTTGTTTTCTTGTAAACCTATCCTGATGAATGCAATATAAAATAATTTAACAGTCTGATTCTTCACAGATGTTCTCTGTCATCCAGTAAGATCATTGCTGATATGATTATGCACTTAACTTCACTTCCTGTCTGTGCCTCATGACCTTGGAGTCCAGTGTACATCAAAACATTGATTTGATTTGATTTATTATTGTCAAATGTACTTAGATGCAGAGAACAGTTTTGTTTGCCTGTAGAACAAGCAGATTGTACCAGACAAAGATCATAGGGTAACAGAAAAGAGTGAGGAATATAATATTACAGCAGTAGAGAAGGTGTACAGAGACCTACAGAACAGGTGTACAGAGATCATTAATATTAAATTTAAAATTTGAAAGGTCTATTCAGAAATCAGCAGAGAAAAAGCTGTTCTTGAATCTATTTATATGTGCATTTAAACCTTTATATTTTCTGTCTGATGGAAGAGGGTGGAAGAGAGTATAAACTGGATGGGAGGAATCTTTAATTCTGTTGGTTGCTTTCCCGATGCAGTGGGAAATATAGATGGAGTCATGGATGGAAGGCCAGTTTGTATGATGGACTGGGCTATGGTCACGACTCTCTGTAATTTCTTGTGGTCTTGGGAAGAGCAATTGCCAAACCATCCTGTGATACGTCAGGATAGAATGCAAAACTGAAAGACTAAGAACCCTCCCAATGAACTGCCAGATATAATAGGGTTAAGAAACTCAGGTGCTTGGCGTAAGCTTGGTAGACACATACATTATGGTGAAATGGCTTGGTATCAAGGGAGGGGAATGTCTGTCTGGAGGTGTAGATCAAGATGTATATTGTACATCTCCTCCCACTTCCAATGCAACATCCTGAATTGAGCAGGAACTATTGCTGTGACTACCAGACAGATTTCCTGCTCTTATCCACTAGTGTAATGAATTAAACATAGGAAAAAAATTCTGCCTGATGTTTGACATTTCTTATTTCTTTTTCACAAATTTAGAGGGCGATTGAAAAATTCCTCAAAAACTGAGCATGCTACGGAATTTCAGCAATCCTGGTCTGAAGTCCAATCCCTAATTTTAGATGGCATTCAGAATAAGATCAACCGAGACATTGAATGGGAAAGACACGTCTCTCAGATCACAGAATCATACAGTATAGATGGAGCCATTCAGGTCATTGTGTCGGTCCCAATCATTGAAAATGCTTTTTAATCAGTTCCACTTCCCTAATCTTTCCCCATTACATTATCAATTTGTCTGTCTCAAGTAAACACCCAATTCCCTTTTGAACCATGGAAGTTACTTTCCCCCCACTTTCAGCAATCTTTACATCCTATGGTGTATCTGAGAATGGAGTAGCAACTGTAATTCTACATTCAAGTGGTTCAGCCAGATAATTGCATCAGGACTGTGGACATGAATAGTTGTGGTCTCTCCTTCAGGCGTTGAGTTGAAATGTGTTCCGTGGCCTATACTGACAGACCACAGTCACATGCAGTGAAAAGTTTTAAATTTTCGATTTGGGCACCAGCTATCTATGTTAGCAGTAGTTTATGTTGATGTGGTTTAGAGTTTCCTATGAAGCGCGTGAAAGATCAAAGCCAGGAATCTTTTTTTTATGTGCATCTCTTATGAGTTGCTTGCTGTGAATTCTTATGAATACAGCTTTCCAAACCTCTGCAGAACGAAATTCGCATTATTATTTGAAGATTAAACCTTTGGGTGTTAAACGACATGATGACTCCAGTGACTAACTAAAATGATCCCCGATCTGAAAGTCTTTGGTTATGTGGGATGAGGTTGCAGGATCCAGAGGTAGTAGAATTCTTTCCTTCCCTGCTGCTTCCTTGCATCATTGTTAAGGTGTTTGGTCTTAAAGCATGATACAACTTGAAGGAAAACTTGTCACTGTTTTGATCGATTATCAGCATGCCCCTCTCAGTTATTAATATCAATGCTACCGTCCTTCTCAGACAGCTTCATTGTGTCTTTAAACCATTTCCTTTGCTCTCCCCTGGAACACTGAGAATTGAGAAAGCAGATCCTTTGGGGCGTTATGAGTTTCACCCATCAGGGCATTGTCCAGTACCCACAGTATCATAATAATTTTGCTGGATGCTTGTCGAGCTGTCTTCAAGAAGGATATCAGCATTTGGCCCTCCCATTGAATCCAGATGATACAGAGGAGGCAGGCTGGTGAAATTTCTCTCATTACTGTTACACAGTACAGATCATGCTACAGTGCAAGAGTGTAATAATGACAACTGTTCTGAGGTCTTTGTTGGCAAGTTGTTTGAGTGGAAGATGAGCTGCAGATTTCACGTGGGCAACCAGTTGTGGACTTCTTCAGTCTTTCCTTTATTTGCTACATAGGAGGCTGTGAAAGGCATTCATTGTTGTTCAGTATTTGGTGATGAGCTTAATTAATTCTCTTTTAACAGAATGTGCCATGAGGCTACCATCTTTCAACCTCTTGGGCAGCACATCAGAATAACAGAATAAATGTATGAAGAAGAATGTCCTTACAATTAATTGACATAGGGCAGAAAAATGAAAGCTGATCTAATAGTGTTCTGATGAACGTGTTCAGATGAAGGGTCACTGGACCTGAAACATTGACTCTGGCTTTCTTTTCACAGATGTTGCCAGTTCTGCTGAGTTTCTCCAGCAATTTGTGCCTTTGTTTCAGACTTCCAGCAGTTCTTGGTTTTATTATTATAAAAGGACAGTTGAGAAACTCACTCGTCAGGATGTGTGGTCTTTCCAGATACTGGATCAGTGGTGCTGAAAGAGCACAGCAGTTCAGGCAGCATCCAACGAGCAGCGAAATCGATGTTTCGGGCAAAAGCCCTTCATCAGGAATAAAGGCAGAGAGACTGAAGTGTGGAGAGATAAGCTTGGCTAGGTTGGGGGTGGGGAGAGAGTAGCATAGAGTACAATGGGTGAGTAGGGGAGGAGATGAAGGTGATGGGTCAGGGAGGAAAGGGTGGAGTGGATGGGTGGAAAAGGAGCTCGGCAGGTCGGACAAGTCCGGACAAGTCATGGTGACAGTGCTGAGCTGGAAGTTTGAAACTAGGATGAGGTGGGGGAAGGGGAAGTAAGGAAACTGTTGAAGTCCACATTGATGATAGCTTTCTCAGAC
Source organism: Hemiscyllium ocellatum (assembly GCF_020745735.1). NCBI lineage: Eukaryota > Metazoa > Chordata > Chondrichthyes > Orectolobiformes > Hemiscylliidae > Hemiscyllium > Hemiscyllium ocellatum. Next base: position 13,243,123 of record NC_083415.1, on the reverse strand, counting down.
TTGAAAGTTTTTAATCTTCGGTTAAATTCTTGATCTTCTTCAAGGCAAGAAAAGGATCTGCCAAGATGCTTCCCAGAAAACATTTTGATCACAATACAAGAACATTTTTTTTGCCAAATGTTAGTGCTACGTTTTCTACTGACGGGATTTCCAAAAGGCCTCCAAGCACCCAGTTTGAAAGTCTGCCCCATCTGCTTCCCGTGAGTAAAGCAATCAGATTAATTTTATCTTTCAAAATAAAACAAAGGTGTGTGATGTTGGAAATCTGAAATGACAACAGGAATGGCAAAGAAAACTCAGAAGAATCACCAGCCTCGACCCTTTGATTCTGCTTTCTCACCAGATATTTATGTTTTTATTGCAATTTCATCTTTTAATTTGACTCACAGACTGTTTGGTCTGTTATGCAGAATCAGATGAGTCACTCGACAGTTCCATAAGTTATGTGAGTGAACAGCTGAGCCATACAGATTAGACCCAAATTCAGTCTAGGTCACTTTAGCAGTTTTTTGGAGGGCTAGTGAGCTACAATTGTAGGCATTGCCACTTCACATAAGATCCAAATGACTTTAGATTTTCATCTCCCTCTAGAACCATTGTGCATTGAAGAAAGTCAACTAAGGTTAAATTATAAATGTGCATTTGACGTTATGCATGTTATGACAGGATAGAACTTAAATTAAAGAGGTAAATCACATTTGATTTCTTCATATTTTAAGTACACTTGCACATGATTGAATAGCCTATGAACTATGAACAGTAAACTTTGGGACATGAATCTTATTGTCTGGCATTAAAATGTATCTATTCACTTTTCTATACTTCATTAAACATCCATGCATAAAGGTTTGAACCTCTAACCGCTTCAAATTCAGTATTGCACCGAAAGAAAGATTTGCACTGAGCGTCACCTTTCACAGCCTTTGAGCATTTCAGAACATGTTGCAGTCAAGTAGTTTTGAAGTGCAGTTCCTGCTGTAGTGTGGGAATTCAGTCAATTTATGTGCAGCAAAGTACAAAAAGCAGTAACACAATAATGGGCAAATAATCTTTTTGTACCATTCATGGATTAGGCTGTTGCTGGCAAGGTATTTACTGCCCATCCACACTTTCCCTTGAAACACATTGGAATGGTTTGCTAGGCCATTTCAGATTATATTTAAGAGTCAACCAAATTTTTGCAGCTCAGAGACATACATAGGCTAGACCTTGTAAGCAGAGCAATTTCCTTCTCTATAGGACATTTGTCATCCAGATATGTTTTATGATTTCTAATAACTTCATGTAATGAGTACCAATACTAGATAATTCATTCAAGATTTATTTAATTAATGAGTGTAGAAATTTACCAATGAAAAAATAAAAAGGACTTGAAATAAAGTCATGGGGATATTAAATCTAACAATAAACAGCATAAGAAGCAAATTTGTAAAACTAGTTTATAGCACAAGTTCAAAGCATATATTTGAAACAGTTTAATAGTTATTTTAGATCTTGTCATGCGTCATGATTAATTGAAAATCTCATAGTAAGGGATTCTACAGAGAAGAGTGATCATAAATGCTAGCTTACCCATTGCCAATTAAAGGCTTTCATCCCTTTAATTAGCTTGGGTCAGGACACCTGTGAGTCGCACCTCGAAAAGCTGCTGGCCATCAATGGCTGACAGCTATCTTGTTTCAGGAATAAGAAAATGGCAAAGATACAACAAGACATGCACTCGCTTTTTTTCACGACACAAAAAAAAACAAAATGGGAGGCCAAGGCAAGTCCGATTCAAGAATGATGATTTTCCAATCTGCTCATAACAGCTGTGATCTGGCAAATGTTCTATGGATGAAATGCAGCCAAAAACACTGGAAAAAAAAATTCTATGTACTATTAAGTTCTAATTTGTGGCCAGATATAGCCCACATTTTGTCTTATATTCTAGCAAGCAGCTATTTTTAAAGCAGTTACATTTCAAGCAGCAGAATTTACAGAGAAACTAACAACAGCAAAAATTTCCTTACAACACGATACACATCTCTGAAAACAGGAATTTTCAATGAACATAATGTGCACAGTGAAGATGGCAAGCAAACATTTGAGCATGAATTGACAACCCATTGTTTACCAAGTGCTTAAAGAAAGAATCAATCCTTACTTCATTGACTAACATATTGTTGATAAAGAAAGACAGGTAGTCAAACATCTTATTGTATTGGCAAACATAAAAATCAAGAAAAGTCCACTTCTTGGATAGTTAAAATGTTGGCTGCAATTGACAAAATTTCTCAGATTTTAGAAGATCAATTTAACTTGCAAATTGTATCTCAGGTGATATCATGCATGGTGACGTTGAAAACTTTCACTGTACTCCTATGCTTGAGTACACATGACAATAAGCTCTAAATCTAAATCTAAACAGCTGTAAAGCAAAAGCAACCAATTCATAGTCAGGAGTCAACACAAAGGTACGGAAAGTGATTTCATTAAAGGTCACATTGCTGAAATGAGTATGCAACTGGTAATTACCTCTGCACCATGAAATCCTTCTGAAAGGAGCTTCTAGGTAAATCCAAAAAATATACTAGCAATGCATTGCTAGGAAAAGGATTCACATTTGAGGCAGTTGTAGCTGATCTGCAACATGATGAGCTCTTTGATTCTTTAACAGCTTTGCAGTCATCAACACGTTCACAAAATATCCAAATCTTGCAAGAGACGTGGCTTGTTTCTATTACTAAAAAGTAACCAGTATTTCAGAACATGTGCAAGCTACATTCTGCAAGAGGACTTTGCACTAAAATATTCAAGAAATCCAAATGCCCAGAGAAAGCAAAAATATAACACAATGTTCCATAGCAGCAGGCAAAGAACAGTTAACCAAGAAACAATGTCAAGAACATTTCTAAAGTTCCAAAATTGGCATTCAAGCATGTCAATGTTGTTCCAAAGGTACTTGCAATGTCACAGCGAAAGTTGCCAGTCAGTTTGACATGGCACATAGAAGTCATTTGAAGGTTTTACCTCCACTCAAGTGATGTAATTCCAAAGGAATGGGCACCATACACTATATATTAAAATTGACATAAATAATTACTTGATGCATTTTACATGTGATATACTAAGGAAACAGACATAGTCCACACATGGTCAGCTAAAGGATCTAACATTCCATACATTGGTATTATTGGCCTTCAATGATAGTCTAGATACTTTGGGTGAGCACCCAAAATCTTTGGGATCATTGAAACAGCCAGTCTAACTATTATTATTCTCACAGCATGCACCGATCAGCATATTATCAGAGGTACTAAATAATCGGCTGCAACATTAGTGATTCCAGACTACAGTTTCAAGTTTATCCATGATCTGACCAACCTTTACCAGATAGGTTTGATGTTACCAGGAACAGTATTATACCTGAAAGACAATGCCCAATCCAGTATTGGCCATCCTCATTCATGCAGCATTCACTACATCACTACCTGGTATGGCAACTGTACCATTCAAGATTGGAGATGGTTTCAGAGAGTGATGAACTCGGCCCAGACAATCACAAAAGCCAACCTTCCATCTATAGAATCCATCTACCAGGCCCTCTGTCAAGGAAAGGCTGCCAGCATTCTCATAGATCCATACCACCCTGGCAACGTTTTTCTACAACATCTACCATCGGGGAGGAGGTACAGAAGCCTGAGTACACACATCAGCCAGTTACGAAACAGTTACTACCCTTCTGTTGTTAGAATACTGAATGGACTCAGAAAGTCTTAATATTCGCCTGTACCTGTGTTTTTGTTTTTGCTGCTGTTTACCTATTACTTACTTATCTATGCTACTTAACTATGTGATCTGCCTGTATTGATTGCAAGACAAAGTTTTTCACTGTGCCTCGGTACTCGTGACAATAAATTCAATTCAGTTCAATTCAATGTATGATTATTAATTCAATGTGACTGAATATAGATAGAAGAGATTCCCCTACTCTAACCTCACACCTTTAATACATTATGGGAGGTGGGATGGCACCTATTGTTAGAAAAGCTGAAGCTATTTTGAGAATGTAACTTAAAAGGAGTTCTAGGATTTACAAATTAATGAACTAAAACTAGCATATCCCATTCTAAAAGATGAAAGACTTAATCTAAATTTGTTTAATATATCATTACAGCTCCATGACACTGTAACTCTTTTGCGATAAATTCTGTGTCTTATGGTCCTGTTCCACAACCGTCTCGAAAGCTTGTGCTTCTAAATAAACATGTTGGACTATAAACTGGTGTTGTGTGATTTTTAACTCTCTAGATATGGTTTCCTCAGATTACTATTTGGACTTTTTTTTGTCAGCCAGGGCATATTCCAAGAACATACGGATCCTGTTATTGACAACCTATCAGGTTGTCTCTGTATCGTGGATGACACAGAAGTTCTTAGGAAAATGAAACATAAGCGTGATACAAACTTCCATCAGTTCATGGCAAGGGCAAAGAAATATGATCTTGTTTTCAGCAGTAAAAGTGTCAGATCAACATGAGAAATCAAACAAATCACTTTCACTGCTTCAATCTATTCATCAATAGGTATTAAATCTCATCCACCAAAATACAGGATGTGCAATAGATGCCTACACAGCATGACAATGATGATTTACAGTCTCAGTTTCTATAACTTTTTATCCACATATGTACAAATTTTTTTACAAAAATATCTCCTCTTTGAGATCTTCTCCACAAAAACACACTGAACGTATGGCAGTATGATCATTCAGGTATGTTGCTATCTCTGAATAGTGCTATACCATCGAATAAGAATATTCTTCAAAGTAAGGATACTTGCAAGCTTAGCACTTTGGAAATAGAAGCATCCCAGAAAGCCCTCAGAGCAACTGCTGGGACCTGCCGTGCCGCGGAATGACCTGGCCAGGACTTCCATACTGCCAAGAGACCAGGCCAGGATCTGAAACCCCACTGAGAGACCAGATTGGGACCTGCCACCCCATTGAGATACCGGTCTGGGACCTGTCACGCCACTGAGATACCAGGCCAGGACCTTGCACGCTAGTGAGAAACCAGGCCGGGACCTTGCACATGCCAAGCTACCCGGCTGGTACCTGCCATGCCACTGAGAGGCCAGGCTGGGACCCACCACACTGCCGAGATACCAAGCCAGGACCTGACATGCCACTTAGACCAGGCTGGGATCCACTACCATGCTGAGAGACCAGGCCAGAACCTGTCACAATGCTGAGAAACCAGGCTGAGTGCTGCCACGCCGCTGACAGACCAGGCTGAGAGCCGCCGAGAAACCAGGCTGACAGCAGCCACGTTGTTGAGAGACTAAGCTGAGAGCAGCCAAACCACCAAGGGACCAGGCCAGGACCTACCATGAGCCACCTTGAGAATAGGCTGAGACCCACCGAGAGACCAAAGGAGGAAGTAAAGAAAAAAAGAGAAGGAAACAGAAGGAGCAGAAGAGCTCTGGTTGGAGCTCCACTGCCATCTTGATAAGGAGGATCTTTACTTCATCTGGAAGATACTAAGTGTGCTGTACCTGGCTTTCACAGGATGACCAAGTCCCACTGGATTTAATGCACCCCTGTCTTCCGTTATGCCTGACTACCTTCAAACCCAACAGGGGAACAGCATAAAATCTAGTCCTGTAAATTAGGCCCAGAGTCTGCACTCCTTATCAGTAAAGTCAATGGAATATCCTAGCAGCAGTTGCTAAGAAAACTGATTCAATAAAATAAACTCAAACTCCATTTTGAAGAGGAGTCATACTGGATTTGATACATTCTTTCTTTCTTCACAGATGCTGTCAGACCAAAATTCCCCCGCATTCTTTGTGTTGTTTCAGATTTCCAGCATTCGCAGTATTTTGCTTTTAAAAAAATAAATCGCTTTGTTCTTCCTGTCAGTTTTGAATTTGAATTAAGAGATTATCACAGGGTTAAATTTTGCAACACTTATGAATTGTCATGTTAAATTCTGAGCAAACAAATGACGATTTTACGTGGTGTGATGAGTTAACAATTAAAACCTTCAGAGTATTCAATCTGATTTTCTTTTGGTACAGGATATGTAGTTATTTTTGTTTGGATTTTTCTGCGTTTGTGAACAAATATACTTGATTAGCCTTGAGATTTCTGATTATGGAATTCAATGTAGCTAAGTGCGAAGTCGTTCACTTTGGTAGGAATAACAAGATGTTGGATTACTGGGCTAATGGTAGGCTACTTGGTAGTGTGGATGAGCAGAGGGATCTTGGTGTCTATGTACACAGATCTCTGAAAGTTGCCACCCAGGTAAATAGTGCTGTGAGGAAGGCATATGGTGTACTGGGCTTTATTGGCAGAGGAATTGAGTTCCGGAGTCCTGAGGTCATGTTGCAGTTGTATAAGACTCTGGTGAGGCCTCATCTGGAGTATTGTGTGCAGTTTTGGTCGCCATACTATAGGAAGGATGTGGAAGCTTTAGAACGAGTGCAGAGGAGGTTTACCAGGATGTTGCCTGGAATGGTAGGAAAATCTTATGAGGAAAGGCTGAGGCACTTGGGGCTGTTCTCATTGGAGAAGAGAAGGTTTAGGGGAGATCTGATAGAAGTGTATAAGATGATTAGGGGTTTAGATAGGGTAGATACTAAGAACCTTTTACCGCTAATGGAGTCAGGTGTTACTAGGGGACATAGCTTTAAATTAAGGGGTGGTAGGTATAGGACAGATGTTAGGGGTAGATTCTTCACACAGCGGGTTGTGAGTTCATGGAATGCCCTGCCCGTATCAGTGGTGAACTCTCCTTCTTTATGTTCATTTAAGCGGGCATTGGATAGGCATTTGGAAGTTATTGGGCTAGTATAGGTTAGGTAGGACTCGGTCGGCGCAACATCGAGGGCCGAAGGGCCTGTACTACGCTGTATCCTTCTATGTTCTATGTTCTATATGTTCTAATATTTTGAGATGAGAAGGATTTTTCGGTTGTGGCAACAGCTGCAGCAGGCATCTCTAAAAAATGACTTAAAATACAGCAGTCCACTCAGCCACAGGTACAGAGACTTCACTTTATGATATTGTGCCTATTGTTTCTCATTTGTTCAGCCGTTGTCTGCACTAGGATTCTGTGCCTCTAAGAAATTTCCTCTTATGGAGGTTAGACAATATTCATCATTCTTTACATCCCATACCCCACTGACCAAATAGAACCTCACTTGTCATCTTGGCATCTTACATTCTTCTTCAGCCATTTGTGAAACTTCTTCTCCCAGCCTTTAGTTTTAGCCATCGTTAATTATTCACTTCACCCTCAGTTGTCATGTATTTTGTCGAATTTTCAATTATTAAGTCTCAGGTTGTTGGTAGAGATTTTTGAAATTCATTACTTAGTACAACTCTGAATATCCTTTTAAAGTCTGTTATTTCTTGCTATTTCAAGGGTGCAGCTGAGTCCTCTCCTTTTTGCTGAACTTCAGCAAAAACAGAATCAAAGAGCTGACCAACTTTTTCTATGTCACAGCGTCTGCAAACTCACTGCAGAGTTCAACATAATTGATCACACTGGTCTCCTTCAGCGTATTTTGTCCACTGTCCAGCTTCATTGGATTGCGTTGTATGGTTTCACTTTAGGTTGTATGATTTGTCATAGAACTGCAACTCTTGAAGCTCAGCTATTATGGTTGCTTTATCCTGAAATCTCTCCAAGAGACAGTATAACCTTGGAAAGTTTGATGCCCTGAATTGCTCACAGTACTCAATTCATTTCTGTAGATTTATGACCTGCATGCCATTAGATTTTTGATTTATTTGAATACTTTTGTACATGAGATTTTAATGGTCTATATACATGGACACTCTAGTTTCTTTGGACCTCCACCAATTCTAGTTTATTATTTGTAAAGTTGTGATTGATCTTTGTGTCAAAGCTTAATTTATATATTTGATAGGATAGCAAGCTACGTAAGTTATTAACACATTTGATGATTAGTCATTGTTCTAACATCTTTAGGGCATCCAAAATCATTATAAACTACCAATTAAAGTACCTTTACTTTATTCGTACTTTTCATCTCCTGTAACTCAGCTAATTCCTAAGTCAATAATTTATTTGCATTTCTATGAGCCTCACTGTTAGCTAATAGTCTTTTGTGAGACTTTAAATGCACTTTAGAGGTTATATTAAGAATATTTGTAAATGTTCCCGATATACAATTTTAACATCTTCAAAAAAAAATCAATCAGGTTTGATAGGCATGACCCACACTTCACAAAGCCGTAATAAAAAGTAGAAAATATTGGAAAAACTCAAGTCTGATAGCATCTGAAAAGAGAGAAATGGAGGTGACTTTTCACCAGAACACCTTGCACTGGTGTGTCTTTTGTGACTAAAATGATGTAACTTCTGTCTCTTAACCCATAAAAACAGATTTGCTTGGTTTCTGGTGTAGACTTCATTGTAGTGATATTAGCCTTACCTAAATCTATAATTGTAGTATTTGTTTTGCATTTTTTCTCTCCTTTCATATAGTGTATTGGACTCAATTGTATCATTCTTACTCATAGATAATCATTTATTTGCTTTTAGGCTGTGAACTAAATCTGGTTCACCAGAATGGGTCTATGTTTAAGAGTTTACAAATGAAGAATGTAGGGATAAAGAGAATCTGTAGAATACCTAAACGGATAAATGAGGTGACTGATTTCATGATCATGAAACATAGACTGATTACCAGTGTATTGACTTATGGGTGAGTGTATTGCAGAGGGTTGATTGTGGACAACCACCACGAAAGCAATTCCCCTCTCCATGTTTATCTTCAGATGCGTTCTCTGCACTGGTTACTATCCAGTTTTGCAGTTTTCTTAGCTGACTTCTGTTTCTCCTTAATATTGTCCATTAAGTGTTGTCATCTGAATGGTTCTCGGCTCTTTGCACACTCTGAATGTTTCTGGGAAGTCCTGGTTCCCTGGGTGGGATATATAGCTCAGTGCTTCTGTCCTGTGTGCAAACTAGACATTTCTACAATGGTTTATGCTGTCTTTGTCCCCCTTTATTTTCGAGAAGGCTTTCCTGTAGGTAGCATGGTGGCTCGGTGGTTGGCGCTGCTGCTTCACAGAGCCGGGGACCATGTTTGATTCCACTACTGGGTGGCCGTCTATGCAGAGTTTGCACGTTTTGTCTGTGTCTGCACGGTTTCCTCTAGGTGTTCTGGTTTCCTCCCGCAGTCCAGGGATTTGCAGGTTGGGTGGGTTGGCTATGCAAAATTGCCCATAGTGTCCAGGGATGTGCAGGCTGGGTGGATTATCCATGGGAAATTTACGGTTACAGGAATGGGATGAATTTGGCTGGGATGTTCTTCGGAGGGTCGGTGTGGACTTGGTGGGCTGAATGGCCTGTTTCACTTCTCTATGGATTCCATGATTCCATAATACTAAAGGCTTGTGTTTTAAAAGTCTGAGGGATAGGATTTACATGGATTGATTAAGCATAGTTAACATGGCTTTGTGTTGGGGAAATTGTGTAACACTAATTTGAGAGACAAAGAAGATTGATTAAGTCATGATTTGGAGATGCCGGTGTTGGACTGGGGTGTACAAAGTGTTGTGATTTTTAAGATTGATGAAGGAAGAGAAGTGGACTTTGTCTATATGGACTTCAGCAAGGCGTTCGACAGGTTAGACTGGTTAGCAAAGTTAGATCACATGGAATCCAGAGAGAGCTAGCTATTTGGATACAAAATTGGCTTCAAGGGAGGAGGCAGAGGGTGGTGGTGGTGGAGTGTTATTTGTCAGACTGGAGCCCTGTGACCAATGACATAAAAGATACCTCAGATTACAATAGGAATTTGACCAGATGGACCAATGGGCTGAGGAGTGGCAGATGGAGCTTAATTCAGATAAATGCGAGATGCTGTGTTTTGGGAAAGCAAATCTTAGCAGGACTTATACACCTCATGGTAAGGTCCTAGGGAGTGTTGCTGAACAAAGAGACCTTGGAGTGCAGGTTCATTGCTCCTTGAAAGTGGAATCGCAGGTAGATAGGATAGTGAAGAAGGCGTTTGGTATGCTTTCCTTTACTGGTCAGAGTATTGAGTACAGGAGTTGGGAGGTCATGTTGCGGCTGGACAGGACATTGGTTAGACCACTGTTGGAATATTGCGTGCAATTCTGGTCTCCTTCCTATCGGAAAGAAGTTGTGAAACTTGAAAGGGTTCAGAAAAGATTTACAAGGATGTTGCCAGGGTTGGAGGATTTGAGCTATAGGGAGAGGCTGAACAGGCTGGGGCTGTTTTTTCCTGGAGTGTTGGAGGCTGAGGGGTGACTTTATGGAAGTTTACAAAATAATGAGGGACATGAATAGACAGAGTCTTTTCCCTGGGGTCGGGGAGTCCAGCACCAGAGGGCATAGGTTTAAGGTGAGAGGGGAAAGATACAAAAGCGACCTAAGGGGCAACATTTTCACGCAGAGGGTGGTACGTGTATGGAATGAGCTGCCAGAGGAAGTGGTGGAGGCTGGTACAATTGCAACATTTAAGAGGCATTTGGATGTGTATATGAATAGGAAAGGTTTGGAGAGATATGAGATGGGTGTTGGCAGGTGGGACCAGATTGGGTTAGGATATCTGGTCGGCATGGATGGGTTGGACCAAAGGTTCTGTTTCCATGCTGTACATCTCAATGACTCTATGACAATGACAAATCTGTTACATTTGTATATATGTTCCTTGTGGTATTTAATGCAAACTACCCTAACATTGAAAGAGAAGCCCGCCAATAATTTTTGAACGATATCGATTTCATAAGTACCTTTTGGTAAACATTTCAATGTTCATTCTGACTACTAAACATTCAAATAATCTGTTGAAAGCCACTCGCCAGTGCACCTCTACATTTCCAACAATTACTTGTCAAAATCTATGCGGACAATGTAGAAGCACAATGAAATTTGGGTGTCAGTTTAGTTCAGTTGGCTGGACAGTTGGTGTGTAAAGCAGTAAGGTTCTGACAGAGGGGGCTCAATTCCTATTGTCAGCTGAGGTCACCATGAAAGCCTTTCTCCTTGCCTGAGGTATGGTGGCCCTCATGTTAAATCACCACCCTCTAATGAGAGTGCAACACTATGGTCTAACAAGATCATGGTGTCTTGACCTTGATAATAAAATCTTGTTTCTCAAACGATTATTGCTAATTCTCTCAACCAATGTCCAAGTCCTGCTAAAAACAAAGGCACCCTTTTTGAGCTAAAAGTGTATATCATTGAATCCGAATTGGAAAACACTCTCAACGTCGTTAAAAATCAGAGCTGTGTTGCTGGAAAAGCACAGCGGGTCAGGCAGCATCCAAGGAGCAGACGAATCAACGTTTCGGGCATGAACCTTCTTCGGGCTCATGCCCGAAATGTCGATTCTCCTGCTCCTTGGATGCTGCCTGACCTGCTGCACTTTTCTAGCAACATATTTTCAGCTCTGATCTCCAGCATCTGCAGTCCTCACTTTCTCCTCGTCGTTAAAAATCACACAACACTAGATTATAGTCCAACATGTTTAATTGGAAGCATGAGCTTTCAGAGCACTGTTCCTTCATCAGGTGGACAACCAGGTGGATAACCTGGGGTTGTGTGATTTTTAACTTTGTACACCCCAGTCCAACACCAGCATCTCCAAATCATGATATTCAACATCGATCTCATACATTTTGATTGGAGACAAGCAATGCAGATTGCTAAGCTACATCAGAAGTCCAGTGCTGAACTGGAAGTTTGAAACTAGGATGAGGTGGGGAAGGGGAAATGAGGAAACTGGTGAAGTCCACATTGATGCCCTGGGGTTGAAGTGTTCCGAGGCGGAAGATGAGGCGTTCTTTGTCCAGATGTCTGGTGGTGAGGGAGCGGCGGTGAAGGAGGCCCAGGACCTCCATGTCCTCGGCAGAGTGGGAGGGGGAGTTGAAATGTTGGGCCACGGGGCGGTGTGGTTGATTGGTGCAGGTGTCTCAGAGATGTTCCCTAACGCGCTCTACTAGGAGGTGCCCAGTCTCCCCAATGTAGAGGACACCGCATTGAGAGCAACGGATACAATAAATGATATTAGTGGATGTGCAGGTAAAACTGTGATGGATGTGGAAGGCTCCTTTAGGGCCTTGGATAGAGGTGAGGGAGGAGGTGTGGGCACAGGTTTTACAGTTCCTGTGGTGGCAGGGGAAAGTGCCAGGATGGGAGGGTGGGTCGTGGGGGGGGGGGGAGCATGGACCTGACCAGGTAGTCACGGAGGGAATGGTCTTTACGGAAGGCGGAAAGAGGTGGGGAGGGAAATATATCCCTGATGGTGGGGTCCTTTTGGAGGTGGCAGAAATATCGGCGGATGATTTGGTATATGCGAAGGTTGGTAGGGTGGAAGGTGAGCACCAGGGGCGTTCTGTCCTTGTTACGGTTGGAGGGGTGTGGTCTGAGGGCGGAGGTACGGGATGTGGAGGAGATGCGTTAGAGGGCATCTTTAACCATGTGGGAAGGGAAATTGTGGTCTCTAAAGAAGGAGGCCATCTGGTGTGTTCTATGGTGGAACTGGTCCTCCTGGGAGCAGAAACAACGGAGGCGGAGGAACTGGGAATATGGGATGGCATTTTTGCAAGAGATAGGGTGGGAAGAGGTGTAATCCAGGTAGCTGTGGGAGTCGGTGGGTTTGTAAAAAATGTCAGTGTCAAGTCGGTGGTCATTAATGGAGATGGAGAGGTCCAGCAAGGGGAGGGAGGTTTCAGAGATGGTCCAGGTAATTTTAAGGTCAAGGTGGAATGGGTTGGTGAAGTTGATGAATTGCTCAACCTTCTCATGGGAGCATGAGGTGGCGCCAATGCAGTCATCAATGTAGCGGAGGAAGAGGTGGGGAGTGGTGCCGGTGTAATTACGGAAGATCAACTGTTCTATGTAGCCAACAAAGAGACAGGCATAGCTGGGGCCCAAACGTGTGCCCATGGCTACCCCTTTGGTCTGGAGGAAGTGGGAGGATTCAAAGGAGAAATTGTTAAGCGTGAGGACCAGTTCGGCTAAACGAATGAGAGTGTCGGTGGAAGAGTATTGTTGGGGACGTCTGGAGAGGAGGAAACGGGGGGCTTGGAGGCCCTGGTCATGGTGGATGGAGGTGTAGAGGGATTGGATATCCATGGTGAAGATGAGGCGTTGGGGGCCGGGGAAACGGAAGTCTTGGAGGAGGTGGAGGGCGTGGGTGGTGTCTCGAACGTATGTGGTGAGTTCCTAGACTAGGGGGGATAGGACAGTGTCGAGGTAGGTAGAGATGAGTTCAGTGGGGGAGGAGCATGCTGAGACAATGGATCGGCCGGGGTGGTCAGGCTTGTGGATCTTGGGAAGGAGGTAGAACCAGGCAGTGTGGGGTTCCCAAACTATGAGGTTGGAAGCTGTGGGTGGGAGATCTCCTGAGGTGATGAGGTTCTGTATGGTCTGGGAGATGATGGTTTGGTGATGGGGGGGGTGGGGTCATGGTTGAGGAGGCAGTAGGAAGAGGTGTCCTCGAGTTGGCGTTTAGCTTCAGCGGTGTAGAGGTCAGTGCGCCAGACTACCACTGCACCCCCTTTATCCGCTGGCTTAATGGTGAGGTTGAGATTGGAGCAGAGGGATTGGAGGGTGGTGCATTGTGATGGTGAGAAATTAGAGTGGTGGGGGGGGGGTAGACAGTTTGAGGTGGTTAATGTCCCGGCGACAGTTGGAAATGAAGAGGTCAAGGGCAGATAATAGGCTAGCACGGGATGTCCAGGTGGATGCAGTGTGTTGGAGGTGGGCGAAGGGGTCCTCGGAAGGTGGGTGGGAGGGAGTCCTGATTGTGAAAGTAAGCTCAGAGGTGGAGGCGACGGAAGAATTGTTCGACGTCACGGCGTGTATTAAATTCATTGATGCGTGGACGGAAGGGTATGAAGGTGAGTCCTTTGCTGAGGACTGAGCATTCATCCTCAGTGAGGGGGAGGTCTGGAGGGATGGTGAAAACTCGGCAGGGCTGGGAGCTGGGATGTGGTGTGGGTGTGGAGCTGGGAGTGGGGTCGGAGCCAGTTCCTGGAGTGGGTGTGATGGTGGGGGGAATGGGGGTGGAGTCATGAGCAGGGGTAATGTGCTCCTCAGGGTTCTGGGGGTGGGGATAGTGACAGTGGGGTCTGTAGGAGGCGTGTCAGCAGACTGCAGGTGAATGGCGCTGGTGGGGGCGGAAGTGGTGGCAGTAGGGGTGGCGGAAGTCACTGAACGTCTGGCATCAGCGATGATGTGAGGGCCGGAAGTGGCTTTGGGAGTGGCCATGATGGGGGTGGAAGTGACATCATCAATCCTTTTGACAAGGTCCCTCATGGTAGGCTCATCCGAAAGATGCATTGTTCTCACAGTTACTTGGCCGCATGGATTCAGAATTGGCTTGCCCACCAAAGACAGAGGGTCGTGGTGGAAGGGTGTTTCTCAGGTTGGAGGCTCATAACTAGTGATGCTCTGCAGGGATATGAACTAGGACATCTGCTGTTTGTGATATAAATGTAGATGTGTGGGTTAGTAAGTTTGCAGATGAAACAAAGATGGGTGGAGTTGTGGATAGTGTAGAAGGTTGTCAAAGGATACAGTGGGATTTAGATCAGTTGCAGATATGGAATTTGATCCTGGTAATAGTGAGATGCTGCATTTTGGAAGATCAAATACTAAGGAAATGTATACCATTAATGGCAGGACTCTGAAGAGCACTGATGTACAGAAGGATCTTGGGGTTCAAGCCCATAGCTCAATGAAAATGGCCAAAAAAGTTGACAGGATGGTAAAGAAGGCATATGGCATGCTTGCCTTTATTGGTCGGGGAATCAAGTACAAGAATCAGGATGGAGGTGAAAGTGAGGACTGCAGATGCTGGAGATCAGAGCTGAAAATGTGTTGCTGAAAAAACGCAGCAGGTCAGGCAGCATCTAAGGAGCAGGAGAATCAACGTTTCGGGCATAAGCCCTTCTTCAGATTCCTGAAGAAGGGCTTATGCCCGAAACGTCGATTCTCCTGTTCCTTAGATGCTGCCTGACCTGCTGTGTTTTTCCAGCAACACATTTTCAGTACAAGAATCAGGATGCCATGTTACAGCTTTATAAGTCTTTAGTTAGAGCATAGTTAGAGTATTACGTTCTATTCTGGTCACCACATCACAGGAAGGATGTGGAGACTTTGAGAAGATGCAGAAGAGTTTTACCAGGAAGCTGCCTGGATTAGAGGTAATAGCTATGAGGAGAGGCTAGAAAAACTTGGGTTGTTTTCTTTTGAGCAATGGAGGCTGAGGGGAGACTTGATAGAAGAGTACAAAATTATGATATGCAAAATAGGGTTGACGATCAGAATCTTTTTGCCGGAGTTGAAATTTCTAATTCTGGGAGGTATGCACTTAAGGTTAAAGGGGGAAAGGTCAAAGGAGATGTGAGGCACAAGCCTTTTATGCAGAGTGGGTAGGAGTCTGGAACGTACTGCCAGGCGTGGTGGTGGAGGAGGCAGATATGTTAAGGGCATTTAAGGGACTTTTAGATAAGCACATGAATATGCAAGGAATGAGGGATATGGACTAAGGGCAGATAGATGAGATAGATTTCACCTGGTGTCAACACTGAGGGCAGAAGGGGTCATTCCGGTGCTATACAGTTCTATGTTCCAAGTAGTAATGGTCAAGACTTGAAAGAAATAGGTAACGTGTCTGAAATGCACATGATCAATTACCCCGCACATAGAACAAATAATTGGATGTCAAGAGTTTTGTTAATGCTAGACAATGAACATACATCCATAACAAGTGATATACTTTCCTTTGGGATAACAGATATCACACCACAGAGTGAGGAGAACTGCACTGCCAAGTCAACTTAAACATATAGCACCTAGATCTGGCCATGCAATATGTCTGCCAAGGATTATCTTAATGTATAGAGATAATATTTCTTAGTGCAACCATGTATATGCTTATCAGAAATGTATCTCCATACTTATACTTTTGTGCATTATTTAATTTTGTTATATTAATTAGTATCATTCCATAGAGATCAGGCCAGACAGGGAGTGCACCTTTAAGTCAGGTCAATTACATCATGACATGTGACGTCTCAGAAGACAGTGTCATTGCTGTTAGTGCACTTACTATGGGCAGAATCCTATAGGAGCCTACATGAGTTATGGAAAGATTTGTGGCAAGGAGGAGTCTGGCGAGACCCACCTTGAGGTCAAGCTCATCCCACTCCGTCTTTTATACTTTTCACAAGCAATGTGGTAAGATTCTCAAGCAACCTCCATGCACAGAAAAACAGCGGTGAGCACTCACTGGCTAAGAGACTTAACTTGTGAAGGGGGAGCTGCAGCCAATGCCAAACATAAGGCTTCTAAAGGTAAGAATGTAGGTTACTGGATCGTGCCACATGCAGCATGCAGACTGCTTCCTATCTGGACATCCATCAGCATTGTACCGCTCTATGTGCTGCAACCAGCCAATGCTAAATAATTCTGACAGCTACAACTCTGCATAGAGAGAAAGTCAAGCATTAGGTGTTAAATAAGGAGAGGCAAAGTTTCACGAGGAGCCAATACCATGTACATATTGTGCCTTGTGCTTCCAGATGGTATAGTTGGCTCTCAGCGTAGATCTCCATCTATAGAGTCTCACCTATGGCCATGACGTGCTGCCAATTGGTGTGAAATTGGAAAAAAAAAGATCCTGATGGGAAATATGTACAGACCTAGCAGTTATGTACTGACCAGCAGTAGTCAGGATGTGGGGCAGAAAATAAATCAGGACTTGGAAAAGAGACACAATTATAATAACCATGGGGGACTTCAATATGCAGATGAACTGGGAAAATTAGTTTGCTGGCAGATCTCAAGAAAAGGAATATATGGAATGCCTACAAGATGGTTTTTTTTGGAGCAGCTTGTGTTAGAGCTTCCGAGGCAACAGGAAATTCTAGATTTGTTGATGCGTGATGGAGTAGACTTGACTTGCAAGCTTAAGGGGAAGGAATCCCTAGGGGACAGTGACTATAAAATGTTAGCATTTACCCTGCAATTTGAAAGGGAGGAGCTGGAATCAGATGTAATGGTATTACAAGTGAGTAAAGGTAACTACAAAGACATGTGGATGGGTATATGAATAGGAAGGGTTTGGAGGAATATGGACCAGGTGCTGGCAGGTGGGACTAGATTGGGTTGGGATATCTGGTCAGCATGAAAGGGTTGGACCGAAGGGTCAGTTTCCATACTGTACATCTCTATGATTCTATGACTCTATGTGAGGGAGGAGCTGGCCATAGTTGATTGAAAGGGGAGCCTAGAAGGGAAGCTGGTTGAGCTGCAGTGGCTGGAGTTTCTGGGAATAA
Organism: Hemiscyllium ocellatum; assembly: GCF_020745735.1. Lineage (NCBI taxonomy): Eukaryota > Metazoa > Chordata > Chondrichthyes > Orectolobiformes > Hemiscylliidae > Hemiscyllium > Hemiscyllium ocellatum. The sequence goes on along the minus strand of NC_083415.1, from coordinate 13,225,782 downwards.
TTCAGGAGACACAGCAGAAATTCATCCCAAGGCAGAAGAATGAGGCAAGCATAGCTGACAAGAGAAGTCAGGAACAGCATAAACGCAAAAGCATACAATGTGGTGAACATTAGCGGGAAGTCAGAGGATTGGAAAACCTTTAAAAACCAGCAGAGGACAATTTAAGAAGCAATAACTGAGAAGAAAATAAAATATGAAGATAAATTAGCTAGCTGAAAGAAGATTGCATGACTTAATTTTAGTTACATAGAAGGGAAGAGAGAGGAAAAGGCAGACTTTGCACCTCTGCTAAATGAGGCTGGAGAAGTAGTAATGGGGGAACAAAGAAATAAACCAGGAACTGAATAGTTACTTTGCAACAGTCTTCAGAGAGGAAGACACCAGTAGCGTACCAGAACTTCAAGGCAGTTAGTGGGCAGAAGTGAGTGTAGAGGCCATCACAAAGGAGAAGGTGTCAGGGAAGTTGAAAGGTCTGAAAACATCACCGAGACCATATGGACTACATTCCAGGTTTCTAAAGGTGATAGCTGAGGAAATTGTAGAGGCACTGATGGTGATCTTTCAGGAATCACTGGATCAGGAAAGGTCATAGAGTCATAGAGATGTACAGCACAGAAACAGACCTTTCGGTCCAACCCAGTCCATGCCGACCAGATATCCCAACTCAATCTTGTCCCACCTGCCAACAGCCAGCCCATATTCCTCCAAACCCTTCCTATTCATATACCCATCCAAATGCCTTTTAAATGTTGCAATTGTACCAGCCTCCACCACTTCCTCTGGCAGCTCATTCCATACACCTACCACCCTCTGCATGAAAAAGTTGCCCCTTAGGTCTCTTTTATATCTTTCCCCTCCCACCCTAAATCTATGCCGTCTATTTCTAGATTCCACCACCCCAGGAAAAAGACTTCATCTTCTTATCCTATCCATGCCCCTCATGGTTTTATAAACCTCTATAAGATCACCCCTCCAGGGAAAACAATCCCAGTCTATTCAACCTCTCCTATAGCTCAAATCCTCTAACCCTGGCAACATCCTTGTAAATATTTTCTGAACTCTTTCAAGTTTCACAACATCTTTCTGATAGGAAGGAGACCAGAATTGCACGCAGTATTCCAACAGTCGCCTAACCAATGTCCTGTACAGCTGTAACATGACCTCCCAACTCCTGAACTCAATACTCCGACCAATAAAGGAAAGCATACTAAACACCTCCTTCATTATCCTATCGACATGCGACTCCACTTTCAAGGAGCTATGAACCTACACTTCAAGGTCTCTTTGTTCAGCAACACTCCCTAGGACCTTATTATTAAGTGGATAAGTCCTGCTAAGATTTGCTTTCCCAAAATGCAGCACCTCACATTTATCTAAATTAAACTGCATCTACCACTAGTCAGCCCACTGGCCAATCAGAGCAAGATCCCATTGTAATCTGAGGTAACCTTCTTTGCTGTCCACTACAACTCCAATTTGGTGTCATATGCAAACTTACTAACTATACCTCTTATGTTCATATCCAAATCATTTATATAAATGATGAAAAGTAGTGAACCCAGCACCAATCCTTGTGGCACTCCACTGGTCACGGGCCTCCAGTCTTAAAAACAACCCTCCACCACCTTCTGTCTTCTACCTTTGAGCCAGTTCTGTATCCAAATGGCTAGTTCTCCCTGTATTCCATGAGACAGAACCTTGCTAATCAGTCTCCCATGAGGAACCTTGTCAAACGACTTACTGAAGCCCATATAGATCACATCTACCACTCTGCCCTCATCAATCCTCTTTGTTACTTCTTCTAAAAGCTCAATCAAGTTTGTGCGACATGATTTCCCATGCACAAAGCCATGTTGACTATCCTGAATCAGTCCTTGCCTTTCCACATACATGTACATCCTGTCCCTCATGATTCCCTCCAACAACTTGCCCACCACTGATGTCAAGCTCATTGGTCTATAGTTCCCTGGCTTGTCCTTACCACCCTTCTTAAACAGTGGCACCATTTTACCCAACCTCCAGTTTTTCACCTGTGACTATCAATGACACAAATATCTTAGTGAGAAGCCCAGCAATCACTTCCTTAGCTTCCCACAGAATTCTAGGGTACACCTGATCAGGTCCTGGGGATTTATCCACTTTTATTTTTTTCAACACATCCAGCACTCCTTCTTCTGTAATATGGACATTTTTCAAGATGTCACCATCTATTTCCCTATATTCTATACATTCCATGTCCTTTTCTACAGTAAATAGTGATGACAAAGACTCATTTAGTATCTCCCCCATCTCCTGCTGCTCCACGCAAAGGCCGCATTGCTTTTTTGAGGGGCCCTATTTTCTCCCCAGTTACCCTTTTGTCCTTAACATATTTGTGAAAACCCTTTGGATTCTCTTTAACTGTATTTGCCAAAGCTATCTTATGTCCCCATTTTGTCCTCCTGATTTCCCTCTTAAGTATACTCCTACTGCCTTTATACTCTTCCAAGGATTCACTTGAACTATCCGGTCTATACCTGACATATGCTTCCTTCTTTTTCTTAACCAAACCCTCAATTTCTTTAGTCATCCAGCATTCCCTATACCTACCAGCCTTCCCTTTCACCCTGACAGGAATATACTTTCTCTGGACTCTCATTATCTCATTTCTGAAGGCTTCCCATTTTTCAGCCATCACTTTACCTGTGAACATCTGTCCCCAATCAGCTTTTGAAAGTTTGTTCTTAATACCATCGAAATTGGCTTTTCTCCAATTTAGAACATCAACTTTTGATCTGACCTATCCTTTTCCATCACTATTTTAAAACTAATAGAACTATGGTCGCTGGCCCCAAAGTGCTCCCCCACTGACACCTCAGTCACCTGCCCTACCTTATTTCCCAAGAGTAGGTCAAGTTTTGCACCTTCTCTAGTAAGTACATCCACAGACTGAATGAGAAAATCTTCTTGTACACATTTAACAAGTTCCTCTCCAGTCAATCCCAGTCAATGTTTGGAAAGTTAAAATCCCGTACCATAACCACTCGGTTATTTTTACAGATAACTGAGTTCTCCTTACAAATTTGTTTCTCAATTTCCTGCTGATTATTAGGGGCCCAGAGGACTAGAAAATAGCTAATGTTAAAACCTGCTTTCAGAAGGGATGGAGGCAGAAGATGGGAACTTACATGCCAATCAGCCTGACCTCAGTTGTTGGTAAGATTTTAGAATCCATTATTAAGGACAAGACTCAGAGTACTTTGAAGTATATGGTAAAATGAGGCTGAGGTAGCATGTCTTTGTCAAGAGAAGTCATGTCTGACAAATCTTTTAGAATTCTGTAAGGAACTAATGAGAAAGTTAGACAAAGGAAAGCCAGGGGACATTAATCATAGAATCCAAAGAATTGTAGTGTGGAAACTGGCTATTTGGCCCATTGAGTCCAAACTGATCCTCCAGAAAGTAGCCCACTCAGATTCAACCCCTATCCTATCCCTGTAACCCTGCATTTTCCATCGGCTAATCTACCTAGCCAGCAAATCCCTGGATTCTATGGGGCAATTTATCATGGTCAATGCACCTACCTGCACATCTTTGGACTGTAGCAGGAAACCAGAGTACCTGGAGGAAACCCACACAGACACAGGGAGAATGTGCAAACTCCACACAGAGAGTCACCTGAGGGTGGAATCAAACCTGGGTCTCTGGCACTATGAGACAGCAGTGTTAACAACTGAATCACTGTGTCACTCAATGATGTATTGGATTTCCCTGTGATAAGGTACAGCACAGTAAGCTGCTGAATACAACAAAAACCTATGGTGTCAGCAACAAGGTGTTGGCATAGATAGAGGATTGACTGACTGGCAGAAGGTAGAGATTAGGGATAAAGGGGCCTTTTTCAGAAAGGTAGATGGTGGAGATTCGCAGGGATCAGTGTTAGGACTAAGCTATTCATGTTATGATTTGGAGATGCCGGCGTTGGACTGGGGCGTACAAGTTAAAAATCACACAACACCAGGTTATAGTCCAACAGGTTTAATTGGAAGCACAAAAGCTTTTGGAGAGACGCTCCTTCATCAGGTGATAGTGGAGGGCTCGATCGTAACACAGACTTTATAGCAAAAATTTGCAGTCTGATGTAACTGAAATTGTACATTGAAAAATTGATTGTCTGTTAAGCCTTTCATCTGTTAGAATACAGTGATAGTTTCACTTCTTTCACGTGTAAATCACAAAACCTTTTTTAAAAGTTGCATTCTCGGGTTAGCTGTTAACAATGGTGATAGCTAGACAATATGTTGAAGGTGTTGGCCCCTGTGTTCGCTGTCTATGCCATGATGTTTAGATTGATTATAATCTAAAAAGTGAGATAACAGAGTTTTACATAAATTCATGCAGTTTGAGTTCTGAGCTCAAAAACTCCATGAAGTTATGGAAAACTCTGTTATCTCACTATCTCACTATCTGGGTGGCACGGTGGCACAGTGGTTAGCACTGCTGCCTCACAGCACCAGGCGACTGACTGTGTGGAGTTTGCACGTTCTCCCCGTGTCTGCGTGGGTTTCCTCCGGGTGCTCCGGTTTCCTCCCACAGTCCAAAGATGTGCAGGTCAGGTGAATTGGCCATGCTAAATTGCCCGTAGTGTTAGGTAAAAAGGTAAATGTAGGGGTATGGGTGGGTTGCGCTTTGGCTGGTCGGTGTGGACTTGTTGGGCCGAAGGGCCTGTTTCCACACTGTAAGTAATCTAATCTAATCTAATTGTTAACAGCTAACCCGAAAATGCAACTTTAAAAAAAAGGTTTTGTTATTTACACATGAAAGAAGTGAAACTATCACTGTATTCTAACAAATGAAAGGCTTAACAGACAATCAATTTTTCAATATATAATTTCAGTTACATCACACTGTAAATCTTTGCTATAAATTCTGTTATGATCGAGCCCTTCACTATCACCTGATGAAGGAGCGTCACTCCGAAAGCTAGTGTGCTTCCAATTAAACCTGTTAGACTCTAACCTGATGTTGTGTGATTTTTAACGCTATTCATGTTATACATTAATGATCTTGATGAACGAACTGAGGTATTGTTGCTTATTTATAGACTAAATAAACATAGGTGGAGGGGCAGCTAGTGCTGAGGAGGCAGAGACGCTGCTGAAGGACTTGGAAATGTTAGGAGAGTGAGGTAGAGAAGATTCTAGTTAGACCTCATTTGGAATATTATGTAAAGTTTTAGGCCCTACATCAGAGGAAGGATGTGCTGGCCTTGAAAGGGGTACAGGGAAGTTTTACAAGAATGATCCCAGGATGAAGGGCTTGTCATTTGAGGAGCAGTTGAGGGCCATGGGCCTGTACTCAGTGGAGTTCAAAAGGATGGGTGGGAATCTGATTGATATTTACAGAATACTGAGAGGCCTGGATAGAGTGGATGTGGAGAAAATGTTTCTAATAGTAGGAGAGATCAGAGCCCAAGGGCACAGCCTCAGAGTGAAGGGATGACCCTTTAGAATTGAGAAGAGGAGAAATTTTTACATCCAGAAGGTAGTGAATCTGTAGAACTCATTGTCACTGAGTGCTGTGGAGGCCAAGCCATTGAATTTATCTAAGACAGAGATAGATAGGGTCTTGATGAGTAAAGGGATCAAGGGTTACTAAGAGAAAGCAGGAGAATGGGGTTGAGAAATATATCAGCCGTGATCAAATAGTGGAGCAGACCCATTATTGGCTGAATGGTATAATTTTGCTCCCATTTATTCCAGTCTTATGGAAAATGCATTTTTGAGGAAATGAAGTTGCTGCTGGCAGTGGGGCATGAGGGCAAGCATGAGCATTGTTGTAAGGTGGGTGAAGTAGCAGAATTGGAGTGACTGTGAGGTGGCAGAGGGATGAAAGTGCCATCTATCCTGGCAGTGTAGGTCACGGACTTTTATTCTGCATTCCATCCATTCCTCTGCACTGTGAAGACTGCACTGACCAGAGTGGCAAGCTCAGACCAGGCTGCCAGTATCTTGTGGCATGGGCTCCTCTGCCAATCTTCTCCTAAAAAGATGTCTCCCCATTGGACTACCCTGTCCTCCAAATCCTTGTCACCGAAACACAGTAACATCTTCCCCTTCTCAGACATGTTCTGATTTAATCCATCAGTGAGCTGGGCAGCTTCAGAATGTTAGAGCTTATCCCAGGCTTTTAACGTTGGCATGCCAAGAATGGATGCTGGTCCTTTGGTTGATATTTGCAGAGTAGTAAGTTGATTCATGAATGGCACAGGGTAAGTTAGGGCCAAATTAGGACATGAGAGACATCAAACGGGCATGGAGGGCTTTACTGAGGTGAGTCTGGCTAAGCCTTGTCATGAAAATCTTGTTATTATTCAGGCTTAAACAAGAAAGTAAGATTTTGTCCTTGTGCCTTTACTCTGTGCAATCAGTAAAAACAGGATTCGGATTATCTGCAAGCCTGAGCTCTTATAAAATGTAAACAATGCTGCTAATAAATTTGAAGTTAGCTGTCTTAAGAAAAATCCAAAAAAAACAGAGGCAAATGTATGGGGAACATTTAGATCATATCACATTTGCAGTTGTGCTTGACCCAAGAAACTATTTCAAATCCAGCTCCGATGAAGAGTCATCTTGACTTGATGCATGATTTTGCTATCTCCCCATGGACATTGCCTGACCCACTGTGATTTTCTGCTTTTAGTCATATTAAGTAGGGCCTTGGCTTAATGTCTCATCAAAATCTCTGACATTACAGCGCCTTTGACCTTGCAACATTCCCTCAATATTGCATGGTTTATCAGCCTATATCTTGTGTTTAAGTCTCCAGCATGTGATTCAAAATCGTAACATTCTAACTCAAAGGTAAGGATTACAAATGATTTAAGTCTGACACTTGCAGTAGCAATGAAGTTTCATTTTCTTACTATTGATGCTCTCCTTTCTTCCCACATTTGTAATTATCTTTCCTCTGAATATGATCTTGTGGATACAAATATATCTTCTCAAGTGGCAACAATTAAGTTCTGCTTGTTGAATTGAGCCATCTGATGACAACACTTCCAGATTTAGCCCTTTTACCTGGCTGAAGTTGAGTAAACCAAGAGAATTTCTCCCATCTACAGGTTAAAACTGTAAGGAAGAAGGAAATAGCAGTAAGAGTAGCTAGGGAGAGAAATGCAACAAAATGTATTGGGTATTGATTGACCAGATTTTATTTATTGTTTTTATATAAATAATGATGATCTTTTCAAATTAATTTAATTCAGAAAACAAATGTGCAGAGTGGATAACATTAGTTGCAAAAACACAATTAGGAAACAAAGGAGGAATTAAATGAAATAATTGTAAAAATACAAATGTACAGGTGGAATGGATTGTACAAATTATTGTGTTTTTGCTTCTATAAGAAAATAAAATCAGAGCTAATTCATTAGTATCTGCTTATTTCTACAAGCCACTTATAAGGATAATAGCATGCATAAAGCTTGCTGTAAAACACAAGATTTAAAAATAACTCTTTTCCCAAATCCTTTTTGTGTAAAATTAGCTAAAAGGTTCTAAAAGGTAACAAAGAAGGATGTGAGCAAAAGTGGAAGAAAAACTAAAATGGGGAGCAACAAATATAGGGGATAAAGGTAAAAAATGAGGCAAGGTGAAAGATGAAGGTAAGGGAAACATGGAGAAAAATGGTGGAGTAGAGCAAAGGACAAATGGTGAAAAGAAAGATGAGCTGTAAAATAAGGAAAATAGGACAAATAGAATTGGAGCCAAAATGAGAATGGGGGAAAGATTGAAAGGAAAAAACGTCTGGGCGTTGGAAATCTGAAATAAAAACAGAAAGTACAAGAGAGACTTGATAAATGTGGAGCACAATGGCTCAGAGGTTCGCACTACTGCCTCACAACAGCAGGGACCTGGTTTTGATTCCACCTTTGGAAACTGTCTGTGTGGAGTTTGCATGTTCTCCCTGCGTCTGTATGGGTTTCCTCCTAATGCTTTGTTTCATCCCACGGTTCAAAGGTGTGCGAGTTGGGTAGATTGGCCATGGAAAATGCAAGTTTATGGGGGTTGGGGGGGTGGATCTGGGTGGGATGCCTTTCGGGAGGGTCAGTGTGGACATATTGGGCCAAAGGGTCTGCTTCCACAATGGAAAGATTCTAAGTCAGATAACATGTGTTGAAAGTGAAACAATGTTAGTGTTTTGAGTCTAATATGACTCTTCTTCACAACATTGGGTTTCGAACAGCAGTCTATGAGACTTAAAATATTAATTTTGTTTCTCTCTCCACAGACACTGCCAGACCTGCTGAGATCCTGCAGCACTTTCTGTGTTTATTCACAATGAAGGCAAAATATGAATTGGAATCATTACCCTCGTTTTATGGGAATTGAGGCTGAACAGTATATCTATTACTCTATAAGTGACTTGGTATTGGTTGGAATAAGATGTTCTTTAATCACTATTCATTATGACCAAGAATATATGGTAAACCACACATCTCTCCCTTTCTCTTGACTGTCTCTTCACTGTTTCCAAGCCCTGCGCTTTCCTTATTATATTTCCCCATGTTTTCTTAACATAAAATTGACTCATTCCTCTACAAAAGTTAAAATGGGGAAAGAGAAAAGTTGTTTCAAGGCTGAGAGAAACAATTAGGTGAATGGGTTAAGTTGAAGCAAAGTATTTAATTTAACAACATGTTTATTTTTACAAAACAGTACTAAATATTCTCTTTTGCTGCCGTGATAATGTTTGTTTCTGTGTCAGAGTGCATGTACTGAAAACTTTAAAGAGTGTTTTTTCTCAGCACTTAGATTTTCCTGAGAGCTCTATGTTTGAGGATTGATGCTGTTCATCCTGCTCTTATATTGCTTCTCTTTTTTTTTGTTTCTGTCCTTCTAATTACATTTTCTTTCTTATTTTTGCTCATTTCATTTAGCTCCTTGGAAGATGATGATGCATATATGAAACAAGCTTCCAGAGGAAGTGGTAGAAGCTGATATAAAATTCAAAGGCATCTGGATGGGTGCATGAATAGAAAGGGTTTCGAGGGATATGGGCCAAGTGCTGGCAAATGAGACTAGATTAACTTCGGATACTGGTTGGCATGGGTGAGTTGGACAGAAGAGTCTGTTTCTATGTTGTATATCTCTATGACTCATAGGTCCTAGCCTAAGGTGTTCCACCATCAGTAGGTGTTATGCTACGGTCATGTTTTGTCTAGGCTTGTGCTGCTTAGAGCAGATGAGGTTCAGGGGAGATTTAACAGGCATGTTCAAAAAACTGAGAGAATTTGATAGACTAAACAAGGTGAATCCATTTACAGGAAGAGCAGGTTCATGTACCAAAGAATACAGATGAATGGCAAAAGAACGGGTGGAGAGATAGAGAGGAATATTTTATGTTGTGATTTGGAGATGCCGGTGTTGGACTGGAGTGTACAGAGTTAAAAATCACACAACACCAGGTTATAGTCTAACAGGTTTAATTGGAAGCACACTAGCTTTCGGAGCAACGCCCCTTCATCAGGTGATGAGGGAGCGTCGCTCCGAAAGCTAGTATGCTTCCAATTAAACCTGTTGGACTTATAACGTGGTGTTGTGTGATTTTTAACTTTGTACTTTATGTTGCACACTGTTGTGACCCTGGATTATGATGCACTTGGCTTAAAAAGTAACTTTTTAAAATTAATGAAATATATACTTCAAAAGAGAAATCCTGTAGAGTTTTATTAAAGGAGCAGTAGAATGGGAATAATTAAATAGCTCTTTACAAGTGATACCTGGCCACAACAGGCCAATTGGCCTCATCATTATCTGTATGATTCTAAATAGTTGAGAATACTTGATTGTGAACTACTTTTGCATGAGAGAGAAAAAAGATTATATTCATTTTCAAATGTCAATATATTCAGAAGTAATTTCAGTCAGAATTAATTTGCAATCTGTGTGAATGAGAGATGATATTACATGAAGGGAAAATCTGGACTTTACTCAAAATATCTGATGTTCATCCAGTCACAGTGTGAAAAAAAAATGCTAGTTTGTTATTAAATTCTGATACAAACGCCCTGAGGCAAAGCTAGTGAATCACTTCCAGGAAGTTAGCAACTTAATTGGTCATTAATGTCAAGGTTTAGGAATTCAGGTTTAGGACATTTTCACCTTTTCATCTATTTTGCTGAATTACCTCCAGTAGAGTAAGCTGCCTCAAGCAGCTTGAAAGTCCCTAGGTTTCTGTGCATTAGTGCTGGTGTGTACTCAGCAATTTTTCTGATGAGTCATTCTTGTTCATATGTTGCAATTTCCATAGAGACCAATAACTTTTAAAAATAAATATGAATTTCCAAGCACTGACTGAAAGGATTATTTAGGCTTTCTGCTTGTCAGTCTAATCATCAAACTGAAATCTGTATTGGTTAAGCAATATTTAATAGACAAGCAATACACAAAACTACAGAAAAGATACTAGGTAAAAACAATGACTGCAGATGTTGGAAACCAGATTCTGGATCAGTGGTGTTGGAAGAGCACAGCAGTTCAGGCAGCATCCAACGAGCAGCGAAATTCCTGATGAAGGGCTTTTGCCCGAAACGTCGATTTCGCTGCTCATTGGATACTGCCTGAACTGCTGTGCTCTTCCAGCACCACTGATCCAGAATACAGAAAAGATACTGCCCATTAACTCTTAACACACATGGTAAGCACATGCCACAGTTATATATTTTACCACACTCTTTGTAGAGATGTAGTCTTGTAATCTAAGTTCAAAGTTCTGGTTGAAAAAAGCAACTCTTCCACTTGCTTCACGAACAAAATGAAACTTGGAGCATTCATTTTTTTTAAAGGCGGTTTTCTTCAGTCAAATGAATGTAATCAGATGGACTCTTCTCGCAATGTGCCCTCTGGTGGTCCTGTGGTCTTTGATGCTGCGCAATCCTTGTGCAACAAGTGGTATTAATCTGCACAACAGTCATTTTGGGTTTTGTAACCGGGGGCTGCTTCAATACAGATTGTACATTGCCGATTTCAAAACTCAAAAAACATATTATTTGATTTAATAAGGCAAAATTAGGACATATTTTCTATCTCTGGCAACTCACCTGCACTGAAATTCATACAGGGCATTGCTTGAACGTACAGCAATATTCTGTTAATGGAAAATATACTCGTGTAGCCCTTACATAATACCATTGTGAAATGGGTTATTTAACTAATTGTTCAAATTCTTGCAATTCTTGCCTTTCCAGTGTAATTTGAGGTGGACTTGGCATTTCTGAGGTCTACAATTGGCAGCCTTTGGTCCATTTGTGAGTTTGTACAATGCACAGTGAACACTGATCTGATCAGCATAATTCTGGTGAATTCAACACTAACCTTTAGCTCCCAGTTATTTCTGAAATATTTACAGGTCGTTCTGTATAAAACGCGTTTCATTAACACACATTGGCTATAATGTAATTTGATGAATTGTTGATGTTGTTTGGATAATGCAAACTTTCTACTGAACAGCTGTAGCAATTTTCTACAGCGATCTTATACAGCACTATTTCCGATAGTGGTTTTCTATAGTGTGGGATTTCAGAGGAATGCAACTGTCTTGTTGTTGCAGAGTGACTTGTACTTTACAGTTGTGCAGCTGCATGTAACGATTTCTCAACATGCCCTAGTGCACTCCATCACATATTAAAATTCATTTTTGAGACAATGTAGACCAACTTATTCCATTCTTAGTTGTGCTCATTGAGTACTCATGGGTTCTCCACTACTTTCTCACTGATCATTATACATATCAGGATTCATTGAGCTCTATATGCTATTAGATTGGCCTTATCAGCAATCTTGTAAGCCCTCACCATTTGCTCATTTTGCTTGTTTGATGCAGAAATAGAATGCATCAAAATGGTCCTGCAGGACAAAGCCTATCCTGATCAGATCATGGGATCACCACTTCCAGAACTGAAGGCCTGAACCATCATCTCTGTGTTTCTCTCTACAAAGATGCTGCCTGATCTGCTGAGCATTTCTGGCATATTTAATTTTTACTGTATTTAGCTTGATTTTACAACACATGTTGGTTATATTTAAGAGATATTTCACTTAGAAAGAAATATTTTGTGTACATTACAAAACAAGTGACTGTAAATGTTAAAAAAAGGCTTGCAACAGTTTTTGCAATTCTGTGCAGAAAACACCCTGTTTTCTCGTTATCCAACGATGACCTTGTTGAATTGGCCATTTCTGCGCTACATCCGGTGACTATACTGTAAAGAATTATAGTTAGATTAAAATTCAGGAAGCTGCATTGCAGAGATATCACGCATTGAAGACCCATAACAAAAGAAAACATGGGACTGAAGCAGTCTAACATTGCTATTCCACACACTCTACGCTGCGGGCTCTCCAAATGAGATTTCCAAATTAATGTCGCATTCATATGTGAACTTATGCCCACAAGCAAACACATTGGAGTTGCTAGAATTAATTTAATTTGTGCCCTTCCCTGAAAGCAAATCTTGGCATTGAAATGAATCCATGCCTCTGTCTCAAATCTGAAAGGACAGTACTTCAGAGCCTCTACAGGGCACCCTATCTCAAATAAGCACAACAATTAAATACAGTGCCACCCCCGCACTTCATCAAGCACTGGCAGCTCTTAGCAATCTGATGGAATAAAGTGAGCTGTTGCATGAAGCAGACAGTTGTTTAATCCGGATGAGAAATGCATACCTTGTAGCAATTATAACCAGTGATCTTGGAAGTATGTCTGCTGACGATAACATCCCATGCAATAAAGGTGGTTTCCTTCCTCTGTGCTGACAAACTGCCTTATAATGCACAGAAACGGTCTGAAGTATGTGTAGCACATGCAGTTATTGGCTCTTTCTCCTTGGGTCTATTCTACTCCAGCTCTTCACTCTCTCATACTCTGCTAAACTTTCCTCATCTAGCCGGCAGCTGGAAGCTTCCCATTCAAAAGGCTATGGGCGCCGGGTCAACTGGGCCAAGTTGAAGAACAAAACAGTTTTGCTAGTTAACAGTAACAACTGTTAACTGGTCAGTATACAGGTCTGTTGACTGTTTACCAGGATTTGGGTTGTCAGTGAACTTGTAGGTGTGGTCACAGAAAAACTGAAAGTAAACATGAAGTAATAAGAAAGAATATATTTTAACATCTTGTTCAAATATAGAACTTGATGAATATAATTTATGACCATCATCAAGGTAGGTTAAACGATGATAGAATAACTTACATTGTTGAAAAAAGACACAATTTGTTGAAGCTTCAGATCTTCAGCACAATATGCCATACTTTGTGGTTAGCACTGCTGCCTCACAGCACCAAGGACCCAGGTTCGATTCCACCCTCGGGCGACTGTCTGCGCAGAAACCCCGTATCTGCGTGGGTTTCCTCCGGGTGCTCCAGTTTCCTCCCATGGCCCAAAGATGTGCAGTTTAGGTGGGTTGACCATGCTAAAATTCCCCAAGTTGTCCAGGGATGTGCTGGCTGTGTAGATTAGCCAATGGGAAATGCAAGTTTACAAGAATAGGGTAAGGAGTGGGTTTGGTTAGGCTGCTCTTTGGAGGGTCGGTGTGGACTCGATGGACCGAATGGCCTGCCTCCACATGGGACAGATTCTATGATTCTATGAAATATATCTATACACAGGGTTCTATTCTTTACAAACAGAAAGATCATGGACACTAACAGCACCTATTTCAACTGAACAAGACAGTGATTCTTTGATTCATTCTTTTTAATGTGACCTATTGTTCATTTCTCAAGGGCAATGTCAATCAGTATCATGATTATAGCCTTGTATAAAATTTAATCAAAAAATGTCAGTCATCATTAAATGATATATTCTCCATGACAGCACCTCAACCAATCAGAGTTCACTTGCCAAACAACCAACCCTCTCCTCTCATAGATGATAATTTCCCTTTACTTTAGCATTCTTGTGAATTGACCTGCTGAGTGTAAGATGAACACCCTGACATGTTTTTTTTCATCAGCTGCCAGGTGAAATGTGCAATCACATCACAAATGGTAAGCCACTAACAAAGGACTGGATGGAGAAAATAGGCCGGGAAGTTTGTGCAAAACCAGTAGCATATCTTCTTTATAGTAAAGTAGGCTAAAAGGAGATTTGATAATGGCATTTAAAATCAGAAATAGCTTAGAGTAAAAAAAAAGCAAAGACTGTTTCCAATAGAAGAAGGAAGTCATTGACTTAAGGTGAATGACAAAACAATTAAAATTGAGAAAAATGGCTAGATTTTGGAATGTATTGCATGGTTGGGTGGCAGATACAAGTTGAATTGGAGCACAGATAAGATAATGCAATAGATCAAGTCACAGAGTTAGAATCATAGCATCATACACAAGGAAATAGACCCTTCAATCCAACCAATTCATGTCAATGATGTTCCCAAATTGTACTAGTCCCACCTGCCATATCCCTCCAAACATTTCATATTCATTAACCTATTCAAATGTCTTTTAAAAATTGTAACTGCATTCGCATCCACCACATCCTCTGCCATTTCATTGCACACAAGAACCACTCTCTGTGTTAAAAAATTGACATCATATCCTTTTTAAATCTTTCTTCTCTCAACTTATAATTATGCACTCTAGTTTTGACCCACCTCCCCCGCACACCTCACCACTCTCAGAAAAAATAAAACCTCTAATTCACCTAATCTATGCCAGTCATGATTTTAAAACCCTCAATATGATCACTCCTCAACCTCCCACGCTCCAGTGAAAGAAATTGCAGCCTTGTCAGTCTATTTTTCTATCTCAAACCCTCCATTCTCACCAACATCCTGGTAAAACTTTTCTGAACCCTCACCAGTTTAATATCATCCTTCCTATAACAGGACAATCCAAACTGTACACAGTACTCCAGAAAATGGCCTCACCAATATCCTGTATAAACTCAACATGATGTCCTAACTCCTATGTTCAAAAGTCTGAACAATGAAGGTAAGCATACTAAATGCCTTCTTAATTCTTGAAGAAGAAATAATTGCAGAGATTTGGGGAAACAGCAGAAAGGGGGATAAATCGGATTTGCTTTATGAAAGAACTGGTGGAGTTTCATGACTCTTCCTGAACATGTTCTCTTTAGGTTTGAAAGACTCAGGATAGACTTTATTCCCTGAATTTTGGATAGAACACGGAGATTGGTGGGTGATTGAAGAATGGATCCACTAGATTCAAATGTGAGTCCTGATGATATCATTTCAGATATTAAAAAAACACCGGAATTACACATAATTAATATATCCATGACATGCTGAATTAACTCATTTTCATGTTTTCTCATTTTTGGTCATAATGTGTTTCTTTAATCTATATCCACCTGATTTTACAGAATGTTAGAAAGAGGCTTTACATAGGTTCAAAGTAATGTTCTAAAGGGATTCAAATTAAATAATACAGGGAGTAAAATTGCAGGGATATTAGGAACAATTAGGGAAATAGAACTATTTTGATTCGTCTTTGAAAGAGACTGCACCGACTCAATACACTAAATGGGTTCTTTAAGTGCTGTACTGTTTTAATGATTTTGTGATTTATAAATTTCATTGACATTGTTTACAAGGAAAGTTCATGAGATTTGTCAAATATATTGAAATTAGTTCACAATTATAATTCAGGCAATGCAGCGCTGTTTTGAATTATGCAAAATTGAAGGGTTTAGTTTGGCTCCCTAATGTATGTAGAATTAACTCATTTTAGTGAAGGATCCATGGTTGATCTCAATATGATTTAAGGTTTCCATTTTTAACTGCTGTCCAGAGAGCCAAATTGCAAGCCCTTACATATGTAGAAACTGAGCGATAACTGGGTTAGCTATGCTTGGTTTCCCACTAAAGATTTCAAACGCTACTTAGACACATTGTATGAAGAAATAACCACCTGGATTAAGGTATTGGAAAGAAGGTGAGGTTACCGCTGGTGTGATTTGCACCTGTGTGTGTCAGTCAGGAAGGTGGGGATGGGAGTGATGAAGCACGATCAGACTGAATGGAAACAAACAGGCAACAGATGCAAAAACTCAACAAAGTTTTAAGTTAGAATGGAATATACAGCCAACCTTAGTAAAGCTATAGATACACCCACTATCCAAACAAATACAAGAATAAGCATTGCACACAACAATAGGTTCTCATTGTATAATATTCACTGGTATGTCTAGGTTAGAGGTGAAAAAAATGAAACAATTAACTGCAAACATTATTTCATTAAAGGATTGTTTTGTACAAATAAATTTAAAACTTTCATTATGCATTAGGCTACAGTCCTGAAAGATTGCAATTATTTCCTTCATGATTGCTTTTGTTCATAATGATTACAGGTTTGTGTTGATAGATAACCTTACGTTAGTATGCAGTTGAGCAAAGCAGTCTGGTTTGTTTGCTAATGACATTGCCAGCATGAGTAAGTCAGTCTGTCTCAAACAACTGCCCATGGATTTGGCATTTGAGGTAATACTGCAAAGGCTTTTCTTCCCTTTTACAGTGGCCATGTCACTGTTTCTTGCCATGGTTATAATGTTGTCAAAAATATGAGATCCCAGCAAATATGTGCAACAGAAGTTTGTTGAAAACAAAAATCCCCCAGCTACAATTAAAACTGTAAGACAGAAACTGACCAACATTTGTACTTTTTGAGGCTGTAACAATTAGATGAATAGAGGGTAGGTCAAGGTAATCCATTCTGTGGGTCTGTCACTTACCTGGATGTTTTGGTGCAGAATCTTAGGGATTGTTTCTCCAAGAGTACTCATCAGCCACCCTGGCATGGATAGAGTCATAGAATCATACAGCATGGAAACGGACCCTTTGGTCCAACTTGTCCATGCTGACCAAGTTTCCCAAATTAACTAGTTTCTCATATGCCTGCATTTGGCCCATATTACTCCAAACTTTTCAAGCACGTACCTGTCCAAATGTCTTTTAGATGTTGTAAGTGTACCTACGTCTACAACATCCTTTGGTGGTTCATTCTGCATACCACCCTCTGTGTGAAAAAGTTGACCCTCGGGTCCCTTTTAAATCTTTCTCCTCTCACCTTGCAAACACACCCCCTGGTTTTGACCTCCCCCCTACCTTAAGGAAAAGGCATTTGCTATTTACCTTATTTATGCCCCTCATCATTTTATAAACCTCCATTACGTGAATTGTCAACCTCCTGCTCCATTGAAAAAGATCCCAGCCAACCAGCCTCTCCTTATAACTCAAAAGCTCTAGTCCTGGCAACATCCTGGTAAGGCTATTCTGAACCTTTTTCAGTGTCTAAGGAAGTTAGCAGTAAATGTGGCTGGTCCAATTAGAGACTGTATACCATTAGGATCTAGGACCTCAGGATGAAAAGTAAGTAAGGTAATACTTATAGGTGCTAAGCCCCACACACTGACATTTTCACAATCCCCCTGCACAGAACTCTTCAGGACCACACACCTTGGAGCTCCAGTCATTCCTCACTGTGCAAGCTCCTCCACAAATCCCAATCTGACAAACCAGAACTCAGTGACCCTCAGAATAATGTCCTATCACTCCCCCAGCATAAACGTCATCCTGCTGTCCTTGCCAAATCTTCCACAGTGATTGCATCACTCTCTTAACTTTCTCTCCTTGCAGAAGTGAGCATGCAATGTGGAAACAGGTGTGGGATTCAGTGTAGAGGAGACAGACATAATGTCAGCCTTGACAATGAATATCAACTGGTAGTTGACAACCAGTTCACTGATACTCAGTCATAGCAAGGGAACTGGTCCCCTTTCTATAGACCTGATCTTACCTTGTCCCACCTGGGTCTCTGAGTCTATTGTACCTATCCTGTATATAGGCAGAGATCAAAAGAGCATGTAGTTGATGTTGTTTCTGCTGCTCCTAGAATAGTAATTGCTGGGATAGCCTCTGTAGAAGTTGGAAGTCAAGTTGCATAACCTGCTTTCTTGCCAAACTGGAAGCTAGCAATAGGGAAGTGTCACTGAGGTGGGTGAAATGCAAGCCAGGTGAAAGGCCTTCCTAGAAATTGCCCATTAATCAGTGAGGACACTCTCTACTTTGAACAGCAATCTCGCACTTTTCATCCTGGATCTTTTCAGTGTAACTGATCAAAGCTGTCACAGCTTCTCATTTTTACTGTACAACTTACCTCAGTTATCCATTTGAGTTGCTGACATATTCACCGGATACGTTCAAACAAGCCTTTATTTTCTTTGGCATAACTTATTAGTTATTTACTGACAAGGGAGTTTATTGTTGTCCCTCCATTCAGCTCCTGACTAAAGAGGTCGGATTACATTTAGATTTTGACATTTGTGGAGAGAGAAACAGAGTTCATGTTTCGAAGCCAGTGACCCTACTTCAGAATTCCATCCTATTTTTCAAGTGAATCTTGAGTTTGTTTGTGATGTAAGAGAAAGAACTGAATTAATCAGCCTTTAGTGAATTTAAAACCCCACGTCCCTGAAGGGACAAACTAAGTTCTTCATCACCTTCTTGATTTAGAATAAATATTACATCCACTTATTGTTGCAAGATACTTCCTTCATCTATAAATGTGAAGGCACTGAATGCACAGAAAGACAGCATATGATGGCTGCCATTGCCACCAAGAGCTTATGGTTAGAAACAGTCCAATAGCAATATAAGTAAAACCACATTTTGCTACTGCCTATTTTATGGACCAGCACCATGTCCTACCTTGCTAGCTAAAGCTGCTGAATGTCTGAGTTCGGGTGTTATGTCACTGACAGAAGACACAAACCCCCAGTTACAATGGCACAACATAACTGAAATTCGCGTAGCTCTGCTTCATAGCTCTGTTTCAGTCAGCCTTGATAAATTGATGAATTTATTTTTCAACTTGCATTGGCTATTTCTATTAAATGCTATCTTTGGTTTAATAGACTTTAATAACTATTATTGTATGATATCAAGATTCATGTGAGTTTTTTTTTAAATTCAACTCCTGCTTGAGGGGAATTGTGAATTGTCACGAATACACCACTTGATATAATTGCTACCAATCAAAATGACTACAGGTCTTTGTGTTTCTGCAAGACACTCTTACATCACATCCATTAAATGGTGGTAAACAGCAAATTGTTAACTGCTCAATTGCAGAATTTTGCCCGTCACATAGAATAAAATAACTGTGATTGGCACTATTTTGTGAACATCTATTTAACATATCCATCTGATAATTCAATGAACATTTCAATGTCCATGTATACTTATGGCCAAATGATGGCATCTGAATAATCTTCTCCAATGCAAATGGTGCTGACTGCAGGCAGAAAATATGTATGCTTGAACTACTGTTGTTTTGTTCAATCAAGAAAAGTGGAAGGAAGATATGACTATAGTTGAGACTCTTGGGAACTTGGCATTCAACAAAACTGAACCAATTTAACAGCAAATACTACTTTTTAGAGATCATTTGATGAAATTTTATTGAACAAATGAATTCCCAAGCAGATTTCCATTACCAAAGGCTCTTGTGCACTGAGGATATACACAAAAGCAAAGAGAATAACTTCAAAGCATCCGAGGATGTCTTTATAATTGCTTGTGAATGATATTGCAATGAGTGCTCTGGATTATTAAACAATATTGCTTCAGAAAAAAATGGGTAAGAACTGGCTTTTTTTCCTCAAAGTGTTATCCTTGTGAATTATTGGTTTGGAAATATATACATCATAACTCATAAATCTGGCTAAGATTTCATCAGAAAGAAAAATATTGCTGTTGGAAATCAAATTTGAAAATATCTAATGTTCTATTTTAAAGAATCCCTGAATGAGTCTATGTGCATCAAATAAATAGATTTAATAACCTTGATGACTGAGTGATACTAAGATTAGCATGCTTATTTTTCAGCTCTGAGAGTTGGGTTGAATCTAGCATAAATTAATGAAATTAAAGAGCTCTACATTAAATGACAGTGGCTTTCATGGAGTTTTTATAGGCATGTGACTGCAAAAGAAAATGATTACTAACTTAATACTAAATTAGCACCCCCACACTGAAGCTATAAGGCCTTAAGCTACACGTTGTGATGTGGTGAACACATTATTTTTGAATGGATTTGCCATTTTGCTCCAGAAACCAGAGACCCCAGAGTCATGGGTGCAAAATCTCACCTTGTCCTACATTATGGAAGGAGAAAGTGAGGACTGCAGATGCTGGAGATCAGAGCTGAAAATGTGTTGCAGAAAAGTGCAGCAGGTCAGGCAGCATCCAAGGAGCCGGAGAATCGACATTTTGGGCATGAGCCCTTCTTCAAGATTCCTGAAGAAGGGGTCATGACCGAAACATCGATTCTCCTGCTCCTTGGATGCTGCCTGATGTGCTGCGCTTTTCCAGCAACACAGTTTCAGCTACATTATGGAAGTACCTGTATTCCAATGAGGTAAAGATGAAGGTCAAAGTTCAGGGACACACAATATTTTTAAAAAGTTTCATTTCCCGATGTAACAAATGCAAAGAAAATTCAACAAAAATTCAGCAGGAACTAGTCCTGAAATAAAGCAACAACTGAACAATATTATTCATTATTACAGGTAAGGCAGTATTAAAGACGAATAACATCACTTCAGTGGAAATGTCCATATCTTGTATCATAAAGTCATAGAGTCCTACAGCATGGAGACAGGCCCTTCAGCCCAAACTAATGCTGACCAAAATGTCCATCCACACTAACCTCATATCCTTCTAAACCTTTCCTATCCATGTTTAGTCCAAATACCTCTTAAATGTTGTTAATGTACTTGCCTCAACCACTTCTGCTAGCAGCTCATTCCATGAGCATCCCACTCTCTGTGTAAAACAGTTGCCCCTCAGGTTCCCTTTTAGTCTTTCCCCCTAACCTTAAACTGATGCCCTCTAGTCCTCGATTCCCCAACCCTGGGAAAAAGACTGAGTGAAATCAACACAGTGCCTAAGCCTTTTACTTTATGCGTTATTCAATTTGAAGAGTAATACATACAGGAATAGACATTATCTGATGAAATTATTAAATTATGCTCAAAGATCTGAATACTAGAAATAGCCACCAGGGAAATCTTTCCTAAACACCATCTCTTATGCAAACCTTATGCATTATAACTTAAGTAAACGAAAAAAAAAGATACATGCTAGATCAGATAAATAATGTCGAAACTCAAAGAAAGTTAGTAATAAAGCTAATTGTGCTGCTCTCAAGGCTATTGTATTGCCACATGATTTTCAGTGAATTAAAGGATGAATTATTACTCAGAATCATATGGAAGCAGCATCACTATCAGACAGAACAATTAATGCTTTAACACCACAGAGCCATCACTGATGTCAAAAAGTGTTAATAATACTGTAGAAACAGTATCATAATCAGATGTTATCATGACCCAGAATTCTGAAACCAGTACTCCTGTTAATTATTACAATATATTCAACAATGTGCTGTTTTCAAGTCAAGTAAGCACTTGTTGAGTTAAATTGTCCTGACTTTTACTTTTACAGATATAGCATTGTACTAATTGTTAATCATGTTCTTATTCCTGAAATATAGTTCACCCATACTTGAGTACTGAAGGAAAAGTCTACTTAAAAAGATGCTAGAGTTAAAAACACTAAATGAGCTTTTGGCGATGCTTCTATAAGAGCCAAGATGAAAGCATGTTAAAAACTTGGTCCAAAGAAAAGTAATCTCCAGTCTGTGAACTCTACTAATGGATATTGATGAACTTCCATCTTTTAAAGCAGGTTTTAGTGCCAGTTGTGAATGTTTGCGACTGCACCAACCCAGTGAGCACTCATCCACTATTATCACCAGCATCAATTTTCATCCATTATTATTTGTTTATTGATCGTGCTGGTCCAAGAAATTGATAAGACCTGTCCTGAACAAAACATTGTTGTGTCTTTTTATTTCAGCTGCTCACCATGTCCCTTAATCCTTTCTCCCTACTTCAGTGCATTTCTGAAAACTGTGTGACCATTCTGATCAGCTCTTGCAACTTGTTTCATAATTCTTTTATACGTTGCATATAAACTGTAATGGGAGAATTTGGATTCTTCTCCTGTGTTTGTTTATCACTTTGTGACCCTTCTTACCTTGGTTTTTCACATCTAAAATAAGCAATATAATTTTATTTCCTCTGGTGTTTATGTTCAAAACAGCAAAACAGTTTGATTTATATAACACTCCATATAAAGTTATAACTTAGAGAACCTTACAAGGTGAGTATTGGCCAGAAGGAACAAATGAAGGATATAGATGAGAGAACTGAAGCCAAGGTTGTAGTTATCACCGTTAACAGGTTTTCTAAGGAAGGAAGTAGTAACAGCATTAAAACAAAATTGGTACTTTTCCAAAGAGTAGAGGGTACAAGGAATGAGTTTTAGTGCGGAATTAAAAGAGAAGAGAGTGCAAATTGACCAACTTGTTGCGAGAAGTCGATGGTCTAGGCTAAATCAATAGTGAAAAAAATTAAGAAGTCATTGAGCTTTGTATTACATTGTAGGCCAGAATCAGGATAATTGGGCATGACTTTGTGCATATATGAGTGTATGAAGAATGGAGCAAATGTGACCATGACAGAGCATTTTAAATTCAACCAGAAGTGTAAATTACAGTTTTAATTCCTATGATACATTTCAAAGATTCGATTCTAAAATTACTTACTTTTGCATTTGAAATATCAAGGAACTGTTCATTGAGATTAGAATACTTAGGGGTAACATTTCACAGGATTGGTTAATGAACAGAAAACAAAGAAAAGGAATAAATATAGAGCAGGAATTTCTGGGGTGACTCTGGTGGATTGCTGGAAGAACTTGTACATGCACCATGACTATTTACAATGTACATTAGTTGCTTAGATAGGCAACTGAAAGTAACATCAAGTTGATGAGGCACATCAACTAGGTAAGGAGTAAGCTGCGAAAAGGATGTTAAAAAACAAAAGGATAGAGACATTTAAGTGATTGAGCAATAATGTGGCATGTGATGTATAATATTAGAATGTTTGAAATTATTCACTTCATATGGAAAAAAAAAGGATGTTTGTCATTGAAGCTGCTGGCAATTGCTGTAGATGTCTCCATGATAGAGTGGTATGCTGTGCAGCAATATGTCCTCCCCTGGACTGTTCAGTGTTGGTAAGTGTGACAAGTTGCCTGGCTTTTTGCCAGCGCTAGCATGCAAGGCAGAGATGCTGTGAGCATTCAAGGAAGGGCTTAAATGTGAAGAAAGCAAGCTAAAAGCCTTGAGATTCATCCCGTGCAGATGCACGAGTTAGGTGTGTGCCTGTATGTACAAAGGGCAGCACGGTGCCTCAGTGGTTAGCACTGCTGCCTCACAGCACCAGGGTGTCAGGTTCGATTCCAGCCTCGGGTGACTGTCGGTGTGGAGTTTGCACATTCTCCACATTGTCTGCGTGGGTTTCTTCCGGGTGTTCTGGTTTCCTCCCACCGTCTAAAGATGTGCAGGTCAGGTGAATTGGCCATGGTAAATTGCCTATAGTGTTAGTGAGAGAGAAATGGGTTTGGGTGGGTTACTCTTCGGAGGGTCGATGTGGACTTGTTGGGCCGAAGGATCTGTTTCCATACTTTAAGGAATCCAATCTAAAGGGACCCGGCAGGAGTGTTACAATATAAGGTTTATGAGCTTCAAAGTGCAGTAGTGAAATGCTGACATGTATTCTGAGGAAAGTTTAAGATATGCCATGATGATGTGGTGAGGCTGCTGTTGTGATCATACTGATTTCTGTGGACAGAGATTCAAGGCAGTCACTCCCCATTGGGCACGCCTTAGTACTAGAACTAGAATCCCGATAGTATAGAAACAAGCTAATTTGGCCCAACAAGTCCACAATGACCCTTCGAAGAGTAACCCACCCAAACCAATTTCCCTACATGTACATTTAACTAATGCTCCTAACCTAAGCATCCCTGAACACTACGGGCAGTTTAGCATGGCCAATTCACCTAACCTGCACATCTTTGGATCTTGGGAGGAAACCAGAGCACCCAGAGGAAACCCATGCAGACATGGGGATAATGTGCAAACTCCACACAGACAGTTGCTTCAGGCTGGAATTAAACTCAGGTCCCTGGCGTTGTGAGGCAGCAGTGCTAACCACTGAGCCACCATGCCGCCCTTTTTAAAAATAACTCTATCACATTGCTGAATTCAAACCCTCAAATTTGCTGGGAACACCCTGAGATGGTGGGGAATAATGGTTAATATGGACGCCCGGAGAAATCACAGATAAGTTGTATCAACCAGGCAATCAGTTAGACTTTCAAGATGGGAGTTCGTGCTGATGATTTGCTCCCCAATATCTGGGAGAGTAACAACCTGTAAATGAGACGGTATTAGATAGTACAGGTAACTCTTCTATAATGCGATGATTGCATTCTTGTGCAACCCTGTGTTACAGAAAATTTGTGCTTTAAAAACAGCGCTTAAATGTTGGCAATGTAATCACGTTTACAGCCAACACACATTTTAAAAGTTTGCAATTTAAAAACAGTGTCCCCAACTCACTGCTTAATTGCATTACAGCAAATTGGTGTTAACAATTATTGCAGGCTAAATACCTTGGGAGTACTGAGATATTCCATATGTTGCACAATTGTACATAGATAGCATTGTGTGCCCTCAGAGAGATGGTACAGGTTTCCCAACAGTTCTCCCATGCATGGACTGTACCCACATCTCCTACACTAAATTCTTCCCTTTATTCCCCATTCTCTGCTTTCTGTCTTGAAGCCAGCTAGCAGTCCATTCTGTCACTTGGTCCATATCCACTAACCTTATTCAATAGACTATCCTAAGACATCTTGTCAAAGACAATTCACATAAAGACTATTGATTGCATTATAATTGTTGACTCTTTCTGTTACCTCCACAAACTTCGGTAAATTTTTTTGAGAGATTTTCCCTCTTGAAACTTATGCAGACTTTCTGTTCTAACTATTCTGTTTCTCTCCACTTCAGTACATTTTTTTTAGTTTTCCTAACACTGGTAATAGGCTGATTAGTCTACTATTCCCAATTTTAAATATAGGAATTACACAGCTATCTGCTAGCCCTCTGGCACTACCTCTTTTTGAATGAACTTATTGAATGTGATCATTTTTTGGCTTTCACATTCCTGGATTATTTTAAAATGCATGGACTCAATAAGCTGGGCCACAAGAAGATTTAACCTCTCTGAGTGTCATTTATTTTTCAGTTCATACCATTTTTTAAATTTTAAACTCACTTCCCAATGTTCCTCAGATCATTCTCCATTATGTCTATATGTCAATCTCCTGAAAATTATTGATGCAGCATAAATATTTCATATTTCTGACATCTCTCGATTATTAGCTGCGCTATTGTCTATCATTTGTTTGTTCTATCCATGCTCAGCTTTTTTTGCTTTGTAAATTAACATGGACAAAAGATATTCCAATGTTTCATTTAATGCCTTTTGACAAGTTAATTTCATTGTTCTTCTATGACATTTTTTTTAAAATTCACACTTCTTTGCATTTTGTTCTATCAAATACTCTTGACCATCTATGTGTCTTTTTGCTAAACACACAATTTTGATTATGTCTTTATTCATCCATGATGATTTCATAGTTGGAACATCCCCCAGGATATATTAAGGAGATAGTGGTATTGTGGCAATGTCACTGAATTTGTAATCCAGAGCTCAAGGCTAACATTCAGCAGCTATGCATCCAAATTCCAGCATTTCTCCTCCAGAAGTCCCTGGCATCACAGCTGCCAGTCTTCAGCCAATTTGATTCCCTCCACATAACATGAAGAAATGGCTGAAGGCACTGGACATTATAAAGGTTATAGGCCCTGACAAGATTCTGGTAGTAGTCCTGATGTCTTGCGATCCAGAATTTGCTGTTATCCTAGCCAAGCTGTTCCAGTTCAGCGACAATACCTAATAATGTGTAAACTTGCCCAAGAATGTCCTGTACACAATATGCAGGACAAATCCAACCCTACTAAGTACCACTCTATCAATCTACTCATGATCATCAGTCGAGTGATGAACAGATTTCATATCAGTAGCGAAGTGGTTGTCTCTGAAATGGCTAGGACAATCAAGCAAATTCATGGGAAACTTAGGATGGGAAACAAGTGCTGGCCTTATTAACTGCACCATGTTCCATACAAGAATAAAGATAAACATAAAGCTTGATTGTCCAGTGAAACTTGTTACTATCTTGTGACTCTTGCCTAATGGTATGAAAACAGCATCCTTTGCAATGGATTGGAGACTGAACCCTTACATATCGAGACAGGCATCAACAAAACTGTATAATTGCACCAATTCTGGATTTACCTCATCCTACTTATGGAACTTATTAATGACAACTTTCAACACTGAGTCATATTTGAGTTTTGGTTTGAAGGGAAGCTTTTCAAACTCAATAGGTTGAGAGCTAAACTAAGCCTGAAGTTGACTCTCCAATTGATCTGTGGTTTCCGATATGCTGATGACTATGTAGTTACGGCACACACCGTAAGTGACATTCAGATCTATTTCCACTTCTTGATTGATATACGCAAAAGAGTTTGCTCAGCCATAACAAGATCAAAATCTTCCATTATCCTTGCAAAGACCTACATTTCCAATCATTGTTTTTGAAGAGAAAACATTGTTTTTCAACATTACCTATATCTTGGCAGCTACCTTCCTCCAGAGGTCACCATGAAGAGGAAATTTAGCCCAAAATCAATGATGCCGATGGTGCCTTCAAACGATTGCACAACCAAGTTTTTGAAGAAAGCTTTAGTCTACTCTAGTCTTATTGTCACTATAGGTCTATATGCAGTGAGAATGGGATGACTTATTAAAACCACCTCCAGCTACTGGGGAATTTCCACAACTGGTGTCTCCACAAGATATTCAAAGAAAGGTATGAAGACAGGTAAATAAGCTTCAGCCATTTCACCGAAGCCAATTCCTCAATGCTGCAACATTGATCATAAGAAGTCATCTCCATTGGTCTGGATACAGCACCTTCATGCCAAACAATCAGCTTCCAAAATTGAACTTCTTTTCCCAAATTCAGGATGGCACTCAATCTCAAAGTGGACAGAGAGATGTTTTAAGGGCATACCAGAATTTCAATGAAAAGGTGGAAATTGACACCAGTGGGTGGGAGTAACCGGCCACTAATCATTTTATATGGCAGTGCCTCATCCAACAAGTTGCAACTCAGTCAGAAATGAACCACAGAAACTCTGCTGCAGAGAAGAGTCAAATTCAGGAGAGAGCAGAACAATACTTGACAACATCACTTCTTCAGGAAGATTTGGTCCTCACTATACAAAGACCTGGCCTCCGGGAGTCACCTGAGGACATGCTAATCATGAAGTGGTGAATGCTTATTTCATGAGAATGATGACAGCTATTACTCATGCATGGAATCCACTACTGTTCTGCTTCTTCTTGCCTTTTAGTGAAATATATTTTTCCTGCTATATCTTTCAGTTAAATGTAATTTCATTGATGGAATTTACTCTGCAAGTTGAGAGGGAGAAAGTGGAATAAAATATAATGGTATTACAGGTGAATAAAGGGAATTACAGAGGCATAAGAGAGGAGCTGGGTAGAATTAATGGGAGGGGAGCCCAGCAGAACAGACAGTAAAACACAAAGGCAAGAGTTTCTGGGAGTAATTTAGAAGACACAGCAAAAATTCATCCCTTGAAGAAAGAAGCATATTAAAGGGAGGATGAGGCAACCATAACTGACAAGGGAAGTTAGAAACAGCATAAAAGCAAAAGAGAAAGCATATAATGTGGCGAAGTGCAGTGGGAAGCTTACAAAAACCAACAGAGGGCAACGAGAAAAGAAATAAGGAGGGACAAGATTAAATATGAGGGTAAAAGGCAGGCAAAAATACACATTGGGCCATTGGACAATGACGCTGGAGAAATAGTAGTAGGAAACACAGAAATAGCTGAGGAACTGAATAAGTACTTTGTGTCAGTCTTCATGGTTAAAGGTACAAGTAATATCCGAAATGGTGGTGGTGGGGGGGAGGTGTGCGTGGGTAGAGGTGGGTGTGGTGACCATTACCAAGGAGAAGGTGCTCGAAAAACTGAAAGTTCTGAAGGTGGATAAGTCTGAACCAAATGGACTACATCCCACAGTTCTGAATGAGAAAGCTGAAGAGATAGGTGTAAATGGTGATCTTTCAGGAATCCCTGGAGTCAGGAAGGGTCTCAGAGGACTGGAAAATTGCTGATGTATACCCCCACACCCTCAGTTTACAAAGGGAGTAAGGCAAAAGACGGGAAATTATAAGCCTATTAGTCTGACCTCAGTAGTTGGTAACTTTTTGGAGTCCATTGTGAAGGATGAGATTTCTGAATACTTTGAAGTGCGTGGTAAAATAGGGCATAGTTTCATTCAGGGAAGGTCATGCCTGACAAATCTGTTTGAATTCTTTGAGGAGGTAATGAGCAGGTTAGACAGTGAATGGATGTTATCTACCTGGACTTCTAGAAGACCTTTGACAAGGTGCTCCCAGGAGGCTACTGAGTAAGATAAGGTCCCATGGGCATGGATAGAAGCTTGGCTGTCTGGCAGAAAACAGAGAATGGGTTAAAATGGATGTATTTCTCAGGATGGCAGCTGGTGACTAGTGGTTTCTGCAAGGCTCAGTGATGGGTCGAGGAACAGGTAGTATTGAGGAGGTAGGATGGTGAGATGCTGCAGAAGAATTTAAACAGGTTAGGAGAGTGGACAAAGTGGCAGATGGAGTACAATATGGGAAAGTGTGAGGTCATGCACTTTAGGAAGAAGAGTACAAGAATGGACTATTTTCTAAGTGGGAAGAAAATTTAAAAATCTGAAGTGCAAAGGGACTTGGGAGTTCTACTTCAGGTTTCTCTCAAGGTAAACTTGCAGGTTGAGTCAGTACTTATGGAAGGCAACTACAATGTTCACATTTATTTCAGAACGACTAGAATATAAAAGCAGGGATGTACTTCTGAGGCGTTTTAAATCTCTACTCAGACCACATTTAGAGTATTGTAAGCAATATGGGGCCCCATACCTCTGGAAAGATTTACTTGCCCTGGAGCAGGTCCAGAGGATGTTCATAAAAATGATCCCAGGAATGAAAGGCTTAACATATGAGGAACGTTTGAAAACTCGGGGTCTATGCACGATGGAGTTTAGAAGGATGAGGAGGGATCTAATTGAAACTTAAAGAATACTGAATGGCCTAGATAGAGGTTAGAAAGATGTTTTCATTAGCAGGAGAGACTCGGACTTGAGGGCACAGTCTTAGAGTAAAGGAAAAACATTTTAGAATGGCGATAAGGAGAAACGTTGTCAGCCAGAGAGTGATGAATCTGTGGAATTCATTACCACAGAAGGCTGTGGAGACAAGTTCAATTGAGTATATTTAAGACAGAGATCGATAAGTTCTTGATTGTTAATGGGACCAAGGGTTACAGGGAGAAAGTGGGAGAATGGGGTTGAGAAGCTTATCAGCCATGATTGGATGGGCCAAATGGCCTAATTTCTGCTCTTATGTCTTACGATCTTATGGTGTTAAAAATGTCCCATTTTTACTCAACAACATTTTCTACCAATATTGTTGTTCATTTATTGACCAAAGTTATATTGTCAGTCCCTAACAAATAGCTTATCTCCAAACTATAAGCCTGGTTCCATCAAACCTGCATCCTTCTCCAATATCGTTCTAAAATATTTTATATTATGGTCACAATTACTTACATGTTTCAATATGCCAATAAGATATATTCCTTGTTGGACTTCGTGCACAGAACCAAGTCCTGTGCATACACTGGGAGAACTTGATATCCTTATACTATTTCTTCTGTCCAACTAATACCAGGGATGTTGAAATCTCACTAAATTATACAGTCACAGAGTCATAGAGATGTATAGCATGGAAACAGACCCTTCGGTCCAACCCGTCCATGCCGACCAGATATCCCAACCCAATCAGGTTCCACCTGCCAGCACCCAGCCCATATCCCTCCAAACCCTTCCTATTCATATACCCATCCAAATGCCTCTTAAATGTTGCAATTGTACCAGCCTCCACCATTTCCTCTGGCAACTCATTCCATACACGTACTACCCTCTGCGTGAAAAAGTTGCCCCTTAGGTCTATTTTATATCTTTCCCCTCTCACCCTAAACCAATGCCCTCTAGTTCTGGACTCCCCGACCCCAGGGAAAATACTTTGCCTTTTTATCCTATCCATGCCCCTCATAATTTTGTAAACCTCTATAAGGCCACTCCTCAGGCTCCAACATTCCAGGGAAAACAGCCCCAGCCTGTTCAACCTCTCCCTATAGCTCAAATGGCCTGATTTCTGCTCTTATGTCTTATGGTCTTAAAAATGTCCCATCTTTACTCAACAACATGTTCTGCCAATATTGTTGTTCATTTATTGACCAAAGTTATATTGTCAGTCCTGGCAACATCCTTGAAAATCTTTTCTGAACCCTTTCAAGTTTCCCAACATCTTTCCAATAGGAAAGAGACCAGAATTGCATGCAATATTCCAACAGTGGCCTAACCAATGTCCTGTACAGTTGCAACATGACCTCCCAACTCCTGTAACTCAATGCTCTGACCAATAAAGGAAAGCATATCAAACGTTTTTTCACTATCCTATCTACCTGCGACTCCACTTTCAAGGAGCTATGAACCTGCACTCCGAGATCTCTTTGTTCAGCAACATGCCCTAGGACCTAACCATTAAG
This sequence comes from Hemiscyllium ocellatum, assembly GCF_020745735.1. Taxonomy (NCBI): domain Eukaryota; kingdom Metazoa; phylum Chordata; class Chondrichthyes; order Orectolobiformes; family Hemiscylliidae; genus Hemiscyllium; species Hemiscyllium ocellatum. The sequence goes on along the minus strand of NC_083415.1, from coordinate 13,195,020 downwards.
TGTATAAGTCCTGGTAAGATTTGCTTTCCCAAATCTGTGACTTTCACCTTGGTTTTGGAGAGAGATAGGTGCATGCAACAGGGTAGGTTTTACAATTGGGTGAAGGGTAAATACGATGCTGCAAGACAGGATCTGAGGAGCATAAGTTGGGAGCATAGGCTGTCAGGGAAGGATGTCGTTGAAATGTGGAACTTTTTCAAGGGACAGATACGACGTGTCCTTGATATGTATGCACCTGTCAGGAAGGAAAGAGATGGTCGTGTGAGGGAACCTTGGTTGATGAGGGAGGTTGAATGTCTTGTAAAGAGGAAGAAGGTGGCTTATATAAGGTTGAGGAATCAAGGTTCATACAGAGCATTGGAGGGATACAGGATAACCAGGAGGGAGCTGAAGAAAGGGATTAGGAGAGCTAAGAGAGGGCATGAAAAATCTTTGGCAAGTAGGATCAAGGATAACCCCAAGGCCTTTTATGCGTATGTGAGAAACATGAGAATGATGAGAACGAGGGTAGGTCCAATCAAGGACAGTAGTGGGAGACTGTGTATTGAGTCAGAAGAGATAGGAGAGGTCTTGAATGAGTACTTTTCTTCAGTATTTACAAATGAGAGGGACCATATTGTTGAAGAGGAGAGTATGAAACGGACTGGTAAGCTAAAGGAGATAATTGTTAGGAAGAAAGATGTGTTGGGCATTTTGAAAAACTTGAGGATAGACAAGTCCCCCGGGCCTGACGGGATATATCTTAGGATTATGTGGGAAGCAAGAGAAGAAATTGCAGAGCCGTTGGCAATGATCTTTTCGTCTTCACTGTCAACAGGGGTGGTACTAGGGAACTGGAGAGTGGCGAATGTTGTGCCCCTTTTCAAAAAAGGGAATAGGGATAACCCTGGGAATTACAGGCCTGTTAGTCTTACTTTAGTGGTAGGCAAAGTAATGGAAAGGGTACTGAGGGGTAGGATTTATGAGTATCTGGAAAGACACTGCTTGATTAGGGACAGCCAGCACGGATTTGTGAGGGGTAGGTCTTGCCTTACAAGTCTTATTGAATTCTTTGAGGATGTGACCAAGCATGTGGATGAGGGTAGAGCAGTGGATATAGTGTACATGGATTTTAGTAAGGCACTTGATAAGGTTCCCCATGGTAGGCTTATGCGGAAAGTCAGGAGGCATGGGATAGTGGGAAATTTGGCCAGTTGGATAGAGAATTGGCTAACTGGTCGAAGTCAGAGAGTGGTGGTAGATGGTAAATATTCAGCCTGGAGCTCAGTTACAAGTGGAGTTCTGCAGGGATCAGTTCTGGGTCCTCTGCTGTTTGTAATGTTTATTAATGACTTGGAAGAGAGAGTCGAAGGGTGGGTCAGCAAATTTGCAGATGATACAAAGATTGGTGGAGTTGTGGATAGTGAGGAGAGCTGTTGTCGGCTGCAAAGGGACTTAGATATGATGCAGAGCTGGGCTGAGGAGTGGTAGATGAAGTTCAACCCTGTCAAGTGGGAGATTGTCCATTTTGGAAGGACAAATAAGATTGCGGAATACAGGGTTAATGGTAGGGTTCTTAGTAAGGTGGAGGAGCAGAGGGATCTTGGGGTCTATGTTCATAGCTCTTTGCAAGTTGCCACTCATGTGGATAGAGCTTGTAAGAAGTCCTATGGTGTATTAGCGTTCATTAGCAGAAGGATTGAATTTAAGAGTCGTGAGGTGATGTTGCAGCTGTACAGGACCTTGGTAAGGCCACATTTGGAGTACTGTGTGCAGTTCTGGTCACCTCATTTTAGGAAAGATGTGGAAGCTTTGGAGGGGGTGCAAAGGACAATTACCAGGATGTTGCCTGGAATGGAGATTAGGTCGTACAAGGATAGGTTGAGAGTCCTAGGCCTTTTCTCATTGGAACGGCGAAGGATGAGGGGTGACTTGATAGAGGAGATGATCAGGGGAATAGATAGAGTAGACAGTCAGAGACTTTTTCACCGGGTACAACAGAGTGTTACAAGGGGACATAAATTTACGGTAAAGAGTGGAAGGTATCGGTGGGATGTCAGGGGTAGGTTCTTTACCCAGGGAATGGTGGGGGCATGGAATGCGCTGCCTTTGGGAGTGGCAGAGTCAGAATCATTGGTGACCTTTGCGTGGCAATTGGATAGGTACATGGATAGGTGCTTAAGCTAGGACACATGTTCGGCACAACATCGTGGGCTGAAGGGCCTGTTCTGTGCTGTATTGTTCTATGTTCTATGTTCTAAAATGCAGCACCTCGCATTTATTTGAATTAAACTCCATCTGCCACTTCTCAGCCCATTGGCCCATCTGGTCCAGATCCTGTTGTAATCTGAGGTAACCCTCTTCGCTGTCCACTACACCACCATTTTTGGCATCATCTGCAAACTTACTAACTGTATCTCTTATGCTCGCATCCAAATCATTTATGTAAATGACAAAAAATAGAGGACCCAGCCCTGATCCTTGTGGCACTCCAATGGTCACAGGCCTCCAGTCTGAAAAACAACCCTCCACCACCACCCTTCTACCTTTGAGCCAGTTCTGTATCCAAATGGCTAGTTCTCACTGTATTCCATGAGCTCTAACCTTGCTGCTCAGTCTCCCATGGGGAACCTTGTCGATCGCCTTACTGAAGTCCATACAGATCACATCTAGTGCTCTGCCCTCATCAATCCTCTCTGTTACTTCTTCAAAAAACTCAATCAAGTTTGTGAAACATGATTTCCCACGCCATTTTGACTATCCTGAATCAGTCCTTGCCTTTCCAAATACATGTACATCCTATCCCTCAGGATTCCCCCAACAGCTTGCCCACCACCGAGGTCAAGCTCACCGGTCTATAGAGTCATAGAGACATAGAGATGTACAGCATGGAAACAGACCCTTCAGTCCATCCCATTGATGCCGACCAGCTATCCCAACCCAATCTAGTCCCACCTGCCAGCAAACAGCCCGTATGTCTCCAAACCCTTCCTATTCATATACCCATCCAAATGCCTCTTAAATGTTGCAATTGTATCAGCCTCCACCACATCCTCCGGCAGCTCATTCCATACATGTACCATCTCTGCATGAAAAGTTGCCCCTTAGATCTCTTTTATATCTTTCCCCTCTCACCCTTAACCTATGCTCTATACTTCTGGACTCCCCGACCCCAGGGAAAAGACTTTGTCTATTCATGTCCCTCATAATTTTGTAAACCTCTATAAGGTCACCCCTCAGCCTCCGACGCTCTAGGGAAAACAGCCCCAGCCTGTTCAGCCTCTCCCTGTAGCACAGATCCTCCAACCCTGGCAACATCCTTGTAAATCTTTTCTGAACCCTTTCAAGTTTCCCAACATCTTTCCAGTAGGAAGGAGACCAGAATTACACACAATATTCTAACAGTGGCCAAATCAATGTCCTGTACAGCCACAACATGACGTCCCAACTCCTGTACTCAATATTCTGACCAATAAAGGAAAGCATACCAAATGCCTTATTCACTATCCTATCTACCTGCGACTCCACTTTCAAAGAGCTGTGAACCTGCACTCCAAGGTGTCTTTATTCAGCAACACTCCCCAGGACCTTACCATTAAGTCCTGCTAAGATATGCTTTCCCAAAATGCTGCACCTTGCATTTATCTGAATTAAACTCCATCTGCCACTTCTCAGCCCATTGGCCCATCTGTTCCTGATCCTGATGTAATCTGAGGTAACCCTCTTTGCTGTCCACTACACCTCTAATTTTGGTGTCATCTGCAAACTTATTAACTGGACCACTTATGCTCGCATCCAAATCATTTATGTAAATGACAAAAAGTCGAGGACCCAGCACCGAACCAGCACTGAGGATATCACCTAGGCAGGGGCGAAATGTCTGCAATGCAAAATCCCAGCTCGGTGAACAGAACCACAACAACGAGCACCCAAGCTACAAATCTTCTCACGACTTTGAACTGATCCTTGTGGCACTTGACTGGTCACAGGCCTCCAGGCTGAAAAACAACCCTCTACCACCCTCTGTCTTCTACCTTTGAACCAGTTCTATATCCAAATGGCTAGTTCTCACTGTATTTCATGAGATCTAACCTTGCTAATCAGTCTCCCATGGGGAACCTTGTCGAACACCTTACTGAAGTCCATATAGATCACATCTACTCCTCTGCCCTCATCAATCTTCTTTGTTACCTCTTCAAAAAACTCAATCAAGTTTGTGAGATATGATTTCCCACGCACAAAGCCATGTTGACTATCCCGAATCAATCCTTGCCTTTCCAAATACATGTACATCCTGTCCCTCAGGATTCCCTCCAACAACTTGCCCACCACCAAGGTCATAGTTGCCTGGCTTGTCCTTACCACCCTTCTTAAACAATGGCACCACTTTTGCCAACCTCTAGTCTTCTGGAACCTCACCTGTGATTATTGATTATACAAATATCTCAGCAAGAGGCCCAGCAATCACTTCTCTTGCTTCCCACAGAGTTCTCAGGTACACCTGATCAGGTCCCAGGAATTTATCCACCTTTTCAAGACATCCAGCACTTCCTCCTCTGTAATCTGGACATTTCGCGAGATGTCACCATCTATTTCCCTACAGTCTATATCTTCCATCTTCTTCTCCACAGTAAATACTGATGCAAAATATTCATTTGGTATCTTCCCCATTTTTTTTGGCTCCACACAAAGGCCGCCTTGCTGATCTTTGAGGGGCCCTATTCTCTCCCTAGTTATCGTTTTGTCCTTAATATATTTGTAAAAACCCTTTGGATTCTCTTTAATTCTATTTGCCAAAGCTATTTCATGTCCCCGTTTTTCCCTCCTGATTTCCATCTTAAGTATATTCCTATTTCCTTTATACTCTTCTAAGGATTCCCTTGATCTATCCTGTCTGTACTTGACATTTGCTTCCTTCTTTTTCTGAACCAAACCCTCAATTTCTTTAGTCATCCAGCATTCCCTACAGCTACCAGCCTTCCCTTTCACCCTGACAGGAATTTACTTTCTCTGGATGCTTGTTATCTCATTTCTGAAGGCTTCCCATTTTCCAGCCGCCCTTTACCTGCGAACATCTGCCTCCAATCGGCTTTCGAAAGTTCTTGCCTAATACCGTCAAAATTGGCCTTTCTTCAATTTAGAACTTCAACTTTTAGATCTGGTCTATCCTTTTCCACCACGATTTTAAATCAAATAGAATTATGGTCGCTGGCCTCAAAGTGCTTCCCCACTGACATCTCAGTCACCTGCCCTGCCTTATTTCCCAAGAGTAGGTCAGGTTTTGCACCTTCTCTAGTAGGTACATCCACATACTGAATCAGAAATTTGTCTTGTACACACTTAACAAATTCCTCTCCATCTAAACCTTTAACACTATAGCAGTCTCAGTCTATGTTTGGAAAGTTAAAATCCCTTACCATAACTACCCTATTACTCTTACAGATAGCTGAGATTTCCTTACAAGTTTATTTCTCAATTTCCCTCTGACTATTAGGGAATTTATAATACAATCCCAATAAGGTTATCATCCCTTTCTTATTTCTCAGTTCCACCCAAATAACTTCCCTGGATGTATTTTCTGGAATATCCTCCCTCAGCACAGCTGTAATGCTAACTCTTATCAAAAATGCCACTCCCCCTCCTCTCGTGCCTCCCTTTCTATCTTTCCTGTAGCATTTGCATCCTGGAACACTAAGCTGCCAGTCCTGCCCATCCCTGAGCCATGTTTCTGTAATTGCTATGATATCCCAGTTTCATGTTCCTACTCCTGCCCTGTTAGGCCCCTTGCATTGAAATAAATGTAGTTTAATTCATTTGTCCTACCTTGTCCCTGCCTGCCCCGACTGTTTGACTCACTTCTGTTCTCAGCTATACCAGTCTCAGATTGATCTCTTTCTTCACTTTTCCCGTACTCCACCTTGGATTACCCAAGATCAGGTTCTCTTCTTTGTTGACATCTTTCTTTTTCTATTTCCTTTCTGCTGTTAAGCAGTTTATACATCTATTGTGTGATTGACCCTGTGCCATCCGTCACTAAATTGTTACAATCAGGAGAGGTGGGATTCTCGTGGCTTCTTGTATTATTTCCCATCTTCCACTTGACTGCAATGGATTTTTCTTCAAAAAAAAAGTTAACAAAGTTTTTGCTGCTTATGTATTGTGACTACGAACAGCACACACAGTAAATAGCATTTATGATACTTAGCCAGGTAAGAAATGTAATAAAAATTCTCTGACTTTCATGCTCACGTATGCTCAAAGTTCACACACACAAATAGGTTGCAGTGTTTCTTTAAGCAATTTTAAAGTCCAGTAAAGTGAAGGGAGAACACAGGTCTTGAAGACTGATGACTTGCCTGGCTTCAGGCTGAACTCTGGGTTGGTGTCCAGGAAGCTTTAAAGTTTAATGATTTACCCGCTGTTTTGAAGAGAGCAGCTGTGGGGTTGAGTTATTTGTAAAATATCAGCCTGTGACACCTATGGGGTTAGCAAAACACAGTCTGGATGAGAAACTTTCAAGTTATCTGGAGGAAGAGAAAACTACATATTTGTTCCTCAAAAGATACAGCGATGCAAATGTAGCTATCTTGAACTTCAAGTCCTTGAAGTATGACTTCACCCTTTAAAAAATATTTAATTAGTGATTTGCAGACAGTAAAATCACAAATGTATTTCTTTACAAAACAAAGCAATTTTTCTATAGGTCTATGTTTGCATTGCTGGTAGCTGTTTTACTTCACTTTGATTGTCATTATATCACAAATAAGTGCAGCTATGCCACCTCCCTCTTTCCCATCTCTATCTTCCTAATATGTTTTATCCTGTAATGTGTAATTCCCAATCCTATCTGCAGTGGCCATGTCTCAATATAAACTACAATGCCTGGCTTATCCCAGTGCCTGACTACCTCCAGCTTCCTGTAGTATTAGACTTAGCTTTTATTGTCACGTGTATGCACATTGCACATATCGCTATATAGATACATGAATTAATTTTTCATAGAATTTCCTTACTTCATATTTAGTCATTTTTTAAAAATTCCTGTTTATTATTTCCTTGCAAGTCATACTCTCCCTTAATTAAATATTTCACATTGCTGTCTTTTCACTGTTTACATTTGGGCCTTTTATATTTCTGTAGATGCTTTCCCCTCTCTTGCTAGCTTAAAGTTTTTACTATACCTGTACTCAGATTTACCTGTTCCACTAGGGCATAGGTCCCATTTGGGTTCATTTGGAACCTATGCTATCAATACATCTTTTTCTTGCCTCAGAATGGGTCCAAGAGACACATGAACAGGATCCTCTTTTTCCTCCATCAGCTCTTTAGCCACATTAAGTCTCCTATTCTGCCAACTGTGTTGGAGAATCGTCCAATTATAAATAAAGCCATTATGCAAATCTTGTGAAATTGACACACAGACTGGTTTATTTCCAGATACTGTGGGAAGAGGCATTGACCACTCGTATACAGAATGGGTAGTCTGTACAGATGAGTCTCAGCCCTCTTCCTGTAGCCCCAGGTACAGCCTGGTCTTATAGGGTTACAATAGATCGATGTCAATTACAAGACAATACAGTTTCAATCACATTTAGAGTCATAGAGTCATAGAGATGTACAGCACGGAAACAGACCATTCGGTCCAACTCGTCCATGCCGACCAGATATCCCAACCTAATCTCGTCCCATTTGCCTACACTTGGCACATATTCCTCCAAACCCTTCCTATTCATATAGCCATCCAGATGCATTTTGAATGTTGTAATTTTACCAGCCTCCACCACTTCCTCTGACAGCTCATTCCATACACGCACCACCCTCTGCATGAAAAGGTTGCCCTTTAGGTCCCTTTTATATCTTTCCCCTCTCACCCTAAACCTATGCCCTCTAGTTCTGGATGTATAGGAATAATGCTGCTAGTCCAGCATTATGGGTTAGTTAACAATGCGACAGATGGTTAGTTAATCCACAGAAATAGATGCTAATATTCAGCATACTGGATGCTATAATTTCATCGGGCAGAGAACATTCACCTTGAGTATCCTGGTGCCATTTAGTCTGTGTGGGCATTGTGGTCACTGGGTTCCTGGGGAAACAGGGAGCGCCCTTGGTGATGCTATTGTGAGGCAGTGAATCTCATTTGAAGGTCATCTGGATAACATGTTCATTCAGTCAGCAAGGACTTAGGCAATGCCTCTTTTACTGTCTGTTCATGAATATGGCCAAGTTGAGGTAGCAGTGGCATTATGGGTAGGCCCTCTTTGGCTAAAGGGAACTATAGTGTCTGTATGCAAGTGGTCTGTAGGCAAAGTTAAAAATCACACAACACCAGGTTATAGTCCAACAGATTTATGTGGAAACATTAGCTTTCGGTGTGCTGCGTCTTCATCAGGTGGTTTTAGGAAAAGTGGTTTAATCTTCTCCCACAATCTGCATCTGAATTTGGCAATTTTATTACCACTAAAGTTGTGTGTTTTAATTTAGAGCTGAACACCCGATAGCTAATTCCTGAAACTATTACAGAGAATCATCTCGCTGTTCCTACTGATGTCATTTGTTTTAACATGGACCACGACACCTGAATTTGCTCCTCTCTTTCCAAGTTTCTCTACAGCTGCTGGGAGTAATCCCTTACCTTTACAATAGGAGGCAGCATACTCAATGAGATTTTGTTCTTGGCTGCAAATCATGCAATCTATTGCACTAATTAAAAAGTCTCCTTTTACTGCCACATTTCTATTCGGCTCTTCCTCTCTGTCCTGCCCCTGACGGCCTCCTGAGTCACAATTGCCTCAATCTGGAGCAGAGCTGTCCAATCTTTCTCCTTGATCTCACGGAGAGAAAGTCTATGCACTGTTACACATGATTAGTAGCAGTGGCATCGCTCCTTAACTAACACACCCTCTGTTTTCTGTACTGGAAAGTTTACAGTTTTGGTTAAAAACAGAAAGAAAACATTCTCAGGTCCAAACCATATTTGTGGGTGCAGAAAGCAGGAAATAGATAAAAACAAATTCATGTTTGGAATCAGACCATGAGCAGAACACTTTCAATTATTTGTTGCCATGTTTTTAGTCAGTTTCAGTTTCCTCTATACTGACAAAGACACTAAAATAGACAATAAAAAGGGCTTAAAGAGACTAGTATTGTTAAATGCAGCTTGGATGGCTCTGTTCCATAATTACTCATTAGCAAAAATCATTGGACTAATACATTTATCTGAATTTTAGCCTTGCAGTCATTAAAAAAATGAAAAATGATTCTAGTATCTGATTAATAACAGATAACAATAGATAATTGGTCCTTTAAGACTTCTTGAAAAGATCAGCATGACCATATTGAGTAACTGTATTTACACATGGAACTAATTACAACTTTCTTCATTTAATCAGGAAGCTTAATCAAATAAATGATTCCAAATATAGTACAGCTTCCTTTTAAGAAAAAGAATGTACGTTTTGAAGCTTTTCTCAATTAATGCAAAAATGCAAGGATACAAAACATTTCATGCCGTTCCCAGTTGCCATTTGACAGTTCAAAACAAAAGGACAGCTCCTAACAGAATTCCCTCTTTATTTCTCAAACACACAGCCAACTTGTTTAAAAGCCCAATCCCTTTAAATTTGTGTGCATGCATATCACTAAACTAGTTAGCTTGTGTCCTGCATGCGTAGGAACTTGTAGGTTTCTGCGCGGTTGAGCGGCTTAGATGGCTAATTACGTCAGAATTTTATTATTCATTGCTAATGTTGAACTTAATAACACTACAATGTTATATCAGTCCTGCAGCTTGGCCAATGTTCAGTAAATTAAGTTGGAGAATGATAAGCAGTTCTAAAATAAAAATATTAAATATCATTAAACTATGTTGAGGATCACCATGTATAATCTGATTCAATGAGGAAATGACTTGAAATCAGTATATAACTTGCTTCATAACTTAGAAGCATAGAATCTTAAAATCCCCACTGTGCAGATAGAGGCCCATCAAGTCTGCACCAATCGTCTAAAGAACATCCCACACTGTCGCCCCTCACCCTTCGCCCTTTCCCCATAACACCACATTTGCAGTGGCTAACCCATCTAACCATTATGGGGCAATTTTACATGGATGTTGACAGGAATGGGGGGGGGGGGCGGGGCTTGAGTTATAAAAATAGGCTTGGACATTTTTCACTGGAGCACATGAGGTTGAGAGGTGACCTCAGAGAGCATGAAGGACATTGGGAGGTGAATAGCCAAGGACTTTGTCCTGGGAGAGGGCAATTCAAAACTAGGGGGTATATTTTTATGATGAGAGGAGAAAGATTTAAAAAGGACATGAAGGGCAACCATTCCACAAAGATAGTGGCTCATGTGTAGAATGAACTGCCAGAGGAGGTGGGAGATGTTGGTTCAGTTACATTTAAAAGCCATTTGGATTAGTACATGAATAGGAGAGGTTTAAACGACTATGTGCCAAATGCAGGGATAGGACTAATTTAGTTTGGGAATATGGTTGGCATGGACTAGTTGGACCAAAGGATCTGTTTCTGTGTTGCTCGACTTTATGACTTTATTTTACAAGCAAGGAAGATGCTAAAGTCTGCTGACCATATACAACCCATGCTAGGTCCTGCTCACCTATCACTTTTGTTATTCTTTGTTGGCCCCGAACCTTAATTAAATTCTCATATTAGTTTTTGAAACACCCCCATAGCTTCACCTATCCTTGATTCTGTAACTCAGAGTCTGACTGTACTGTTTATCCTTTTAACTTTAAGCCTTATTTTCATACTTATATTATGAATTACTGTAAGGTAATGTAACTTTATTTTCTTTATTTCTCGATTGTGTATCTGAGATTTGTAGCGAGGTACTTTGTACCTAAGATGGCACCATGTAAAAAGTAAACTTTTCACGACACTCCTGTACTTCTGTATTTGAGTACATGTGACAGTAAACCTAATTCTAAATTCACTCTAAATTCAAAGATTTCTGCATTCCTCTTGTGTCTTAGCCATTACAGCTATGTCTTTTGCTTTTTTTGACTTTAAGCTCTATAATTTCATCCTTAAATCTGGCCAGCTCTCAATCTTTCTCTCCTTCTTTGGGAAACTGCTTTGGCCAATTGCTTAGACACTTGCCTTAATATTCTTCATATAATTTGGGATTGAAATTTGTTCGACAATGCTTCGGAGAAATATCTTAGGATGTTTTACTGCAAGCAAAAAAATGTTTAAATGCAAGTTATCACAATCAAAATCAAACCTGCTTTGTAAAGGGTCAGCACCGGAACACTTACTCTGCATTAGCTTGAATTCCAACCAGCTTTCTAGCAGGATAAGATCACTTGTGAATTCCAACCAGCTTTCTAGCAGGATAAGATCACTTGTTCATTTATATTACTGGGTATTTTGGATGATTTTATGAGGAATGTCATCATTTGAGAATCCATTGATTGGATTTAAGACATTTCAATATCAATTACAGAATGAAGGTATTAAGAATGCAGAATTTTCAGTTTGTCCATAACCCATTTCGTGATCTCTTGCTTTGGTTGAGATGATCAGTGATTTACCAATTAGCACCAAACTATGGGTTGTCATTTGCTGTGGATTAAGATACACATGCATCCTTAATTGATTTGGAGATGCTGGTGTTGGACTGGGGTGTACATAGTTAAAAATCACACAATACCAGGTTATAGTCCAACAGGTTTAATTGGAAGCACACTAGCTTTCGGAGCGACACTCCTTCATCAGGTGATTGTGGAGGGCTTTATCGTAACACAGAATTTATAGCAAAAATTTGCAGTGTGATGTAACTGAAATTGTACATTGAAAAATTGATTGTCTGTTAAGCCTTTCAACTATTAGAATACAGTGATAGTTTCACTTCTTTCATATGTAAATCACAGAAGTGAAACTATCACTGTATTCTAACAGATGAAAGGCTTAACAGACAATTTTCAATGTATAATTTCAGTTACATCACACTGCAAATTTTTGCTATAAATTCTGTGTTATGATTGAGCCCTCCACAATCACCTGATGAAGGAGCATCGCTCCGAAAGCTAGTGTGCTTCCAATTAAACCTGTTGGACTATAACCTGGTGTTGTGTGATTTTTAACCTTAAATTGAGACTGTCTATTTTCATCCCTTTGTCTGTACCATTGTCAGAGTGGTGAGATTTCATCCCGTCAATTCCACTGTGTATAATGCAGCTCTTAAAACAGAATCCAATGAAAGAAGACACTTAAAAAAATCTTGTTGAATCTTCTCTTTATATCTTCCTCTGTCTTCTTTTTTTCTTTAATTCATTTGAAAAATTGGCTCGGCAGATGGAATGGCCCAAGGATTTATGAGTAATGCTAGTTCAGACTAAACTGGTAGGCAGAGCTAGTGAGGTATTTGCCACACTGTCAGACGAGGGGTCAAGACATAATGAAAGGTTAAACAGGCTATTTTAAGTGCTTATGAGTTGGTAGCAGAAGCCTATAAACAGCAGTTCAGAAACATAAAGAAGGAACGAGGTCAGAGTTATGTTGAGTTTGAAAGAATTAAACATAGCAATTTTGACAGATGGGTGTGTGATTTGACAATAGATAAGACCTCTGATGCTTTACAAGAGATTATTCTGCTGGAGGAGTTTAAAAACTCACTTCTAGAGGTGGTAAGAATTCACATGGAGGAACAGAAAGTTCAGAAAGTGAGAAGGGCAGCAGAATTAGCAGATGAGTACATGTTGGTGCACAAGACAAGCTTCCGGCCAGAATTTTGTCCTGTGAGGAGTAACAATTGAGAAAAGGGGAGATCCTGCACTATGAAACCAAGAATAGAGAGCGCTGATAAGAACTTATCACAGGATAAAAAAGAAACCCAAAAGGGTGGAAAGGAGGTGAAAGGCCTTAAGTGTTTCCACGTGGTAAAGTGGGACACATAAAGACATAGTGCTGGTCATTAAAGAAAGCACTATGGGAAAATGTGAGGTAAAAGAAGCTAAGCCAGTGACATTAGTGAAGGTATTAAAGGAGACCTCAACAAGAACCGAGGAGCTGCAAGAGCTACATAGCCTAGGCAGGGGCTGGGCATGGAGTTAGTGTCTGATCTCTACATGAATTCACTTCTGTGAGTAAAGTTTACTCAGAAAGAAATTATATCTCTTTTAATTTTAAGAGATACAGGATCCAACTAGTCACTGATAGTCAGAGATGAGAGAATATGCACTCTTTCTGATCTGTTATCTGAGAGTGCGGTAATTTGTGGAATAGATGGACAGAAATTTAACGTTCCATTATGTAAAATCAGGTTGGAGTGCCAACTCAAGACTGGGGAAGTTACAGTAGGAGTGATAGTCCAAGTGTCAGTTCCAGGGTTCAGTTTGTTCTTGGGAATGATTTGGTAGGATCCAAGGTGGGAGGGACACCCCTGGTTGTGGAAAAGCCCAATGAAGACCAAGAAACTGAAAAGTCAAAACATAAATATCCTGGAGTTTTCCCAGACTGTGTGATAATCAGATTCCACTATCAAAAGTCACAGCACGAAATGAAAAGAGAAAGATGGAGCTGAGGCTCAGTTAGTGGATATCCTGTTTGACGTAATGGTGCAGGAAAAACCTGAACAGGCAGAGGGTAAGACCGAAGTGTTTAGTCCTGCAAGGCTAAGGGACTTGTAACAGCAAGACAAGATGATCAACGATAAATATATGGATGCATACTCCAAAAAGGAGGGAGAGAATATTCTCTTATTATCTGAAAGATGGAATCCTAAGATGGAAATGGAGATCTCGGCAGTTTAGTGCAGAGGAGAAATGGGCCAAAGTGCACTAGATTGTACTGCTGGTAGCATATGGACAGGAAGTGTTACAGGTAACACATGAACTATCTGTAGGAGGTCACCTGGGCATACAAAAGTCCCAGGCTAAGGTACTAAAACATTTTTATTGGCCTGGGAAAGAAAGGATGTGGTTAATGTTTGCTGTACGTGTCATACATGCCAAATGGTAGGTAAGCCACAGATGGCAATAACACCAGCACCTTTGCTGCCAGTTTCTGCATTTGAAGAACCGTTCACATGGATTATATTTGATTGTGTAGGTCCCCTCCCCAGATATAAAAGTGGGAACTAGTACTTCTTAACCATAATGGATGTGTCTCCTAGATTTCCAGAGGCAATTCCATTAAGGAGTATCAAGGCAAAAAAGGTGGTAGGGGAGTTAGTAGCTTTCTTCACATGGTATGGGCTACCAGAGAGATTCAGTCAGACCAAAGGTCAAATTTTAATGCTAGGCTGTTTAAGGAAATAGATTAGGTATACAACACTTTAAACCCAATGCATATCATCCTGAATCCCAGAGAGTTTTAGAAAATTAGACCATGAAGACCATGTTGAGAGTATACTGTCAAGATTATCTGAATGATTGGGATAAAGGTATTCCATTCATATTGTTTGCCATTAATGATGCCCAAATAAATCTACTCAGTTCATTCCCTTCGAGTTAATGTTCTGGCATGAAGTGAGAGGCCCTTTGAAATTAATTAAAGAAAAATTGGCAGGACAAAAGTTGGGAATCTCACACTTAGATTATGTATCGGAGGTGAGGGAGAGACTAATTTAAGCAGCTGATTTAGCTAAACGGCACCTAAAGAGGACACAGTGTAGAATGAAGCAAGTGGCAGACTCGGAAGTTTTCCCGAGGGGATGACATGTTAGTGCTGTTACCAGTAATAAGAGATCCTACAAAACCAGGTTTAATGGTCCCTATCAAATGGAGAAAAAGTTGTGTCAAGTGAATTATCTAGTAAATATGCCAGATAGTAAAAATGGTATCCAGTATGTCATGTGAATGTGTTGAAACTGTATTATACTAGAGAGAAAGAACTGGAGACACAGGTGTTAGTTACTATCCCGCAGAGTGAGGAATCAAATCCAAATGGTGTGGATTTTGATGTGCCTCAAAATAGATTAAAAAATGGAGAAGTGCTTGAGGAGTGGGATAGGTTAGTAATGTATCTGTCTCAGGAGCATAGAACACAGTTGAAAAATTTGTTGCTGCAGTACAAGGACATACGTAAGAATTTGTTAGGGAGGACTAATGCTGTTGTACATGAAGTAGACGTAGGGAATACTTCTCCAATAAAACAACACCCCTATCGGCTTAATTCTTTCAAAGTCAGATGGTCCAGAAGGAAGTGGAGGCCATGCTCGATGAGGGCATCATAGAACCAAGCCGAAGCGAGTGGAGTTCGCCTATCATCTTAGTTCCCAAGCCAGAGTGGGACTCAGTGATTCTGTGTGGTTTATTGGAATGTCAACGCCATTACAAAATTTGACTCATATCCAATTCCTAGATTGGAAGACTGCATCGAGAATGTTGGACAAGCCAGTTAAACGTCTCCAAGTTGGATTTAATGTGTGGTTACTGGCAGGTACCTTTATCAGATACAGCAAAAGAAATTTCTGCATTTGTAACCCCAAATTTGCTATGTCAGTTTATGGTGATGTCCTTTGGAATGAAGAATGCACCCACCACATTACAAAGATTCATGAACAGAGTTGTGGCTGGGTTAACAAACTGTGCAGTCTATTTGGACGATGGCATGATCTTTAGTAAGTCCTGGAAAGATCACATGGTACAGTTGGCAGAGCTCTTCGAACGACTATGCGAAACAAAATTGGTGATAAACATAAATAAAATGGAACTCGCAAAGCAAAGGTGATGTCCTTAGGACATAACATCAGTCATGGAAGGTTGACCTCACGGAATGCAAAGACGAAGGCCATTGAGGAATTTCCACAACCAACCTCCAACAAAGAGGTGCTTCAATCCTGAGGACTCGCTGACTCTATTGGAAGTTTGTTCCAAACTTCAGCTGTGTCGTGGCATCGTTGACCGATTTACTGAAGAAGAACATAAAGTTTTGGTGGACAGAACAATGCCAGCAGGAATTTGACCATTTGAAATCAATATTAACCATCAAATCAGTTTTAGCTACACCAAACTTTTCAAAACCTTTTAAAGTCGCCATCGATGCCAGTGATGTTGGAGTTGGAGCTGTACTCCTTCAGGAAGGTGAGGATAGATTAAACTGCCAAATGGCTACTTTTTGAAGAAGATAAACATCCACCAGAGGAAACACTCCAAGATCAAAAAAGAACTATTGAGTTTGGTACTGGCCTAATGTGTATGTCACGAACAATGTTTCGGGGATGGTGGTGTATACGGATCACAATCCACTTATATTCTTAGAACGCTTTAAAGATAAGAGTATGAGACTATTTCATTGGAATCTTACATTACAAACTTTTAATTTTAAAATCGTACATGCTGCAGGTCATAAAAATGCAATTGCAGATGCATTAACGCAGATTTAACTGAAAGTTTTGATGAGATTTGTATTTATTTAACATTATGTACATATATTCAGTTATAAGGGAAGAAATTAAGGTAAGCTTAGATTAAAGTTATCAGCATGTTAGGGTAATGTGTTTAAAGAATAGAAAAAAATGAAGCCATCTTTTTCTTGTGATGGTTCAATTTTTCTTAAGGATGGAGGTGTTATGAAGGTGTAAAAGGTACCGTACCTTTAAAAGGGTTAAAAGCTAGCAGAACTATCTGATAGCACCATGTGTTCTGAACAGGATATAATGCAATCTTTTGGACCAGCAGCTAGGGTACCTGGTTGCCTGGAGACAAAACAAATTTGAATTAAGCCAATCAGTTTAAAAATACAAACTCCAATCAAGTTTGAATTTAATATGTTGACAATATTAAAAGCCAATGACAAAATCCAATGATTTGGGAGTATAAGACTGGGAAAAATTGATCCATTGAGAGAGAACTGCCAGGCCACCATCATGTACAGACTGCCTGGAAAATAGCTCTCTTAAAGGTACTTTTATCGATCATTGACCTGTTAAACAGAATTCCCTCAGAAGAAGAAAAGAAGACAGAGGAAGATATAGAGAGAAGATTTAGCAACTGGTTGGTTTTGAAATTTGAATTTTAGTAAATTTTAATCAGGGTTTTTATCAGACTAGTGTCATAGAAGGGAAAGTAAATGATAGGTTAGAGGGAGGAGTTGTAAATTGTTGTTAGTTAATTATTCTCTGTTATACTTTAAGAAATAAAGCTGTTAATTTTTACTTTAAATAGTAACCTTTGGGATAATTCTTGGCCTGTCAAATTTCCACAGATTGCCACACGGGGTAAATCTTTTCTGTGTTGTGGTTTAAATTAGTGGGCGGGGGGACAGGTTTACCCCATGTCATAAGACTGGACACTATGTGCAATATAGCATCGCCAATCCATCTAAACCTCACATCTGTTGACAATGGGAGTTAACTGAAGAACCAGGCAGAAGCCTACACAGCAGTCACCCAAGAACCAAATCGAACCAAAGACCCTTGCGTTAGAGACAGCAATGTTAATCACTGAGCCACCATGCCATCCCAGCAAGATGTTGTCTGGATTGCTATAAGGACAGGTTAGTTTTTAATTGTTTTTGCAAGAGCTTTGAAGTTGAGGGGTGACCTGATAGAAGTATATAAAATTGTGAAACAGGAGGATAGGGCGGATAGTTGGATTCTTTCTCCCCAGGTTAAAATGTCAAATATGAGGTGGTGTAGGTTTAAGATGAGAGGAGGTAAGTTTAAAAGAAATGTGCAAAGAAAGATTTTACACGGAGTGTGGTAGATGTTCGGAATGTGTGACTGGAGGGAGGTGGTAGAAACAGATATGTTAGCAAGCGTTAAGAGGCATTTTGACAGACACATGAATAGGTAGGGAACAGAGAGACACAGACCATGTACAAGTAGATAAGATTAGTTTAGATTGGCATCATGATTGGTGTAAGACATGGTGGGCAAAAGGGCCTGTTTTTGTGTTTCACTGTTGTATGTTCTAACATAGTTTTGAAACCAGATGTCCTTTATGAAGCAATATTCAGAGCACATCCCAGGTGTTGTATGTTGCAGGGTCCGAATATCACCTTTCCTGTGTGAGTTCGCACAGTTCACAAGATATATTAAAGATAGCTGAGCTGACTTGGCTACACAGATTAGAAGCGGCAGATACAACAGATATTGATTGCAATTCCTAGTGCTTCGGGACTGTGTAATGGAAACCAGTAATGAATTTTCACAGTACTCTCTGCACTTTCACTTAACAAAATCGGCCCAAAAAAATGAAACATTTTCTGCTGAGGTTGTTAAAATGATGCTGCCGTTTTGAGTTAACACATCTTTATACGATGGCTTTTTGTGAGACATCTGGAATACTTTTATTCAAAACACAGCATTTATGGCAAATATGAGACAATGAGAACTTTTATTTATATAGCACCTTTTACAACCTCAGGATATTCCAAACACTTTACAGCCATTGAAGAACCTTTAAAGCATATTCACTGTGGTAATGTATGGAAAAGAAAATGTGGGTATAACTTTTCTGACTAAAAAAACTTTCCCAGGAGTTAAGTTTGAAAACTAGCATAAAATTTTTGGAAGGAAATATCAGTTTACAATACAACAGAAAGATAGGTTGAAACTGATGTTTTACTTTCCTTTATTACTCTCAAGGGCTCTGAATTGCATTTTATATATTTTAAAAAGCACACTTGGATATTAACAAGCAATATCTTTCAAAAACAAAACACATACATTTTTGCAACTATTTACTGCAAAATACTTTTGATCAGACATGCAATGCCGCTTTCTCAGTGACTAGTGAGCAGTTATTGGGTGTCAGTATTGTATGGCGAAGTTCTTTTACAGATTCAAGTGTCTATTCCGATACTGCCCCCTTACCATGCCTCCATCAGAGTGATCTAAAGATGTTCAGAAGTAGAATCTCCGAATATATTTGTTTTGCTAAGACCTGTGATGAGCCAAGTCAGATGTAGCTGCCCATTATTTCATGTCATATTAGAGAGCTCACAAAGATTACTTTATATCAGAACAAAATTGCAGATGCTGAAAATCTTAAACACTGAGAATGCTGGAGGAAACTCAGCATAACTAGCAGCATCAGCAGGATAATAGAACCCCTACAATGTGGAAGCAGACTATGTGGCCAATTGGGTGCACACCAATCCTCGAAAGAGCATCTGACCCAAACTAAACTCACTACCCTATCAATGTAACCTTGCAGTTCCATGGCCAAACCACCTAACCTGCACATCTTTGATTTGTGGGAGCAAACCCACGCAGACACAGGGAGAATGTGCAAACTCCACACAGGCAGTCACCCGAGGCTGGAATCAAACCCCGGTCTCTGGTGCTGTGAGGCAGCAGTGCTAACCACTGAGACACGATGCCAGAGTTATGTTTCATGTCCAGTATGATTCTCCTTCAGAACTTAATTAGTATAAACATTTTTCACACCCTTGAAATGTTCATTTTGAGGGACTTCTCCAGGGAAGGAAATGTTTAGCTTGTTGCCCTGATCCTTGGCTTTAGCAATCACAGTTCCAAAGTTTCTGGCTGGAATTAAACAGCAGTATAAAGGATAATGCATGCTATTATTTCTTATTCCTTCACACAGCTGTAAGATCCCCTCATTTAGTAGCAATGTTTTACTCCAGATATCAATGGCACACAAAGCCTTAGATACTGTTCCACTAAATGTGGCTCCCATTTATTAAATTACAAAACAATGGTATATGTAATGACACTATTTGCATAGAGGTCCTGCAGGCTAATGTTGAACTAAGGGAGTCAATCCATTCACAAATCGCTGAAAGCACTTTCTGGAGTTGCCATCCAGACTGCTCTACTGATTGCAGAGACAAGATGTTTCTTGAAGGCTTTTTGTGTCTCTATTTTGCTACAGATGCAGCCTATATATGATTACACCTGTACTTAACCTATTTAAATTGTTTTGTTTTATTGCTCTTTGGGAACTGGGCCAACCAATCCTTTATCACATTCACTGTCAGGAGAGATTACTTTATAGGTGCTGGGAATGTAGTTCGAGGGACTGGGGCATGCTCAAAAAGCTTGGGAGGAGAGCATCACCAGAGTGAGGCATAAACTGGGTTTTTGGGAGCACTGCGCCCTCACCATTGTGGATAAAAATAATGTCTCATCACCAGAACTTTCCTACAAGCACTAAGACTTCACTTGGTTGGTAGTGAGAAGGGCATCTTCTAACAGATGCTTCAAGAATGCCCAGACTGTCAGCGCCACAGTGTGTTGCCTTTGAAAGAGTTGCAGGGGTGGGGTAGAGACTGTCACACATCTCCTGCTGGAATGTGTCTTTGAAAAGGAAATCTGGAGAGAGATGCAATGGTTTTTGACGAGGTTCATTCCGAGTGGATCTATGACACAGGACTCTGTGCTTGTTTCCCAGGACGCATACCGAGACAAATATCAACTGCGCCTGGAGGACCATCAACTTGGTGAAAGATGCTCTTTGGTCTTCCCAAAACTTGTTGATCTTCCAGAACAAGAAGCGGACCTGACCAAGTGTTGTTTGGGGTTGCTGCCACCAAGGTGCAGTGAGGAAAAAAACACTGTCTGACACCTTTCTACTGAAGGTAAATGGGGGTCCGTTCATTTATCAGACTCAAGTGTATGTAAGTATTGTCTTGAACAAGGAAGGAATGCCTTGGGTCTGTTTGCTGGATGGAGTCAAACTTCAATGTTTGTTTCATTTCTCCATATGCACGTATATGGAATGGGCCTGCTTCAGTGACTGTGTAACTATATCAATATATTTTTATGACTAAAGTATATTTTTGAAGTAAAATAAGTAAGAAGATTTGACTGCTCCCATTGACGGAGCTCAATGAATTGAATCCAGCAACCCAATCAAGCTCACCAGAGCAGGTAGGATATATTTTTTATACGCAGTCTCCCTAGTTTGGGGAAACATTAACTTCAATCGATTGTAGAAGAGGTGTTTCTTTAACTTGCGAATGTTTAATAAAACAAAGTGTGAACTGCAGTCCTTTGTGTATCTCATAGAGTAAGAGCACCTGGGTAAGCTTGTTTTCTGACTCATAAACTAGTCAAATTGTTTGTATGGAATATTTCTCAGACAACAAAGCCCACAATATAATTTTTTCAGTCAGTGTAGTTTTTCTCCTTTGATGTTACATTTCACCACCATGAGACAAATTCAATACATGGGACTCTGCCACAACCAGTTTACATCATTAAAATGGAATAAATAAAAGAGCAGTTACATGATTCAAAGTGATTCATTCTATACAAAAGTGATGAATACATCAGCTTACACGATAGAGCTTACAGTATAACTAGGAGTTGGCAGGGGAAGCTGGATACATTTTTCTTTTGTGATATCACTTAATTGACACTTACTCCCTTTCAGCTACTTTCAGTGACAGTAACTTTTAGAATCCTCATCTCTGTCAGGAAAATTTATGTATTTACACACTTACTTTGTAAATGCAATTGATCCTAAATATGGATTTTTCAAAGCTCTATGAAAAAATATTTAAAACCTCTGTATCAAATTCTGCTTTAATAGAAGCATTGATATATTCTAAATGAAATTAATGCAAGTGTTAGAGGACAAGGAGAAAGGATTTCACTGCAGTGAAATGAATGCATGCCCACAGTACCAGCAATTTACATTTTAAAATGTTGACAATCTCTTCATATTCATAGCATTATAGAATTGTGGTCCACATCTTTCTAAACCTTCGTGCACAATGATGCAAACCCTTCTTGCTTGACAGGTGATTGTCTAAATGGATGAGTAGGAAGACTGAATGGAGATATGGAAAGCTGCCTAATCTAATCACCCTGTTCAGGGCAAATATATTTTAGAGTCAAAAGAGGAAAGACACTGTGCATGGTTTGTCGCACAGAGTAAAATTGGAAGGCAGAAAACAGGAGGAAGAGAATGAATCAAATTTGAAAATAGGTAAGTTATGGAGAATTTTAGCAAAGCCAATATTCTGGAATGCACGGCTCATGATTTTACATGTGGAATGAATACGTCTCTTTCATGATTCCAAGGTGTATCTAGTCTGTGGGGCAGCAAACTATAGCCCTATTACAAATAATGCAATGTTGCAAGTTGAAGTAGATCAGCAGTCACTTATTTTGTTTAAACAGATTAAAAGTTAGTTATTACATGTTATTACCTAGGGGTAAAGGCATAAACTTACAAGAAATTATGGATAACACAAAATAATACTTAGAAAAAGAATGTCCCATGAATTCTCTGTGGGAAATCACTGAAGCCCATTGCTTGAGTTCTTTTTGCTGAAGTGAAGAGAACAAGAATGGAAATTCAATCCAACAGGTTTTAAATAGTTGAATAGATGATAACTTGTTGTGTAGATAGTTTCTGCAGATTGACAGATTTTGAAGAAGGAGGAAGGCTTGTTAATCTTCGAAGTTAAAAATCACACAACACCAAGTTATAGTCCAACAGGTTTAATTGGAAGCACACTAGCTTTCGGAGCGACGTTCCTTCATCAGGTGATTGTGGAGGGCTCGATCGTAACACAGAATTTATAGCAAAAATTTGCAGAGTGATGTAACTGAAATTATACATTGAAAAATTGATTGTCTGTTAAGCCTTTCATCTGTTAGAATACAGTGATTCTGAAAGGCTTAACAGACAATAAATTTTTCAATGTATAATTTCAGTCACATCACACTGCAAATTTTTGCTATAAATTCTGTGTTACGATCGAGCCCTCCACAATCACCTGATGAAGGAGCGTCGCTCCGAAAGCTAGTGTGCTTCCAATTAAACCTGTTGGACTATAACCTGGTGTTGTGTGATTTTTAACTTTGTACACCCCAGTCCAACACCAGCATCTCCGAATCATCATTGTTAATCTTCACTAGCTTTGTGATTTTGCCACTTTCTATCTGACTTCCCATCAACACAGAAGTATTTGGATTTCTCTTCCTTCTCTTTGGTCAAGACTGTCCTCTGAAGGCTTGTTCCATAGAGGATGTTTATTGACCTCTAGAACTCTAAGTTTGCTGCGCAATCAGTTTTATAACATTTCAAGTTGTAAAGATGTCTGTTTCAAGCTGATGAATATTCTTTCAAAATGAATGTGTTGATTCATTCGGGGTTTGAGGTTAGACTCACGGGTTGTCTTTTAGCTGAGGCAATTAGCTTTCAATGTGAATAGCTTTCACTTTCATGTCTGTTGAGGCAGACAGCACTGTTTTGCACTTTAGAAGGACTGACTGTGTTGCCTAGGGGTAGGTGCATTCTAAAAGTCCCCTCTTGTGATTTGAGATTGTGATACAGTTTAATAGGCTTTGAAACTTTACACTGTATTGTTCATGATCTGATGTGGCCTCCTTCTGCTCCAGACTTTGTTTTAAAAACTTAATTTCCAATGTACAGATCTTTAAGATGAGTTGTTCTTTCAACATATATTTTTCTTTTAAAACCTACAATACCAGCTAGCTTTTTGTAAAAACACTTGCATCTTTTTGTTGATCAAGGTCTTTGTTTTATTTTTAAACAGGAACATCCCAGACAAAATGGCAGTACACAGCTCATCACGCTTATACTGTACGATGGCACTGTGGATCTTTCCTTCGGAGCATTGCAACATTTTTCTTTCCAAATATATATTCAACTTGTTTGTGAAGGTTACAACTGAATTTACTTTCTAGTGTATTGTGGAGAGCAGAGCAGAGGCAAAATAAAGTGAAAGTGCATTATAACATCAATAATGGGGCCCACAAAAGGAGACCACTTTATTGTTGAACCACATATTAATGGTCGTCTACAGAATCAAAAAGCTTGGGAGAGTAAGGCAAAAAGTCCTCAAAACGGGAGCAAGGCAAAAGATGGAAAGTTACGGACCAATTAGCCTAACGTCAGTCATGGGTAAGATCCTGTAATCCGTTATGAAGGATGAGATTTCTGTATATTTGGGAATGTTTGGTAAAATAGGGCAAAGTCAGCATAGGTTCATCAAGGGGAGGTCATGCCTGACAAATCTGTTAGAATTCTTTGAGGAAGTAACAAGCTTGTTAGACCAAGGAGGGCCAAATGGGTGTGATCTAGCTGGACTTCAAGAAGGCCTTTAACAAGGTGCCGCACAGGAGGCTACTGAGTAAGATAAGGGGCCTTGGTGTTAGAGGCAAGGTGTGAGCATGGATTGAAGCCTGGCTGTCTCACAGAAAGCGAGAATAGCGATAAAAGCTCCTTCTCAGGATGGCAGCCGGTGACAAGTGGTGTTCTGCAAGGCTCAGTGTCGGGACCACAACTTTTCATTTTATACATTAGCGATCTAGATGAAGGAACTGATGGCATTCTGGCTAAGTTTACAGACAATACCAAGATAGGTAGAGGGACAGGTAGCATTGAGAAGGTGGGGAGGCTGCAGAAGGATTTGGACAGGTGAGGAGAGGCAGATGGAGTACAAGGTGGGAAAGTCTGAAGTCATGCACTTTGGTAGGAAGAATAGAGGCATGGACTATTTTCTAAATGGGGAGAAAATCCAGAAGTTTGAAGAGCAAGGAGATTTCAGAGTTCGAGTCCAAAATTCTCTCAGGGTAAACTTTAAGGTTGAGTCAGTAGTTAGGAAGGCAATTGCAATGTTGACATTTGGTTCTGAGGTTCCAAGTGTCAGACCAGATTTGGAATAGTGTGTCCAGTTTTGGGCAGGAATGATGTTCTAGTTCTGGAGCATATTCAGAGGAGGCTCACTAGAATGGCCGCAGGAATGAAAAGCTTAACATATGAAGAATGTTTGAGGACTCTGGGTTTATACCTGATAGAGGCCTGGTCATTGAGTACATTTCAGACTGAGATCGATAAGTTCTTAAGTATCAAGGGGATCAAGGGTTAGGGGGAGAAAGTGGGAGAATGGGGTTGAGAAACTTATCATCCATGATTGAGTGGCAGAGCAGACTCAATGGGCTGAATGGCTTAATTTCTGCTCCTATGTGTTATGGTCTTATAGAAGTGATTTTTGTTTTAAGATACAAATTTATTACAAAATTTAAAACATAACATTTTAAAATATTTAAACTGCACCTATAAAATTTAATATTTCATTTATAGTTGTACAATATTTCCAAGAATTTATCTACATAATTAAAATTATATTGCAATACATGCAAGCCTCAATTTTTTTTCAAAATTTCTAATCCTTTTCTCCAGTTCATGCCCCTGATTTTGTTTATTGAATGCAACTGGAATTAGTGCCCTGTTCTCAATGCCCTGAAAGGCATATGGCCAAAGCAAGCAGGTGAAAACTCCAGAGTCAAAGCTTCTTCTCTGGAGCGCTATTGGGAATCTGTTCACTACTCACTGGTCTGTGCTTGGTAGAGTAGCACCTCATTTGAGAGTGTTGGCTAGATGTTTCATTCACAAAGTAGTATAATGCTGAGAGCGTGGGTTCAATTCCCACTCTGGCTGAGATTACTATGAAGGACTCTCCTTCTCAACATCTCCCCTTGCCTGAGGTATGGTTACACTCATGTCAAATCACCACCAGTTTTTCTCTCTAATGAGAGAGCAACTCTATGATCTGCTAAGATTATGGGTGAGTTGACTTGAGTTTCTCATTTGAGCAAGTCATGGCAGTGAACATTCCTGTCTCTAGCCAATGCCATACTGACTGCCATCTCTAGTGGTTACTTGCTCACGCAATGAGTCATGAAATCAAGCTGCAGTCATCTTGCCTCTGCTTGAACGAAGTCATGATTTTCCCCATATTATCTTTAGGTAATCCTGGCATGGTTTTGGTTAATTACTTTATCCAACATCTTTCAATGTCTGTCACTGACTTACAGGCTGTGTCGGAGAAATCCACCATATTTTTTCATCGATCAGTGGTGGATTTGTGGAAAGAAAAATAATTCTGGGAGATGTTTACTTCTGTAATACACATTGAAATTTACAATGATGTCTTGGACCAGGATGTCAAGTCTCAGTAGCCGGTGAGGCAAGGGAACAAGGTGGGATTATGGTGAGGATGGGAAGAGTGACTGCTGACAGTTGCTTAACAGTAGGATAGTTTGTTTCTTCACCCTTTTTGACCTCAGGAGCCTCCTAACACTGGTCACAAATTACCCATAAAGAAAACACAGTCCATGCTTATCTCCCTTGTCAACCATACCTTGCTGTTACTCTTATACAATACTAGCAGGCAGTTCTCATTCAGCTAATGAAAGTAATGTGGTTTCCTGAACTTCCCAGGGTGTTGAATCATGGTGTCTGGTCTTCTTACAAGCTGGCAGGAATATCATTCAATTATGAATTGCTTATAACCTTGAGTCTTCATGGCATCAATCTTGCTTGCCAAGGTGGTTGCAAATTACATTTTATAGAACAGTCTAAATTCACCAAAGATCAGGCAGCAGATAAATGGGAATACCATCACCTGCACATTCCCCCCACAAAACACTCACCATCCTGACTTAGAAATATGCAACAATTCCTTCAGCCTTCTGGGTTAAAATCCAGGAATACTCTCTACAACAGCATTGTGGGTCTACTGACAGGGCATGGGCTACACCGTTGGAAGAAGGCAGCTTTTTACCACCATCTCAAGGACAACTACAAATGGGCAATAAATGCTGGCCCAGCCAACAATGCCTAACATCCCATGAAAGAATATTTTCCTTACAAAAACATATTTTAAGCTAGGCTACTTCAAAACTTAGTGAACTGTATAAGTCTCAGCATCTGTCACACTGGGGGACATTTAGAATTCAATTAACCCTTGGGCAAAAACAAAGTCTCCTTCTGAAGGTGTAAACAGTGAAAGTTTGAAGTTAACACAGCAGTCATTGTGCCCTGGTTGTGTGGATTAATGGTACTAACACAAAACTGGCAATCTAGAACATCAGGCTAATGTTCTGAGGGTAGGGGTTCAAACCCCACCATGACACTGAATTGAATAAGTGTCTTGAATGAAAAAAAATCAGCTAATGGAAACCATATAACTATTGTCATAAAAATCTATTTGATTCCCTAATGTCCTTAGGGAGGAAAGCTTACCATTCTTGTCTGGGGATTTGGTTGACATGTGACTCCAGACCACCAGCAATGCTGGGTCTAGAACATCCCCTAACTGCACTGTGGGTGAACCGACAGCACATGACCTGCAGAAGGTTGAAGAAGGCAGCTAACTACTACCTTCTTAAGGGCAATTACAAATGGGCAACGGAAATGACAGCCTGGCCAGTGAAACCTATACCTCAGGAACAGATTAGAAGAAAAACCAAATTGCAAATGTTATTTTATATAGAACGCTCACTTACAAAAAAATCTCTGAGGCACTTCACCAGAGAGGGATTTTGGTCAAAATGAGCACAACAAAAAAGAAATACCAAAGTTAATTTCTGTTCTACTGAAAGAGATTCGGCAACCTGCCAGAGTGGAATAACCACAGAACTAACAATGAGTAAGAAACAAGGAAGCCTGTTTCTCTCCCCAAAAACCACTGACCAGCTTAGATCACCTATACTGGGTGGCCCAGTGACTCAGTGGTTAGCACTGCTGCAGCACACTCCATGAACCTATGTTTGATTCCAGTCTCAGGCAACTGTCCATGTGGAGTCTGTATGTTCTCCCCATGTCTGCATGGGATTCCTTCCGGTGCTCTGACTCCTGTTTACAGCCCAAATATGCTCAGGTTAGATGGATTTGGCCATGCTAAATTGCCCTGTAGTGTTCAGGGATGTGCAGGTGGGTTAGCCATGAGAAACACAGGATTACAAGGATAGGTTGGGGAGGTGGGTTGGTGTGGGATACTCTTTGTAGCAGACTTAATGGGCTGAAAGGCCTCTACCTGCACTGTGGGAATGCTACAACTCTATACTGGAAAGCGCTGACTCTTTGACAACAGAAGCTCGGAGCTTCAAGGTGACCTCGTTGATTGTGGTGGCAATTGACAACTCTACCCACAAATTTGACTCACGATGAAGGATTTTAATATGTATCTTGTGAGAAAAAATAATTAGATAAGAAGGAAGAAGAGAAATCAAAGAAGATTTTCATAGAACCTGTGAGGAATGTTACTGGAAAAAGGACATTGATGTTAGTTTGGAATGTTTGTTGATGAACATTCCTGGATGTGGGAAGATCACAGAAAGTGGAGATCAGTCCAAAGTAATGCTGATCGATATTTCATGTTTTTTGATACAAACATCCAAGTACAACTGGCATAATTTTCAACCACTAAAGGAGGTGTTCTGAGTACACATCATGGGATTGAGTTCATCCTCAAGCTTCCTGAACTGCAGTAGTCCTTGCTGGGAGTTGGGGCAGTGGGGTTGGCAATTGGTACACAGTACAATTAGAGAGGGCATTTCAAGTTCTTGAGCCAGCAACAGTCAAGGAATGGTGATAAAGTTCCAAGTCAGAACCTGGTGTGGCTTGGAAGAAAACCTGCAGATTATAGGTCTCCCATGGTTCTGCCACAGATGTCCTTTCTCGAGGTTTTCAATGTATATAGTTGAAAGTACTTGGATGAGTTGGTAAATGTTACTGCCACAGTATGTTGGTGATGGAGGGATTAAACACTAAAGCTGTTGTATGAGGTGCTAATCAAGCAAGCTGCCTTGACGTGGATGTTGTCGAGCTTCTTGAGTACTGTTGGAGCTGTATACATCTGAATAAGTGGTGAGTATCCTACCACGCTCCTGACTTGCACCTTGCAGATGGTGGACAGGCTTTATGGAACCAGGAGGTCAGTTCGCTGCTCCTGGATTTCTAGTCTCTGACTTTCCGTTCATTCTGAAGAAACATTGACTCCAGTTCTGTCTTCATAGATGCTGCCAAACTGTTGAACATTTCCAGCACTTGCTGTTTTCAAGTTATCGCAGGACTATTTAAAGCTGACCAAATGTCTTTCTAGGGTGGATACACTGTCAACCTTTGTCATGTGTAATGTTCATTCTCTGTGAGTAAGGTATTGTTATGAATATGTGGGTGTACTGTACCTTTAAGAGAGTTGAAAACTAGCAGAACTACCTGACAGAGTAACAAGTGTTCTGAACAAGACTTGATATAATGTAACATTTGGTCGAACAACTCAATTCATTGACTGTCTGGAGATGACAAAACAAATTCGAATAAGGCCTATCAGTTTAAATTATACCCTGAAAAATACTAAACTCCAATCAAGTTTGAATTTAGTACATTGACAATCTTAAAAACCAATGACACAATCCGATGCTTTGGGGGTATAAGGCTGGGAAAAATTGAACAGTTGGGGGAGAACTGCCAAGCCACCAGCATCTGCAGACTGCCCAAAGAATAGATCTCTTAAAGGTACCTTTATCAATTGGTAACTCGTGAAGCAGAAATCCCTTAGAAGAAGAAAAGAAGACAGAGGAAAACATAACGAGAAGATTCAACATCTGGCTGGTTTTGAAAAGTTGAATTTTGGTAAATCTTAATCAGGGGCTTTAGTATTGTAGAAGGGGAAGGTAAAAGATAGGTTAGAGAAAGGAGTTGTAAATGGTTGTTAGTTAATTATTCTCTGTAATACTTTAAGAAATAAAGTTGTTAATTTTTATTTTAAATAGGTCTTGGCTGTTGAAGTTTCACAGATTACTGCACAGGATAAATCTTTTCTGTGTTGTTGGTTTAAATTAAGCAGGAGGGTTTACCCTATGTCGTAACAGGCACGCAGGAGTAAGTCTTGGAAATGAGACATCAAGGAAGGTCAACGAGTGCACAAACCAATGAATTCATTAATTGATTAACTTCTTTTTTGATTAAAGATGTGTCACAGAGGAAAGAAGGATGTAACATCCAGGTCGATACGGGCTCTTTATCACACATTTAAAGTAGCATTTTATCCTCAACTTGGTCACAGCAGTAATGTGAATGTCAGAACACAATAAGCTTATAAGTGAGCAACAATAATGTCAGGTTAAATGCACTGACTATTTAAGAGCTTCCAATGAGCACTATTATAACATGGAATGGACATTTAATCTTGGCTAGACTCAATAACATAATGCAGCATTTGAAATCAATTCGTCATGCATACCAATGTAAGGTAAGATTGCCATAGTAGCCATAGGACCATAAGACTGCTCTATCATTAAAGTGAGACAACTGGTGGTAGTTTAATCTGAGGGTCACCATGCTTCAGGCAAGTAGAGAGCTTGAGAGGTGAGAATGTCATGGTAACCTCAGCATATGCAGCTGTTGGTGTAAAAGTTTGCATCATAGACCAGTCATCCAGATTATTGAGTGAACCAAACGTTAATTCAGCTAACTGACCTCCCTGTTAAGGTACACTGTTTAAAAAAATTGTTAGCTTTCTTTGCTACCAGAATTGGAAGATCCAAACCTGTGTTGCTTATCTTGTGCCAGCCATTTTGAAATATGAATAATTTGATAACACCGGTTTAGTTATCACAAAAACCGCTTTGTTAGCATGGTATCAAAGGAAATTTGACATCATGCTTTCTCTTCACTCATAATCATCAGCATCCTGCCATCTGCATCAGGCGATGGACATGCAGGTGGTCAAATCTGCTGTGGATGGGGAAACTTTAAATTGGGAGTTTTTGTTGCAGGATGGAGATTGCAATGCGTGAGTGACAGGTTTTCTATCCTGTGAACAATCCAGTAAAGCCTTGATGACTGTCAAAATGCACAGGAGCTTAGCCTTTGAGAGGACTGTTGCAAGTCTGATTTTATCCTTCTATGAGATGCTCTGAATGGAACTGAAAATTGTTGGGTTTCTTTTCTAGATAGCTGTGAGTCACATGAACATACAAACAGGCAATTACCACTCAGAGTAGGCAACTTGACTGCTCAGGAGTGTTGTTCCATTTGACAGGATCATTGCTGATCTGATTGCAACAATCGCTCCATATTCCCACCCACTTCCAAATAATGCTCACCCTGTCGCATATCAAGAAATATTAATCACGACTTTAAAAATATTCAAAGTTTTTTTTCAATGTTTTTGAAGACAAGTTCCAAACCCTGACAAAGGTTTGAATTGGCTGACCCCAAATCTTTAAACACTGACCCCTTGTCTTAGGCTCCCCCACAACCTAAAGGGAAATAGCCACTGGTTAAAGACCCTTCGGGATTCTACATGGTTCAATTTTAAATTTCAAAACTCCTACGGATATAAACCGAGACTATTCAACTTCTCCATGTAAGGCAACCTACCTATTCTAAGTATTAGCCTAGTAAGCCTTACTGAAACTGTTTCTAACAAATTTACAACCTTCCTTAAATAAAGAGACTAATAAGGTATACAATAGTCAAGACGTGGGCTCACTAGTATCCTGAAT
This sequence comes from Hemiscyllium ocellatum, assembly GCF_020745735.1. Classification (NCBI taxonomy): domain Eukaryota; kingdom Metazoa; phylum Chordata; class Chondrichthyes; order Orectolobiformes; family Hemiscylliidae; genus Hemiscyllium; species Hemiscyllium ocellatum. The sequence continues at coordinate 13,163,823 of NC_083415.1, read as the reverse complement.
AACAAAAGCATAATCTCCCAAATTCAATTCCCATGGCAAGAAACAATATGATTATTTTAGCTTTTGTAACTGTTTGCTATATCTGCAACTCAGTCTTTTGCAATTCATGACTAGGACACCCAAATCCCTCTGTGTCTCAGAGAGCAAATCCATGAATCTTTGTGCCTGCCGGGTCAGTTTGAATGACTAGTGCAGCATTATTATTACAGAGACATTCACTGATCAAGATGTGCTGTGTTTTTACCTTTGTTTCCAGTCTGGAGAGATTGCAGAACCTATGGTCTGACCTCATTTGCAGGTAATTCCCTTCCATATCTGCAGGGAAGGCATGTCATACTGGAGGTCATGGAAAAATAAATGTTATAATTTTGTTCACATTTTATTTTAGCCATCTGCAGGGGACAATACAACTGCGTGATGTTTTGAAAATGACTGAATTTCTTGTCAGGTGTCATCACATTTGTCATTCTGAAATTACCAGTACCAACATTAGTTCAAAGGGGATATAATCCCAGTCACGGCTGCATGAAAGCATTTGAATCATTGGGTTGAACATGGCACAACTCAGAGACCCGAAGGTTCAATTCTGCATGACTTGAATGTACCAGGGGGCAGTGTGTGAGTACAGAAAGGAGGCACTAAGCTTATTCTTCCCTCTAAATTATACACAAAGCAGGTATCAACTGAATAATTTTTAAGCAGTGTTGAAAACAACAAACACCCATTGGGATGTGCAATGTCAGGGAGCTGGCATTAAAATTTAGAACATTCAGTTGGGCATCTCCCCCCTTTGGCCTCTTGGCATGACTACCAACCTCGCCTGAACAATGCACTAGACAATGTCAAAGCCATTATGTGTTTACTGGGCAGCAGAAGAGTAGAAGTTCAGAGTTCTCGCTTACGGTAAAAACCTACTGAATATCAATGTTGACCTGTACAATTGTTCCCAATATGTAAGCATATTTTAAAGGAAGCAGTAACAATGAAGTATTGCATGAAAAATGATAGCAATCCAGAACATAAGGATATTACACCATAATAGTCTGTAATTGGATCTGAAATGCTCAGCCTTCAAAGTGCTCTGCAATCAGGATTATGGTTAGCAGTGTAGTTGGAGATAGAATGAAGGCCACAATGGAGACACTAGGGAGAAAAAGGACTTGTTACAAACAGTACAAAATAACTCGAGCAAACTATGCAATATTATAGACATATGTGAACCAGTTTTATTTGTTCATGTCCTGAGTGCCTGTCTTGAGAACATTGTTGAATTTCCAAGAGTTCCTACACATTGTTCTGTGCAGTGACTGCAGCATGACTAGTGGAAGTTTGCTGAGCTTCTCTGGGGGAGATAACAGACATTGTTTAAGATGTCCGAGAGCTTTGGGCTTGGAAGGCTTGATAGAAAATCTTGCATGGGGAACTGAAAAGGGAGTAGTGAATACGTCTGTCCATGAGGTTAATGGTCCAATTGTGAGTACAGTATATTACAATTTACATTTACCAAAATTGCCAGTAACCATGAATTTCAAACTCATTAAAGGTCTTGTGGCTCTGCTTTCAGGTTTCCATGTCTACATTGCAAGCACTGACTGCAGTTAGAAGATCTCTTGGTCTTCATGTGTCCAGGACCTCTCCTTTTTGTCAATTTTAGATTTTGTGTCATAGAGCTGTACAGCACAGAAACAGACCCTTCAGTCCAGTTCATCCGTGCCAACCATTCATCCTAAATTGATTTGCTCCCACTTGGCCCATATCCATCTAAACCTTTCCTATTCATATACCATCCATATACCTTTTATATATCCGGATTCCTGATGAAGGGCTCTAGCCTAAAACATTGACTTTCCTGCTTCTCGGATGCTGCTTGACCTGGTCTGCTTTTCCAGCAAAACACTCTCAACTCTGCTCTCCAGCATCTGAGACTTCACTGTATCCTACCTGATCTTTAAAGGACCTTATTCTCTCGCTAGTTACTCTTTTGCTCTTTTAATGTATTTGTAGAATCTTTTTGGTTTCTCCTTAACTCTATTTGCCAAAGCTATCTCATGTCCCTTTTTTGCCCTCCTGATTTCCCTCTTGAATATACTCTTACTGCCCTTATACTCCTCGAGGGATTCACTCAATCCCAGTTGTCTATATCTGATACATACTTTCTTCTTTATCTTGACCAGGGCCTCAATTTCTCTGGTCATCCAACATTTCCTATATCTACTAGCCTTGACCGTCACACTAATACCACCTCTGGACTCTCATAATCTCATTTTTGAAGGTCTCCCAATTTCCAACCACCACTTTATCTACGATTAGACTCTCCCAATCAACATTAGCAAGTTCTTGCCTAGTACTGTCAAAATTGCCTGAGTTTTTTTCAGCAATTTCTGGTTGTGTTTTCCATAACTCTGCTTCTCAGCTTTTGCATAAAACATTGAAATAATTAAGCCTATTTTGTGAAACAATATAAATGAAGTCAATATCCCTCTAAACACATCTCAGTCACCATAATTTCTTTCCTGTGTCAGAGAGATGAACTAGTTTTGATAGAAAGATGGCTTGGGAGGATTGGGAGATGGGAGCCATGCTTGACATAGACCACACCTACTGGGGTGAAGGGATAGAAATCAGGAGTAGGTACTATAATTAATGTTCACCTCTTATAACCTAGGGTACTGGGCCAACTGTCACACCTATGTCCTTGGATACTCTACACACTAGCAATCAGTTACGGGGTCTTCTTGGAATGTAAGAATCATTTGTTGACTATGCCTTCAAGAGGACTCTATGGTCTTTTGTTTGAAAAATAAGCCAAGTCTGTGAAGCAAGAAAGAGTGGGCTGTTGGAATATCTTGAAGAATGTTGATTTCATAATTGTGTTTTGTCAGAAAAAAAATTGATTGACGTGCCTATGGAAAGCTGTGTTTGTTAAAAAGGCTTGTTAGTTCATGTGAGTGCATGTGTTTTTAAAAAGAGCATGAGCCAAGCATTTGATAATCTCTCTTTTCTGTGAAAAACAATAAGTGTTTTCCAGGAAAATGTAAAAGCAGTAACTGGTGACAAATGGAATGTTGTAGCTAGCATTTTGGTCTGATGTGTCAAATAGTATCTGAGGGAGGCAAGCTGGCCACACAACAGTTTCCTCATTGGAGACTGGCAATGCCAGCGTGCTGGTCCATTTTAAACAATTATCCTGATGAAGTGATTGCTGGTTTAATCAAATAGTTCCTGGGTGGCTAAATTGCCTGTAGGGATCTGCAGGCTAGGTGGATTAGGCATGGTAAATGTGGGGATACAGGGATAGATAGGGATGGGTCTGGGTGCGATGCTCTTCGGAGGGTCACTGTGGTCTTGATGGGCTGAATAGCCAGCTTCCACACTGTAGGGATTTTACATATTCTACAGCTTGTATGTTGGGGCAGTGAACGGGTTGTTGGTGTGTTGTTCAGAATGCAGTGACTGACAATTTTCCGCAGTGAAACTGATACACCCTGGTTTCTGGTTTGCCACAATTTGCATGTTCAATCACCACAGCGTTGCTTTGTGTTGTAACAGGTGTGGAGCAGGAATAGCATGTTGTCAACAGATTGTGGACACAATTCCTGTGCCAGAAGGTTTGAAAGATTCGGGAGAGTACATGGGGAGAAATTTGCAGGGATCTCTTCAATCCACCAGCAAAATGCTTTTCCTTACACCAGCCCGTTTGGTTAAACCCACTGGGCTGAACAGTCACAACAGTCACAGAGTATAAGGGCAGTCACAGCAGGATGGTATGGGAGGGAAAGTCCTCCAGTAATCACTGTTTTTACTGAAGCTCATCCTTATTTGTCTCACAGAGCAACAGTAGACTCATTTTGGACTGGCCATGACCTTTGTTCAACCACTCAACATTAAAAAGCTTCAGTTGTAAGGAAGAGTTATGCTGAAGTCAAAACATTAACTCACTTTCTCTATCTATAGATGCTGCCAGACCCTGTTACATTTCTCTAGCATTTTCCTGTGTTTTTGTTTCAGATTTTCAGCATCTGCAGTATTTTGCTTTTATCAGTAATTACACAAGTTTCTCATGCACGGAACAGGTTTTAATCCCAGTTCTTTTAAATTCTGCGCCATACTTCCAGCTCTGTTTTTCACGGATTTTTTTCCCTTGTTTGGGAAGTCATCTTGAGGGTATACAGCACATTGGTGAGGCCTCTTCTGGAGCCCTGAGTCCAGTTCTGGTCACCCAGTTGTAGGAAGGATATTTTTAAGCTGAAGAGATTTACCAGGATATTGTTAGGTATGAAGTTTTGAAATACAAGGAGAGGTCAGGTAGCCTGGGACTTTTTTCACTAGAGCATAGGAGGTTGAGAGTTGACCTTACAGAGGGCTGTAAAATCATAAGGGGCATATATAGAGTTAATAATAAGTGTCTTTTCCCTTGGATGGGGGATTTCAAGATGAGGGGGGATATTTTTAAGGTGAGAGGAGTAAGATTTTAAAAAGACATGAGGGGCAATTTGTTTTAGACAGGGGGTGGTTCACATGTGGAATGAACTGTCTGAGGAAATGGTGGATGTGGGCACAATTACAATGTTTAAAAGACATTTGGATATGTACATGAATAGGAAAGGTTTGGAAGGATATGGGCCAGCAGTGAGACTAGTTTAGTTTGAGATAATTTTCAGCATTGACTGGTTGGACCAAAGGATCGAATTCCTTGCTGTATGAGTCTATAACTAATAACTGATCAAGCACAGTGAATGCCAATAGTAACCTGACTCACGCGAGCAAACACAGAAAAATTGAACATTCCAACCAATTCCGCAACCCTCACCCTGAAAATTACAGTGGAAATCAAGAAATTTCTTCCTGAATTGTAATTGTTAACATATGCAAGGACCTGAACCCAAACGGAATGGCAACTCAAAATGCAGGGAAAAAGTGAGGACTGCAGATGCTGAAGATCAGAGCTGAAAATGTGTTGCTGGAAAGGCGCAGCAGGTCAGGCAGCATCCAAGGAGCAGGAGAATCCTGAAGAAGGGCTCATGCCTGAAACGTTGATTCTCCTGCTCCTTGGATGCTGCCTGACCCGCTGCGCTTTCCAGCAACACATTTTCAACTCAAAATACAGCCCAATGACTATGCCTCACTAACCTACTGTTCAATGATAATGAGCTTGGGGAGAAAACATAAGTGAAGATGATTTGTTTTAATTGTGAACCCATCTTAATCTGTTTCCAGAGCATTATGGTTGCATGTAAATTATCTGTGCCTCTCAGCATTTTGAGGGCGTGGATTATACCCACACCCCTTGAACAGTTTTACTGATTATGCCTCATTATACTACAGAAAGAAAGAACAATATCAGTGCATTTAAGAGTAAGGTTACTGTGTTCCAATTGCAATAGTTATGGCGTCTTTTTATTTGCTCATCTTTGATAAGTCAATGTTTAAAATCAATCTTTACATCTCCAAAATTAAATTGTTTTCGATCTTCGACTGAGCCTAACAGTTAACTGTACAAAATGCAGTGGTACTTTGGTTTTGCTGTAATGTTTATATTAGAGAAAACTGTAATTACATTTTTATATTGTTACAATAGACTTTTTTCAATAACAGAATTGTCAAATCTTCATTTGTACCACCTTTCAATAAAAAAAAGTTTTCAATTCAAAGTTGGGATATACTTCAGCTTCTAGGCAATTTATTTGAGCATCACAGAATGTTGCAAGTGCCGCTTCTTCATCTGGCACCATTGCCATGGTAACAGTCCTGAGGCTAAGACGTATTGATTGGAAATCATTTGAACTCAATCAACTGATCACAACAGGAGCAAGACTGAGTTCCTACTTACAGATTACTGAGCAGATCTAAAAGTAGCAATCCTCTGAGCAAACGTTGGATAAGTTGGGATAGAACAAAAGATACTGCGGATGTTAGAACTCTGAAACAAGAACAGAAATTGCTGCATAAAGTCAGCAGGTTTGGAAATGTCTGGGCAGAGAAAACTGTGAAAGTTTTGAATCCAGTGACCTTTCTTCAGAAGTTGGATAAGCTGGAGTTTGTTATTATGTTACAGTTATTATAATAACTATAACATGACAATAAATTATTCATTCATTTATATAGGACATGAAGGAGCGGAGAGTCAGAGGTAGAAAGAAGGTCATACCTTCTATGTGGTGCTATATATTGAGTCTGAGTTTTGCAGTGAATTGTGTTGGCATGGATGCAAGCAACCAAAGAAAATGGCTAATATTTTACTCCAACATACTGGATCTCCTTTGTCTACTCTGCCTGTTCCATCCTCAAATATGGTTTCTTTTCATAAAACCATGTTGCCTTTGCCTGATATGATTTTCCAAATATCCTCCTTAATAATGAATCCTAGCACTTTCCCAATGACAGATCATAAGTTACCTGACCTAGTTGCCTGCTTTCTTTCTCCTGCCTTTCTGGAATAGACAACAGAAGATTTACTGGGGAAGGGAGAGGAGGAAAGTAAAATGAATAAAAAAATGAGCAATGTTCAACATCGCATGAACCTTGTAACATCCTTCTTGCTGGCAGTCTCTCTTATCTCACTAACATGAATTTAAAGAACCTCCTGCCTTTAACAGTTGCTGTCTAATCTTGCAAAGAGCAGAATAAGATGTCTGCACAATTGGCAGTTCATATAATTTCGCAGGAAATGATAAGCAAAAACATCGATTAAGCTTTTGGAAATTTTCAGTGCTGCAGATTTGAGCATTTCTTTGAAGGACAAAATTATTCCAGAATATGATGTGCAGATGGAAAGATATTTTCAAAAGTTCACATTTTTGACAATCATGTTGCAGGATTTTCAATTTTTTAAAGCAATAACAAAAATTTCTGGATGTTTCCTCAGGTTACATTTTTGCACCAGCATCAATTAGAAAACTCTTTGTTTTCAGTTTTAGTAGAATCGTACAGACATACAGATATACAGCACGGAAACAGACTCTTAGGTCCAACTCATCCATGACAACCAGATATCCTAATCTAATCTAGTCCCATTTGCCAGCAATTGGCCCATATCCTTCCAAACCCTTCCTATTCATATACCCATCCAGATACGTATTAAATGCTGCAATGGTGTCTCAGTGGTTTTGTTCTACTGCCTCACAGTGCCAGGGATCTGGGTTCGATTCCAGCCTTGAGTGATTGTCTGGGTAGAGTCTGCACTTGCTCCCCATGCCTAAGTGGGTTTCCTCCCACAATCCAAAAATGTGCAGATCAGGTGAATTGGCCATACTAAATTGCCTGCAGTGTTAAGTGCTTTAGTCAAGGGTAAATATAGGTTGGGGAAAGTGTCTGGGTGGCTTACTCTTCAGAGGGTCGGGGTGGACTTGGTGGGCCGAATGGTCTGTTTCCATACTGTAGGGAATCTAATCAAACTGTACCAGCCTACACCACTTCCTCTGGTAGCATATTCCATGTATTCACTATCCTCTGTGTGAAAAAGTTGCCCCTTAGGATTTTGTTTAATCTTCCCCCTTTCACCCTAAACCCATGCCCTCTAGTTCTGGAACCCTCCAGTTCAGGGAAAAGACTTTGTCTACTTACCCTATCCATGTCCCTCATGATTTTATAAACCTCTAAAAGGTCATTCCTCAGCCTCCGATGCCCCAGGGAAAACAGCCCCAGGCTATTCAGCCTCCCCCTGTAGCTCAAATCCTCCAACCCTGGCAACATCCTTGTAAACCTTTTCTGAACCCTTTCAAGTTTTGCAACATCCTCCAAACAGGAGGAAGACCAGAATTGCACACAATATTCCAAAAGTGACCTAACCAATGTCCTGTACAGTTGCAACATGGCGTCCCAACTCCTATACTCAATGCTCTGACCAATAAAGGAAAGCATACCAAATGCCTCCTTCACTATCCTATCTAACTGTGACTCTATTTTCAAGGAACTAGTAGGTGTGTGTATTTCTGGAAGAAACAGTTGCACAAGCCCTGTTCCAGAAGTGGGAGTTTCTTTGTCTCTTTCTGTGGATCATAGAATCTCAAGAGGATTCTTGTTATGGCACAAGAGGAAGCCATTCAGCCAATCACACCTGTGCCAGCTCTGTTACTTAATCCCAAATTCCTGCCTTTTCCTGTGTTCCTGAACACCATTTCTACATAAACAATGATCCAATGCCCCCCTGAATGCCTCACTTGAACCTGCTTCTATCTCCTTTCCAAGTTGTGCATTCCATCACCTGACTACTCTCAGCACTCCAAGGAGTGCACTCCCATCCTATCCCTATATTTGACATTTCTCATTCTTGCACAGTGTTCTGCTCTCTTTCCATTGCATTCACATTTTCCCTATAACATGGGATGCGAGGCCTAAAAAGTATTTTGTACAGGTTCAACATCACCTCTATGAATTTGTACTCTGTGCCTCTATTAATAACGCCAAGAATACTGTCTGCTTTATTAATTGTTCTCTCCACCTGTTCTGCCACTTCCAATGATCTACGCACACATGCACACTGCTCCTTCCTCTTCTTTATAAATATAGCCCCTCTATTTAATATTGCTTTTTAATGTCCTTCTGGCCAAAATGTTTTTTCACATTTCATACATTGATGCACATTGTTTTTAAAAACAAACTTTTTGAAGTAATGAGTCAGTGATGAGCAGGCGTTCTGCCTACCTATTTTCTCATGCTGCTGGTGTCTCTCAGATTGAGGTCACAAGTTTGATTCACCCCGATTTGATTCAAACCCATATTCATTTCCATAAGCTTAATGGAAATTACACACTGTGGATAAAGACATTTTGACTTCATCAGTCCATGTCAGCACCTACCTGCCAAATGAGCCAACAGTGCCATAATGTTTACCCATTCTGTTCTCCTATCCCATTATTGCCTTTTGCTTTATGTGCCAGCCTAGAGAAATTTAAATGTTGCCCTGATCTCTGTATTAAAACCAAGGAAGTGAATTCCTTGTGCTCTGAACTCCCCGTGTGTTCAGTTTTAACTGCACTCTTACCTACATCTTTTACACCTATTGTATCTTTGTTTGGTTTTTCTTGACACTTCAACTATCAAAAACAAATTCCATCTTGTTAATTATAAATCTTGGAAACTGTATGGTCTGAATGCATTTGTGTCCCTTTGCTCTTACGATAGTTTTCACAGTCAATTCAGAAGAATTCAGAGAATGCTCTTGATCTCTGAATAACCATTGTTGCATTATCTCTTTGCTGTCTACCACAGAAGCTTGGTGGAAAATTAATCTTGATAAACCTTGATAAGAGAGCATTGATTACGCATGGGTGACCATTGGCTACATACACTTTAGTAAAATAGACAGCTTGTCTGCTCATTTCACCATTGCATTGTGTTGAGAGAGGAAGGTGACCAATTGAGTGTGCCATAATATAAATGTCAGTTACTATCCCAGAGAAAGCAACATCAACTCTGAGTTGAAGCTAGAGGGTCCATGTTCCACTCCACAAAACTGAGCACATAATCTAGGCCAGCACTTATGTACAATACTGAAGGCATACAATGTACTAAGTGCTATTTTCAGTTGATACCCAAAACTGAGAATTAGTCTAGCGTCTTATGTGTACATAAAGATCCCCCAGAACTCCTATGAGCAAAAGCTGAACAGGTTGGCACTCTACTCAATAGCATTTAGAAGAATGAGAGATGAGCTCATTCAACTATTTCGGATTCTTAACGGGCTTGATAAGGTAAATGCTGAGTGAATGATTTCCTTCATGGAAGACTCTACGACCAGAGGCATAGTCTCAGAATAAAGGGGCACCAATTTAAGACTAAGAAAAGAAATTTCTTCTCTCAGGTAGTTGAGGGTTTTTGGAATTCCTAGGCATGCAGAGCTGCGGGGTCAGAGTGTTTGCGTAGGTTTAGGCTGAGATAGATTCTTGATCTGTAAGAGAATCAAGGGTTACAGGGAAAGGCCAAGAAAATGCACTGAGGAATGCCAGATCAGTGATGATTCTACTGAATGGCAGAGCAGGCCTGAGGTGCCAAATGGCCTACTCCTCTTCCCATTTCCTCTGGACTGATAGTCTATCAGAATCACAGTAGTGTTATGGTACAGAAGGAAACCATTTAGCGCATCGTGACTCTCTTATTGCCATGCTTTTGTTCTTGCTCCACCACACTGCACGTTGATTCTATTCAAATAACCATCAATGCCCTTTTGAATGCCTTGCTTGAATGTGCCTCTATCACCCTTCCAGGCAGTGTGGTCCAGATCCCAACAACTTGCAGCATGAAAAAGCTTTATTTTACATCACTTGTGCTTCATTTGCAGATTCATTTTGAGTTGTGTGCCCTTTTGATTTCAATGCAATTTCGAGCAGTTTATTTCTATCTATTCTGACTCGATCTCTCATGATGTTGAAATTAATCAATCCCCTGTTAGCCTCTCCAATTCACCACCAAATTCCTCAACCCTGAAACCATTCCTGTAAACGTCTTCTGCACTCTCTCCAATGTATTCACATCTTTCCTGAAGTGTAGCATTTGGAACTGTACACAACCTTGCAGCTAAGGTCTAACTAATGTCTGAATAAAGTTCAACATAATTTCTTTGGTCTTGTACCTGAGAATCCGACTGATAGGAATGTATTTATTAATCTTTTCCTCTACTTGGCCAAACACCTTTCATGACACATGCACATAAAACACGCAGATCCCTTTGCTCATGCGCATTCTTTAGAGTAATACCATTTATTCTGTACTGTGCCCATCTTCTTTTGACAAATAATATGCCTCATCTCACACTTCTTTGCATTGAATCTCAGCTGTCACCTATCCACCAACTCCAACAACTTGTCAACATCGTTTTAAAGTTTAAGACTGCCCCGTTCACAATTTAAAATGCTTTCAAGTTTTGAATCACCTTCAAATGATGAAATAGTTTCATTGTTTGCCTCTGAATGTTAATGTACACTCAGAAAAGCAAGAAAATACCGACCTCTGGGGAACATCACTGCAAACTGCAAACAGAATTATTTCAAGAAATGCAAGGTGGGTCTCCTCTCGTACTAGCCCATAGTCAGTTGACATACAAAATAAATATTCTACCATTTATTTCATGACTCTTTGTGGCATTTTCTGCATATAGACTGCTGCATTTTTCGTCTTGCAACATTTTTTCAAAAATACTTTATTGGCTGTGAACTGTTTTGGGGCATATATTTAAGTATACTCAAACTCTGCGGTTATAGAGTCATAGAGTCATAAAGATGTACAGCATGGAAACAGACCCTTCAGTCCAACCCGTCCATGCTGACCAGATATCCCAACCTAATCTAGTCCAACCTGCCAACACCCGGCTCATATCCCTCCAAACCCTTCCTATTCATATACCCATCCAAGTGCCCTTTAAATGTTGCAATTGCACCAGCTTCCACCACTTCCTCTGGCAGCTTATTCCATAAACGTACCACCGTCTGCATGAAAAAGTTGCCCCTTAGGTCTCTTTTATATCTTTCCCCTCGCACCCTAAACCTATGTTCTCTAGTTCTGGTCTCCTTGACCCCAAGGAAAAGACTTTGCCTATTTACCCTATCCATGTCCCTCATAATTTTGTAAACCTCTATAAGGTCACCCCTCAGCCTCCGACGCTCCAGGGAAGACAGCCCCAGCCTGTCCAGCCTCTCCCTATAGCTCAAATCCTCCAACTCTGGCCACATCCTTGTAAATCTTTTCTGAACCCTTTTAAGTTTCACAACATCTTTTCAATAGGAAGGAGACCAGAATTACAAGCAATATTCCAACAGTGGCCTAACCAATGTTAGACACTATACAAATGCAAACTCTTAATGTATCATTCTGTTAATAATGCCCCGTACTTTTGAAATTTCAGCGCTGAGTTGAAATGGAACAGACTTCTGTGTCTGCCTATTCAAGGAGAAAACAGGTGAAAGCATTTGCCCTCCTAGATAAAATAAGAATGGCCTGTTGTATGTATTCGTGACCAGAAAACTTGCAAATATTGCATGCCCACAATAATATAAAAGTAGAAGCTGGAGTCAGAAAAATCAAGAGCCCAGATCATTATGATGGTGATTGACACCATATATAAGCTGGAGATTGGCTGCAGACCCCTTAGAAGCAGATGGCACAACATTGGAACTGTTTCAAATTGGAAGCTGGCATTGATTCTCAGATACTGGGATTAAGCTGTGCCCAGGCCTATATATAAAAATGATGGTAGATTGACAGGGACATTTCTGCTGCCATCTTTGTTTTTCCTCACTGTACTCTTTCATTGAATTAAAAAAAGACAAGAGAACACCAAAAGATTCCAACTGTACGGTCATCCAAACAATGAATGTGGCTCATGCTGCAGGTTAGCTTATGACTCTCCAGAAATGACCATGTAAAATGGGTAAAGCGTACAGAATGAAATTACAATGCAAAGAGTCAGGAGAATCAGTAATTCTTCCTCTCAGATACATAATTGTAAATCTTTTCACTGTCAGCTTAGAGGTGGAGCTTCCATATAAGCCTGTTGGACAATAACCTGGTGTGATTTTTAACTTTGACCACCCGAGTCCAACACCAGCTCCTCCACATCATGGATTATCTGCGGCATTGATTCAGTGAAAAATATTGAGCGGAGGACTGAAGTGAACTCTCCTGCTGGTTTTCAAATTAATCTTCACATTTGTGGTTTGGGAACTTTTATGACCACTTAAGATGACAGATAAGATCTTGCTTTAGCATCTCACTCAAAAGAGTACAACCTCTCGAATTGCCACAGTTGCTCAAAAGGGTTCTTGTGGTCTTGTGGTAGTATCCCTACCTTGACCCCAGGTTCAACCTGTTCTGAGGGGTATAATAACATTCCTGAGTAGGCTGATTTTAAAAAGTCAGCTTTAATTACTGTGCTCAATTCCCTCAGTGAGACTTCACATTCAACATTCTAACTCAGAACAGGAGTGTTATCAACTGAGCCAAAGCTAATATAGTGAGTTAAAGTGTCAATCCGAAAATCATGGGTGACATCTACTTTACAGATTTCATTGGATTTCTAAGGTCTACAAACTTTTTTTCCTCAAATCAGACTATCCCATCCGTCACAAAATTTAGCTGGACAGAGTAATAGCCCAGCCATAAGTATTTGCAGGTAAACAAAATTAGCACAATGGATTTAAACATTAAATCTGAACAACGTGTTAGTTATTAAAGGTTAGTAGTTGCTAAAAAGAACAAAGAGTGATGGCATGACAGCATCAATATATTCCTGGTAAGCTGTTCAGGGAGAAGATTAAGAATAGAAAAGAAAGAAATATGAACTATTTCTAATGCTTGCTCAATATTTCAAATGCTACAATTTTTTTTAGGAACAGTTTGAATCAACCAAATTAATTGATTGCATTCTACCTTCTGCACAAAGGAGAGATTACCATTTTTTTTAGCTTCATAGCCTGTTGCAAATTTCACAAAGACTGCATATCAGCAGCTTGCCCATAGAAACTGAAGCAGTTTCTTATTTTGTGTGATGTATTACAGATGCATTTTCCAACCAGCAATAGCTTTCCCGTGAGACCTGACAATGACATGATTTAATATGTAGATAATATGTCCTGTACACAAGTAAGCTCCATCTGAAAAATCCAACAATGAAATATGAAATTGTCTGCATTAGTGGCTTACATTTTTAAAATGGCATATTGGGATTTGGGAATTGGGATGAATTGTTTCAGATAATGAGCATGGCTGACTGCACCCCACAGTACAGCAGATAACTCACAGCTGGTTGGGAGAGGTTTCAAAAACAGATCTGTTGTGTAAAATTAAAGTAAAATACTGCAGATGCTGAAAATATGAGAAAAAAATGCAGAAGGTGCTGGAGAAACTCAGCAGAGCTGGCAGATTTCTTGAACAGAGAAGCAGTTACCAATTTGAGTTTGATGTGATTTTTCTTCAAATCTGTCAGTAGCTGCTCAAGAATCTTTGCTTCCTCGAACAAATAGTGGACAAGTCATCAGCTCGAAAATGTACACACTTCGCTTTGCAAGCTTACGATGCCAGTTATTAAGGAATATTAGATGAAAACATTTGATTTCTCTCTGTTGTTGACCTTGGTTTGGATCTGTACTTTGAAAAATATTTGAACTGCATTATTCTTTTTTATGGTCTAGTTTTTGATAGATTTGAAGAAGGATGATGGATGACTCAGTAGCATCAGAAATGTAAGAGGGAAGAGATGAAAACAGCAAAAATGGATTTATTCCAGCCAATAATGCATACCACCTCCTACCTGACACTGACTCATATTGGCCTTGTAGAGATCACCACCCGTAGAGCATATTGCTTCGCAAGGAATAGGTTAGGTTATGATGGAAGGAAGAGAGAGAGAGTGAGAGAGTGAGTAAATGAATGGTGACTGACGTGACAACACCATGGCTTTAAGATGTATAATTTGTCCTGCTATTTTTTTTGAAGAGAGGTTGTAAGATGGAGGTGGAGGAGTTGTCCATTTATATCCAATAAAGTAAGCAGCTTGTGAGCCCTTCAGGTTGTGTTTAAAGCATGAATAATAAGAACAGCCTGAACAGGTGGGTTCAAACTCCTTCAGAAACAGAATATTTAGTTTTAGTTTTTCAGTAGCAGCTGCTGGGATCTTGAAACTGGGTTTGCACTTGAATCTGAAGCTGCAGAACATCTCTCCTTACTACTCTCTCTCAGAATTTTGATGTCTTTCCTCCTAGACTAGAGAATTGCCCTATGAGACAATCTATTTAGCTGAATTTGCTTTTGGCAAGGGTGTGTTTATGGGTTATTACTCTATTGGAACAGTTGCTGTTGAATAGTTACATAATCTGTTATACTTTTAAGTTTTCCAGTAGAGTTAGGTTATTTCAAATTTTTCTTTCTTTTGTTGCATTTTAAGTGTAGTGTATGAATCAAGCTCATTTTATTTCAAATCTGGCAGTTTGGCAAATCAAATTAATTCTTTTTTATTTCAAAAATATACTTTATTCGTAAAATAATCATAAAATAATTTGATGGTCTGTACATTTGGCCATGCCATACATATGTCAACATTTACATACTCAGATCAGAAATTATCATGGTTATGTACAGGTCTGTGCATTTCTCACTCATATGCCCATATTTAGCTAAGGCGTCAGCAGAGCCCAAAAGACTGCATGGCGCCCTGTTCTTCTTTAGGCGGGCAGAATCAGTGCCTGGCACTTGCCTTTAAAATAAAAAAAGTTTGAGTCTTGACTACCTTCTTAATGTATTTTGAGTGGGTGGAGGGTGGGGGGGGGGATTAGTCTTGTCCATAATACTGAGTTGAATAAAATCCTTGGAAATAAGACTTAACAAATCCTTTACGTTGCGAAGTACAAAGACATGCCAATGACCTTACGAATATTTCCTAATTATAGTGAAACAAGATACAGGTTGTAAAAGTTAAAGGCACCAGCTCATATATGCATTTACAAAGGTAGTGTATTAGTTATATCAAAAAATCTCAGAGATTTGGATTGATGCAAACCTACTATCCTGTGCATCAAGAGTTGAAACGCTTTGCCAAACCAATCAGAAAGATAGCAGTCTTTCAATAAAAGTCCAAAATATAGCCTGTAACATGAAAATGGCACTCAAATTTAATTTCACCTCAATTCCATCTTTAAAACCCAGTAAAACGATGAGCTATAATGAAGAGTGTAGCCATCCACAGAAATTTGACTGACTATTAATCAGATGAAAGACTTTATAAACAATTTCAGAAGAGTCTCTAGCTCATCATATTTGAGGCCTTTGGTTCTGCTAATCTCTCCAACAATTTTTACCCAATTGAAATAGTTTTATTTTGTTACTTCACAAACATGATTGTTATCTAACCTTTTTAGGGGTATTCTATCAGAACAAACTAATCAAGTTAATGATGGAGGAGCATTAGCCAGGCATTCACATTCTCTCTGTAAGTGTAAATTCAGGTTGTTCGCTTCAGTGGTTAAGTCTGTGATGTCTTTTTGATCTAACTGAAAAGGCGACATGTTTCTTTGAACTGAAATACTTTTTTGTAAATCCCTCGTTGTAATTATCTAATGGTTTCAGATGTTCTACTTTGTTGTGACCTTTTTGCTTCAAGCAGTACCTGATGAGGCAATGCTTATGTTAACTCCCAAAACATGAGAATTAGATGTGACAATGTACTGCACTGATGATTTGGAGCTGACAGTGTTGGATGAGAGTGTACAAAGTTAAAAATCACATAACACCAGGTTTATTTGGAAGCACTAATGTTCAGAGCGCTGCTCCTTCATCAGGTGGTTGTGGAGGATAAGATTGTCAGACACAGAATTTATAGCAAAAGTTTACAGTGCAACATAACTGAAATTATACATTGAAAAATATCTTGATTATTTGTTAAGTCTCTCATCTTTTAGAATGACCATGTTTATTTCAGTTCCTTAATAAATAAATCACAGACTTTTTAAAAGTTACATTCTGAAATGAACGTTAACAGTAGGTGCCATGTTGGCCGAGATAATGCATTGAAGGTGTGAGGTGCCCTGTGTGAGGCTGTGCCACAATGTTCAGACTGATCCTATTTCTAAAAAAATGGATTTACAGAATCTTGCATGGATTCATGCATTTTTTGAGCAAAACAAAATGTAATTCTGCAGGTATAAATTCACCCCACAAACTTATCTGTGTGTGTGAATCTAAGTGTGTGCAGGAGGTATTGGTATGAGTGTCTGTGAGAGAGTGTGTGTAAGTTTATGTGTTTGTGTGTGAGTGTGAGTGTAAAGGGGTATAAGTCTGTGAGTGGGTGTATGCAGGGGTGAGAGTGTGGGAGTGTATATGTGAGTGTATGAGAGAGAGCAGTCATACTCCACAGCCATCTGATGAAGGAGCAGCACTCCGAAAGCTAGTGCTTCCAAATAAACCTGTTGGACTATAACCTGGTGTTGTGTGATTTTTAATAATAGACTAAGTAATTCAATAAACTGTTATTCCAGCTTCTGGTAAGTGCCTATAGTACAGTCACAGGCACTTCAGCATCTGACTAACAGGAAAGCTAATCAATTACAAAAAGCAGAACATTTCCATTAGGGTGCCATACTTCAAGAGGCCCCACTTAAGCCTGAGGCCTTCATGCACTCATGTCCATATGATATTGGAGAAGAATTGACCCATTTGGCCCACTGAATCTGCTCCACATTCAATTGTGGCTAATATGTTTCTCAACCTCATTCTTCTACCTTCTTCCTGTTACCCTTGAACACCTTAATGATCAAGAACCTATCCATCTTTGTCTTAAACAAACTCAATGACTTGGACTCCATAACCTTCTGTGATAATGAATCTCTGGCTGAAATTATTCCTCCTTATCTCAGTTCTAAAGGGTCATTCCTTCAATCTCCAACTGTGCCTTCAGGTCCCTGTCTTTCCTATCAGTGGAAGCATCTTCACTTCATCCACTCTAGCCAGGCCTCTCAGTATTCTGAAAATGTCAATCAGATCCCCTTAGCCTTCTAAACTCCATAGAACACAAGCCCAGAGTCCTCAACCACTCCTCATATGACAAGCTCTTCTTGGAATCATAGAATCACTGCAGTGTGGAAGCAGGCCATTTGGCCTATCACGTCCGTTCCAACCCTCCGATGAGCATTACATTCAGACTAGTCTCCCTACCCTACTCCTCTAAGCCAGCATTTCCCATGGCTAATCCACCTAACCTACACATCCCTGGGCAGACTTCATAAAAGAGCGGGGGAGTTATTACGTGTATTCTGGTCAAATAGCTATCCCTCAGTCAATATCAAGAAAAACGCCATAGTCATGTAACTGAAAACCAGTCACTGTATCTGAAATATTAACTCAGCTGTCTCTTCACAGATAGAGTCATAGAGTCATAGAGATGTACAGCATGAAAACAGACCCCTCCAACCCATTCAGGCCTCCAGATATCCCCAACCCAATCTAGTCTCACCTGCCAGCACCCGGCCCATATCCCTCCAAACCCTTCCTATATATATATTCCCTTCCAAATGCCTCTTGAATGTTGTAATTGTACCAGCCTCCACAAACTCCTCTGGCAGCTTATTCCATACATGTACCACCTACTGCATGAAAAGTTGCCCCTTAGGTCTCTTTTATATCTTTCCCCTCTCTCCCTAAACCTATGCCCTCAAGTTCTGGACTCTCCGATCCCAGGGAAAACACTTCATCTATTTATCTATCCATGCCCCTCATAATTTTGTAAACCTCTATAAGGTCACCCCTCAGCCTCCGACGCTCCAACCTGTTCAGCCTCTCCCTATAGCTCAAATCCTCCAACCCGGGCAACATCCTTGTAAGTCTTTTCTGAACCCTTTCAAGTTTCACAACGTCTTCCCGATAGGAAGAAGACCAGAATTGCATGCAATATTCCAAAAGTGGTCTAACCAATGTCCTGTACAGCCACAACATGACCTCCCAACTCCTGTACTCAATACCCTGACCAATAAAGGAAAGCATATCAAACGCTTTCTTCACTATCCTATCTACCAGCGACTCCACTTTCAAGGAGCTATGAACCTCCACTACAAGGTCTCTTTGTTCAGCAACACACCCTAGGACCTAACTGTTCAGTGTATAAGTCCTGCTAAGATTTGCTTTCCCAAAATGCAGCACCTCGCATTTATCTGAATTAAACTCCATCTGCCACTTCTCAGCCCAATGGCCCATCTGGTCCAGATCCTGTTGTAATCTGAGGTAACCCTCTTGGTTGTCCACAACGCCTCCAACTATGGTGTAATCTGCAAACTTACTAACAGTACCTCTTATGCTCGCATCCAAATCATTTATGTAAACGACAAAAAGTAGAGGACCCAGTACCAATCCTTGTGGCACTCCACTGGTCACAGGCCTCCAGTTTGCAAAACAACCCTCCACCACCACCCTCTGTCTTCTACCTTTGAGCCAGTTCTGTATCCAAATGGCTAGTTCTCCTTGTATTGCATGAGATCCAACCTTGCTAATCAATCTCCCATGGTGAACCTTGTCGAACACCTTACTGAAGTCCATATAGGTCACATCTACTGCTCTGCCCTCATCAATCCCATTTGTTACTTTTTCAAAAAACTCAATCAAGTTTGTGAGACATGATTTCCCATGCACAAAGCCATGTTGACTATCTCTAATCAGTCCTTGCCTTTCCAAATACATGTACATCCTGTCCCTCAGTATTCCCTCCAACAACTTGCCCACCACCGAGGTCAGGCTCACTGGTCTATAATTCCCTGGCTTGCCTTTACCACCCTTCTTAAATAGTGGCACCACATTTGCCAACCTCCAGTCTTCCGGCACCTCACTTGTGACTATCGATGATACAAATATCTCAGCAAGAGGCCCAGCAATCACTTCTCTAGCTTCCCACAGAGAACTCGGGTACACCTGGTCAGGTTCTGGGGATTTATCCACCTTTATCCATTTCAAGACATCGAGCACTTCCTCCTCTGTAATCTGGACATTTTGCAAGATGTCACCATCTGTTTTCCTACAGTCTATATCTTCTATATCCTTTTCCACAGTAAATACTGACGTAAAATATTTATTTTTCCGTTAATACATTTGTAAAAACCCTTTGGATTCTCCTTTATTCTATTTGTCAAAGCTATCTCATGTCCCCTTTTTGTCCTCCTGATTTCCCTCTTAAGTATACTCCTACTTCCTTTATACTCTTTTGAGGATTCACTCAAGGTTTGTGCGAAGATTTGTAGCTCGGGTGCTCGTTGTAGTGGTTCTGTTCGCCGAGCTGGAAGTTTTTGTTGCAAACGTTTCGTCCCCTGGCTAGGCGACATCATCAGTGCTCTGGAGCCTCTTGCGAAGCGCTTCTCTGATGTTTCTTCCGGTATTTATAGTCGTCTGTCCTTGCCGCTTCCGGGTGTCAGTTTCAGCTGTCCGCTGTAGAGGTTGGTATATTGGGTCCAGGTCGATGTGTTTGTTGATGGAGTTTGTGGATGAATGCCATGCCTCTAGGAATTCCCTGGCTGTTCTCTGTCTGGCTTGCCCTGTGATAGTAGTGTTTTCCCAGTCAAATTCATGTTGCTTGTTGTCTGCGTGTGTGGCTACTAGGGATAGCTGGTCGTGTCGTTTCGTGGCTAGTTGATGTTCATGTATGCGGATTGTTAGCTGTCTTCCTGTTTGTCCTATATAGTGTTTTGAGCAGTCCTTGCATGGTATTTTGTAAACTACATTAGTTTTGCTCATGTTGGGTATCGGGTCCTTTGTTCTAGTGAGTTGTTGTCTGAGCATGGCTGTTGGTTTGTGTGCCGTTATGAGTCCTAGGGGTCGCAGTAGTCTGGCTGTCAGTTCTGAAACGCTCCTGATGTATGGTAGTGTGGCTAATCCTTTTGGTTGTGGCATGTCCTCGTTCCATGGTCTGTCTCTTAGGCATCTGTTGATAAAGTTGCGCGGGTATCCGTTTTTGGCGAGTACCTTGTATAGGTGTTCCTCTTCCTCTTTTTGCAGTTCTGGTGTACTGCAGTGTGTTGTGGCTCTTTTGAATAGTGTCCTGATGCAGCTTCGGTTGTGTGTGTTGGGGTGGTTACTTTCATAGTTTAGGACTTGGTCTGTGTGTGTTGTTTCCCTGTGTACCCTTGTGGTGAATTCTCCGTTCGGTGTTCTCTGTACTATCACGTCTAGGAATGGGAGTTGGCTATCCTTTTCTACTTCTCTCGTGAATCGGATTCCTGTGAGTGTGGCGTTGATAATCCGGTGTGTTTTTTCTATTTCCGTGTTTTTGATGAAGCGGCAAGGACAGACCACTATAAATACCGGAAGAAACATCAAAGAAGCGCTTCGCAGGAGGCTCCAGAGCACTGATGATGTCACCTAGCCAGGGGACGAAATGTTTGCAACAAAAACTTCCAGCTCGGCGAACATAACCACAACAAGGATTCACTCAATCTATCCTGTCTATACCTGACATATGCTTCCTTCTTTTTCGTCACCAAACCCTCGATTTCTTTCGTCGTCCAGCATTCCCTTTTACTACCAGCCTTTCCTTTCACCCTGACAGGAATATACTTTCTCTGGGTTCTCGTTATCTCATTTCTGAAGGCTTCCCATTTTCCAGGCATCCCTTTACCTGCGAACAACTGCCTCCAATCAGCTTTCGAAAGTTCTTGCCTAGTACCTTCAAAATTGGCCTTTCTCCAATTTCGAACTTCAACTTTTAGATCTGGTCTATCCTTTTCCATCACTATTTTTGTTGCCAGACATAGTAAATTTTTCTAGCAAATTCTGTTTTCCTTTAGATTTGGTTTTTCCCATTGCTAAGCTACTGTGTGTAGGAGCTTGCTGTATGCAATTTGGTTGCCATGCTTCCTATCTTACAACAAAGACTATATCTCAAAGTATTCCATTGAATGTTGAGTAATTTGAGATATCCGTTGGCAAGAAAGCATGATGTAAAAACAGGCCTTTATTCTTCTTTATCAAAATTAAGAATGAGACCTCACAAACAAATCATGAAAACTAACTAAAGAACTTCAATTATTTATATCTTTTATTTGAAGTCATTTCCCAGCTCCTCACTGAAAGTCCAATGCATCTGAGGTCGCTTGTGTTTCTTTCCTTCAGAACATGGTTTGCATACAAAGGACACTATGTGTCATCGATTCTGCATAATGGGGACTAAAAGCAAAAAATACTGGAGAAACTTAGCAGGTCTGACAGCGTCTGGGGGTGGGGTGTGGCGGGGGGGGGGGGGGGGGGGGGGGGGGGGGGGAGTTGAAAGTTGTCATTTTGAGTCTTTTTCAGAATTAAGTAGGAACAAAAACCTCTCACCCAAGATATTGAGCCCAAGTCTGGCAGGCAACCTCCTAACACTTGGGTATAGAAAGCTGCCCCATTGCTAAAGCACTGAGGCTAACAGAATGCTTTGCGGATCTGCAAGGACTTTATAGCAGAGCATTTTATTTAGTATTCAAAAACAATCACTTGTCCTAATTAAATTCTGTAGGCCCCATGTGGAAACAAAGGTATTTGCAGCAGGTTAAATAGTCCCTGCCAATAAAGAGATGCATTTTTACACTGTGTTTCTCTCTGATAGAAAATTAACTCTTTTGCTCCATTAAATGAAACATTTTCTACAGTCTCATAAAACTTCAACTTCAGGGAGCATTGACAACTAAACAGCTGCTGTTCTACTCACAAAAAAAACCTATTAAATTGACAAAAACACAGCAACTGCAGATTCTGGAAATCTGAAATAAAAACAGGAAATACTAGAGAAACTCAACAGGTCAGGCAGCATCTGTGGAGAGACAAACAGATTTAACGGTTCAAGTTGGATATATCACCCTTCCTCTTCAGTTCCAAAGGAAAGAGATTTGGACACGAGACATTAACTCTGTTTCTCTCTCCAGAGACGCTGTTGAATTTCTCTGGCATTTTTGGTTTTAATATCAAACTTAAATCTACGGTATTAGAAGTCTTGCATCTATCATATCAATCCTTCCTTGAGGCATGGACAAGTTGGACCAAAGGGTCTGTTTCTCTGATATATGACTTTATGACTCTATGACTCAACTGACATTCTGTATGTCAAGGAGTGACCCACATCGTATCCTGCAGGGAAGGTCCAACAAACCAAAAGTCAAACATGGAGTGATGACAAAACGTGGCAGGCCTTCTCCTGGAATCAAGACCCCAGGAGCAGATGCCCCACGCCCCAAGACCCAGACTGGGACTGCTCTTGGGAACCCATTTTCCAACTTCTTAAACAGGCACCAATTGTCTTCGATTGAGGGACCCCCCTCAATCCCAAGCCGTAAAGTTGCCACCAGAGTATCAGTTGTCATTCATGTTGGTAGCAGATGCACTTGCAGCTGTGTTAATTCCAGCAGTCCCAAGATGAGGCCTTGAAAGTGGTCTACATTGGCCACTTTAGGACATCAATTGGCCTTCCCCACCAGACGTTAATTCTGACGGAGGCGAGTAGTCACTGGTATTTAGGTATGCCTCTACCTAATTGAGTGCCCCTCCTACCTCCAAGCTTGACATCATCAGAAATAGAAGATTCCACCCCTATAGTGCACAGAGGGAGGGCATTCAATCCTTCACTAAGATTAAACCTAGACCATTGAATAAAAGTTACATGTTCTGATGAATAGCACTCCAGTAATGCACAAGAAATTTCACAACATACTGGAAAAAAGCAATGTTTGGCACTCTCTCCCCCCTATAATTGTCCAGTGGCAGTAGCATCTACCATGTAAAAGATGCACTGCAGCAAGGGCTCCCTCAACAGAACTTCCCAAACCCACAACCTCTCCACCTGGAATGGCAAGGACTACAGATGTTTGGGAAAAAAAATTACTTGCAAGTTCCCCTCCAACCCACTTCTCGTCCCGATTGGTCACTGCATCATTGTTCTTCCACCGTCACTAACTCAAAATCCGGGAACTCCCTTCACAACATCATTATGAGTGTACGGACACCCCAGGGTGTAGAGCAGTTCAACACAACTTTCTCAAGGGTAACTAGAGATAGACAGTAAATACTGATCTCTCTTGTGACTTCCACATCCTGTAAATACCCAGGTCACAGGCCGCATCAATGGTTTTTCATTGACCTTTTTGACACGTGATCCCTACAAAGTTTAGCATCACTTCAGATGAACACAATAATTACTCCTGAATGATTTTTCCCTACTGATCTAATTGATGTACATGTGACTCCCCAAATTACAATCTAAGCATCCACATCCTCCACTGAAGATGCTGCTTTCATTATTTTGACAAAAAATGCACAACCAACTTCCCTTCTTGTCATAATCTATTTTGTTTTTCATTTAAAAATATACTTTATCCAATAAGTATCTTTATATACATGCCTAGTCATTAACCCCTTACCCGGCAAAGACAAGTTAATTTGTCTTCACCCAATTTGTCTTTTTCAAAGTGCGACAAGTAAACTCGTCCAAAACATATAATTTCAAAAACAGCCACAGACGAGTTTGTACGTCAATTCTCGGCATTTCTGTGCCCTCAGCTTGAAACGAGTATACTCGGTGACTCATATGTCTGTTAGCTGTGTCTGGATTAGATTAATTACAATGTGGAAACAGGCCCTTTGGCCCAACAAGTCCACACCGACCCTCTGAAGAGCAACCCATCCAGACCCATTTACCCCTCCACCTAACACTTTGGGCAATTTAGCATGGCCAATTCACCTAACCTGCACATTTTTGGACTGTGGGAGGAAACCGGAGCACCCGGAGGAAGCCCACACAGACACAGGGAGAATGTGCAAATTCCACACAGACAGTTGCCTGAGGCAGGAATTGAACCCGGGTCTCTGGCGCTGTGAGGCAGCAGTGCTAACCATTGTGCCACCGTGCCGTCTCTTCCGCCTCAGACATTGCAAGAAGCGTCGACGCACCGCTTTTGGGCACACACTGTCATTCTGGTTTTTTTTTACAAATTATGCCCAGATGTCGAGCTCAGAAGATGACAATGAGTATGAACCCTCTATTAGAAACTTGGATACATCAGATGAGAGTGCAAGCTCGCCTGATAATGGCTATTCTCTCTGAAGTGAGGAGGAGGAGGATGGACGAATTTGGTGTCGACATGTGGTGTCGGAAGAATGCATGCTTCCTCCACCACCACACTTCCCATTCACTGGAAATCCTGGAATATCAATTGATCAAGACACAGCTGATATGACTCCTGTGGATTTTTTTTGTCTTTTATGTGACAACAGAATTATTGAACGAGTTGTGGACGAAACTAATCGCTTCGGTGAACAAACTGGAGAAAGAGATTGTATGTGGCGCCCTGTAACAAAGGCAGAAATTTGTGTGTTTCTTGCCTTGAAAATGCTTGGGGACATTGTGAAAATGCCAGATCAAGAAATGAACTGGTCGAAAGATGAACTATTTGAAAGACCAATTTTTTTTTGCCGAAAATGGTATCTTCAAAATAAAATTTCAAGTAAAATATTGGATATAGATAAAAACAAAAGTTATTTCCATAATCAGCATTAAAAATACTATTAAAAAAAAGCAATAAAAAAATTCATCTGAAAATGAAACGTTGTCTCCAAAAAAAGTCGCCGGGGAAGGGGTGAAAGCAATTTAGTTCTGTACAATATCATATGAAGAAAACTAACAGACAAACCAAAGGCATTTCTTACTTATACAAGACTATATTTACATATATTTGAGGCACTGGGAGAGTCTAATAACGGACCCTCATTTAACTTTGACAGAAAGACCTCAGGCAGTGGTCTTTCCCCACTTTGCTTTGGCTGCAGCTGCCCTAAGCTTTAGTGCTTTCCTCAGCTTATAGTCGGAGACCTTGGAATGTGCCATGACATGTTACTTTAATTGCGAAGTAGAACTTTTTCAGAAAACACTCTGCAGAGAACAGAAAGGGGACAATGCTGATGAAATCTCTACACAACGTATGTCAGATAATTGTTATTCACCTTTTTTATTTGGGCTTCCAACCATTTGTTTTCAATGACCATTATCCAATAAAAGAAATACTGACAACACAATGGATGGGATTTAATGAAGAAATCCAAATTGAATTAATTCTCTTCCCACACAGCACATTTCTGAATGAGGTCAGATGATACAAAACTGAAATCATTGGTGTGTATAATGGGGTGTAAACATATTCATGGGAGTGTATTGTTTATGCTTAAATTGGTCCTAAATTTCTGGCTCTTTAAATTTGGGCAAATTTCCCTTATTACATTTAAATATTTCAGTATGCTACTCTTTTAAGATCCCAAACTAAATAACAGCAATTTATACAATGTCTTTAACATAATGGCTTGTCCCAAAGTGCTCAAGCAGGTCAAAGATTTAGAGTACTGATTGCACTCAGTCCTCTGCCTTAGCAAAGGTTATGTTGGCCAAGAGACGGTGCAGGGGGAAGAAAAACATGACTCTGGGTCTTCTGTTTATAATGATATGAATTTGAAGGATTTGTTAGAGCAAATACAGAGAAATGATTGCTTCTCGTAAATGTTGCAATCAGCACCAAAATCTTTGTCTTGCTTAAGCACTATATAAATGTAAGTTACAGAAATATTTATGTGTATTAAGGGAAACTTACCCAAATTTGAACAGCCAGGAACAGACCTAGCTTCGATGGGATCCTTTGCTTCTAGGAAGAAACAAGAGGCAATGGTGGTAATCATGCCTTTCATTTCTGGCTTTGCCTTTCGGACGGATTTTTCTAGTGAATAAGCTATACCACTTCAGTCACAAACAGCACCTTCCAAACTCGCAGCCACTTCTATCCAGAGGATAAGAGTAGCAGATACAGGAAAACACCACCACATGCAAGTTCCTGTCCAAGACTCTGTCCTTCCTGACTTGGAAATACATCATTGTTCCTTCGCTGTTGCTGGGTCAAAATCTTGGAACTCCATCCCTAACAGCATTATGGGTCTACCTGCACTAAATACCTACACTACCTACACGACACTTCAGTGGTTCAAAAAAGGAATGATGTGGAGGTGCTGGTATTAGACTAGGATGGACAAAATTAGAAGTCATACTACAGCAGGTTTTAGTCCAACAGGTTTATTTGAAATCACAAGCTTTCGGAGTGCTGCTTCTTTGTTAGGTGCAGCAAATGAGAAGTCTTCTGACTTCAAGAAAAGAACATAAGGGCAACTAGGGACGGACACTAAATTCTGACCCAGAGAGTGACATTCATATCCCATACATAATCATTTTAGAAAGCCAGCCTTATGTGTTTAGAAGCCGAATAGTTAGAAACAACAAACTGATCAGCCACGATCCAATTCAAAAGCAGATTATACTGAATGGTCTACTCCTATTTCAATGATTCTTATATCTTATGAGATGGAGGATGGTGAGTGGTGCACGTGGGAGTGTACCCAAATCATGTCAGTACTCTCAGAGTTCATTCCATTCGTACCATTTATCTGCATCGCTGTGCATTTGTTTCATTTTGCAAAAAAAATCAAACATCCTTTTGGAAGTTATTATCCCCATGCTTTTTTAGCAATAACTTAATTACCAATATTTACTTTCTTACTTTTTCCAAGGTTTTATGGATTTTCAAAACAACCAGATGAATATATATGGTGCTCTCAGAGGTCTGTGCCTGTGTGAGTTGATAATAAGAAGGATTATTAGAGTTTCAACCCCATTCTTTAAAATTAGTCTTATGAAAATTACACTTTTACACTGAAGTAACTCTGCTGTAACACAACGGCCTGTATCATTCAACTTAGAAAGTGACAATGAAGCAACTTAAGTCACGGACGAGTAGCAGAACATTGAGGAAGACCAAATGATTGTTCTTGTGTGGTACTTGCCTCTAAAGATTAAACTTCCAACGACTGGTTTCACAATGCCCAGACTGCTCCACAACTCTGTGCCACAATGTGACTAGCTTTCCAGAACCATGGAGTCTTTAACTATTGATCTTCTACTTACTCTGATTCTTTACAAATTTACTTCTGGCAGGTGAAAGGAGCATCACTTAATGCAAATCAGGGCGACAGTCAAAACACTCCATCAGTCATGATAATCTGACAAGACTCTATATCCTGGTTATGTGATGATTAGCATGTGCTCTATAATGAGACACATAATGTTTCTCACTGCCCACTCCCAACCTGCCCCCCCACCCTTATCCTAACTACTCACCTCCTTACTCAAAGCTGACTACATTGCAGCCCCTGAAAATGCAAAACCCTTCTCCTGGCAATGCTCATGTCCACCAGTGCTTACACCACTTCCACACCAGTCTTACCAAGTAACAAGTGCAGACTCCAACCTCACACCTTTAATGCAATGTTTGAGCTGAGATGTCACCTTTGTTTTATAAAACCTTGGGTTATCTCAGGAATGTGACTTGAAAGAAGTTCTGGGATTTACATATTAATGAAGTGAAACCTGCAATCCATTTTAAAAGATGAAAGACTTAACAGCAATCTAGGTTTGTTCAATATATCACATCACTGTATGACACTATAATCTGTTGCTTAAATTGTGTCTTATGATCTTGCTCCATGAGTTACCTGATGATGGAGTAGTGCTCTGAAAGCTTGTGCTTCCAAGCAAACTTGTTGGACCATAACCTGGTGTTGTGTGATTTTTAAAATTTGCCCACCCCAGTCTAACACCAGCACCTTCACATAGAGTCATAGAGTCGTAGACATGTACAGCATGGAAACAGACCCTTCGGTCCAATCTGTCCATGCCAACCAGTTATCCTCACCTAATCTAGTCCCATTTGCCAATACTAGGGCCATATCCCTCCAAAGCCTCCTATTCGCATACCCATCCAGATGTCTTTCATTTGCTGTAATTGCACCAGCCTCCACCACTTCCTCTGGCAGCTCACCCCATACACACAACAGCCTCTGTGTGAAAAAGTTGTCCCTTAGGTCCCTTTTATATCTTTTCCCTCTCACCCTAAAGCTATGCCCTCTAGTTCTGGACTCCCCTATCCCAGGAATAAAGGCCTTGTCTATTTATTCTGTTCATGCCCCTCATGATTTTATAACCTCTGTGAGGTCACCCCTCAGCCTCTGACACTCCGGGGAAAACAGCACCAGCCTATTCAGCCTCTCCCTATAGCTTAAATCCTTCAACCCTGGCAACATCCTTGTAAATCCTTTCTGAGTCCCTTCAAGTTTTGCAACATTCTTTCAATAGGAAGGAGACCAGAATTGCATGCATTATTGCAACAGTGGCCTAACCAATGTCCTGTACAGCCACAACATGACCTCCCAACTCCTATACTCAATGCTCTGACCAATAAAGGAAAGCATACTAAATACCTTCTTCACTCTCCTATCGACCTACGACTCTACTTTCAAGGAACAATGAACCTGCGTTCCAAGGTCTCTTTGTCCAGCAACATTCCTTAGGACCTTATCATTAAGTGTAGAAGTCCTGGTCTGATTAGCTTTTCCAAAATGCAGCACCTCGGGTTTATCTAAATTAAACTCCATCTGCCTCTTCTTAGCCCATTTACCCATCTGATCAAGATCCCTTTGTAAGCTGAGGTAATTTCTTTGCTGTCCACTATATCTCCAATTTTGGTTCCATCAAAGTAACAAGTGGGCAGTTTACATTGCAGTCAGCACTGGTCATTCCTACCATGCCATTAACAGAAGGTCAGGGTATACATTTTAATATAGAGCATCAAGTAAGAGATATGCAGTGGTTTTGGTCAAGGTTCATCCCAAGCATCAGGATTCTGTGCTCTGTTTCCCTGAATGCACACTGAGACAAACTTGAATACCCTGGAGGACCATCTGCTCATTGAAAAACTGCCCAAAACTTGTTGATCTTCCACAGCAAGAAGTTGACCTCAACCATGTGTTGTAGACTGGTACATTCCAAGGTCCAGGGCTACATGCTGAGGGATATACCAAAGCGCAGTGGGGAAAGACTACAATCTAAAGTCTTTCTGCCAAGATCTGAGAGACCCCTCATTGCTTCAATGGGAATGTAAAGAGTTTCCTTACATGACTAGAAAATGCCATTTGTTACAATTGGATGGAAACACTAAGCAATGTCAAATTCCAATGTACCTTTTTCTGCAAAATCTGCGTAGAACACTTTGTGGACTTTTGTCTAGATTTGCAATTTTAAAAAAAACTTTGGTCTTGTCAGTTCATTGGAGGATGATTTATTCTTGCAACTGGTTTGAAGCTATAATGAGGAATACCAAAATTCTACTGTACACCTGCAATGTTTGTATGGACCTGATTTGTACATGCTGCATTTACTTATAGGTAATTTATGAATTAAGTATTGTTTTGGAATTAAAAGGTCTAATTGAAGGACCCACTGAAGCTTGGGGCAGCTCTTGTTATGGTGTAATGGAGAAAGACCACAGTCTAAGGTCTTCCTTCCAAAATATAACAACAGCTTGTTAGATTCAAGGTATCTTCATCGCCATAATGAGAACATTAAATGTTTCCATGATTTGGAGATGCTGGTGTTGGACTGGGGTGTACAAATACAGTTGTGTACTCCACAATCACCTGATGAATGAGCAGTGCTCCAAAAGCTAGTGCTTCCAATTAAACCTGTTGGACTATAACCTGGTATGTGATTTTTAAAAAGTTTTCTTTCACCTTTAGAAACCACCTTTTGTTTTGCAAATGGATTGAAATCCTCATGGCATGGTCAAAATTCCACAGTATTTTCTGCAAGATTTGTACCTATTTTGTACTTGTTGCAGCTGCTTATAGATAATTTATTAATAAAATATATTGTTGAAATAATAAATTAAATTGAGAACTAAAATTCAACAATGACTCGACACCGTATTTAGTTTACCTGCAAAACTATACAGAGCTGTCAGTGAAGAAAGACAGGAAATTCCACTGGGTTTTATTTCAGTCGGTAAAAAAAACGTTTCATACGAAAAGGAGCAGTTCAAAGTGAAAGGTGTTTATTAAAAATAAGTCAAATTAGTTGCCATTCCAAGATTCATCAAAGAGGAATAAGTGCTTTTCACTCATAAATGTAGCCATATTGTTCATCATTATATCTTTAAATTAACATTTGCTGACAAGAGTTAATCGAAGCTAACAGCAAATGAGTGTACAGCTTCCTGATGCAGCCTAATAAAATAATGCTGACAATGAACTGCCCTTCACTCAATTCTTTAGCACTTCAAAGCTGGTTTGTCAGTGTGACTTTAGCACATTTGGCAGGAGAGTTTCACACTCCTTTCAGTGCAAGACTGTCATCATTGGCTAGGTGTTAAATGAAAAACATACAAGACATATGTTATCACTTCAAACAAAGTGAAGGAAGCATGGCCAGAGGGTATGGGTAGAAAAGAGTGGAGGGCAAATTCACAAGAAAAGCTGCTTCATTCAGGAAGTCATAAATGTTTAGAATAACCATCAAGCAGAATAATAAAGAAAGAAGAAATGGAGTGGTTTAAACATGTTTTTTGGATCCTGTCAGGAAGAATGCTAAGGTGCTTGAAGGGAAGATTCTAAATGCAGGAAAAAAAGTAACATTTGCAAATGGTCTGCCTAATCTTGTACAGCTCAAAATGGAGTTCCAAAACCAACGGCATTTCCAAGTATGACAACTTTTATTTAACTGCTCTTTCTCTCGGTTATCCCATTTATTTTCATGCTGTTACGTTCTGATTAACAATCTCTCAGAATCTCTCTCCTAAAATTGTAAAGATCAGTTAAAGGAATTCAAAGTGAAAAACAACAGTTGGAACATTAACAGCAGGCAAGTGCTTATTTCCTACAAAACATTTTCCTTCAAAGATAAATGGTTTTCACTCTCAGCCCTGAGACCGTCATTCTGAATGTATTCTGGAATTAATGTTCTAAGATTTTATCTGAGATCTTATGTCTCTGTGTATATTGCACAAGTTATTTTACAATTTGCACTGGAGTTTGATACCAATGAGTAATATCAATGTGATAACATCAGAGTGACAACAACAGATAACAGTGATAACAATAAAACGACTATTTTAACATCAGTTTTCTAATGCCAGTGGTGTACAGATCAGCATCAGTAGTGCTACTCAACTGGTATGCTGTCAGCTTTGTAAACCCGATCATGCAGTTATTAATATTACTCATCCTAACCTGCTGTTATAATATCAATGTATTCTTAGTGCTGTTATACCCTATTTTGTTTTAGATTCCCTACAGTGTGGAAACAGGCTCTTCAGCCCAACAAGTCCATACTGACCCACTGAAGAGTAACCCACCCAAACCCATTTCCCTCTCACTATTGCACCTAATATATGGGCAATTTAGAATGACCAATTCACCTGGCCTGCATACCTTTGGATTGTGGCAGGAAACCGGAGCGCCCGGAGGAAAGCCATGTAGACACGGGGAGAATGTGCAAACTCCATACAGTCACCTGAGGCTGGAATCGAACCTGGGTTCCTGGCTCTGCGAGGCAGCTGTGCTAACCAGTGAGTCACCAATATAAGAAATAACAATAAGATATCAAACTCATGTTGCTTTTCACGTTTCCTCTAAAAATGGATTCTCAAAAAAAAACACAAACACATAAATGCCCATCCAAGCTTGAATGTCAAAGAACACAGATTAATGAACAAAAAGACCACATGATTTGACACATTCAATATTCCAGCTTTATCTTTCAATGAGAAATGTAAGACACATATTTCTTTAAATTATTTTTAACTAAATATGTTAATTCTGTTTAATTAAAGGTGCATGTCCATTTTGCATTAATGTTATTAATGGATCCAAAAGTAGAACCATTGTGAAGATTGATACTAAGACCATTAGTTGGGCAAAGTGCACACTCTGAGGAGAAAGTGAGGACTGCAGATGCTGGAGATTAGAGTCGAGAGTGTGGTGCTGGAAAAGCACAACAGATCAGGCAGCATCGGAGGAGCAGGAGAATCAACATTTCAGACAAAAGCCCTTCATCAGGAATGAGGCTTGTGAGCTGAGTGTGTGGAAAGATAAGTGGAAGGGAGTGGGGCTGGGGGGAAGGTAGCTGAGAGTGCCATAGGTAGATGAAGGGTGGCGATTCCTGATGAAGGGATTTTGCCCGAAACTTCGATTCTCCTACTCCTTGAATGCAGCCTAAGCTTCTGTGCTTTACCAGCACCGCACCCTCAACTCTAACCTCCAGCATCTGTAGCCCTCATTTTCGCCTACCTTCCCTCCAGCCCAGCCCCCCTCTCAGTTATCTCTCCATCCTCTTAGCTCACAAGCCTCAGTCCTGATGAAGGTCTTTTGCCCAAAACATCAATACTCCTGCTTGTCAGATGTTGCCTGACCTGCTATGCTTTTCCAACATCACACTCTCAACTCTGCACACTCCTATCTCCCAGTGTTGATTACTTACAAATCATGGATCCAAACCAATGAAAAGCATGCATGAATTAGCCCTTGGCTTGCCATCTTGTTGGTTCTACAATCACTCTCTGAAAGCTATCAAACCAAGTTAACAGATTCCAGAAACTGCCAGGCATAGTTTCTGAGTGATTATATAAAAAATACTGATGAAGGCTTTCAAGGCTTGATTGCTTCTAACCAAAGAGAGAAATAATCAAGATCGGGATAACAAAGTCAGCTTTGAAATGATACCTGCAGTTACAAAGTTGTTTCTTTTCCCCCAGTTTCTGTACAAGTCTCTAGGGAGATCTGTGTAGTAACATTGAATAGAAAGCCAATTATCACCCCGCTTCCACACTTAATATCAAAACTGGGTTTTATTACTTAATTATGTGCTTAGCTTCAGTTGCTAATGCCTGAAACATGTTCAGTTTAAAATTGGCTTTCAAAATAAGTGGATCTTTCTTTGCTATGTCACACATTTTCCTGCATATTAGAGATCCAACCTACGTGAAATGAAAGAATTCTGCAGCTGACGCCATGTTCTGAAGGAAACAAAAAAATGCCTCACTTGAATGTTTCTTCACTGGTTTTTAACATGGCTTCTTCAGGATAAATGTAGTAGGTGAAAATGATTCAAAGGAGCCTTGAAGACTGACACTGAGTGACTGGCTGAATACTAAAATAATTTTTCTTTTAAACAATGAACCCTTTAAAGGTATTGGTTTTAATATACAAAGACCATTGATTGAATTCTTCGCATTTAATTCACATCCTGAATCTACTGGATTGTAAAAGATGCAAGTAGGTACAAAATATTCTGAATGCCTTTTCAACAGAATGCTTAGTACATTTGGAGTGAGCATTTTTCACAAAAAAAAACATATTATGGCTCTTATTTGTTCCATTGTCCCTTTCAGTAATGTATGCCTCTGCACAGCTTCCATTGACAGATAGTCATGTACTAATCATTATCTCTATTACAAGGTCTATTCAAATCTCAATCATTGCAAGACTTCACTAGAGGATGAGATTTACCATATCAAATTTTGCTGTTTAGATGTAAAACATTTCTTAGTAGTGAGATGCTTTAATTCTCAGTCTGGCTGAGGTTGATGTTAAGAGATGCAGACACATCTGATGTTATTCCCATAAAGGGTCTGATGTGCATATTAGTTACCTCAGTATGAAATTCACCTAGATGTACACATTGGATTAATTAAAAGGCAAAACTGCTGTTGTATGATACCTGAATTTTGATTAATAAAGCAGAGTACAAACTTTGAATTTAACTAAGCGGACCTGAACGTTTGGAAGCAAAGTTTAATACTTCACACAAAGTACTCTCTTTGCAGCCGTACTCTTCCCTGAGCACAATCTCTTGTGACAATACTTTGGCTTTAATAGGTTATTGTGTCCTTTTTTATGAAGAAAGGTTTAAACAGAGGTGCCAAGCAGTAGGCTCAAAGCTAAATTAATAAACAGCTTGTGAGGTGCGGTTTCTTTTTATTTAAATAATCAGAGCAATATAAGCAGCCTGAATGTGTGGCATCAAGCTCCCAATGAGCCAAGATTTTAAATTTTAGCTTTCAGCATTTGCTGGAGTCTTGAAGCGGGACATGGAAACTCTTTTTCCACTCTCTGTTACAGCTAAAAGTGGGGGTTCTCTTCCTGTTGCTAGAATTGCATGTGAGACAATCTGTTTTGCTGAATTTGCCTTTGCCAAGGGTGGGTTTATGGAATGTGACTATACAGAACAGTGAATTAGTGATAGTTAATATATCTATTATTTTGTTAAAATTGATAGAGCTATAGTTAAGCTAATCTTCTTTTATTTTTAATTTGTGTGTATTTTAACTGTTGTAGAAAAATAAAGTGTATTTTATTTAACATTGACTAGCCTGACTAATCGAATTGCATCTGGGACACACTTACCTTTACAATTAGAAAGGTCTAGACTATTTTCTTACGAAATTGTGAGGGGGCTTGGTCTGGCCCATAACACTCTTTGTGCCTCTCCTTTCCATGGTACTTAAGCATTATATCCAGGAACAAGTTTCCTGAATGTAGTTCTGCATTTTGAGAAGAATCTTCACTGCACAACAGCAATCCTTTGATTCATGAATCATGTGTACTCATTGTGGCAAGTCTCTGTAACGGGACTTCAACTGTCTGAACAGATCAATTCTCAATCACATGACTTTCAAGTAGACAACTCAGGACTAGCCACAAGGTCATCAAATTGAGTGAGCAGAAGTCCTTTCTAGGAGGAAGAGAACTTATCAAAGGAGGTATTTTTCAGGCATCTAGAACCCTCTGCAAAGCTAAACAAAAGTGATATGTTTCTCTTTTATGAGTTCGCCAGCATAGTGTAGCCCCTACATTTCTGTGCTTAATGAATATCCCTCACAAACAACAGTATATGAGATACAAGCACAGTACTCTGTAAACCCACAGGATGCCATTCAGTTGCCCCAGCCATCAAACTGAGTGGTTTGTTGGTGAAAAGGGAACAAGCAAACATAAAACGTTTGATAGGCAGAGCACCATAACATTTCGCAGTTACAAAATAAATAGCCCTGTGAAGGTATCAAGGCTTAAATATCACAATTGGCTGTTATTTTTAATTGTCTATAAATGTTCAAACAAATAGGTTATTTTTTATATTCAAGCCAGTATCAGGGTTTCAACTTGTCGACTCATGTTGCAATTGCTCTGATTTCTTTAGCATCTCTCACAGATTTCCCTTCTTCCACATCCAAGGAGACAGCTGGTTAGTTCAGCTCTTTGGCTTTATAGCAAAATGTTTCCCATTTCAGTTCATGACAAAAAATACAGAAAGAAAATTAAAAAATAAAATCTTTATCTACTGAATGCTAGTGACCATTTGTTAATGACAGAGACCTTTTTTATCTGCCCACAGCTGTGAGATTTATAACACAGGTAATGGATTTACTTAGAGCTGTGCACCGCTTACAGAGAGACACAGATGTGTTTCAATTCTTTTCCAGCTTGGGGCAGTCTCTCTGTTCTCTGCAGTTAAAGCTCACTCTAAACCAGAAGAAAATCAGTTTCTCTTTCCTGCAACAGTTATGTAAGCTGTGAATTTTAATTGATAATTCCACAACTTTTTTTAATAAAGCGAACCAGTCACCTTTAGTCAAGACTTGAGGGACAACTTTTTTTACACAGAAAGTGGTTCATGTGTGAAATGAACTTCCTGATGAAATAGTGGATGTGGGTATAATTACAACATTTAAAGGCATTTGGACAAGTACATGAATAGCAAAGGTTTGGAGAGATGCAAGGTGGGACTAGTTTAGTTTGGGATTATGTTTGGCATGGACTGGTTGGACTGAAGGGTCTGTTTCCATGAGAGTCCATAAGAGTCTGTGACTCTAGAAGAGCATATGGATGATCTGGGAACAAAGACACTGAACTGTCTCTCTCTCTTTCCCCTCCATCCATAATCTACTTCATCCTGTTTGTCTGCCTGTGCATGTATAAGGGAGAGTTTATATAGGGATTAGAGATTCATTGGTATGTTAAATGCACAAAAGTTTAGAACTGTAGCTGGGGTTGAATGACTTGTAATTAAATAGTAATTTTTGTTTAGTGCAGAAACCCGGTCCATGCTTTCTATCATTCTGGGTCTGATTGTCAAGTAAATTGGGGAACTTCACATATTTAACAAAAACTTTAACTTTTATTCTGTGAACAGCAGGGCTTAATTTGAAGTGGACTAGCTCAGTGAGTCATTACATGGGAAACACACAGTTCCTTGCACATTCTTCCCTTTTCAAAGCAATGTTTTCATCATTTTCAGTCCACAATCCAAAAAATAACACAATGTGGTTTTGGACAATATTGAAAGCAAATTCTCAAACCAGCTAGTTCTACACTTTTTGTATTCAACATTTTTCAGCTAAGACTGAAAAGAATCTAATCTGGATGCCAGATATTGAAAGCATTTGCAGTCTGGGTGTATCTTGAAGAAAACAATCATAAAGTACAATTTTGTCAGTCACATAATCAATGCCATTAACCTATTTCCATCAAATCTGAACTATGACTGATGAGTTGCTTAAAGCACAAGAACTCATTGTCTTGACAAGACAGAGTTTTCATCAAGTTACTGAATTGCGAATTTTGAAACAGCTTTGACTTTTAAAATAAACCTCACTGCACTAAGTGATATAATGGACACAAGCAATTCAATTTGTCTGCTAAGTGGCAGAGGTTTTGTTTTATTTATTTGATGACATCAACAGAGTAATTTAAAGGTACAAGTGCTTTTACTCCAATTCTAAACATTAATCCTTGCATTTCCAATGAGAAATAAAGATCACTGGGTTAAATCAAGTCAAATATTTAGTGGGATGCTCTAACTAATGACAATTGACATTAATCCCATATTTTTAACATTTAAACAAAAATGCACACAGCTCCTTATAGAAGTCGTCCAAACCAAAACTGGCAATGAGTCAAAGAAGCAAATATCTGTACGTGTTATGAACCAGATCAAAGTATTTTGTAGAGATAGTCTAGACCCTGATTATTATATGTTTTAGAAAAGATATGGAAGAGACACTGTGTTCCAGATATGATTCAATTTGTCCACCAATAAGTTTTAATCGAAACACACCTTAACCCTACAACACTTGACATACAATAAAAGGAAGAATTGGCATAACTTTATTGATAGAAATTCTAAATAAGCTAATGTCTCATTTAACTATTATCTGTCAACTGTTCCAATATAGGCAGCATCCCTTTGATTATACAGTATTGCCCTTTGATGAGAAGGGCTTTGCTTGTCACTGGTCACTCGCATGTTCCTTTCTTCCTGATGTTGGAATACAAATGAGGATTTATACACCTGGTCCTACACACTGTGTCCTACACCTGCACACACACATTACAGGGGTGCTGGGGAAAAATAAACACTACCACATTTAGATGGTAGTGTGGGTGTAAAGAAAAAAAACAGGAGATTTAGAATTCCCTTAGTTTAGGAGACTGACTCCATGCTGTCTGGGCCATAGTCATTGTGTACTGCTAACCTGGAACAGTCAGAAAAGCTAGGAGAAAGTGAGGACTGCAGATGCTGGAGTTAAGGGTTAAGAGTACAGTGCTGGAAAGGCACAGCAGGTCAGGCAGCATACAAGGAGCAGGAGAATCGACGTTTCGGGCATAAGCCCTTCATCAGAAATGAGGCTTGTGGATCGGGGCTGAGTGATAAATGGAAGGGGGGGTGGGGTTTGGGGAAGGTAGCTGAGAAAGCAATAGGTGGATGAGGATGAGGGAGAAGGTGATAGGTCAGTGGGGGCAGTGATGGACTGGTCCGGAGGGTGGTACTGAGTTGGAGGCTTGAGACTGGGTTAATGTGGGGGGAGGGAAAATGAGGAAGCTGTTGAAATCCACATTTATCCATGTGGTTGCAGGGTTCCAAGGCGGAAAATGAGGCATTCCTCCTCCAGGCTTCGGGTGGTAAGGGTTTGGCGATGGAGGAGGCCCGGGACATGACAGCACAAAGAATTTGGATGCAATCAATCTTTTGTTTTCCTGTCTCTACCATGCAGACATTTTCACTTGAAGCATCGTGCCCATAATTTACTCGTCAATGTTTCGCATCAGGTCATTTACCTAAACTTTGTTGAAAAATAACTAAAAATAAATTATAATCAAACAACTCAAACTTGAGCTTGTGGTTGGCATTTAGTCATGGTGATGTGGATCTCATCCATTGGCTGGAGAACTGATGGGAGCTCCATATTGCCTCCTGTGGGAAAGGCTGATCATAATCAATTGTCTCTTAAATGTCCTATGCCAGGTTTTCCTCAAAGTCAATCATTTCTGGAGAAAGAAACCTTACCCTTGGAAAGTCAGCAGGAAGCAGATTGATGCAGGGAACTCCATGGAAGAGTGGTGGAAGCCACCGATAACATAACTTCAAGGGATGAGGAACATTGATAGAGCCAGGCCACAGGTAAGTGGTAACAGGATGGGGTCCTTGAGGTGAGGATTGCAGTTAGGGAAAGAGAAACATGAGGGTCAGCTGCAAGAGCCGTGTCTGAGTATGACCCCCTCCTTTCTGGTGTCAATTTCTTGATGAATTTCAAAGTGCCTCTGAACGAGGAACACCCACACCATATATCCTCCCTTCAGACACCCTACATGCTGTCTGCCTTGCACCTCCCCCACTGGTTAAATACCAGTGATGGCAGGATGAAGCTGTTAAATGAGCACTAATTGCCTTGATTGACAATGAAGTAGGAAGGTCATCATGAGTTTTTCCTCTAGAACACAATTGTGGAAGAGGCAGGAAGGCAGTAGGGTCTCCAGTAGGTATTTCTACCTTGATCTATCTGACTGTTCTGGCTATGCACAGTCACATCTGATACCGAGTGATGATTGGTTTACAGTTGGTTCTGCTAGAATGTGTGTTTCCTCAATACGAATTAGTTGTAATGCGATTGAAGAATTTAGACCGTTTTTTTGTGGAACGTGAACTTTCCTTATCTCTGTTGGCTATTATCCAATTCCAGTCCATTGGTTAAATGGTGCTGCTGTTAGGGGGTTTTCTTATAACATGGGATGGCACGGGAATGGAACTATTGCTTTATATCAGAACCGACTGTAATTACTTTCAGAAAAGAAAACCTCATTCATGATATATTTTTCTTTGACATATCCAGTAAATTGTTTGAGTTTCAGTAAATGTATAACAATACAGTGTAGCATTAATTCCCCAAAACTGAGGGTGAAAACATAATATCTTTGTCATCGCCTTCCAATGATTTTTCAGCATTGTAACAGTGATTACACTTAAAAGTTCCATCAGTGGATGTGAAGTATTTTCGAATGGCTTGAGACTGTAACAAGAACTATACAAATCTAAATTCCTCAGGTTGCAAATTGGGGGCCAGTCACCGGCTGATAGCAGTAAAAGCACATTAAGAATATTAACCATGTCATTGTAAGTAACATCATTTATATATCCACAATAAGGGCTAAAATTAAACTAAAGTTGCATTCCAATAAAAACAAAATTGTGCTCACTGGGTTTTTCTTTCTGCTTTTCTTGTTTATTTTTCTCTTTTTTTACTTTGTTAGTTTTTTTTGTTCTCTTCTGGAGATAGCTCAGTCTTGGAGGCTGGGGCAATGACAGAGCATGCCAGCAGCTCGGCAGCAGCACCAGCCTGGGTGGCAGTGAGCAGCTAAGTGGCTGGTGAGCCTGAGTGGGTGAAATCGTGCCCAGCAAGTCCTCTTGGGGAAAGCCCAGCGTGGATGTTTTAAGAAAGGACTATACTATCTAACTTTTACTTTATTCCTTTATTTTTCTACTTTACACCAAGAAGTATTGGTTATGGAGCAGGCCAGACCCCTCAAAACATTTCAAGATGGTAGCCCAGGCCTTAACTTTGCTAGTTGTTTTACGCAAGTATACACTGGATATTTCAGGAAGATCAGCTGGTCAAACCGCTTTGTTTTCAACAAAACAGAATCATTTACATGATTACTAAATGAAACACAAAGAACAGAAAGCAGAATATTGAATAACCTATCCTATATGAAATCTCAACAGACTACCCCAAACTAATGATGCTGTTCCACAATACTTGGAAAGATCCCCCATAAACACCCCTTAGCACAAAAGGTAAAATCAAACACAAGTTCTTACAGGATAGAAGTATGAAGAGGGAGTTCCTGCCTGGATCTGTGTCCAGCAGCCTTTTCACACTACTACTAATCAAAGCTAAACCAGAGAAAAGCTGAGCTTGGAGAACTGGCCTCTATCTTTTCATTATCCAAGTGTTTGCTTTTAAACTTGAAAGCCTCTTGTTCCAGGCAGTATCTGTTAGCTATAATAAGTTGGCTCTAACATCCATCCAAACTCAGACTTTTCGGAACCTGCATTTTTACAACCTCCTGAAGGAAGAAACAAGGACAACCTAACCTTGTTAAAGGAGCAGCATCATCACATGTTGAACTTTTTAAAGTTATTTATTTATTTTTATAATTTTTGTAGCTATGATTTTATACTGAGGTACCTTTGTACCTAAGATGGCACTTGGAATGGCAACACTGTACAGTATACGTGTCACTGTGTGCCTATATCCCTGTATTTTAGTAAACATGACAATAAATCTAAATCTAATTTGGAGAGAGAAGACAGTTAATGAAAGTAGGACATGGGTGCAGTTAATACCAGGCAGAGCAACAAGCAAAAACTGGGCTCAGGGGCAGAATGCTCTCAGTCTGGATCAGTTTTTACTCAGATTAGCAAAATATTCTGATTTAGGGACAATTCAATAATGATAGTTACTCACCAGGTTTTTGTTTTAGTTGCATCGATGAGGGTTAATTCTTCGCCAGGCCTTGTCTGCTCTGTTTTGAACTAATGTCATCTGATCTTAGTGCTATCCATATGTTCGAGCTGACACACAGGGAATTATGTCATTGTGATGAATCATTGAAAGAAAAGCTGCTTTAAAATCCAAGAAACAAAGAACTCTCAATACTATCCTCATCTGGTGTTGAAGATGCAAAAATCAGAGGTGGGCGCTTCTCTAAAACTGGCAACATGGAATGCATGCTGACAATTACTAACTTAACTAATGACTAATGCATGTTTCAGTTGCACTAATTCTACAAATTATTTAAAGTTATGAAGACACCTACTATCTCTTCTATTCACAAGTTCCTTCTTGGTTTCAACATGGCTTCAAAAGTGAAGTCAAACCAGCTTCACTCTAATTTTTTTCTTCCATGCAGAAGATTTAACTTGTTAAAATCACTTTCAAGATTGACTAGAGAAGCCCATTCTTCAATAAACTCAGAACTCACCGGTTTTTGGATACTGTTCATTGTACCCAGAAATGTAATCATCTTCCTACATGGATTAAAAACTCATTTCAAACCTTTTCCTATGCCACTAAACATCTGAGTAAAGCAAATAAATATGTTTCATTCATTCAACAAAGAAAATGAATTGTTCGTGATTTAAGTGTTTTATTTAGAATGGGATTAACATTAGAATTAATTCTGCCTGTTGTTGACTGGTCTTCAATTGACATGAGTTGTACTTGGGGTTTGGAAGGAATGTTTTAATTGTTGAGGCCTTTTCCCATATAATGGTTT
This sequence comes from Hemiscyllium ocellatum, assembly GCF_020745735.1. Classification (NCBI taxonomy): domain Eukaryota; kingdom Metazoa; phylum Chordata; class Chondrichthyes; order Orectolobiformes; family Hemiscylliidae; genus Hemiscyllium; species Hemiscyllium ocellatum. The sequence continues at coordinate 13,121,865 of NC_083415.1, read as the reverse complement.
TGATAACATAATATAGTATTCTGTACCAATATTGCAAATATTTTTGCCTTCTTGCCTTTAGCTTTGCCATACAATGTAACCTCCAGTTTACCTACTAATCAACCAGCCTTGGTTTCAAGAATAACTTTCAGACTGTCATGGACAACTCTGCCACCTGCAGGAAATCCTTTGCCATTTCCAGTGCTCGGTCTTAAATTCTGTACAGAATCTGCCATTTTCTTTCACCTGTGTCATTCGCTGGTATCACATTCAAATCCTCATTGTCATTGTTTCAAAATCAATCCTGGTTCAGCCGAAAAATATTAGTACACCTCATTTTGGCAGTGATCAATCCTTGCTATTTCTATTGTCATCACAAAGGCTAAATATTTTTGGCAAATATTGCAAAATTTGCCAATTTGCCTGTCTTTTGGAACCAAATTAATAGAAAGCATGGATCAAGTTTCTGAACGTAACAAGCTCTCCTATTTACTCTAAATTTTATGCACATGGGGAAGGGCTATGAACCATCAACATATAACTTCACTCAGTAAAACTCTAACCCCCTTTTACAACTCCGCTCACACAAACAGACAAAAAAAATGGTGTTAAAGATGGAAGTCAAAAACTGGGAAGGAAGTTCAATGGCTACTTCCACAATATTCACTGTGGTGATGTTTTCTGCTTGTCATTATTTACTGATCTTCAAGGTACTTTTGAGATTATTTCACCTTTTTTTATGAGAGGCACAGAGCAACTGAGACACAAATTACAAAGTCTCTGATTTATTAGTTAAAAGCTTCTAACAACTGGTGAATGAACATTAGTTGGGTTTCTTCAAACTTCAGATGTTTCTCTTTACTGCAGAGAGAGATAGAAAGAGAGAGACCACCTCTCATTTCAGAGGTCTGAAGGTTTTCAGCAGTATTTTTCATAACAGCAAGCTGTTCAGCTGCTTGGCACCCAAATACATTACTTTTAGCAGCCTGAAGACCTTTGACCATGGTTCTGTGGATTGGTTACTAGTTATCAATCAGATACCGGTCATTAGGCAAATATCATTTTGTTTAGATCCTTGATGTCTCTCACTGCTTGAATAAGCATCAGTGTAAATTGACATTTTAAAGTGCAGCAATCCCTTCCACAACCCTTCGCTTTACAACATTCTTTTTCCCCAAATAAATTCACGATCAGAAATACAGCAAAACAAAAAGATTCAGCCTTCACACAATAAACCCTGAGATTCTAAACTATGAAATTGTTTGAGGTTTGTTTATCGAGAAGTCACATGCCTGGTTTTATGACTGCCAAGAGTTTGGATATGGTTTGGAGGTATCAGTGCTTAAAGAGAAGTCAGCCAACTCACCCTTTCCCACTTGTTCGAGAAATGCTTTGACAGTTCAGAGAGAGAACAAATCTGTGTCTCTCTGTGTGGGGTTTATTAGATAAATATTTATACCTTGATATTTCAAGCTGTTTTAATCAGCTTTACATTTTTGAATAAACAATATATCATTTATTAAAGAAATAATTGACATGTTTATTTCTTTGCTCGATATTTATTTAGATACAGCATATAACTGGACAAAATGTTAAAATAAATGTTGTGACCTCTTGTACAGTAGATCGAGATAGGCAGTGCACCCCCTTCAATGTCAGTCACAATAAATTGCTGGGTGCTTGAGTTGGTTAAGACAAAAACAGAAATGTATAATGGAAAGCAGGCTAATAATATAGTAAAACTAATAAAAAGGAAAATGACAGGTTTCTTCTGCATTAATATGAAGGTTATGGCACCAATATGGTTGATGCAAGTGAGATGGTCAGTAGCCTGGGATAGTTTGTGACCCTTTAAATGATTAGTCTCCTACATAACTGATAAGAGTCACCTGCAGGTGAAATGAAGCACTAGACCAAAGCCAGGAGACCTGAAATTCATAGATGAGTTACCAGAAAGCTGGAGAATGAAGTAAATGTGCCACAAAGATGAGCAGAATTAGAAGAAGATGAGATTGCTCCAATAGTTGGAAAATGTTTATGTTTGGAAAAAAAATGAAACTCTTGCTAGAATTTCAGAATCAAGGGAAAGAAAAGAAAAAAAGTAATTAGGTGCCTGAAACTTAAACTGAAAATGGAAGAAAGAGAGATGTTGGAGTGAGAAACAGGGTGTGAAAGGGAATATCAATTTAAAATAATATAGAAACTAAAAAGAAATGCTCTGTTGTAATCATCTGACGTAAGTTCAGATGAAGAAAGATCTGACTCAAACTGAGGAGGAGTTGTGTAAATCCTCCCAAAGTTTGAGCATAGGAATATATCAGGATTTGTAATTTATTTTGAAAAGATAGTTGAAACAAATGAGTTGGCTTAATGAATGGACACTGCTCATGCAAGGCAGATAGATTGGCAGAGCTCACAGTTTATGGTATGCTTTCTGAGGCGGTTTCGAGAATTTAAGAGATGGCTATAAAGGTTATTTTTGGTAATTATGAGATCTTTGGGGCTATCAAAACCTCTGGAAACATCCTTTGTACAGTTATATGGAATGTGAGAGGGTAATGCAAGTTAATTTTGATTTCTGGATGCAGACCCAAAAGCTAAGGATCACATGAAACTCTTAGAGAAATTATTTTTTCTTTTAAAAAAAAACCTTTGAATAAGAATCAACCGTAGAGAACCAAAACATTTCTACAGCTGGATTGGCAGGTGAAATGGCTCCCTTACCCTGCAGAACTTGACTTTTCACCCTACTCATGCCCCTCATGATTTTAAATTGCTTTTAAAAAGATCACCAGTTACAACTACATGTATCTGCTGTCACATAGTGAGATGCATTTTAGGATCCCAGACCAAAAGTCACCCAGAATATTTCACATCTGATTTTTATCTTTAAAAACTAACAATTATATGGTCAAAGATTTCATTTAAATTTGACCTCTGCCGGTTTGGCTCCATTTATTTTTTTAACCTATGTGCATGCATGTTAGGTTTTTGAAGCACTAATACTTTCCAATTCAAATTCTGTGTTAATCAGCATTGCATCTTTATTAAGTATTCTCTTTATAATAATTGAATAATTTAGTTGTTTACTGAAGAAACTTGTTTTTTTTAAACTGTATTCCAACACTAGTAAAGTATCTAATTGCTCATATTAGTAATCGGATAAAATATGCAAATATGTCAAGTGGACATGGAGTTAAGACGGACAGCTCTTTTCTTCAACTTCAGCCATAAAATAAGAGGTACCTTTGCTGGATTGGTTACTTTGAGTAAATGACAACTAGGCCAAAACAATAGCTCCTCAAGGAGGCAACTAAACAAAAACTCAAAAGATCATTTCTTCTCTGCCATTAGGACATCTTCACCCATCACACTCCCCATCTATATGACCATTTTAAAGACATGGCATCCAGTCCTCATCCAGTTACTTTGAGTGGAATTCAATATTGCATATTTTGTAATGTGTTTTATCAAGGAATACTTCAAATGATTCATCTAAAGAATGTTAAAGCATCTAAAGTTTGTTATTGCCGTAGGGTGCAGAGGTTAATTATTCTTTTCCCACTTACCATGTGCTGTTAAGTTGTTAATTTGTTGCATATTCTGTGCATGGCTAAAGGGTGATTACAATTGTCTGCTTTATCTTACTGGCAAGCATTCAGTGCAATCAAACTTATTTAACCATCTAGGTTTTCATTCTAAAAGCCCATGCTGGTTACTTATTGTTGAAGTAATCTCAAGCACCAGCAACTGTAGGATTAGCATCGTCACAGCCCCACATAATCACTGGAGACATATTCAGCTCTAAGCAAGTGATAGAGAAGCAAATACCAAAGTCATGCATGTACTCTGTTGTGTGTAGGTGTTGGTTTTTGTACTCAATGTTTGCAACAAAAAACACTTGTCACTTTATATAATATCAAATTCAGTTACAAATCAGCTCATGATAATCATACAACAGACAGTGTTAAATGTATCTCCATTCAATAATTGATTGAGCGCAGTTTGGTAAAGAATTAAAATTCCAAGTGGGTTCAAAAGGCATGTGGGAAGCAATGGGTCATGTCAGAAATGAATCATTCTCTGTTTCGGAATGTGCATTAAAGGAAACAATCAAAGCTGCATCCTATCGATGTCACTATCTGTACGGAACTCTCCAAGATCTGGTGAGTATTGAGAGTAGAAGTGAAAGAAAACTGATGGCTTTTGTTGCATTTTGGATTCAGTTGTGGCGGGAAAAAATGCAAAAGGTACCTCCCCCTTCATCCAGCCAAATGCAGGTGTGCAAGGGCAGCAAAGATCATCAATGTAAGAAGCTATCAGTATCAGAGAGGTGGCTTCAAGTTGAGTTCACAATGTCAGCAGTATACTTATCAGTTTTAGAATTGTGAGTCTATTGGTGCCAAAGTGCCTGATAAATTCAGAATCTCAAAGCAAAGAGAAAATGTAGATGAATGGGGTGAATTGTGAAATCATAATCTCTTTCAAGCAATAGTTCAATTAGTCCTACTTTCCCACTCTTTTCCCATAGCCATGCAATTTTATCTCATTCCCTTATCTATCCAATCCTCTTTCAACAACTACATTTGATATATCACTGTATTAAGCAATGCTGTCCTAATTTAAAACAGGTCTGTCTAAAAAGGTCTCTCACATGATGTCTGTGATTTTCTTGACAAGCACCTTGCATCCGTACTTTGTTGTTATCAACCAGTCAAGGATCAGAAGAACTATTACCTCATCAATCTAAAGCCAATCTAAACATATGAGCACTTCTGTTCATTTTATTTTATCTACTATATAACTGCTCCCCACCCCCACCCCCATGTACCTGTTCTTTTTAAGTTATAAACTGTCTTCCTCACAGTGTAAAATACTTCCAAATTTGTATGTTTCATTTTTATTCTTCCTGTCAAAATTTCACATTTCCCTGCATGATACTCAATTTGCCAGACTTTGGCGCTCACTTAACCTATTAGTTTCTTTTTGTGATTTCCTTTTGTCCACCTATCTATCTTTGCAGCATTAGTAAATTAAACTTTTAAACCTTTAGTTCTTTCAACCAAGTGGTCGATATAAATTGTAAAAAAAAAATGAGGCTGCTGCATTGATGTGAGGCACACCACTCATTGTATCTTGTCAATAGAAAATGACCCATTTATGCTGACTATTAGATAATCCATATTCTATCCATGCCAATATGTTACTGGCTACATCACAACCTTTTAGTTACTGTAGTAAACTTCCATATGGCAACTTATCAATTTATTTTGCAAGTGTAAGGACATCTACAGGTCCTCCTCCCCCCCACCCCCCCTTATCCGCAGCACATATTATTTCCTCAAACACCTTCAATAAATCAGTTAAGCATGATTTTCTTTGGAAAAAATCAGACTGACTCTACCTGATCATATCCTCTGAGTGCCCTGTCATCTCATCTGTTTTAAATGCTGTAATATTTTTTCCTATGATTTCCTCTTCGCTTACAGACCACCAGTTTCTCTATATTTTCTGTCTTTATCCTTTTAAATGCATCCATCAGATTGGATCTACACCTTTCCTCTCTGAAGGGAATATTCATAGCTTTTCCAGCTTATCTGCGCAGCTATAATCCCTTCAACAATTCTCAAAGTAGGAAATGTTTTCATCTCCCTCAACAACATTCACCAGTGACTTTCAAATCCATGACCTCCAGTTGTTGACCCACTCATCAGACAGCACCTATACCTTCATCACCTTGTAAATCTCCATGAGGTCACTACTTCATCTTTTAGATTAGATTCCCTACAGTATAGAAACAGGCTCTTTGGCCCAACATGTCCATATCGAACCTCCGAAGAGTAACCAACCCAGAACCCATTGACCTACCCTATATTTACCCCTGTCTAATGCACCTAACACTATGGGCAATTTAGCATGGCCGATTTACCTAAGCTGCACATCTTTGGACTGTGGGAGGAAACCAAAGCGCCCAAAGGAAACCCACACAGACACAGGGAGAATGTGCAAACTCTGTACACACAGTCACCGGAGCCTGAACTCAAACCTGGGTCCCTGGCGCTGTGAGGCAGCAGTGCTGACCACTGAGCCACTGGGCCACCCCAGGTTAGAAGAGAGGAAGGAAGGTCACAAACTTTTCTGCTTTAAGGAAAACAGTCTTAACTTTTCCAACCTCTCTTCATTACTAAAGGTCTTCAACCTTAATTTCCTGCTAAAACTTCTTTAGGTCTTTTCCTGAACCTTTCACTTCTTGCCTGAATTGCTCAGAATCTCTCACAACACTCTCGCAAAGGCCTAACACATGGTCTAAAAATTGAGCAACATTTCTTTGCTTTTATATTCAATGTCTCCATTATTAAACCAAAATAACTCATATGTTTCCTTAACTAACTTATCAACTGGTCCTGCCACTTCAAAGAATGTTTGTATGTGAATGTCAAAGTCTTTTGATTAATCCATTCAAATCTTAGTATATTGTGATTGCAGATTTGGTCTCCTAAAGTGTATTACTCTACAAGCTTACAATGAAATTCCAGGGGCTTCTGTGGAACGGGGGAGGGGGTGTGTCATTGTTAGTTGTATCCAGGATGGTTATTTTGAAACAATGTGTACATAGCCTCAGGAAATGGCCACTGTAGACCTGGCATTGGTAAATGAGCCCAGCCGAGTGATTGAAGATTCATTGGGGGGGAGCATTTCGGGAACAGCGATCATAATTTTGCAAGTTTCAAATCACTTATGGATAAGAATAAGAGTATTCCTTGAGTGAAACTACTAAATTTAGGAAGGCTCACTACCATAATATTAAGCAAGATCTGGGGAAATAAATTGGGGATGGCTGTTTGAGTGTAAATTCACATTTGGCACGTGGGAGTTTTTTAAAAGCCAGTTCATCAGAGTACAGGACCAGCATGTTCCATTGAAAATGAAGAAGGGTAAGGATGGCAAGGTTCAGGAACCTTAATGACAAAAGAAATTGAGAGTTTAGCCAAAAAGGAAAAGGAAACATACATAAAGTTTAGGAAACTGAAGACAGACAGAATCTTCGAAAAATACAAAAATAGCAAGAAGGCACTCAAACAAGGAATTAGGAAGGCTTAAATAAGGCATGAAATGTATTTGGCCAGAAGGATTAAGGAAAACCCTAAGATGTTTTATACATATGGAAGAGGAAGAAGATAGCTAGGAAAGGGATAGGTCCACTCAAGGACAAAGGAGGAAATTTATGTATGGAGCCAAAGTAAGCAAGTGAAGTCCTTAATGAATACATTGTATCGGTATTCATAAAGGAGAAGGACATGGTGGATACTGAGTCCAAAGATGGTTGTGTTGATATTCTAAGACATGTTTATATAAAAATGGTGGTGGTGTTGGTGTTTTGAAAAACATTGAGGTAGACAGGTCTCCAAGACCTGATTGGATCTATCCCAGAATGCTGAGGGAGGTAGGTGAGGTAATTGCTGGTGCATTGTACAAAATCTTTATATCCTTTAGAGTCACAGGAAAGGTCCCAGAGGACTGAAGAATAAAAAATGTTTTTCCTTTGTTTAAGAAGGGCAACAGAGATAATCCAAGAAATTACAGGTTAGTGAGTCTTATGTCAGTGGTAGGGAAAGTATTGGAGAAGATTCTTGGGGTAAGGATTTACTCACATTTGGAAAAACATAGACTCATTAGTGATGGGCAACATGGCTTTATGTGAAGGAGGTTGTGTCTCACAAATTTGATTGAGTTTCTTTTAGGATATGACAAAGATGGTTAATGAGGGCAAGATGGTGTATATTGCCTGTATGGACGTCAGCAAAACCTTTGATAAGGTCCCCATGGCAGGCTGATACAAAAGGAGAAGTCACCTGGGATCCACCATTAGCTAGTAAGATGGATACAGAACTAGGCTTGGTCATAAAAGGCTGAGCAGGGCAGAGGGCTGTTTTTCTGACAGAAGATCTGTAACCAGTGGTGTTCTGCAAGGATCAAATTTGTATTGTTTGTAAAACCGACAGATAAAAAAGTTTGGAAGAGAATTTATGCGGCCTGGTTAGTAAATTTGTGGACAACACAAAGATTGGGGGAGCTGCAAATAGTGAAGAGGATGGCCAGTAGATACAGCAGGATATCGATAGAGTGGAGCCTTGGGTGGAGAAATGGTAAACGGAGTTTAATTCCGATAAATGCAAGGCGACACATTTTGGAACATCTAATGCAGGAGGGAAATATATAGCAATTTTGATTTGATTTATTATGGGCACATGTACCTAAGTACAGTGAAATCTTTTGTATTGTGTGTAGTACAGGCAGATCATAACATATAAAATTCATAGGGTATTTGAATAGAACAAAGAATATGTTGTGACTGCAGGGATGTTTCATAAAAAGCAAGATCAACATTAGATTTGAAATTTGAAAGGTCCATTGAGAAGTCTAATAACAGCAGGGAAGTAGTTGTCACATTAACATCCAGAGGAATCTAGGTAAACCAATCTGCAGTTCCCTGAAGGTGGCAACACAAAGGAATAAGATGGTCAAGAAAGTGTATGGCATACATGTCTTCACTGGTTGGGGCATAGAGTATAAAAATTGTCAAATCATGTTGCACCCTTACAAAAGTTTAGTTAGGCCACATTTGAAATATTGCGTACAATTCTGGTTGTCATACTACCAGAAAGAAATGGAACCTTTGGAAATGGTACAGAATGTTTGCCTAGTTTAGAGAGTATTAGTGATGAAGAGAGATTGGATAAACTTGGTTTGTTTCACTTGAAAGTTGGAGGATGAAGGGTGGCCTGATTAAGTTTACAAAATTATGTGAGACATGCATAGTCAAAGTCTTTTATCGCACTTTAGAAATGTCAGTTACAGGGGATCTAGGTTTCAGGTAAAAGGTGGAAGTTTAAAAGAGATGTGAGAAGCAATTTTCTTTTTTAACACAGAGGGTGGTCAGTGCCAAGAATGTGCTACACAGGTAGTGTTGGAGACGCATTTGATAGCAATGTTTAAGAGACATCTTAACAGATATATGAATGTCAGGGAACAGAGGGATATGGACAGCACAGAAGCAAAGGTTTTTAGTTTAGAAAGGTGTCATCTGTCAGCACAAGTTTGGTGGGATGAAGGGCCTGTTCCTACGCTGTACCATTCTTTCTACAATCTTCAGCAATAACATGCAACTTTGCTAAGTTTCTTATCCATTGCAAACATTTGAACATTTCTCTGTGTTTTTCAGTTACATGAATTATAAAAATCGTAAAGAGCAATTGTCCCAAAATTAATCTTTGCGGAACCCTAATGCAAACTATGCCTCAGTCTGAAAAAAAATCTATCCATCAATTTTCTTATTAGTGAACCAATTTTAGAGCCTTATAACCACTTCCTCCTGAATTCCATGTGCTTCTTTGTTCTCAGTAGTCTGCCATGTGGCACTGGATCGTGTGCCTTCTGATGGTTATTGTCTGGAATCCTGATGAACACGATTATGCACCTCACTCCCGTCTGAAAAACAAATATTTCTTATAATTGTTTTCTATATCTTAATCAAATTGTTAACTATCCGGTATACCTCTTGGGCAGCAGCATACTTTTTCTTCAACTAAATGAAAATTGCATTGAGTGTCTTGGATGTTTTTTTCTCTGTGAAGTTTAGAGATATTTGGAACCACATCTTGCCTTTGGATGGAATGTCTAGGATTGTTGAAAAGTCAATGACCTTCTCCACTTCACCAATCTAAGTGCTAATCTTCTCTGTAGTAACTCTTCTCTCGCTTTCTTTGCTACTGGATATAACTCCCACAAAGGCCCATGCTCTCATGATTGCCTCCAAAGGCGTCCCTTACTCACTCTCACCCACTCCAACTCCCGACAGCACTAATCCAGTCTGTCAGTTGCCTCCAGTAACAGCTGTGTCAGCGACTTTCATTGCCTACCATAAACTGCTTCTCTCTCATTTCAGGAGGCAACAGGCCATGACTGGACAGAAGAGTCAGGACAGATATTCTGTCACCTTATATTGTTGAGCCTAAAACTATTGGGCTATATCCTGATGTTTTGTGATTTTTAACTTTGTCCACCCCTGTCCAACACTGGCACCTCCAAATCATAGCTACCTATTATTCAGCCAGCACATCTCCCCTTGAGGAGAGGATCCTGACTGACTACTCCAAATGGATGACTGTGTCCAAATCCCTGGACTGATATTGGATGACCTACTTGACTTACTGTACTGGGCCCTCTGAGAAAAGGCTATCTGCTTTGCTTAATTGAACCCTGCTGACAACTATGACAAACTTCCTGGATTTGGGTCAATGCTAAACACACGTTAAGTAGAGCAACATTGTGAGCCTTGCATTGCTGGTTGAGGGGAAATGTGGAAAGAGCCAAGGCAGGGTGGTGCAAGTCAATGTAGGATCAAAGTGAGTGAGCATTAAGGAAGCAAGTTAACAGCTGGATCCTACACCAATCCATCAGCTGCACGTATATCTCGAAGTGCAGTATCCTTTCTGCAACAATTCAATGCTGATTGCCGTTGCATCCTGAAGTGTAGCATTGAAGAGAAGTGTACATTGAGTGTTTCAGAGATGTGCTGTGATGGATCTTCCAGGCTGGCACATGTTGTTTGGCAATATCTGTGGACGTGTGGTCTGTAAGGCCAAACCTCATGGAGCATGAAGAGGTCAGTGTAATGTTCAACATGGAGGTCCTTTGGAAAAAATGCTAAGCTGCAATTGTCAGGAACTCTCACAATTTCCATTGTCAAGTTGACTTGAACCTTACCTTCTTCAGTGTGTTCAATGAGATGGAAACCTGAACATTAAAAGCTGGGTTGCCGCAGTTTAGCAAACTTTACTCCTTATCACCACTGCCTCAGAAGAGCTTTGCCTCACTACTCCAGATATACAGAAAAAACACAGTGACAAGCTCTCAAAATTGAGACAGGCCTCATTGGGCTTCTTGTGTGAATCTAATGCTAAACTCACTACAGCCCATGTTGCTCCTGCCCTCGATAAGATTCTGCCTGTGGATTTTAATTTTGCAGCAAAGTCTATAATGTTGGACCAATTTAAACTCTTTTTGAAAATCTACATAAGTAGATCAACTACACTGCCCTCAGTCCCCTCGCTATTACCCAATTTAAAAACCTCAATCATATCCATGAAACATAATTGCTCTTAACACATTTGTTAAATCTCCCCTTAGTAGTATGTGTTTATTCAAGTGCCTCTTACTTTTCTCATGGATTACTTTGCCTAAAAAAAATTACAAAGGCTTGATTACAACAACCAGAGTATATCCTTCTCTTTTTATTCAGAAAGGCTGTAGTATTTGCATCCTTCAATTCTCTTCCATCATATCCTGTCTGAAAAAGATAATGTCAGTGGAAAAGAAACTACCTAACATTGATCAGGGTAGAAAGGTGGGAGAGAAGAGGGGGAGGAAGGATTCAACAGCTCTGTTTATAATCTCAGAAAACATACAAAAACATTTTGAAATTTGCTCAATGCTATAATGCATGCAATGCAGCAGTCAACATGCAAACGGTAAAATCCAGTACAGCAATGTAATCATGAGCAAGCAATCTATTTTACTGATGCCAATTGAGTAAAGATTGCCCTGAGCAGTAGGTAGGACCATTCTTATCTTATGAAGAAAAACAAAAAGAAAATAAAAACTCAAGTGTCCCAATTAATGACTGTGACTACAGCTTCCTTGAAGTAAATGAGTTATTGGTGTCTTATCTTCTGTTCCCTGAATGCAACATCTCACAGATTACTTGTTGGAGCTGTAATGATTTAAATACACAAAAATGGACACAAAGTAGATGACAATGGAGTCAAACCACTAATTCAGCAGCTAATAAACAAAAATGTACAAGCAAGGAAGAAAATGGCAGCCCATGACTGAGTGTAACTCAAGCCAACTTGGGAGTTTGGTAAGTGAAGAAATTTCAAGGAATAATCTTGTTCTAAAATTTAGTCTAACTTGCATTTCATATTTAACTAGTTACTGTTAAAGTTAAGTGTTTTGCAATTTTAGTCAGAGATGGAGTCTCTTTGCTGGACAGGCCACTAACTCAAACCACTTTCTTTAGCTAGCAGATAAGTTAAATACAGGTGGTTCTGCTCAGTGAATAATATAAAGATGCACAAGTGTGACTGAATTCATCTTCACATTGACTAGACAAATGAAACTACCAAAGGTAACTTGGTAGATAACTTAATCAGTCAGTTCAAAAAGTGTCTTAAAACAACTTATTTTGGGCTGGTAATATACAATGAGTCAAGATTATTCAAAAGTGTTTTAGCAAAGGACAAAAGGGCAATTGTAATGTGATAGAATTTTATGCTGATGTGGGGGCGGGGGGAGAAATATGAGTTCATAACTAGTGTCTTAAACTAAAAAGATTATACAAGTATATGAATGCAGATTTGGCTAGGTTGGTCTTGGTGATTAGATTAAACAGGAAGAGCATTTAGGTATGCATTTAAGGGGATATTTCATGACTCTCAACAATGACAAAGATTATCTGTAGGATGTAACTCTTGTGGCTAACTAAGGAAGCTAAGTGAAATCAAATTAAAAGAATGGCAGTCAATGCTGTGAGGATGAGCGATAGGTTCAAAGATTGGGAAAGCATTAGAAACCAGCAAGGGATGATTGAAAAAAAAATAAACAGGGGAAAATTAGTGTAAGAGAGAAAACTAGTAAGTAGATTCAAAACAGAATACAACAGAATTGTGAGGTTGTTGTCCCTTCAGAGGGACATTGACAAGTTGAGCAGACAGCTGGCAGATGAAATTCAATGCAGAGACATGGTAGAAGAAACGTGGAGAACCAACACAGGCTCAATGGTACAACCTTGAGGGGAGTACGGGGGCAGAGAAGCCCTGGGGTTCACATATGGTTCTCTGAAGGTGCCCAGGCAAGTTAAATTATCACATGTACTCAAGTATAGAAATACAGGAGTACAGTGAAATGTGTACGAAATTACCATTCTCCAACGCCATCTTGGTTACAAAAGTCAGAACTAAAAAAACCCAGCAGAAATAAAAGAAATAGAGGCAAAAGGACAGAAAAACACTCAGATCTAAAGAAAGGAAAATGTCCCGATCTTGCAGTCCAGTCACAAAAAGGCGTATGGAATAATCAGCCTTTGATGCTCGGACCTGGGCCGAGCCATGGTCTGCAGTCTTTTGTTTCCGCTGCTGTCTCCGGTTGTGGGGAGGAGCTGCTAACGTACAGCCGGTGCCAATGCTGCCACTGATCTTTGGGAGGAGCCTTACCACCACTGCTGCTACTGCTGCCCCCCATCAACAGGAGGCGGTGTGGGCTTGCTGCCATGTCCGACCACAGGGAGGCTGCTGTAATTGTGCAAACTACCTACTCTTGCTGCTGTGCTGATGTCGAAGATCTCCCGCAAACAGCTTTAAAGAAAAGAAAATGAGAAAAAAGAAAGGAAAGCAGACATGAGCAAAAGAACAAATGGGAAGTGGGATCAGAGAGAGAAACTAATGGGTTAGGATGAACAAGAGAGGAGAATCCTTGGTTTTATAAATAGCTGCATAGCGTATAAAAGTAAGGAAACGATGCTTCACCTCTACAAATCATTGGTCAAACTGGATTTAGAATATTCTGTTTAGTTTTGGGCACCATATTTAAGGAAGGACGTTAAAGCACGAAAGGGAGGTCAAAAGGATTTATTAGAATGATACCAGGAATGAAGAATTTTAGATACATGGAAAGATTAGAGAGATTAGCCTTGTTCTTCTTGGAGCAGGGAAGATTAAGAGGTGACTTTGTCGAGGTGTTCAAAATTATGAACAATTTTGACAGGGTGAAGAAGGATATTTTGTTTTCATTAGTTAGTATGTCAGTAACTCAGGGTCACAACTTCAAGACTGTCAGCAAGTGAGCAAGGAGTGAGACAAAGGGAAACTTCTTTACTCAGAGAGTTGTTAGGATTTGGAATGCTGTGCATGGGAGAGGTGCAGAGGTGGATTCCATAGGAAATTTCAATAGACAGCTAGATATATATTTGAAAGGGTTGAAGATGGAGGGCCACAGAGATAGGGCTGGAGAGTGGGACAGGCTGGACAAGTCTTTCGGGAGCTGATACAAACTCAATGGGTTGACTGGCCTCCTTTGGGACTATAAAATCTATGATTCCAAAAGCTATTATAATTTCAAAAAGAGAAAAGACAAAGCCAAGCAAACACTGGACATTAGAGGGTGACACTTAGGAATTAATAATAAAATAGAAGGAAGGGTCTGTTGTATTGAATAAGCATTTGCATCAGTCCTCAAAAGATGGAAAGCACCCAAAATCAAGAGAGAAGGTTCATATACAAAATCACGAGACAAAATGGAGAGAAGGATTTAAATAATCCTAATGGAAAAATGAATCTCCTTTGGATCAGAAGACCTGCCTCCTAGGATCATGGAAGATGTGGTTGCAGATGTGTGATGAATGCATATTGCCTATGAACATCCAACATGCCTGAATTCTGGAAAGGTCCCAGCAAGCTGGAAAAGTAACTTCTCTGTTCAAGAAAAGAGGGAGACAGAAAGCAGAAAACTAGAGAACAGTCAGTCTAACATCTGTCATTGGGGAAATGTCAGAATCCATTATTAAAAAAGTTATGGAGGGACATTTAGAAAATGAATGCAATTTCACAGAATGGAAATCCCCAATTTTGGCAAGTGTATTAGAGCCCTTTGAAGTTACAACAAGCAATGGAGATAATGAAGAACAAGCAGATGCAGTGTCTTTGGTTTTCAAACAAGATTTGATAATGTGCCACATAAAAGTTTACTACATAAGAGAAGAGCTTATGGTACAAGCTGTAATATATTCGCATAGATAGAGGATTAACTAAATAACAGGAAACAGAGACTCATGATAAATGGATCATTATCAGGATGAAAAACTAGCAAGTGGAGTAATGCAAGGCTTGACCATCGACAATATACGATGTATATTAATAACTTGGATGAAGGGGTTATTGCATTGTTGACATATACGTTGATAATAACTGAATGGACAAAAAATTATGGTTGGAATATAATGCGCTAAAATGTGAAGTTGCCCATTTTGACAGGAAGAATAGACAGACAGAATTTATTTGAAGAGAAAGAGAGAAAATGTAAAATGCTTCAGTACAAAACGATCTAAGTGTTTTTGACCTTGAATCACACAAAGTCAACATACAAGTACAACAAGTAATTAAGAAAGCAAACATAATATTGGCCTTTCTTGTAAAACAATGAAGTATAAAAGTATGGTTTTCTTGCTGTAATTGTGCGGGGCATTGGTGAAACCTCATAGTGTGCAGTGTTTAGTCACCCTGCTTAAATATATTTACATTGGAAGGCATTCAAAGAAGGTTAACTCAGGTCATTCCTGGGATGAAGGATTTTGTTTTATAAGGACAGGTTGAGCAGGTTTGGCCTGTACCCTTTGGAACTGAGAACAATGGGAAGTGGGCCTGTTGATACATATAAGAACCTAAGAGGGCTTGACAGGAGAGGTACTGAAAGGGCAATGGTTCTTGTGGGAGAAACTAGAAACAATTTATATGATTAAAATAATTGGACTTGAGTGGCAATTTTTTTTCTAGAGCATTATTGGTCTTTGTAATACTCAGGTACAGTGGAAATGAAACCTCGGTGATCAAATACACTGAGTGAGACTGATTTTTGTTCTGCAGAATCAAGGATTATGTGGATCAGTCAGAAAAGTGTTACTGAGGCTATAATTATAGAGTTTATTGAATAGTGGGGCAGGCATTCCTGATGAAGGGCTTATGCCAGAAACATCGATTCTCCTGCTCCTCGGATGCTGGCTGACCTGTTGTGCTTTTCCAGCATCACACTCTCAACTCTGATTTGCAGCATCTGCAGTCCTCACTTTCTCTATCAGGGGCTAAATGGCCTGTTCTTGCTCTAAGTTTTACATCCTCAAGATGGAAATCTTCCCCAATACTGACGTGAAGTTTACATCCCTCTGTTAGTTTTTGGTTTTATTAGCAGTTGTAAGTAGGACAAGCAGAAGCACCTGCATTCATTTGCTTTCCTACACATTCTTATTTTCTTAATAGAAGTTGTCATTTGGAGAATTTCTTCCTGTCCCACTTTTAAGCATCTTATTCATACATTCTTCAGTCACTCGAACAGGTTAGTTACTTTTAAAAGACTTGGAGGTGAATGTCAGTTTTCTCAGGAGCCATTATGAGTTTAGGGCTGAAAGCCTTTACGCAGTTATACATTGAGAAAAATATTTTGTCCTCTTCACACAATAAATCCTTAATCACTCAAATCACTAATCACGCTATCCTAAAACATTCATCATGCTGCACTGTAAGTCATTAACAAAATAAATTGTTCAAGTATTAGGATGGAATTTAGAACAAAAGAAATAGTTGCATTTGTCCTTCACTTAGTTCCTAAAAACGTATGTTCTCCTTTGAAACTATGATTTCATAGACTATGAAAGGGAACAATGACATTTACTGCTTATTAATGAATATTGTTGTGACTGAGGGTGAAGGCAATCATCCGTTCCTTCTTGACCTACTGCTCCACTGGTAATGACAAATTTTAACTTCAGCCAGTGTGTAACAAGGTTTTAGACAGTATCTGGTTTAGAACTAGAAACAAGTAGGCTAGGTTTCCTTGATCAACAAAGAATAATTAGTTTATTTCAAACAAAACTTTAAAAATACAAAGATTACAGGCAAAAAAGGTACAGATCTTGTGAAGTTAAATGCAATTTACACTCTAACATCGCAAACTTAACATCTAGCAAATATGGGGAACAGATAAATGATGATCAAAAGTCAAAACACATCAAAGAATAAATGCAACTGAGATAGATCTTATAAATTTCTCAGGAACCCACCCTGCCACCTCCAGGTCGTAGAGACAAAGGGACAAGGGATCTCAGTCTTTCATTTTTGATGATTTCGTGACACCCTCAAAAGCTGCTGCATCATGGATTTCAGAAGCTGCTCACATTCTTTAGTCCACCCTCCTTTCCTCGGACTGTGCTCCCTTAGATTTAGAAAACTAAACTCTAGCAGTCACTCACAGGCACGTCTCTACCCTTTTAACAAAAAGCTAGCTTCCTGAATCGGGAACTGCCCCTGGGATTTTTTTCCTGAGCTCCAATCTTGCTCAGTTGTACCAAACAGTTACTGCTCGTGGACATTTCAACATCTACTGCCTGCTATGCTGAAGAGTTAATTGTGCTCAGGCTTCGTTTAAGACCAGCCATTACCCTCAGTCTCCAAGATTTTTCACAAGCACTGAACCTAGCACTGAGCTACACCTAATTTCTTCCCAAATTCTGAACGTATAGAGCTATCCAACTCTTCTCACTGACTTTCCAACTATACTATTAATTACGCAGTTAATGACTTCTCGATCTATTTCATGAGTTTTAGTTGCACAGACAATGTTACCTTGTTAATAGCATGAATCGTACAATTCCTATAATATGGAAGCAGACCATTCTGCCCATTGAGTTCCCACCAATCCTCTGAAATGTTATCCCACCCAGACACACCCTTCGACCCCTCCACCCTACCTCTATAACCCTGCATTTCAATGACCAAGCCTCAGGCAGAGTTAACTAGCTTACCTCATGCTGATTGCTGCTCCTCCAATCACAGACTCCTTCTCTTTGATACATGTGCCATGATTGAATGGTGGAATGGACTCGATGGGCCGAATGGCCTTACTTCCACTCCTATGTCTTATGGTCTTATGGTCTTATGTGACTGATAGGTTGACTGGTGAGCCAATCAGAAGCAAATACTTGAGAGATCTGGACTCGGATTGGGATAGCAGTTCTTTTCAAATTGTACCAGATACACTTACCTATATTTTGAATAAAGATTGGAGGCTAAATCAATAAACAAAATGTTGGATAAGTCTACTGTAGACCCCAGGCAGTCAGATGTATTCTGCAGCAATGCAGAGGTCTAAAAGCCCACCTGGTTTGGTTAATATTAGTAGTA
The DNA here is from genome assembly GCF_020745735.1 of Hemiscyllium ocellatum. Taxonomy (NCBI): domain Eukaryota; kingdom Metazoa; phylum Chordata; class Chondrichthyes; order Orectolobiformes; family Hemiscylliidae; genus Hemiscyllium; species Hemiscyllium ocellatum. Next base: position 13,103,878 of record NC_083415.1, on the reverse strand, counting down.
CAGTAAATAAATCAAACCAGGAAGGATTGACTTTGTGTTTGTTAATCTAAAATGTCAATAATTGAATTACAGAGTTGGAGGCAAGGGGAGAAAATCTTCATAGGTTTCTGTTTCTAGGTTGGTACCAAGTTAACCCTTGCTGGGAAAAAAAGAGCTGCTTGCTGTGAATAAGTGAATCAGAAAGAAAAAACATTTTGATGAAAAGGAGCAATGGATGAATGGCCTATTATTTGCCTGAAGATCCAGACAAGAAGAATGGCTATTTGAATGAGGTGGGGTCTGTGTCAGCTGCAGGCATGCGTTGAGTGGAATTTAAGGATAACTGATGTAGTGATTGTAACGAGGGCAGCCAGGTGGACCTCACGGTATAGGGGTTTGCTGATTGGGGATGTGTAGCTGGTTCAAGCAGGGAGCCCTCACTGACACACATAAACAGGAGTGTCAGAGGTTCAATTCACTCTTAGAGCTGACTCTGAGGAAGCTGGATCAGTGTCAAGGACTTGCCACATGGAAACAAAGGGTGACTTGTTGATCAGATACCAGCTTCTGTGGAGTTATTTCAAATAAGGTCTGTCAGCAGAGGAAGAGGTCTTCACAGACAAATAATCGCTCAGCTTAAACACTTTTTGAGTTAGAGTCATAGAGATGTACAACACGGAAACAGACCCTTCGGTCCATCTCATCCATGCCGACCAGCTATCCTAAATTAATCTACTCCCATTTGCCAGCACTTGGCCCACATCCTCTAAACCCTTCCTATTCATGTACCCATCCAGATACCTTTTAAATGTTGTAATTGTACCAGCCTCCACCACTTCCTCTGACAGATCATTCCATATATGTGAAAAAATTGCCCCTTAGGTCCCTTTTAAATCTTTCCCCTCTCACCTTAAATACATACTCTCTCATTTTGGTCTCCCTTACACTAGGGAGAAGATCATGGCTGTCAAGTCTCTTCAGTGGTCTCTTCCCAACCAGATGGTCAATGGTATAAATAGCTGCAATATACAAAATGTGTTCCTTGTATAGGTTCTTAGAATAGCTTAAGTGAACCATCCATCTGTACAAACAGCAGGCAGCTGTCCACTACTGGAGAACTAATCATGGCGGATGCTGGAACCTTCTCTGTAAGGTGGAACATTAAAGCATCGTCATCATGTGACTGTGGAGTTCCTAAAGAGAACCTAAATCATTTATAAGCACTGCCATTCAAGAAAGGATATTACAAGATGTCTATGTGCGTACATTGGAAACTTTGACCTGAATAACTGACTTATTCATAAATATCACCATGAGATTCTGGATGGTTTTGACAAATGAGGACTAGACTTCATATTACTGTAAACAGATCATTCATTTATGATTTACATTAAGTGCAGAGACATGGTACACAGACGTCTCTAGAAACTTCTCACTATTGTCCCATTTTCATGTAATCTAGCATCATCTAACATCACTGACAATCAAAAGTAAAGGTCACATTTCCATTGTCCTTCCAGACCACAGTCAGTACAGTAGGGGATGTCATTAACAAGGGAGATGACTGATGGGGATTTAACCTGACGGTCACCATGTCTCAGGAGATGTTGAGAAGGACCATCCTTCATGTCAACCTCAGCCAAAGTGGGAGTCTCTCTGTTTCAGTCTAATTAATTTGACAATGCAGTCTGGCCATTAGTATAGAGCTATTAATCCCAATTACAAGATGGATTTTCATATATGCTTTCTTTTTATTGTCTACTAACTTGAAGAAGAAATTGGGTAGCTATGAAATAGATTAAAAACAAAAATAAAATTACATTTACATGGCAACTTTCAAGACCTTATTTTGCACCAGAGGACTGAACATCCTGGACCACTGCTACACAACCATCAAAGATGCCTACTGCTCTATCCCCCATCCGTATTTCGGTGCTGTGTTCCTCCTTCCAGCTTACAAGCAGAAGCTGAAACAGGAGGACCCTTCACGAAAGGAAGTACAATGCTAGTCCGAGACTGTGGAAGACCATCTCTGGGATTGCATGGAATTGGAGGACTGGACCGTGTTCAAGTACTCAATGGAAAACCCAGACGAGAACATCACTACCATCATGGACTTCATTAGCAAATGCGTGGAGGACTGTGTACCAAAGAAGTGATCTGGATGTCCCCCAACTAGAAAGCTTGGGTGAACCAGGAACTCCATTCCCTGCTGAAGACCAGCTGGCAGCATTCAAGTCGGGTGACCCAGATCTATACGGGAAATCCAGATACGACCTCCACAAAGCCATCAGGGATGCCAAGAGGCAGGACTGGACCAAGTTGGAGGCCCAAACCCACCATATAGACTCCCACCATCTGTGGTAAGGTCTAACTAATGGAATACAAAACGAAGCAGAGCAAGATAGCAGACAAAAATGCATCCCTCTCTGATGCGCTCAGTGCTTTCTCTGCTCAGTTTGAGCAGAAGCCCAGTGGCATGTTGTCACCTGCCCTGACAGTCCCACAAGTAGCTGTGCCGACCATCACTGCCGCAGGCGTCAGGTGGCCTTCCTGGGAGTCAACCCAAGGAAAGCGCCAGGCCCAGATGGATGTGCACTTAGATCCTGAGAGGACCAATTGATGGAAGTATTCACATGCATTGTGCCTTATTGACTACCACCCAATGGATCTGACCTCAATGATCATGAAGTGCTTCGAGAGGCTGGTCATGGCCCACATCAACTCAATCTCCCAGCCTGCCCTCGATCCCCTACAATCTGCCTACTGATGCAACAGGTCACAGCAGATGCCATTTTCCTAGCCCTGCACTAATCCCTGGCGCATCTGTACAACAAGGACACCGACATCAGACTCCTGCTTATCAACTACAGCTCTGCCTTCAACACCATTACCCTCTCCAGACTGATCTCAGACTCTGAAACCTAGGTCGTGGATTTGCCAGCTGCAACTGGATCACATTCAGTGAATATAGACAACTGCACCTCCGCCATGATAACTCGCAACACTGACCCTCAAGGATGCATCCTCATCCCCTACTGTACTGACTGTGTTGCCAAATTCAGAACAAACACCACCTAATAGTTTGCTGAGGTTGCTAATGCGGTAGGATGGAAATCTAACAGCGAAGAGTCAGAATACAGAAGGTAGATAGAAGGCTTGGTGTCACAGTGCAGTGAGAACAATATCTCTCACAAAATCGAAAAAACTAAAGAACCGATAACTGAGTTCACAAACCTTGCACTGATAACTGACTTCAAAAACAAAAGGAGGAGACCGTGCCTCAAGCTACCTCACTGGAGCTGGGGGTTGAGAGAATGAAAAGAGTCAAGTTCCTACAAGCGCCAATAACCGACAACTTGTTCTGGTCTTTCCACATAGATGTAATGGTCAAGAAGTCACAACAGCACCTCCTCTTCCTCAGGTGGCTCAGGAAATTCAGCATGTCCATAAGGACCCTCACCAATGTCTACAGTTGCACCATAGAAAGCATACTCTCCTGACGCATAATGGCCTGGTTTGGCAAATGTTCTGCCCAGGACTGTACAAAACTACAGAAAATTGTGTGCACGGCCCACACCATCACAGAAGCCAACCTTCCATCCATGGATTCTATGTACATGGCTCGCTGTCATGGAAAGGCTGCCAACATCAATAAAAACCCATCCCATCCCGGTAATGCTCTCGGACAACCACTTCTGTCAGGAAGAAGATACCGAAGCTCCAGCAGGTTCACGAACAGCTACTTCCCAGCTGTTATTAGGCTGATGAATAGACTCTCTAATTTCAAATAACGTTCACCTTGCTAATGTTGATTCTGCCTAGTGCACGCCCTGTGTGGTTTAACCTGTATGCCTCTAAGTTTTTTTCATCCTTTGATCCTTATGGCCCTGCTTTACTATGATCTGCCTGTACTGCTCACAAACAAAACTTTTCACTGTACTTAGGTGCATGTGACAATAAATAAATCAAATTAAATCAAACCAAAATATGTTCCTGCCAGACAAACACTTCAGAAATGTATTTCAAATGTCCCAGAGGAAATGTGGCAGCCAATTTGTAAGTAGCAATGCACCAGAAACATCAATGTTATCTTGAGCAGTTTGTGACCTCCATCATACAGACAGGATGGCCAAATCCTCCAAGAAAGTGATTGAAGAATTTAGTCAAGTTACAGCTTTAATAACATCTACAGAAGATCATCCTGTGAAACATGTTTAATTAAATGAATAATGGCATGAGGTAATCCTGTGATAGTCTGCACTGGATAAAAATGCATGTCTTATGAAGAGGACTGTTAAAATAGATACTTCTGAATTTGACAAAGTTTGGCCAGTTGGTCATTCAAGCATGAAAGGTACAATGGTGAATTCTCCCATCTTATATTGTAAGTGTCTCAAACACATACAGTATATAATCATTATGAACAATATTTTTGTACATATTAGATGACCTGCTCAATTCTTATAAAAGCCAATAAATGCATCCCCCTTGTAAGATAATAATGGTTTTTGGAAAAAGAATAACTTTGTGCTTAATCTTGACTAAAAACATTCGTTGTGCTTTGAAAGCTGAGGACAGTTCAGTTTTTGTCAAAAACTTGCTGAAGCATAGTATTCTACAGTAATCTTGTTTTCTCAGACAGTGCTATCAAATTGAATAAAAGCCATATAATGTTCAGAAAGGAAAAGTGTACTCTGACCTAGGAATTAATGAGCTTTGAACACTCACACAAAGACATGGACAAGAGACAAACTCATTTAATAGAACACCGACATAGCTAATCTCACTGAAAAACACTGAAGGACGAGCGTCCATTCCTGGCCTCGTATCCAAGGAAGGATATGCTGGTTTTGGAGAGGGTCCAGAGAAACGTTACAAAAATGATCGTGGGGATGAAGGGCTTGGACTATGAGGAATGGTTGAGGAGTCTGGGTCTGTACTCAGTGGAGGCTTGAAGGACAAGGGAGGAATCTGATTCAAATTTACAGAATACAGAGATACCTGGATAGAATAGATGTGGAGAAGATGTTTTCACTAGAAGAAGAGACTAGGACCCAAGGGTGCAGCTACAAAGTGAAGGAATGACCCATAAAAACTAAGATGAGGATGAATTTCTTGCACCAGAGGATGGTTAAACTGTGGAAGTCACTATCAGAGAGGGTTGTGGAGAACAAGTCATTGAGTGTATTTTAGATAAAGATAAATATGTTCTTAATTGATAAGGAAATAAAGGGTTACGGGGAAAAAGCAGGAGAATGGAGTGGAGAAACGTATTAGCCATGATCAAAAGGCAGAGCAGACTTGGTTGAATGGCCTAATTCTGCTCCCATGTCTTATAGTTCACCATCATCCAGCAGATGATGAATAAACTTTAACTGTATAAAAATGCAAACATTTGAATTTTGGTAAGGCAATCAGAGAGAGAATCAGAAACAAAAACAGAAGTTGCTGGAAAAGCTCAGCAGGTTTGGCAGCATCTGTGGAGAGAAATCAGTTATCATTTCGGAGCAAGTGACCTTTCCTCAGAACAGAGAGAAGGGTGATCTGGTCAATCACTGATGACAGCGGAAATGCACAGATCATATGCAGTGTGAGATATAGGACTATAAGTCTCTTCACTAACTCACTCACACACTTTATATTTACTCATTTGTAACTCCTTTACTAACCCACTCACAAGTGATAACCATGTTGCTGTTTCATTCATTCATAACTCCCTGCTATAACACGGTTTCATTTATTCATTCATAAAACCACTGTTCTGTAGTATATCTCAAGATAGATTAATTAAAGCAGTATTTCCAAACGTATTGCTGCTCCTTCACACCTTGAACCCCTATTAGATCTATTTACATCAAAAGCTACCTCTGAGTAAATATCACAGACCATCAGAACTATGCCACCCCTGCCATCATGTCTCCATGACCTAACAAAACTATGGAAAGATTATAATATTAATCAGCCCTTACCAACCATCTTTCATACCTGAATACATTACAGAACACCAAACATTTTCCCCAATTAGTTTGTATTTTTGAATACATTTTAATAGGGCCACTATCTCCTTAAATGAACAAAACAGCGGTCCCATGAAATTGCATGAATGAATGAAACTCACACTACCAAATAATAAACAATTCTCACAATCCAGCTGTGGTAATCAGTTTAATATGCTTTATTCTTTTATTTGGACAATGCTCCCACAGTAGGTATAATCAATCTCTTTGTAACTGCATGGCCTAGTTTTTACCCTCAACTGGGAGGATAGTTGGCCAACCGCAATTGCACTTGGAAGAAGCCCACACCACAGTGATGACATGCGGGGGGTGACTAATTAAACTGGCTCATACTGGCACTCCTGTCCCCTCAGTGACAGGAGGTCCTACCTTCTCGAATGGCTGGCTAATAACCGTTAGCCGTCCTGTTAGTGCCAGAGCTCTGTCGTTCTTGCAGTGCCTATTTACAACCAGAAGCAGCAAGAAGAAAAGATGGCCGCCACAACCCTAAGGCCTGTGCGTTGAGGGTTGGGACGAATCTGGGGGCCCAGGACATGAGAGAATAGGGAAGGTGCCAGGCTTTGGACAGCAAGTCATGAGAAGTTAAAGGTGAAATCAAAGACGGTCCCCTAATCACTCTCTTTACCCACTGCTTGCTTGTCTATGCCAGTTGTAATAGAGCTGGGCAGTGCATTATGGGGTTGATTAAATTGGCCATAAGCTCAGTTCACTTTTAATACTTTTGCTAAATATTTTGCTGTCAATTTTAGCATCTGTCCACCTATTGTTTAATGGAACACAGCTCAGTGGTGAATGCAAATGCAATGGGCCTAGCAGTTTCTTCTTTCGTGTGCCACTACGCCCCACTCCTCCCTGGTATAACCATTCTTGATCGGGGGGAGGGAAGTGGGGCCGTAAAATCCAGCCCTTCGTTTCGGTGAAATCTAACTCCTTACTAACAGTACATTGCATGGCTTGGTTGAGAAAAGAACAGTTCATTTTTTTATGGTGAACTGACATTTTTAAGAGTGATTTCATTTTTTCTGTAATCGTCAACTCAGAAGTCTTAACTTGTGAACAGTGGCTAAAGTCTTACAGATCTTGTGGTGATGACCTGAAGGAATCTGAGTGAAAATAATGGTGCATGCAAAATTTATCATGAAATCTATGGATGACTTAGTCCTGAAGTGTGTTACAGGGAACACTTTCTCTTGGGGACAAATGTGCATACGATGCATCAATACTGATAGCCTGATGTAACTCCATATTTCTGCATGTTGTATCACCTGACTGAAAGTCTATTGAATCTATTGAATTGCAAGTTATCAACAATTTGTCATCTCCAATGGAACATTTCAAGTCAGTTCCTATTATTTCTGTAGTTACAGAATCATAGAGTCATAGAGATGTACAGCATGGAAACAGACCCTTCGGTTCAACCCATCCATGCCGAACAAGTATCCTAGTCCTATTTGCCAGCACTTGGTCCATGTCCTTCTTAACCCTTCCTATTCATATACCCATCCAGATGCCTTCTAAATGTTGCAATTGTACCAGTCTCCACCACTTCCTCTGGCAGCTCATTCCATACATACACCACCCTCTGCGTAAAACAGTTGCCCCTTAGGTCCCTTTTAAATTTTTTCCTCTCTCTCACCCTCTAGTTCTGGACTCATCCAACCCAGGGAAAAGACTTTGTCTATTTACCCTATCCATGTCCCTTGTGCTTTTATAAACTTCAGTAAGGTCACCAGCCCCAACCTCCAACGCTCCAGAGAAAACAGCCTCAGCTTGCTCTAAGAAATGTCTGACAAACCATTAGCTTCTGGGATAATATATTAATTTGAAGGAAAGAACATTACTTTTCTCAGTATTCACTCATGAAGTGCTGGCCCACACTTATTACCCATCCCTAATTGCACAGAGGACAGTGAAGAGTCAACCATATTTCTCTGGGTCTGGTGTCACATGTAGGTCAGATCAGGTAAGGACAGCATACTCTCAAATGCATGACAGAACCAAATACATTTTTTTCCTAATTGACAGTAACTACCATAAACACCATTGGGATAACTTTCAATTCCAATTTCACCATCTGCTCCAGTGGAATTCAATCCATGTGCAGAGAACATGAGCATAAATATGCTTGATACGGCTACATATGACAACATTAATGAGATAATGATGTTTTTGCAAGGTTTGTGAAGGTTTATAGCTCAGGTTGAGCTTTAGGGTGTAGGTTTGCTCGCTGAGCTGTAGGTTTGATATCCAAACGTTTCATTACCTGGCTAGGTAACATCATCAGTGGCGACCTCCAAGTGAAGCGAAGCTGTTGTCTCCTGCTTTCTATTTATATGTTTGTCCTGGATGGGGTTCCTGGGGTTTGTGGAATGACATCACCATGATGGAATAGTCTGTACTTGTGAGAGGTATCCTAACTGACAATGCTATTATGTCCAACTGTATACACCAAGGCTTTTACAGAACTTACCAGAGACAGTCAGCAGTCATTGACAGGCATGGAAAACCATCACAAAGCACAAGCTACTAACAAAGACAAGGATAGCCATCTCGGTGATGCAGAAGACCAAGCCACAAATCTGGTAATAATACAAACTACAGATAGTATCATTAAAGCAGATAAACTGGACAAGTTTTATTGCATTTTTGTAGAATCTTACTCTGCAGACATAGCAGCCATGTTACAATAACGGTTGCATATCAAGCTACCCTAGTTGCTTTAAGCACTTGGAAATGTTCTAGAGTGATGAAAAGTCTGACAAATAAATGTAATATATTGCTTTTGTTTCTTTCCTCCTCTCTCCTTCATTCCTCCCACACTCTGCACAACTTTCTACATTCTCTTTATATTTCTCTCTCACTCTCTCTCTCCCCCTCTCCCTGTCTCTCTCTCTCCCTCTCTACCAATACAGTCCCTTATCTTCAAGGTGCATCTCCAAGAAGTGAATATAGTGCTCAGAACAACTTTAAATGGTAAAATAAAATCTCCATGACATACTGGCAGTCGTACATACAAAATCAAAAAGTGCATCTTGACATGGGCATTGCCCAATGTCAAGAAAGAAAAATATTTCAATAAATTTTCATTAACTCAAGGATTTAAAAAAGCTGATTACTGTTTCACTGAAACAACCATAGGGCACAAACCGATGTAAAGTCCCCTAGTCTGCTGCTGGTGATGGCATTTATAAAATCAATTTTCTTTTGGAAAACCCATCCATTGCTTTCTGAGTCAGCAACAATAATGGTGTTTCAAATCACATTTGGCTCTTTAACATCCTGAAGCAAATTATTCCTTTGTTTAATTGGCAAGCCTGAAGACTAACTCTATGAAAAAAAAACAAACAAGAGGGCCTAGGTTAGCTGAGACTAGCACTTCTGAATATTAAAAAGCAAATGCTAATGGATCGAGTGAAAATTGAAGGAGCGCCTGCATTGTTAGAAAAGAATAATTGAGTCAGCTGCACTCATCTTTACATTAAATCTAACTATATATATCTTGAAAAATAAAAATGAAGTGGCTATAATGGATTGCTTAATGCCTTTCTCTTAGATGCTAGAGCTACCTTAACTTTTAAATAGGATCTGAGATGCATGTTTACATGTCACCAAGCGATAAAATGAACTGGTAAATTGGATTTAAGCTCCAGTTTAACCATAACCAATCCATCATGGTGAACACTGAAACAACAGGACAAAGATGCTCCACAACTATCCTCATCCTCATTGATTTGGAGGCAAGCACTTCAGTGCAAAAGATATTTGCAACTTTCTTCAGGCAAAACTACTGAGGGGGTGATTATTCTTGACTTCCTCCTGAGGTCCCAACATCACAGATACCTGCCTTCAGGCAATTTGATTCAGTCCCCATGATGGCCAAAGGCATTAGATACTGTAACATTATGACAATATTCTGAAGACTTGTTAGCTCTTTCAGAACTTTTCTTTCCCTAGATAAGCTACTTCAGTTCCATTACAACACTGGCATCTAAACAGCATTGCGGTAAATTGCCCAGGTACATCAAATCCAACCTGCTCACTCTTGATCATTAGCATAGGGATTGACAGAGTAATCAGCAGTGCTATTTATATAGCAATAACCTGCCCATTGAATCTCAGTTTAGTTCTGTCAGGGATACTTAGCTCCTGGCTTCATTGCAACCTTGATCACACCATGAACAAAAGAGCTAAACCTGAGACTGGAGATGAAAGTGACTGACTTTGACAATGAGTTAGTATTTTAACATCTCAACAGCAATCTCAAGGAGCCCTGGCAATGGGAATTAGTGGTAAACTCTCCATTAGTTTGAATTATATTCCGCATAAAGCAAAATAGTTGCATTTGGTGCTGGCCAATCATATCAGTATCAGGACATCCCTTCAGGACTTTCTCAGGCTAGATGCAACTATCATCAACTGCTTCATCAATGCCTTTCTCTCCACTGTAAGGCCAGAAGTCAGTTTTATTCACTAATGACTGCATGTGTTCAGCACCATTCGCAAGTCCTCATATACTGAAGGAATCCAGATTTATTGACAGTAAAAACTGGTCTATACCTAGACTTGGGCTGAAAGGTGGCAAGAAATATAAATGATTTATAAGTGCCAGACAATGGTCATTTACAATTGGAGTGAATCTAAGCATCTCCTCTTGATAGCCAATGACATTATCTTTGAATCCAACATGATGAACATCTGGTTTTTACAATTTACAGACTGAACTGGGCCAGCCATTTAAGAACAATGGTTAGAAGAGCTGGTCAGAGGCTGGGAATACGGAAGGAAATAATTTGACTCCTGATTCCCTAGTTATAAAGGTTTTATGCCCGAAATGTCAAGTTTCCTGCTCCTTGGATGCTGCCTGACCAACTGTGCTTTTCCAGCGTCATACTTTTTGATTCCCCAGTGACTGACCACCAACGACAAGGTCAAAGTCGGAATTGTGATGGATGTGTGCAGGTCCAACAACACTCCAGTAATTTGACATCATCCAGGACAAAACAGCCTCCTTGATTGACACCCCTTCCACTATTCAGTATTTACACCCTTTACCTTCAATGCATCATAGCAGCAGTGTGTATCAAGTACAGGGTGGACTGAAACAAATTAAAAAGACTTTTTGAACAGTTCCTTCCTAAACCACAGCCTCTACCATCCACCTTCAGATTACTCTCTAAACCATGTGTCATCCTGAACTGCATATGTTCAAAACCATTCACAGTCCTCATATACTGAAGGGGTCAGATTTATTGACAGTAAAAACTGGTCCACATTTCAGCTTGGGCTGAAAACCTATATGTAGACTGGTTAGTAAGGTTAGATCACATGGGATCCAGGTGAGCGAGCGAATTGTATAGAAAATTGGCTTGTTGATAGCAGACAGAGGGTGGTGGAGGATTGTTGTTTGGACTCGAACTGTGTGACCAGTACCACAAGGATCAGTACTAGGTCCACTGTTGATTGTCATTTATTACGTAATTTGAACATAAGAGGCATGCTTAGTAAATTTTCAGATGACATCAAAATTGGTGGCATAGTGGACAGTGAAGAAGGTTATCTAAGAGTACAATGAGATCTTGGTCAGCTGGGCCAAAGGGTGACAGATGGAGTTTAATTGAGATAAACGTAAGGTGTTGTATTTTGGTAAGACAAAACAGGGCAGGACTTACACTGTTAATGGGAGGGCTTTGGGGAATGTTGTCAAACAGAAAGACCTACGGGTGCAGGCACATAGTTTCTTGAAAGGGTGAAGAAGGCAGTTAGCATACTTGCCTTCATCAATCAGTGCATGGAGTGTAGGAGTTGGGATGTCATGTTACGGCTGTGCAAGACATTTGGAGCCCTGAGTACAATTCTGGTTGCCCTATTATAGGAAGGATGGTGTTAAACTGGAGAGGGTGGAGAAAAGATTGACAAAGATGTTACAGGACTGGAGGATGGATAGGGTGAGAGTGGAAAATAGTAGGCTGAGAGGTGACCTTATAGAGGTTAATTAAATCATGAGAGGTATAGATAAGGTGAATAGCCAAGGTCTTTTCCCCAGGGTAGGAGAATTCAAAACTAGAGGGCATAGGTTTAAGGTGAAAGGGGAAATATTTAAAAGGGACTGAGGAGCAACTTTTTCCACGCAGAGGGTGCTGTGCACATGGAACAAGCTGCCAGAGGAAGTGGTAGAGGTGTGTACAATTACAACATTTAAAAGACTTTTCAGCAGGTACATGAATAAGAAATATATGGAGGGATAGAGGCCAACTGCAGGCAAATAGAGTCATAGAGTCCAACTCGTCCATGCTGTCTAGACACCCCAACCCAATCTAGTCCCACCTGCCAGCACCTGGCCCATATCCCTCCACACCCTTCCTATCCATATACCCATCCAAATGCCTCTTAAATGTTGCAAATGTACCAGCCTCTGCCATTTCCTCTGGCAGATCATTCCATACACATACCAATCTCTGTGTGAAAAAGTTGCCCCTTAGGTCTCTTTTATATCTTTCCCCTCTCACTCTAAACCTATGCCCTCTAGTTCTGGACTCCCTGACCCCAGGGAAAAGACTTTGTCTATTTCCCCTATCCATGCCCTTCATAATTTTGTAAACCTCTATAAAGTCACCCCTCATCCTCCGACTCTCCAGGGAAAACAGCTCCAGCCTGTTCAGCCTCTCCCTGTAGCTCAAATCCTCCAACCTGGCAACATCCTTGTAAATCTTTTCTGAACCCTTTCAAGTTTCACACCATCTTTCCAATAGGAAGGAGACCAGAACTGCACACAATATTCCAACAGTGGCCTAACTAATGTCCTGTCCAGCCGCAACATGACCTCTCAGCTCCTGGACTCAATATTCTGACCAATAAAGGAAAGCATACCAAATGCCTTCTTCACTATCCTATCTGTCTGCGACTCCACTTTCATGGAGCTATGAACCTGCACTCCAAGGTCTCTTTGTTCAGCAACACTCCCTAGGACCTTACCATTAAGTGTATAAGTCCTGCTAAGATTTGCTTTCCCATAATGCAGTACCTCGCATTTATCTGAATTAAACGCCATCTGCCACTTCTCAGCCCATTGGCCCATCTGGTCCAGAACCTGTTATAATCTGAGGTAACCCTCTTCGCTGTCCACTACACCTCCAATTTTGGTGTCATCTGCAAACTTACTAACTGTACCTCTTATGCTCGCATCCAAATCATTTATGTAGATGACAAAAAGTAGAGGACCCAGTACCGATCTTTGTGGCACTCCAATGGTCACAGGCCTCCAGTCTCCACCACCACCCTCTGTCTTCTACCTTTGAGCCAGTTCTGTATTCAAATGGCTAGTTCTCCCTGTATTCCGTCTAACCTTGCTTATCAGTCTCCCATGGGGCACCTTGTCAAACGCCTGACTGAAGTCCATATAGATCACATCTACCACTCTGCCCTCATCAATCCGCTTTGTTACTTCTTCAAAAAACTCAATCAAGTTTGTGAGACATGATTTCTCATGCAAAAAGCCATGTTGACTATACTTAATCGGTCCTTGCCTTTCCACATACATGTACATCCTGTCCCTCAGGATTCCCTCCAACATCTTGCCCACCACCGATGTCAGGCTCACTGGTCTATAATTCCCTGGCTTGTCCTTACCACTTTCTTAAACAGTGGCATCATGTTTGCCAATCTCTAGTCTTCCGGCACTTCACCTGTGACTATCGATGATACAAATATCTCAGCAAGAGGCCCAAGTGGGAGAATTCAGTTTGGGGAACCGAGTCGGTATGGACGAATTAGACTAAAGGGAGACTAATGACTCTATGACACTTTAGAATCCTGGATATTGCTCCCTAAAAGTGTTGTGGGATTCCTCTATCCTGTGCACTGCAATGACTCAAGAAGGTGACATGCCACCATCTTCACATGTAATGTGAACTATTTTCAAATGAAATTTAACTTTGAGAACCACTCATGCTACCGTTGTCCCACTAAGTTTTAAGGTAATGACAGTGAAGTTCGGCAGCAATGTTGTGCCATGTGCACAATATCCTAGTTGTCCAGAATAGACTCTTTATACGCCTACCCATAGAGGTCAGCTGATGATGAGTTTCGCCAAAGAAGTCTTTTTGGAGGAAACAAAGAAACTTTCTTCAAAGTACAATGGGACCTTGATTGGATGGGCCAGTGGGCCAAGGAGTGACAGATGGAGTTTATTTAGATAACTGTGAAGTATTGTATTTTGGTGAGGGAAATCCAGCTGGACTTATGTACGTAATGGAGAGGTCCTGAGGTGTGTTGCTGAACAAAGAGATCTTGAAGAGTACGTTTGTTGTTCCTTGAAAGTAGAGTTGCAGATAGTCAGGATAATGAAGAAGACGTTTGGTATACCTCCCTTTTTTAGGTCAGTGCATTGATTAAAGGAGTTGGGAGGTCACATTGTGGCTGTACAGGACATTGGTCATGCCACTTTTGGAATACTGTATACAAAGTCTCGTTTCCCTGCTATAGGAAGGATGTTGTGAAACTTGAGATGGTTCAGAAAAGACTTACAAGGATGTTGCCAGGTTTGAAGGGTTTGGGCTATAGGGAGAGGCTGATTAGGCTAGGGCTGATTTCCCTGGAGCAATGGAGGCTGAGTGGTAACCATATAACAATTTATAAAATCATGATCAGTATGGTGGGTGGCACTGTGGCATGGTGGTTAGCACTGCTACCTCACAGCGCCAGAAACCCGGGTTCAATTCCCACCTCAGGCAACTGTCTGTGTGGAGTTTGCATATTCTCGCCGTGTCTGCATGGGTTTCCTCCCACAATCCAAAAATGTGCAGGTTAGGTGAATTGGCCATGCTAAATTGCCCATAGTTTTAGGTGTATGGGAATGGGTCTGAGTGGGTTGCTCTTCGGAGGGTCGGTGTGGACTTGTTGGGCCGAAGGGCCTGTTTCCACACTGTAAGTAATCTAATCTCATAGGGTGAATAGCTGAGGTCTTTTCCCCAGGGTAGCAGAGTCCAAAAGTAGAGATCTTAAATTTAAAAGGGTCCCAAGGGGCAACATTTTCACGTTGAGGGTGGTGCATGTATGGAATGTGCTGCCAGAGGAAGTGGTGTTGACAGGTACAATTACAACTTTTAAAAGGCATCTGGATGGGTACATGGATAGGAAGGGTTTAGAAGAATATAGACCAAATGCTGGCAAATGAGACTAGATTAATATTGGATATCTGGTTGGCATGGACAATTTGGATGGAAGGGTCTGTTTCCATGCAGTACAACTCTATGACTCTGACTCTAAAGGCTTTCCTGCAATCTAATCTCTTATTTTCTAAGACAGCACTTAAAATTTTAAAATGAGAAACAGGAAAAAAGAGAGATTTAGAGAACACAGTTTCAGTTTTAAAGATGACATTGGTTGCAGTTAAAAGAACCTTCAGTCAATTAAACATCTTCAGAGGGTGAAATAAACTTCTTTTTAAAGCCTTTGGCCTGGCATTTACTTAAAGACCAGAACTGTTGTGCCTTTTTAGATTCAAAGACATTTTACTAGAAAAGACATTTTACTAGAAAAGGTCACCTTGTGAAAATTATATAATGGAGCTTTCATCTCATTTCTCTGTTATCTTACTGTAACATTTAAAGTTAGTTGTCTTTCAGTATTCATCTGTTTCCTTTATTAATATGATTGATACAGCCCAAATGATCAATTCTGAAGGAATTCTTGAGGAAAACCTGCCCCACAATGCTCTTGGCTCCTTCCTATATCCCTTTATTACTAAAACATCAAATTCATTGCCTAATGAAAGTATCACATTCTCCCGGTGTCTGCGTGGGTTTCCTCCAGGCGCTCCGGTTTCCTCCCACAATCCAAAAATGTGCAGGTTAGGTGAATTGGCGATGCTAAGTTACCCGTGGTATTAGGTGAAGGGGTAAATGTAAGGGAATGGGTTGCGCTTCGGCAGGTTGTTGTGGACTTGTTGGGCCGAAGGGCTGTTTCCACACTAAGTAATCTGATCTAATCTAATTTAATCTTACATCCTCAGTTAGGTGGAGGTTTAGTCTATGAGGACAGACTAATTTGCGGCTTTAATTAACAATTCAATGTTAATTTCCTTTTAATTTCTACCCTCGATAGTTTTGGTATTATATTTCAGACTGTACTCAAAGGAACAGTGTATTCGTTTATTTGTTTATGCCCCAGGCCACACACTTCGAAATCTTCACCTTAAACTCATGGTCTTGCAGCCTCTTTCTCCTCTAAGGACAGTCCTTTAGGCACTTCTTCAACAGCGTTTGGTTATTTCTCCAAACGTTTCCTTTGAGTGCACAACATCCACATTTTTTGTTTGAAATTATGCCTCAGCAAAATGCTCTGGAGCAATTTTCTGCATTAAAGGCACTACATAAATGGCAATTGCTAAATCAAAGCAATGCCTGAATTGAAAGCACAGATGCAGCACACCAGCTGTCTGCCTGCAGAATATTTCGCTGTTCCTTCAGAGAACTTAGCAGCTTTAATTCATCCAGTAGGAATTTTAAGATGTCATCAGCTAGGTCTGAGGCATCATTTTGATGAATTACTTCACTCAATCACATTCAAGTGAAGTCAGAACTTCTCCAACAAAGCCATTTTGGCCAGAATCATTTGAGAGTGGAAAGCTCATAAAATATTTCTCTGCAAGGAATTAAATGAATGATCTTTCCAATTTGAAATGCATTGGTCAGCCATTTTTGCACACAATAATTTTTCTACACTAACAGCACTAATTTAATGACCGCCTGCCTTGCTTCATTTCATTTTCTTTGAATGGTCACGAGAAGGTGAAGTACCGCTCTCAATTGGACTTCCCTCAGCAGTGTACCTATCATCAGTTTGGAAATGGCATTGTCACAAGGCCGCAAGGAAGGTAAAATTCATGTCCTTGCTTTGGGAAAACTGATTCTCATCATTTGCACTATACCCAGGTACAAGAGTATTCAAGATAAGGTCACCATCTGGTGAAGCAATACTTAACTCGGTTTCCCAACATTGCGAGAGAGTTATCTCCATCCAACTTGCCAACTAGGACCAATAAATGTCAAGGGTCTGGATATTCCACCAATATTGCTTGACATGTGACTTGCAACATTGGAATTAAGCGTGGGTCTGAATTAAGCTGCTGTTGGTGAGGGGCATTTCCCAAGGGAATCTGCTGCTGTAAGTCTGTCTGCAATTGCTGAGAGGATTTATTAAAGGTTGATCACTGAAGGGCGGAAGTGTTGCCTCTTGGTAGAAAATTAAAAAAAAGTGCATGTGAGTGTGTGTGTGTGTATGTGCTCTATAGCCATACCGAGTGGTTAGATTTTTCATTAAAGACTCTGCTGTGCAGAACCCAGCCACATCTCCATCAGTAAAAATCTTGCCTCCAGGCTCAAGTTCCACTCCATGGCTTCAGAGCAAAAATAAAGGATGCTATTTCAATGCAGTACTGAGGACAACTATGCTGTCGGATTTTCCATCCTTTAAGTGAAATATCAAACCCAGGTCCCACATGCTTGCTCAAGTGGATATAAAAGATCCCGTAGCATTATTTCAAAGAAGTCATATTAAGGTTGTACACTACTTGGTGAGAGGCCTCTTCTTCAGTACTGTGTTGAGTTTGGGTCTCCCTGCTGTAGGAAGAATATTATTAAGCTAGAGAGAGTTCAGAAGAGATTTACCAGGATGTTGTCAGATAGGGAAGGTTTGAGTTATAAAGAAAGGCTGGGACTTGTTTCACTAGAGCGTAGGAGGTTAAGGGTTTTATTTATCATGAGGGGTTTAGATAAGGTGAGTTGCACGTGTCTTGTTCCCAGGATTGGGGATTTCAAGACTAGGGGTCATTTTTTAAGGTAATAGGAGAGAGATTAAAAAAGGCATGAAGGACAATATTTTTACACCGAGGATGGTTTGTGTTTGGAATGAACATCCTGACGAAGTAATGGATGTGGGCATACTTACAATGTTTAAAAGGCACTTAGATAAGTTCATGAATAGGAAAGGTTTAGAGTGATAAGGGCTAGGAGCAGATAGGTGGGACTAGTCTAGTTTGGGATTATGTGCAGCAGGGACTGGTTGAACAGAAGGGTGTGTTTCCATGCTATGATTCTATAAGAGCATGTATGTTATCCTAAGTGTCCTGCATGAAATCTATCCCTCAATCAACATTGTTTAAAAATAATCTTATAATTACAATGTTCCACACATATGTAATTGGTGGTGGAATGCAGATGTTAGTCTGTGATACTGACACGACCAATGCAGAAGTCTCATTCCCATTAGGGGAGATCCAGCAAAGCATACTCAAGAATCTCAGTGCATTCCCATTCAAGAATCCCTGACGATTCATTGACGCATATGGACACACTAACACTGATAAAATTATAGGATTAAAGAGTACCAAAAAGAAGTACCCATTGAACCTGCACCAACAAAAAATGCTACTCCAAATGTATACCAGTCCCACTTTCTAAATGTGTGGAACAATGCAATTATGAGGTTTTTAAAAAACTTGGCCCATAACCTTGAATGATGTAAGTTTTCAAGTGCTCATCCAAGTACTTTTTAAAAGACTGAGGCCTCCCCTTCAATTACCATCCCAGGCAGTGCATTCCAGATTCACTCCACCCTCTGAATGATCAAAGTCCTCAAATCCCCTCTGAGCCCTCTGTTTTGATGCTGCACATCTTCCAAAGGACTCCTATTCTCAACAAAGGGCAGCCCTTAATATTCAGTGTGATCAGCATGGTTGAATTCCAGCCCCTTCTGACTCTTGGGATTACCATTGTCCACAGATTGTCCTAGATGCCCTTTTAAACCTGGCCTGCAATTATGTGTTCAAAGCTGATAATTAACTTCATCCAGTATCTAGCCAAAACATATCCACTACATCAAAAGTAGATGTGTGCAGTTTGTGTTGAGACTCTGGATCTGCAGGTATGAATGTAGGAACAACAGAAAAGTAGCAAATGAGCAGGATGCCGAAATAAGCCATATGTGTGATCATCATATCATTCACCTTCTTCCATAGCCTCCACCAACCACCATACCATAGTGAAATCTATAACATGCAACGTTACAATATGCTGAGATTCTTATCAACTTATGGCCTCTGTCTTCGAGAAGGGAAAATGCTGCAATTACAGAGAAGAGCCCATACACAAAAGCTTTATTCAAAGGCCACTACAGTATGCCTAGATCTTGACTTCCCCAGCATCATAGCAAAAGAAATGGATGTGGGCACAGTTGCAATGTGGATATTACAAAAGCAGTGGGTCCTGGCAACAGGTAAGAAAATTTGTGCTCCAGACTTAGCCATGCAGTTCAGCAAGCTGTTCCACTACAACCTCAACACAACCCTCTCTCTGACAATGTTGAAAATTGTCCAGGCATGCTCTGTCCTCAAAAATCTGGACATGTGTGAGCTGGTTAATTACAGTTCAACCAGGCTACCCTTGATCACCAAAGTGAGTGAAGATGTTGCCTGATGAAGGGCTTTTGCCCAAAACTTCGGTTTTCCAGCTCGTCAGATGCTGTCTGACCTGCTGTGCTTTTCCACACTCTCGACTCTAATCTCTAGCATCTGCAGTCCTCACTTTTGCCTCATTGGCAGTGTTGTCAAGCTGCATTTCTTCAATAATAACTTGCTTGCGACACTCAGTTTGGCTTCTGCCAGAGTCATTCAGCTCCAGTCTTACTACGTCCTTGCTGTAAATATGGACCAAAGAACTGAATGTCAGTGGTGTTCACTTGCTCTACCACTGACATATAGTAGTAGTCTTATGTTCAATCTACAGCAGCTCAAAAGCTCTTTTGATAGTGCTTTTGAAATCCATGGTGACTACCACATGGAAGGACAACTGCAGTAGATGCACGGGAGCATCATAACCTGCAAGTTTTCTTCAAGTCACACTCCATCCCAACTTGCAACTGTGTCTTCATTCCTTTGCTATCACTCAGTCAAAAGCCTGGAATTATTTTCCTTACAGCTCTGTGGGTGTACCTAAACCTCATGGACTGCAACAGCTTAAGAAAGAGGTTCACCACCAAATTTTTTCAATTGCAATTAGAGATGGATAAGTTTGCCAGTGATGTTTATATCACAAGACCAAATAAAAAAAAGTCTTGCTAATTCATAACCACTGCTCAATAGCTTAACTATTCTCGGAAAAATAATTTTATGTGTAATGAATATCAAATGTCTCCAATGTGATAAGAGCTTTCCTATATTTTTAAAAATATTTTAACATTTTGCTTGTAGCATGACTTTGGCATCTAAACAAGAATAATTGATATTGAAGTTTGTTATTTAATGTGAAATTTAAGAATAAGGTTATATTTGTTGACAGGTATAGTCAGTCATTATTGTTAGCATCCCTTCCAACCCTCCCCACCACCCCGCCAACCTCCAACCCCCCATTTTATCACCTACAGGTCATAAAGGCATGGAGAAGAACAGCACGGAAACAAACCTTTTAGTCCAACTTGTCCATGCTTACCAGATATCCTAAATTAATCTAGTCCCATTTGCCAGCACTTGGCCCATATTTCTCTAAATGCTTCCTATTCATATACCCATCCAGATGCCTTTTAAGTGTTGTAATTGTACCAGCCTCCACCACTTCCTCTGGCAGCTCATTCCATATGCCCATCAACCTCTGTGTGAAACAGTTGCCCTTTAGTAACCTTTTATATCTTTCCCCTCTCACCCACAACCTCTGCTCTCTAGTTCTGGACTCCCTGACCCCAGAGAAAAGACATAGAACATAGAACATAGAACATAGAACATAGAACATAGAACATAGAACATAGAACATAGAACATAGAAAAATACAGCACAGTACAGGCCCTTCGGCCCTCGATGTTGCACCGATCCAAGCCCACCTAACCTACACTAGCCCACTATCCTCCATATACCTATCCAATGCCTGTTTAAATGCCCATAAAGAGGGAGAGTCCACCACTACTACTGACAGGGCATTCCATGAACTCATGACTCGCTGAGTAAAGAATCTACCCCTAACCTATCCTATGCCTACGACCCCTTAATTTAATCCTATGCCCCCTCGTAATAGCTGACTCCACATGTGGAAAAAGGTTCTCATGGTCAACCCTATCTAAACCCCTAATCATCTTGTACACCTCTATCAAGTCACCCCTAAAACTTCTTTTCTCCAATGAAAACAGCCCCAAGTGCCTCAGACTTTCCTCATACGATCTTCCTACCATACCAGGCAGCATCCTGGTAAACCTCCTCTGCACCCATTCCAGTGCCTCCACATCCTTCCTATAGGATGGCGACCAAAACTGCACACAATACTCCAGATGCGGCCGCACCGGAGTCTTATACAACTGCAACATGACCTCAGGACTCCGGAACTCAATTCCTCTACCAATAAAAGCCAATACGCCATATGCCTTCTCCACAGCACTATTTACCTGGGTAGCAACTTTCAGAGATCTGTGTACATGGACACCAAGATCCCTTTGTTCAGCCACACTACCAAGTATCCGACCATTAGTCCAGTACCCCATCTTCTTGTTACTCTTACCAAAGTGAATCACTTCACACTTACCTACATTGAACTCCATTTGCCACCTTTCTGCCCAGCTCTGCAGCTTATCTATATCCTGCTGTAAACTGCCACATCCTTCCTCACTGTCAACTCCACTGACTTTCGTATCATCCGCAAGCTTGCTCACCCAACCTTCTAGCCCCTCCGCCAGGTCATTTATAAAAATGACAAACAGCAATGGTCCCAAAACAGATCCTTGCGGAACACCGCTAGTAACTGCACTCCAAGATGAACCTTTACCTCCAACTACTACCCTCTGTCTTCTTCCAGCCAGCCAATTCCTAGTCCAAACCTCCAACGCACCCTCAATGCCATACCTCCGTATTTTTTGCAGTAGCCTAACATGGGGAACCTTATCAAACGCCTTACTAAAATCCATATACACCACATCTACTGCTGTACTCTCATTCACCTCCTTAGTCACCTTCTCAAAGAACTCAATAAGGTTCATGAGGCATGACCTGCCCTTCACAAAACCATGCTGACTATCCTTGCCTATTTACTCTATCCATGCCCCTCATAATTTTATAAACCTCTACAAGGTCACCCCTCAGCCTCTGATGGTCCAGGGAAAACAGCACCAGCCTATTCAGCTTCTCCCTATAGCTCAAGCCCTCCAATCCTAGCAACTTCCTTGTAAATCTTTTCTGAACCCTTTCAAGTTTCACAACATCCTTCTGATAGAAAGAAGACCAGTATTGTACATGATCTTCTAAAAATTGCCTAAGCGAATTATTTTTTTTTCTGGTTGAATTACTTTCTGTGCGCAAAAAAACATTATTGCTTACAATAAGAGAATGGACTTGGAGCACTCAGCAAGTCAAGAAACATCTTTAAAGAAAAACACAATGTTAATATTGCAGGCAATAGATCAAGATGCGACAGGCTGGATTTTATCATCAGCAGTGAAGCATTGGCACTCATTGTTGACTTTGAACCAAGTTGACCATAAATATCAAATGTCTGCTAGCTTTCCCCTTTCTAGGCAGCAGTTTAAAGACTGGGCACTACCTCTGGGAGGTCTCTAGTCCTCATCAGCCATGCTATCAGCAAACAGGATGAGCAGCTAAACATATTGATCTCACAGATGGCAGGCTATGAAGGTAAAATCGGACTCTCCTTTGCTTTGTGGGACTTTCAACCACATTGACGATGTCCTGGCTTCTTTGCACTGGCACAAATACGTGCAAACAAAACAGTCAAAGGTGAGAACTAATTGATGACTGCAAGGGGTGGATGATGGACATCATTAGTGGGCGGCACGGTGGCACAGTGGTTAGCACTGCTGCCTCACAGCGCCTGAAGACCCGGGTTCAATTCCCGACTCAGGCGACTGACTGTGTGGAGTTTGCACGTTCTCCCCGTGTCTGCGTGGGTTTCCTCCGGGTGCTCCGGTTTCCTCCCACAGTCCAAAGATGTGCGGGTCAGGTGAATTGGCCATGCTAAATTGCCCGTAGTGTTAGGTAAGGGGTAATGTAGGGGTATGGGTGGGTTTCGCTTCGGCGGGTCGGTGTGGACTTGTTGGGCCGAAGGGCCTGTTTCCACACTGTAAGTCTAAGTCTAAATCACATAGATGCATATAGAGAGAAGCTAGATATTTGCACGAGGGAGAAAGAACATACTTATAGTGCAAAATGAAGCAGATGGGGGCTTTCTGGAACATAAATACTAAGACTGAGTTAAAAGGGCTTATTCAGTGCTGTCAATTTCATTTGATTCTATGTAATCTCTACTCATTTATAGCAATAAAACATCTTCAGCAGTCAGGACATTCCACGTAATTTAAATGTATAACACTTTAGAATATTCTATTCATTATTAATAGGAGGAGTCCAATGGTGGTACTGTAAAAAAAACTTTACTTTCTGCTCCAGCACAGCTTCATTTCTGCACTATGGGTGCTCCCTTTGAACCTTTCAAATTTCTTTTTGTCCTGCTGTAGTTCATTCAGCTTCATGCTGATCAGTTTAGGCTTAAATGTGGAGGTTGCAGTCTCAAGACAATTGTCACCATCTCCAAAGCCCACCACTCTCCCATGCCAGTGAATCTTGAATTTCCAGTCTTTGTGGACATGCCTCAATGATTAAAGGTTTTGTTCTCTATTAGAAGTGAGCTGACGTCAGGATTCAAGTTTGTGTTCATAAATGGAAAGGTTGGATAGGCTGGGACTTTTCTCACTGAAGTATAGGAGATCGAGAGACAACTTAATATACGTTTATAATATTATGTGAGGTATAGACAGAGTTAATGGTAGTTGTCTTTTCCTTCAGATGGAAAATTTCAAGACTGGAGGCACATTTTTAAAGTGAAAGGAGAGAGATTCAATCAGACATGAGAGGCAATTGTTCTTTAATGTAATGGGTGGTTCACTGTGTATGGAATGAACATCCTGAAGAAGTGGTGGACGTGGGTAAAATTACAACATTTAAAAGACATTTGGACAAGTACATAAATAGAGAAGATTTGGAGGGATACAGGCCAGGAGCAGGCAGGTGGTACTAGTTTAGTTTGGGATTTGTTCAACATGGACTGGTTGGGCTGAAGGGTCTATTTCCATGCTGTATAACTCTATGAGTCTATGAAAGGAGGTTACACCTCACCATATATCCAGGCACAGATCATAGCTCTTGGAATTTTGGGACTTGACATTGCAGATTTTTCATTCTACATTGTTTTTCTAATTTGAAGGATTGAATTTCAGCAACAAAAATAATTTCCAGAAGCTTTTGAGAAACAACATTTAGTTTCTCCTTTTATTGGTTTAACTCATCTGTATTGCAGCTAAGTGTGTGAAATGCATCCAGAAAGAGACAGATTTGGAAGGGTTATCTTTGTATTTGACAGTGTGAGGACATTAAAGATAAATTACTATCAGTAGAATTCACCTCACCGAGTTGTATTTAGGAACTCCTTCCAGTAGGTATTTTATTTTAATGAAAAATTTGCTTGTTGGTTATGATTGAGTTTGTTTCAGCATCTTAAGCATCTTCGTCTGATAGTGAGAATTGTGCATTAATTATTGTATCTTGTAATCTTATTGCAGTGTCCCATGAACCATTGGACTAAGTGACTCTTCAAGCTTCTTTTGTTGTTAACTATATTATACTGATGCTAATCATTGTTGGTGAGTGCAGTAACACAATCATATGGAAACATTTCAAGTGGAAACGATCCTGCTTGTGTTCATAGTCATTGGTAGCAACAATAACTTGAAGAAAAAGATGAAGGGGTAAATGTTTACTTGGCCTTTTTAACAGAAAGCTTGCCAGAGTTCTGAGGGCTTTCTACAGATTCCATGATAACTGAACAGGACTCAACTTTGCCGCAAATTTCTCAATCCTATTGGAAAGAATTAGTTGTGCTGCAAGGGGAGCAGTCAAGAAGTGGTGGTAGAGTGAAGGGCTGGCTGTGAGGGGAAGGATAAGACCAAGAGAAGGGAGACTCCAAAACCAAGAATTTCTCCTTCCTGAGCATTGATACAACATAAAACCTTTTTTTCTTTGGAAGCTTGACCAGGTTTAACAGGATACAATCTCCCAACATCTAGAATGGCACAGCATGGCCCATAATGTCCAGGCCAAGGGAACAGCCCTGAACCAACCAAGATAAGGACATTGTTATTTTAAAATAGTGAGTGAAATGTGTATGTACTAGTTTGATGCACAGCAAGTGCCCCCCACTAATTCTGCAATTTCGGATTGCAATTGCAGTTGCAGTGTGAGATTCTGATAGAGGGGTATGATCATAGTCCAACTACTTTTGGTTCCTGATCAGTTTAACCTTCTTCATGTAAAGTGGGATGGCAATTCTTTTGGTGCCAATCAGGGAACAAGCTTGTTTTGCCATTACAGTGATTAATTCATTGAATGATATAATGTGCCAGCATTGGGCTGATTTATAATTAATCATAAAAATGCAGGATTTTATCTTCACTTGTCAACATGTTTAGAGGCAACCTACAAACAACTGATTAAGAATTGTTGCAAATCAGCTTCCTGTATTTCTAGTCTAATGAATTTTTTTGGCAATCTAATCTCTGATAAATGATCACACCACATGTTCGCTGGTTCTTTAGTAAATCAAAATGAAGTAGCACAGGCAGTTAAATAATAACTTTTATATCCTAAAGACATGCCAAAGCACTTCTCAGCCAGAAAATTATTTCTGAAGTGTAAACACCATTGTGCCAATTTGCACATGGCAGGAATCCATAAGCACAAGTTAGCAACAGTTCGACAATGTAACCATTCTGTTAGATTATTTTCAACCTGCACTTCAATTCCATTCACTTTCTGTTGCGCTAGGTTTCACCATCAATACTTCTTGCAGAGTCATGCTAATGAAATTACCACTGTATCATGACATGTGATCTGAGGGTACAAATATCTCATACATCATCTTACGAGGGATCACTTGAAGCATGCACTGCTTGGAAACATACTGCTCTTTATAATGGAGTAGTTCAATAAGACATGGTGCCTGTGGAATGAAATGTCTACATACATTAGTGAACTGTAATAAATGTCTTTTGGATGCTTGAGTACCAGAATATTCACATTCAGTTTCTTAAGTTATGATGCAATAACTTAAGCATTGCCACATGTAGTAAAAACATCCTGCTGGATGCAAAATCGACGTCGTCCTGCTTTAATATGATTTCCTTGGTACTCTGAGCTCTGTAAAAAAAAAACTCTCAACTTTGATTTCACATTTTTGCACTACCTGTAACATTTTAAAGGAGAGAATTCCAAGTTCCAACTCTTCTTTGCATAAAAGCACGTTCTATAAAAAATTGTCATGTATCTCCTTTTCCCTGTTTTAAAGTTACCCCTTATCTGGATAAGAACAGGAGGAAATTTTCCACCAGAGGAGATAAATTTCCAATATTTACCCACTGATTTTCTTTAAACTGCTTAAATGTGATCATCTGTCAACCTTTTAAACTCAGGGAACTCAAATCAACATTATACAATTGGCCCTTATCATTTCCTATATTAATTCCTGATAGATTTCCACTGAGTCTGAACTGCACCTCTTCCAGGGTCAATATAGCTTTCCTGCAGTGTTGAACATAAGACTGGATGTAGATCACCAGATGAAATCTGATGAGCTTTCTTATAACTGACTTTTTTTTTGCTTTTGTATTCTAAATAAAACAAATGGCTAGATAATGGAGCAAATATCATCATTACTTCACCCAGCTCCCTCTTCAAAATGGCTTAGGAATATTGTAGGAACTGAATGCAGTGGCAAACTTTCAATCTTCTCTAGACTCAGGAGTAGCAGCTGAGGACTGGAGAAGTGCAAACGTAGCATCCAAGGTCAAAACTAAAGCTATGTCAATGGGAAATAACGATGCACTCAGTTTAACTTCAGGCCCACCTCCTAACCTATCCCTGTATCTTACACATCCCTGGACACTATGGGGAATTTAACATGGCTAATCCATCTAACCTACCCACCTTTAGATCATGGGAGGAAAGTGGAATACCCAAGTGAAACCCACAAGACATGGAGAGAATGTACAAACTCCACACAGCCAGTCATCAGAGGATGGAATCGAACCTGGGTCCTTGGCACTGAGGCAGTGGTAAAATTTCTTAAAACAATTATTTTGGGATAGAATCATTCATCAAATAGAAAAAATATAAGTTAATTAGAAAGAGCCGGGATTTTATAAGGAAACATTTTGTTTAACTAAAAGCAAAATACTGTAGATGCTGGAAATCTGAAATAAATACAGAGAATGTTGGAGAATCTCATCAGGTTTGCCAGTAAGTGTGAAGAGAGAAACAGAGTTAACACAGTATAGCCAAAAATTATGGATGAGTTCACTCCTATTCAGTCTGTTTGAGAGAGCAGTGCTTAAGTAACCCACAGAAAGAGGGAAATTAGCTTAACAATGTTTCTGTTAAAAGATTAATAGAGTCATAGAGTCATACAGATGGAAACAAACCCTTCAGTCTCTTTTTAAGTACTACCATGCGATCATCAGTACCAATTGGAATAGGCATATAGAGACTCATTTTCTTTGAAATACACTACATAATGCACCATCAAGACCAGGAATGTTTCTGGTTTCTTCCTTTGCAAAATGAGCCATGGAGATATTAGGATGTAATTAGTGCTTTTAGATTCTATGACAAAACAATCAGGTAAAGCTGGTATAGGTCAAGTAAAACTTGAACATTGGGCAAGGACATTGTTTGGATCTTTCGAACATTAAACAACTAGAGAATTCATTATCTGAGTTGAAAGGTAAAGAATAGTCACTTCCGTTATGTAGGGAGTGGCTGTTATATTACAGTTAAAAGAACATGGGAAGGAATAGGAAGATTGTAACATTTTAGTTTGGTAGAGGTTTACTTAACAAATAGGAAGCAGAGTAGGGTCAAATGGACATTTTCGTGTTTCAGTTCCACAAGGATCAGTCTGAGCTCTCAGACATCTATGATCCATATTAATGGTTTAGAGGAAGAGACATAGCAATTTATCTAAAGTTTGGTCATGGTCCAAATTGTTTGGGAATGTAATTTGTGAGAAGGACTCAAAGTGGATGCAAATATAGACAGGTTAACTGAACTGTAGTTGGAATATATTTGATTTTGATTTATTGTTATCACATGTACCAAGATAGTGAAAAGTACTGTTTTGTGTGCTATCCAGACAAATTGTACCTTATATAAGAACATCAGAGTGGTAGAGCACAGTGTTGAATATAATGTTACAGCTACAGAGAAGGTGCAGGGAAAGATCAAATATAATGAGGTCACTCAGTTTCCTATTAAGAAATGAAAAGTAGAATTGTTTTGGCATGCATGGAAGTTGTAAGTGTTGATACTCAGAGAATTGAGCATATTTGTATAAGGAATGCAAAAACTAGAGCACAGGTACAATGAACAATTAGGAAGACTTTTGGCAAGTTGTTCCTTATTGCAAGATGATTGGAGCATATGCACAATTAAATCTTGCTGCAATTGTGCAGGACTTTGGTGAAATCCTCCTTAGCATACTCCACAGAGTTTTTGCCTCCATATATAATGAATTATGAACTTTTGTCAGAGGTAAAACAAATGTTTGCTAGAATTGTTCCAGGATAAGATTTATCCTATGATGAGAGGTTGATTAAATTGAACTGACACTGGAGCTTAAAGGGATAAAGATGATTTTACTTAGTCATTTGAGGTTCTGAAGGGCTATGAATAGAGTAGACACTGTGAGATTTTTTTGGCTTGGGCTGTGAATCAAGACCATAATCTTAGAATAACTAGTCAGTTATTTAGGACTGAGATGAGGGGAAATCTTGCCACTCGAGAGTTACTAATATTTGGAATTTTCTACACAAGTAGGTTATGAATTTTGTCATTGAGTATTTTTAAGGCTGGGATAGACAGATAATTGATCTCTCAGGGAATCATTAGGTAGGGAAATAGATTGGAAAGTGGAGTTGAGGCATTGGATCAGCCATGATTATATGAAATGCTTGACCAGATTTAATGGGCTGTCTGCTCCTTATCAAACCTATCAGCTCCTCTATACCACCTCAATGAGATCATCTCTTTAAAATTTCTATGTTCAAGGAAAATAACTGTGGTTTACACAATTTAACTCAAATTCAAATCTAGTCGTTTGATATTTTAGCTTTTCAGGATCAGAAAACACTCTAATGAGGAACTCTGGAAGCTTTGCTTAAGTATATCTTCTCAAAGCAAAGCATTGACATTATAGACAAACTGCAGTTCTTGTTTCCCAGTTCAACTTAGGCTGCAAGTTGACACTTGGATTCTTGTTTCACTCCAAGACTACTAAGGTCTCTGGCTTCTAACTAGAATAGATTTCAAAATTGATGCAGGCCATAGCTACTGAGAACTGTTACTCATTTAAATCTTTCTAAGATTCAAGATCAATGAGGTCACTACAGTTTGATTGGTGTAGATGTGTTGGGGTTCATTTTTAATTGGCTTAACTGATGATTATTCTGTGATTGGCTTTAGAAGGTGATAGTCATTTCCTACTATCCACAGATCTTAAAATGCCAATTACTCACAGGAACACCCTTCTCATTATAGTTAGCCTTTGTTATTGTGTGAATCCTTGTTTAGATAAAGGGGTAATTTGTGTCATCTTCGTCAGCCATTTATTAAGGATAGGGGATTGTATGCTGTCAAGCACTCACGAATGACACTTGGGATTCATCATTTCTATTTTGCTTAGAATTTCACATTAAGTTAGACACCTTACATTTTTAGAAGTCATTAACTAGAGAGTATGTCTTTTCAAATGGTTGTTGGTACAAGGAAATAATTACCTTCTTTAGCAATATGTGTTGAAGTGGTAAAGGTGGCAAAAATTAAAAAGTTGTAGTATTTCACAAAAAGGACAGTGTGTATAAAATGGAAATACATATAAAGACACAATTAATATAGTCTCAAGAAATAAAAGTCAGAAAAGATTATATAGTCACAAAACTAATCACACAGAATTACAGAAGTTAAATGCTATACGAAGAATATATTTCACAAAATGATTTCTCTCTTTATAAAATAGTAACTTTGTTTTAAATTGTAATGTGGAACAGATTTTTTTTTCAATATTTCACACAGTAAATCCTTTCTTGCTTTTCTCTGTTGAGAATACTGAGTTTCTGAGGAGGTTTTAATGATTTGAGAGGATGTAAGCTCACCCATTCAACTTTTATGGCTGGAGGTTCTCGCAATGTGACTCTGTGAAATAGAAAGAAGTTAAATAGGGATCTCTTGGCATTTGCTCAATAGTTGACACATGAGAAAATTACTTTTATTTTGGCTCATGATGCCTTTCTTTGTCAAGTGAAGCTAACATGACATTAAATTACGAAAGTCTACATTGTTTACAGTTAAGCAGAGTAATATAATTTCAAACTATTTGATGAACATATGCAGATTATATGATTAAAAATATACTAACCGAATAATTTATACTTATTCAACCTGTTAGCTGCTCTGAAACGCTTGAATGGCATCCAAGACTTCTGTCTTCAAGGAAAACAACCCAAGTCAATACAACATCTCCTCATAAATTAACCATTTTAGCCCAAGTATATTTCTGACAAAACTGCACTGTAACTCCTCCAGGGACAACACATCCTTCCTGAGGCATAGTGTTCAGAACTGAGTGCAGTATTCCAGATGGATTTTATATACAGAGCTTCATATCTCTGTAACACCTGCTCTTCTGTAATTTTTTTGCTATCAGGGCAAACAATTCCATTATGCTTTTGAAGTTTTTTTTATTTATTTACCCATTAGCTTTTAATAATTTCTGTGCATGAAGCCTACATATCTCTGTTCATCCACAGTCTTTTTTTTTTTAGCTTTTCACCATTTAGAAAACATTAATATCTTATTTGCTTTGGTTTAGTGTGGACAGAGGCATATTTTCTCACATTAAGCTTCTGCCATAATTTTGCTTCCTCACAATCTTTCAACATGCCTTCTAATGGCCTAGAAACAATTGCATTATTTACCCTGATACTGGAACTATTGTCATCAAAATGTTCAGACATAGAGCTCTCATTTATAAACTCAAAGGAACACTGAGATCACCGTAATGATCCTAGTGGTATTATCACTAAATTATTAATCCAGAGACCAGGTTATATTCCAGCAAACCTGGTTCAAAACCTTACATGGCAGAAGGTGGAATTTGAATTCAATTAAAATTGTGGAATTAAGAGTTTCACACCGTGGGTGGCACGGTGGCAGTGGGCAGCACGGTGGCACAGTGGTTAGCACTTCTGCCTCACAGCGCCAGAGACCTGGGTTCAATTCCCACCTCAGGCGACTGACTGTGTGGAGTTTGCACGTTCTTCCCATGTCTGCGTGGGTTTCCTCTGGGTGCTCTAGTTTCCTCCCACAGTCCAAAGATGTGCGGGTCAGGTGAAATGGCCATGCTAAATTGCCCGTAGTGTTAGGTAAGGGGCAAATGTAGGGGTTGTTG
The DNA here is from genome assembly GCF_020745735.1 of Hemiscyllium ocellatum. NCBI lineage: Eukaryota > Metazoa > Chordata > Chondrichthyes > Orectolobiformes > Hemiscylliidae > Hemiscyllium > Hemiscyllium ocellatum. Next base: position 13,072,341 of record NC_083415.1, on the reverse strand, counting down.
GGCCGAAGGGCCTGTTTCCACACTGTAAGTAATCCAATCTAGTTTAAAGGGGATCATGACATCATTGTTGATTGTTGGGAAAACCCATCTGGTTCACTAATGTAATTTAGGGAAGAAAAAGCTGCCATGCTTTCTTGATCTGTCCTACATGTGACTCCAGACCCATAGTAATGTGGTTGATACTTAATTGTCCTAGGGGATGGGCAATACCCACAATGAATAAAGAAAGACAACACTTGTCCATAAAGCCTTCTAATTTGCTATTATCACAGACAGATATACGTGCTATCATATTTCCTGAGTGTCATTCAAGACAGCTGTCTGTCTTTGCAAAGTTGTCTTGATTGTGTGTCCCAGTTCAATAATTTAACAGCAAATCTTTGTGAGTCTAAATGTAAATAAGTTGAGTTATTCTCTCACACTTAACCTGAATTAATGATTGTTTAACTTAAGGAAACAGTTCATGACTCACAGCAAAGATATATCCCAGAGAGGAAGAGGATTCTCAGAAGGGGATAAAATAGCTATGGTCAGCTATTAAGTATCAAATTGAAAGAAAAATAACTCACTGTAGCAAAGGCTAGTGGTAAACCACAGGATTGGAAAGTATTACATGGCAACAAAAAAGGACCAAAAATAATAAAAAGCTGGCATGACAAATTAGCAAGTAATATAAAAATGGACAGTAAGAGCTCGTGTAAATATATAAATAGGAAGAGAGAACCCAAAGTCAACTTCAGTCTTATTGAGAGTGAGGAAATAAAAATGGAGGACCAGGAAATGGCAGAGATGTGAATACCTATTTTGCATCAGTCTTCAAGGTAAAGAGTTCAATAACATGCCTGAATTTATAAAAGTTAAGGAGGTGGCAGGGAATAAACACAATTGGAGTTTTGTATAAAGAAAGTAAGGGTAGAGTATTGAGAAACACAATATACAATCAACTTTAGTCAACAAGGTTTCATGAAGGGGATTCTTTGAGGAGGTAAAAAGGAGGCTGGAAAAAGGGGAATTAGTATATTTGAAAAATAATATCTTTGCGATTCCAAAAGACATTCCCTATGGCACCACACTTCAGATGTCTTGATAAGGTAAGAGCCTGGAATATCAGGGGTGGTATATCAGCATGGATAGCAGATTGGCTGCTGAACAGAGGTAGGGAGTTGGGACAAAGGGAGAATTTTTAGTATGGCAACATGTAACTTCTGGAGTGCCACAAGAATCAGTGCTGAGCCTACCATTATTTGCAATACATATTAATTAATTAGTTGAGAGAAGTGAATGTACTATTTCCAAGATTGTGGATGACACAAACATAAGTGGAAAGACAAGTTCTGAGAATGATATAAAGAATCTACACAGATTTATAGAATAGATGAAGTTGGGACTTCACCTGATGAAAGACCAGTATTCCGAAAGTTTGTAATTTCAAGTAAACCTGTTGGACTATAACCTGGTATCATGTGACTTCTGATTTACAAAAGCAGATGAAGGAGTGGCACTCCGAAAGCTTGTGTGCTTCCAATTAAGCCTGTTGGACTATAACCTGGTGCTGTGCGATTCTTAACTTGATAAACCGAAGCTCATCTCCAAGTGATTTTCCATAAGGTCAAGTCCTTTTCCAAATAAGGAGTGTTCATGTTGATGTCAGATCCTGCTTTGTGGGTTTAGTGTGGATAGTCACCTTATGGATTTGAGAACGTTAATGTCATTGTTTCAGCATCACATATTCAAATCGATTGATTGTTTCTCAATACTCTACCCTTACTTTCTTTATACAAAACTCCAATTGTGTTTATTCCCTGCCACCTCCTTAACTTTTATAAATTCAGGCATGTTATTGAACTCTTTCACCTTGAAGACTGATGCAAAATAGGTATTCACATCTCTGCCATTTCCTGGTCCTTCATATTTACTCCAACCATTTAGAATGTACTTTGTGTTTCATTCTAAAAACAGGAGAATTATTGTAAGCTACAAAAGAAGTCAGGTGACCTTGAACAGTCATCATTCCCAGCCTTTTTCTGTCCAATACATTTTAAATGTAAAATAATTTTGCATTCAGAATATGACATCCTCTTATGAGGAATAACGGTACATATTAATTGGCCCTATTTATCTGTCTCCTATCTGAATCATTCCCTACTCAATTCAATGCCTTCAATTTCATGTGCATTTTTTTTTGCTGGCAGTCTTGTGAAGTCTGTCAGCTTCTTTCTCTTAGTCCACTTTAATGGTGTCAATAGATGTTCCTTCACCTGCAAGCATAATTACCTCCTGAAACAAACAAACAAACTTTATTTATGATTTGGAGATGCCAGTGTTGGACTGGAGTGTACAAAGTTAAAAATCACACAACACCAAGTTTAACTGAAAGCTAGTGGACCTGTTGGACTATAACCTGGTGTTGTGTGGTTTTAAACTTTCTTCAATGTGGTTTAACCTTTACAAATTCATGTTGGCTCACACTAATCAGCTCAGAATTATCCAAATGCTTATTCTCTCTGATCTTAATAACAAACTCCAAGAATTAGAAAAAAAAATCTTGGAAAAAGTAGTTTCATATTTATGGTTAACATCAACTGCATATGAAAGAGATAAAATATTGACTTTTTATATTTATTAACTAAAATTAATTTGCTTGACAAATAACCAGTCTTTATTGACTGTGTGTAAATTATGATATTTGAAATAAACAAATATGTATCCATTATACTAGCTGTCGCAGGGTATTTAGTAATTGCAAAAACACTTAAGTATTAATAAGAATTTACATTGACAGCTGACAAAAGGGATAACATACTATGATATAGTCTGAAGCAAAATTATCCTCATGGTATCTGTCACTTGTTGAATAGATCATCGAACAGACAAAACCTTCAACAAGACAATACTTCCTCACGGGAGTGTAAGGTTTGAGTGTACGCCAGGAGTGGGAGTCAAATTCATAAACCTCTGATTCCAAATCATGAGTGTTGTTGCTTAATTAACGCAACAAATCATAAAGCATCAGCCGAAATTCTCTGATATGGAACTGGTGGCCTTTGTTGAGGAAGCACGTTTTCTATCCAGAATACCTGGAGCCCTTCAGATAGACATGATCATGAAGTGGGAGCAGATATGCACTGTTGTCAATGCCAGCTGTCAGTGCCTGGAGGAGATAGACGCAGTGCTACAAGATGTTTCATGTTCTTACACAAGAAGACTGGGGCCTTTGGGGTTACAGCAAAGCAAAGAAATCATGCAGCATAATGCTACTGTTCAAAGGGGAAATATAATACTAGTGATGATAAATAGAACAAGAAAGTTTGTGACTGAAAGAGAGACTTTGAATTGTTGATGTGCCAACGATGGAGTAAAAGTTCTCTCTATGGCATGCTGACTGTAAGACTGACATTGCTCTGCGCGAATACTGCGCTGTTGGAGATATTGTCTGTTTGTAAGACACTAAACTAAAGCCTTGTTTGCCTTCTCAGATCCATATTCCTTTTTTTCTAATTTGAGCAAGGAAGTTCTCTCTAGTTTTCTTGTCAATATCTAACTCTCAAACGATATCATTAAATCAGGTTATCTGGTCGATATCCATTGTTCTTAGTGGGAGCTTTTCATACACAAACCCAGTGCCATGGTTTCACACATTAAAAGAATGACTGCACTTTAAAAGAACCTCATAGTGACATTCTGAGGAAATAAAATGATAGTCTTGTATTCTTTATGTTTGCAACGTTTGTCTGGATCACCAACATTTTACAGAATGCCTGAATAGTTCTTTGAATGTCACAATTCGATTCCAATATCTCAACTTCTCTTTACAATCTGTCCTGTATAATAGCTGAAACAAAGAAAACCTATTGAATCCACCATATCTAATGACACTTCTTTTAAAATGATATCAGATTCTACATTAGCCCCTCACTTGCCTGTCCGCTGTTACCTGGAATGATTCAGAGGGTTTTCATGAGATCAAAGAAATCAAGGTGCCATTCATTTCATTTATACAATGATTCAGTCTGCACAAGACCAGAAAACAAACTAAAAACATAAAGCAAAAGAAAACTTCAGCAGGAAAAAAGCACAGGTCTTGCAATAAACAGGTACCCTTTTCATGGTGTTGATGGATTCACTTATTAAGCAATACACTATAGCACAAGACAGGGGACAGAGATCAGCTATGTCTGACTGGAATGCTCTCTGATTCCATCCATTCATTGAAACTGTGCTACTAATGTTTGTGTAAAACAGCTGGATGCAATTGCAAATTTCCTACCAAACCCCATTTCTGAGAGCATTTCCTTCTTGTGGTTGTGTGATATTTTGTCAAAGGCTTCTCCTAATCCATTTCTATAATGTGGACGTGTCGGTGTTGGAATGTGGTAGACAAAGTTAAAAATCACACAACACCAGTTATCGTCCAACAGGTTTATTTGGAAGCACTAGGTAGTTATGTAGCAGAAACATAAGACACAGACTTTATAGCAAAAGGAATGGAGCTGTAATTATACATTAAACAATTTCAGATTCAGTCTTTCATCTTTTAGAATGGGATGTGCTAGTTCCGGTTCTTTGATATGCATCTCCCAGAAGTTCTAATCCAGCTTTTCTAACAATAGGTGCCATCTCAAAGGGATGGGCACCTCAGTATCTTACCCTACCGTAAATCCACGGATAACCTCACTATGCGATACTTCTCTAGCTTCCACCCGAAACATATTAAAACAGTCATCCCTTATGGACAAGCCCTACGTATACACAGGACCTATTTGAATGAAGAGGAACATGGCGGACACCTGAAGGTGCTCAAGGATGCCCTCATAAGAACAGAGTACGATGCTCAACTCATCGATTGCCAGTTCTGATGTGTCAGAACGAGAAACTGTAATGACCTCCTCAAGAGACAGACATGGGCTGAAACAGACAGGGACCCTTCATTGTCCAGAACTTCCCGGGATTCTGGATTAGAGTGGTGCTGGAAAAGCATATCTCTCCACCTTGCAGGCATTCTGCCTCTATTCCTGATGAAGGGCTTTTGCCCGAAACATCGCTTTTCCTGCTTCTCGGATGCTGTGCTTTTCCAGCACCACTCTAACCTAGAATCTGGTTTCCAGCATTTGCAGTCATTGTTTTTACCAGGACTTCCCAGGTGACAAATGACAACACCATGTTCTTCCCAGCCAACAATACATTATCAATGAGGATGAGCACCTCGTCAAGACTTTCCCTGTGCCTCCAAATGTTGCCTTTAAACAACCACCAAACCTTAAACAGATCATGATACGTAGCAAACTGCCCAGCCTTCAGGACAACAACACCATACAGCAGCCACTACAAGACATGTCAGCGTATCGACATGGGTAACACCATTACACGTGGGAACACCTCCCACAATGTACGTGGTGAGTTCTCATGTGACTTGGCCAACGTGGTCTATCTCATACACTGCAGGCAAGGATGACCTGAGGCATGGTACATTTGCAAGACCAAGCAGATGCTACAACAATGGATGAAAGGACACCGGACAACAATCAACAGGCAGGAGTGTTCCCTCCCAGTCAGGGTCTGAACTTCAGTGGTCTGGACATCTGGCCTTGGACCTTCAAGTGACCATCCTCCAAGACGTACTTTGGGACAGGCAACAATGCACAGTGGCTGAGCAGAAGTCGATAACAATGTTTTGTACTCATGGGAATGGCCTCAACTGGGACCTGGGGTTCATGTTGCATTATAGATGACCCCACTGCAGTACACGCTCTCTCTCTCACACACACACAAAAAAACCCAAGCTTGCACACACATATATACACACTCTATCACATGCACTCACACTCACATGCGCAGACTGACATACACACACTCCCTCTGTCTCTCCTACACACGCACACATTTAAGTTTATGGGGTGAATTTGTATTTGCAGAATTACATTCTATTTTGCTCGAAAACTGTGTGAATCCATGTGAGATTCTGTAAATCTCACTTTTGAAATGGAGCCAGTCACTGGCACCTCCAAATCATTGGGATGCAGACATACTTTAACCTCACACCTTAGTGCATTGTCTGAGCTGAGGTGCCAGCTATTGTTAGACGAGCTGGAGTAGAAATTCTGGGATATGCATATCAAAGAACTGGAACTAGCACATCCCATTCTAAAAGATGAAAGACTGCATCCGAAATTGTTTAATGTATGATTACAGCTCAATTCCTTTTGCTATAAATTCTGTGTATTATAGTTCTGCTTCACAACCACTTAATGAAGGAGCAGAGCTTCAAAAACTAGTATTTCCAAATAAACCTGTTGAACGATAACCTGGTGTTGTGTCGTTTCTATGAGACAGGTGTCTAACCCTTATCTGGCAAATAGACAATCATATCCCGAAATAGCGTGAAACCCTTGGAGACCTTTCTGCCTGGTACAGTCTGGTCAAAGTCACTCACTAACTCCAAAGCAGACTTGACCCAATTAGGAACAAAAACAGAAATTGCTTGAAAATCTCAGCAGGTCTGATAGAATTTATGGAGAGAAATCAGAGTTAACAGTTCAGGTCGAGTGACCCTTCCTCAGAACTGACGGTCGCTCGGAAGATAGGATAGGGGGAGATGATAAAGCTTAAACGATAGGTGGGCATAGAATCCAAAGAGAGAGAAGAACAGTGGTTAGCACTGCTGCCTCACAGCGCCGGAGACCCGGGTTCAATTCCCGCCTCAGGCGACTGTCTGTGTGGAATTTTCACATTCTCCCCGTGTCTGCGTGGGTTTCCTCTGTGTGCTCCAGTTTCCTCCCACAGTCCAAAAATGTGTAGGTTAGGTGAATTGGCCATGCTAAATTTTACGTAGTATTAGGTGAAGGGGTAAATGTAGGGGAATGGGTCTGGGTGGGTTGTGCTTCGGCAGGTCGGTGTGGACTTGTTGGCCGAAGGGCCTGTTTCCACACTGTAAGTAATCTAATCTAAACAGTTAGAGAGAGAAAGGAGTGGATCAACATTTGGCTGGGAGGGTGAATAGCTCTTAATGGGGACTGTTAGTCACTAACAATGGCTTGTGTGTAATAGCAGACTATGTGATAACAAAGCCTGGCATGTGTACGTTGGGGTAAGGACACAGAAAAGCTGAAGCCCTAAAGTTGTTGAACTCAATATTGAATCCAGAAGGCTGTAGGGTCCCCAAGTGACAAATGAGTTGCTGTTCTTCCAACTTAGTCTGAGCTTCACTGGAACACTGCAGCAAACCTGAGACAGATATGTTTGTCACGGAACAGTGTGATATGTTTAAATGGCAAGCAACTGGAAGCTCAGGGTCTTTTTTGTGTACCCAGTTAGCAATTATCTCAGACAGGAATTTATACTCAATGTTTAGTGAAATGAGTGACCCATTTCTAATTTCCTCACTCTCCCACTTCCATTTCAGATGAGGGTAATAATGCCATTCTTCATGTATTTGATGAGAAATGCATTCTCTGGCTGGTCCAGTCCCACACAGTTAAATACAACCCTGCTACTAAGCCATCATGTCTGGCAGTTTTGCTTATCTCAAACTTACTCATTCCCCTTTTAGGTGCTGACCTACCTGCTGAGCATATCTTCATTCTAGCCTTAACACAAAGTCTGGTTGATGCCTCTATACAATTGCTCTTGTTGGAGTCCTGCTGGAGTTTGCTGCTGCGAGACAATAGTAATTTAATGCTGTTAAGTAAAACTGAAAAAAATTAAATTGATCATCTGCACAGAGCAGTTCTTAACTGGATTTTTCCCACAGTCAGCAAAAGCATGACCTAATGCATCATTGACATTACATTACAAAATAGAATTCATTATTCATTCATTACCTTACTTTATTCTAACTTAAGAAATAAATCAAAAAACCTTCAAGCTTATAATAAGCCCTGATGTTCCTTTGAAGATTACAGTTTACATGAATTTCATTGGTACTTCGAATGTTAATAATTTCAATTCAAAGATGTAAAGGCTACTTTTTTTCTCCTTTTGATCTCTGGAGTTTATTTGCATTTGATCTATGTGCGAATGCATTCAGCCGAATACATGAATTAAAAATCAGTAAAGTCTCCAATTTGCTTTACATTATCTTGGACGTCCATGAATAATGCAGTCCACTCCTCTGAGAGGATAATTAGAATAGTGGATTAACCGAAAGATGCTTTCTGATTCTTCCTTTTGTTTATGCAAAGCTACTGGGATCATACACACTGGGTGTTTCACCCTATTGCACAATAGCATGGCTGAAATTCCTGATGAAGAACTTTTGCCCAAAACGTCAATATTCCTGCTCCTTGGATGCTGCCTGACCTGCTGTGCTTTTCCAGCACCATTCTAATCTAAACTCTGGTTTCCAGCATCTGCAGTCCTCACTCTTGCCTAGTTAATTGAAACCTACAACATCTTGTCTTCACAGATTATAACACACTAGTGTTCCAGGATTTGGTGTTGAACTGAGCTGTACAATGTTAAAAAATCACACAACACCAGGTGATAGTCCAACAGGTTTATTTGGAAGCACTAGCTTTCGGAGCACTGCTCCTTCATCAGGTGGCTGTGGTAGTGTGCATTTAATGGCCTTTCGCTGCCCATAACTTTTATATATTTGCAACATGCCTTTTCTCAAAATAAAAGGCTTATTGAATTAACTGAAATAGAGGATAAAATTATTTCAAACAATTATATTCTGTGCTAGCTGTCTATTATATGTGTGGAGCCGTCACTTCTGCTGAGTCACAACAAAGTCTAAAATGAAAATTCAAAATGTCTCCACCAGTACCTCTTGCCTCCTGCAATCCACCTCCTAGCATCATGGCCTCATCCTCATTAATGTCTTGGACTGAAATAGCAAGCGGCAAACCGATTATGTGAATTGGTCTCCTGATTGAAATAGGAAGGCCATTTTCAAGCTCATTGTCAGATTGGAATGCGTTAAAACAATCATCTCATTTAACTGCCTCAGCTGTTTAGTTTTCATCGAGAAGACAGAGGTCTGTGAGGGTGGACATCATATATAGAAGTTAGATTGAACTTGGTGTGATGTTATCCACTCCCAACAAACCTGTGTTAGTCAGAGAACATTTCACTTGAGCAGAATATTAACAACAGTCCGTGCAATGGAGTCAGCATCTCAAAAGTGAAAAGTGTAAAACTCAAAGAAACCATAAATCAATCTACTTTATTCTGAAAAAGCAGATACTAAAAGCCACAAGATATTTATTTCCAAATGACAGATCATGATAATGGTTGTGTTGCACTAGTTTAGATTTTGGAAATATCAGTAACCTGATTAAAAACAATTGAATTCCATCATTTTTTAAAGAATGTAGATCCCAATCATCAGAAAGCAGAATATTTTGCCCTGGACTGATCTTAATTGCCTGGATAACTTAAGAACTATAGGTCTTTCCTAAACATTTCAATACTCCCTATTGGCTCAGATTTTGGAGTAATCAGAAGCTTATCCATAATTCAATGTCACTGTATTTGAAGCTAATCTCAATAGAATTGTACTGAATCCACAAGGACTCCTTTCTAAGGAGGAGATGTAAACAGCATGTAGTTATCAATGCTTCATGACCTTTAATGCTTTGTGACTGCTATAGAATTGGTCTAGTCTTCAAACGTTATGTGATTCAGCTGCAATTGTACATATATTGCCTTATTTGGATATAAAGACCAACCATTCGAATCCACACATAACAGACAGTAGCATGGAATATAATTGCTTAAAATAGTTTTGTTCTCTATTTCAGTTAATTCAATAAGCCATTTATTTCAAGAAAAGACACATTGCGAATATATAAAAATTATGGGCAGGAAAAGGCTATTGTTCCATTACCTCCACACCACAAGTGGCAGGATCTGAATGGTTAAATATATTTCCACTCCTGTGTAGCCATTTACCTACCTCACTGCCACATAATCTCTGAGAGAGGCAAAACAAAAGAGAACAAAAAAAACAAAGGAATGACAAGGGAAGAAACCATTCTTTAAAACTCCTCTAAATGATTAAAACCAGTCTGAGAGATCATTTGGGCCTTACGGTAATTTCAAAAGCATACGCCTTCCTGAAGATGCAAACTTTGTCCCATTATGGAACTGTTCCACATCTCGAATTGAATCCCTACAGTATGGAAACTGGCCCTTCAGCCCAACAAGTCCACATTGGCTCTGTGAAGAGTAATCCATCCAGACCTATTCCCCTACCCTATTATTCCATATTTATCCCTGACTAATGCACCTAACCTATACATCCCTGAAAACTATAGACAGTTTAGCATGGCCAATTCACCTATTCTGCAGATCTTTGGATTGTGGGAGGAAACCGGAGCATCTGGAGAAAACCTGCACAGACATGGGGAGAATGTGCAAATTCCACACAGACAGTCACTCAAGGTTGGAATCGACCCTGTGGTGCTGAGAGGCAGCAGTGCTAACCGCTGAGCCACCACGTCTCTTAAATTTATACAGAAACTCAACATGTATTATATCAGCTGACTACACACTGCAGAGATCATTAGTCTCTTGGATAGTAGAGCTGTCCAGTAGAACATCCAATCCATTCCTAGTCTTACTTCAAACTTGTGATCTCTGGAGTATCAGACATCTGGAAAAGCAACAGGAATAAAATGTTCCCTTATTGATTGCATAAAATTATTTCTGGTCACCTCTAATTCTCCTGTGGATGAAAGTAAATAGACTGAGATCTTTCAGCCTATTTTTGCAAGGTTTGTGAAGGTTTGTAGATCAGGTTGAGGTTTAGGGTGTAGATTTGCTCGCTGAGCTGTAGGTTTGATATCCAGACGTTTCATTACCTGGCTAGGTAACATCATCAGTGGTGACCTCCAAGTGAAGCGAAGTTATTGTCTTCTGCTTTCTATTTATGTTTGTCCTAGATGGGGTTCCTGGGAGTTGTGGTGATGTCATTTCCTGTTCATTTTCTGAGAGATTGATAGATGGTATCTAGATCTATGTGTTTGTTTATGGCGTTGTGGTTGGAGTGCCAAGCCTCTAGGAATTCTCTGGCATGTCTTTGCTTAGCCTGTCCTAGGATAGATGTGTTGTCCCAGTCGAAATGGTGTTTTTTTTTCTTCTGTGTGTAACCTTTCTTCTTCATAAGTTCCACCTATATGGTCTGATTGGATGAGTTCTCTAAGATGTCCTCAGTACAGTTGTGGTATTCTGTTTAATCAGTAATGCAACTCTCCCACCTCTTTTACGTTCCTCTTTATCACACCTGAAACATCTAAACCTTGGAACGTTGACCTGCCAGACTTGTCTTTCTCTCAACCATGTTTCTGTAATGGCTACTACATCATAGTCCCACATACTGATCCAGACTCTAAGCTCATCTGCCTTATCTGCAATGCTCCCTGTATTAAAGTTAATACACTTCAAACTACCAATCTTGTCATGTTTAATAACTTGGTCCTGTCTATTCTTCCCACTAAACTTACTTGATTTAGCACCTTTCTTGTTTTCAAACATGTTGGTCATCCCTTGTACACTAGTTAAACCTTCCAAAGTGGCTTCCTTGCAAGTATACTGATGCCCCTCCATGTTAGTTGTAACTCATCCTTCTTGTACAGGGCCCATGTTGTACTGAGAAGAGATCTCAATGATCCAGGTAACTGAAACTCTCCCTCCTACTTTAGCTCTTTAGCTACATATTCATCTTGCTATTTCTGTCCTCCCTATTGCATGGCACAAGGAGAACTCCCAAGATTACAATCCTAGAGGTCCTGCTTTTACAACTTGCTACTGAACTCCTTATATTCCCTTTGCATTATCTCATCTCTCTTTATGAATATGTCATTCATACCAATTTGAAACATGATGACTAGCTGCTCATCTCCTCCCCTTGGAATATCCTGTTCCCACTTAGAGACATCCTTGACTTAGCACCAGGGAGACATCATTCAGGAGATTCGCTCGTGCCGCTGAAATGCCTATCTGATGCTAGAGTTCCCTACCACTTCTGCTCACCTACACTTGGAGCCTCCCCTGTTGTACAACAGAGCCAGTAACTGTGCCACGGATCTGGCTGCTGTTGTTGCCCCCTGACAAACTATTTCCCTAACACTATCCACACAGTTTACCTGTTTGAGAGAGGAATGGTCTCTAGGTTACTCCTGCACTTCTTGCCTATAGAAGTCATCCAACTCCTTTTTGTCTGTGCTGCCTTTACTTGTGGTGTAGCTAACACCCTAAACTTGCTATCCATGACATTCTCAGCCTCTTGCATGCTCCAGCTGCAGCTCCAGGCACTCCATGTGACAAATCAGGAGCTGGAACTGAACACACTTGTAAATGCGCAGAAGGAATATCCCATGGAGCCAGGTTTTCCTGCCTTTGTGGTCCTTTCCAGCTACAAACAATAAATAAGGAACAAATTACACAAACTTAGTCACTACTCATCACAATGGGATTTCTCATTCTCGTTCTCTATTCCTAATAAAGTATAAACCATACAAATAAGTACTTTATACTCTGTCCCTCCAGACAGAACTCACTCAGTCTCGAGACCAGGGTCCTGAGCAGCCGATCCTACATCACTTTTCTGAGTCACCATTCCTAGATTTGGTCCCACCCGCTCCTCTTCCACTGCCATCTACCCCAGGTTCAAGCCACTGCCATTTACCCCCAGGTTCACTCCTCTCCCACTGCCACTAATCCCTGGGTTCATTCCTCTCCCACTGCCACTAACCCCCAATTTCACTTCTCTCCCGCTGCCATCTATTGCCAGGTTCACTCCTCTCCCACTGTCATTAACCCCCAGGTTCATGCCTCTCCCCCTAAGATTTACACCCAGGTTCACTCCTCTCTCCCTGCCATTTACCCCCAGGTTCACTCCTCACCCACTGCCACTAACCCCCAGGTTCACTCCTCTCTCACTGCCACTAAACCCCAGGTTTATTCCTTTCCCATTCCTTCTACTCCCAGGTTCACTCCACATTGCTCCCACGGCTGTTGCTTCTCCAACTAATTGTTGTAGACAATGTATTGCCTTTAAAGATCCTTTAATGGTTACCCGAGGAATATTGCTGTTATATAATTTCTGGCTCACTGTTTTGCACGTTCTCCCCGTGTCTGTGTGGGTTTGCTCCGGTTTCCTCCCACAGTCCAAAAATGTGCAGGTTAGGTGAATTGGCCATGCTAAATTGCCCGTAGTGTTAGGTGAAGGAGTAAATGTAGGGGAATGGGTCTGGGTGGGTCGTGCTTTGGCAGGTCAGTGTGGACTTCCACACTAAGTAATCTAATCTAATTTAAATACAGGTTTGGTGGTAGATTTTTACAAACCAGTGGTTTGTTCTTTGTAACCCAGAGTCAGTGGCTTTGATATCATCATTGGATATTGTCTGAAGCAATGCTGGCCACGCCTATTGGCTGTTTTTTCAAAATTGTAATATTCAACAAAAATGAGTTCAGCTTATTGGAGCTAAAGTGATCACACGTCCTTGGGTGGGAGGAACATGGCAACAGTTATCATTGAGACAAAACCTTGCATTGTAGACAAACAACAGTCCGTGTCCTCTCTTAGAGAGTAACTGGAAAGCCATTAACACATCTTCTTCCAGGACAGGGATAAATTGCAGTTCTTTTGTTTTTGGGTTTTCCCTGCTGACAGTTTTTCTCTGTGGCAGTGGGCATTCCAGTCCCATCAGGAGGTACGTGAGGTTTTGATTGCCCAGCTGACTTTAGCTTCTGAAGAAGCTTCTGGAAGGTTATTGGTAACATCAATCATGTGATGATAGCAACCCTTTTTGTTGAGCTTGTTAATGTGTTTATAAAACAATCATTATATTTATTAAAGTTTTTTTTTATTCATTTAGGATAACGCACAGAGTAAATTTGGCAGAGAATGCTTGACCAAGTCAAGTCTGGTGACTGTATTCACCACACTATTTGCATAATTTTGTTCAATTCAGTCGTGTACTTTTAAAATTTCATCAGTATGCGAGATCTTTCAGAGAGCGATACGAAGAATTATTGAAGACAAATAGAAAACCGTTTGTCCTATGCTCAATATCATTCAAAGAAAGAACATGATCAAAATGTCAAAGGAGTGTTAACAGCATTCCAAAATGTAGTCATTTTTGGAAAGGGAAAGTTCATGGGAAAATTCATCCCTAATTTTAGGTTCCGATTAATGGAACAAGGAAGCCCATATCCTTCATATCGAGACCTTTGTTTGAATCTGAATAGACATATCAGAAACAAACCCAGGTCCCTAGCACTGTGAGGCAACAGTACTAACTACTGCAGTCAAAGGAGATTGCAAAAGTGCTGTTGTAAATGCAAAGATTCAGACCCCCTCAGACTAATGAGATATGGCTATATGATAGTCTACATTCCAAGCAAGGTGCAACTATTGGTAAATACATAATCCAGAACAACAGTGGATCAATTTGACAAATAAGTCCCAGTTCTCATTGAAGAAGAGAAATCATATTCTACTGCACAGTGTAAAACACACCCAGAGGTCCAAATCTTTGCAACACACAATTTTCCAGAGAAATAATTTGAGATAACTGACTTGATCTTGTTACTGAGAAATTCAAAAAATTCAGGAATTCAGCAGGTAACATTTTTATGTACTTCATCTTCAAAGAGACAGGCAGAGAGAGCTGTAAAATCATTAACATCCAAGAATGCAGTCTGACAATTGGCATTACTCAGTTTCAGAGCAACACCACAAAAGGAAAGATCTTGACCATCAGAATTACTCAGGGGAGGGAGAGTCGAAGCAGAAAAACTGAATTAAGTGTAATCGCAAGGCAAGCATAACCTCTCTTGATCACTGCAAGAGTTCTTCAAATGGCAGAGGAAGAAATGCCCCCAACCTACGAGCACTGGGAGAGCTGTCAGAGACCATGTATCAGTTCAGCCACAGGCAGGAAAGGAGCCTGGGGTGCTGGCAACCAGGGACCTCACCCACATGTACAGGCAGCTACAGGAGCAGCAGACAGGGAGGTAGGATACAATGCCCCTCAATGCCCGTAGGCAACAGGAATGCAGTTCTGCTCCAGGGAAAGATTTGCCTCAAGAATGCAATGATCTTTCTGCCTCCATGATCAGTTGGCATGGAGATCCAAGCCCAGCACCCCCACGGTCTGCTGAAGAAGAGCACACACCTGCATTCCAGTGGGTCAGCCACTGGTCCTCAGGACCAAATGCTTGGCCACAGGGACCTGGAGAACCTTGCACACACTCCAAATGCCCCTTCCTAACAAGTATGCAAGGTGATGCCCAGTGGCACCCAGCTGGATGAGAAACCACACGCACGCGCGCGCACACACACATCCACACGCACGCGCGCGCACACACACATCCACACACACACACACACACACACACACACACTCACACTCACACACACACTTCAGAAGTCTCCTCTTAAAACATTCCAATGTTGGCCAAGCCTCCCTTCTCCAAACAACCAACATGCAGGCAAAACTAGCCGTTTGGATACTGAACTGGCTCCAAGGTAGAAGACAGAGGGTGGTGGTGGAGGGTTGTCTTTCAGACTGGAGGTCTGTGACCAGTGGAGTGTCACAAGCATCAGTGCTGGGTCCACTGCTTTTTATCATTTATATAAATGATTTGGATGTGAACAAAGGCGTATAGTTAGTAAGTTTGTAGATGATACCAAAGTTGGAAGTGGACAGTGAAGTTGACCTCAGGATACAACAAGATCTTGATCAGCTGAGCCAATGAGCTGAGGGGTGGTGGATGGAGTTTAATTTAGATAAATGTGAGGTGTTGCATTTTGGAAAGGCAAGTCAGACAGGACTTATACACTTAATGGTGAGATCCTAGGGAGTGTTGCTGAATAAAGAGACCTTGTTGTTGTGGTTCTATTCTCCGAGCTGGCAATTTGTGTTGCAGACGTTTCATCCCCTGTCTAGGTGACATCCTCAGTGCTTGGGAGCCTCCTGGAAGCGCTTCTGTGATCTTTCCTCCGGCATTTGTAGTGGTTTGAATCTGCCTCTTTCGGTTGTCAGTTCCAGCTGTCCACTGCAGTGGTCGGTATATTGGGTCCAGGTCGCTGTGTTTATTGATTGAATCTGTGGATGACTGCCATGCCTCTAGGAATTCCCTGGCTGTTCTCTGTTTGGCTTGTCCTATAATAGTAGTGTTGTCCCAGTCGAACTCATGTTGCTTGTCATCTGCGTGTGTGGCTACTAAGGATAGCTGGTCATGTCGTTTCGTGGCTAGTTGGTGTTGATGGATGCGGATCGTTAGCTGTCTTCCTGTTTGTCCTATGTAGGGTTTTATGCAGTCCTTAGTAGCCACACATGCAGATGACAAGCAACATGAGTTCGACTGGGACAACACTACTATTATAGGACAAGCCAAACAGAGAACAGCCAGAGAATTCCTAGAGGTATGGCACTCATCCACAGATTCAATCAATAATCACATCGACCTGGACCCAATATACCAACCACTGCAACGGACAGCTGGAACTGACAACCGGAAGTGGCAGATTCAAACCACTACAGATGCCGGAGGAAAGATCACAGAAGCGCTTCACAGGAGGCTCCCAAGCACTGAGGATGTCACCTAGACAGGGGACAAAACGTCTGCAACACAAACTCCCAGCTCGGCGAATAGAACCACAACAATGAGCACCCAAGCTACAAATCTTCTCGCAATATTTGAAAGAGACCTTGGAGTGCAGGTTCATAGCTCCTTGAAACTGGAGTCACAGGCTGATGGGGTAGTGAAGAAGGTGCTTGTTATGCTTTCCTTTATTGGGCAGAGCATTGAGTACTGGAGTTGGGAGGTCATGTTGCAGCAGTACAGGACATTGGTTAGGCCACGTTTGGAATATTGTGTGCAATTCTGGTTTCTTCTCCAATTGGATGGATGTTGTGAAACTTGAAAGGGTTCGGAAAAGATTTACAAGGATATTGCTAGGGTTGGAGGACTTGAGCTATACGGAGAGGCTGAATAGGCTGGGGCTTTTTCGCTGAGAGTTGGAGGCTGAGGGGTGATCTTATTGAGGTTTATAAAATCATGAGGGGCATGGATAGGGTAAATAGTCTCTTCCCGGGTTGGGGAATCCAGACCTAGAGGGCATAAGTTTAAGGTGAGAGGGGAAAAATTTAAAAGGGACCTAAGGGGCAGCTTTTTCACACAAAGGATTGTGCATGCATAGAATGAGCTGTCAGAGGAAGTGGTGGAGGCTGTTATAATTACAGCATTTAAAAGGTATCTGGAATGGTTTATGAATAAGAAGGGTTTAGAGGGACATGGGTCGGGTGCAGGCAAATGGGACGAGATCAGGTTAGAATATCTGATAAGCACGGACGAGGTTGGACTGAGGGGTCTGTTTCTGTGACGTCCCTCGCTATGACTGTATGTCTCTATGACCACTTCCCATGTTTGGAAGGTCAGGCTGATGGGGTTCCTATTCGTCAGTGCATGAAGACCCTCAGCATGTTTGTATCATTCACAAACCCCTGCATGTCACCCAAGCAAACCTTCAAGGCCAGCGGGCTCTCCTGCTTTTAATCGAGTGTTCTGAACCCCACATATACAAACCAGGACAACATGGAGTCATTGCAGGAGAGAAAGGAAACAAAATTCCTTTTAAGGGCTGTTTGGTGGCATGGGTAACATTGTATGGTATATAAAGTTCCACATTTACGTAAATTTTACTAGATTTTCACATCTGTTCATATAACCTGGAATATAATCGATGCCTTACTTTCTGCCTAGAAAGAATGTAATGTACACCAACATGTGAGAACCTGCTGCATCTTACAGAAGCAAGATGAGCAAGGCAATGGGTCCGGCTGGCACCAGTACACCTCATAGTCAAACATTTCTCTTCTTTCCCTGACCCCTGTGTGCAAACTTATCGCTGTGGATGAAGTGGTCTGTCATGTTGGGGCACTCAGGGAGCCAATGCAATCAGAACATTAGGGAATGGGGAGCATGCAGGTCTCTGTCCTGTGCAGTGTGGAGGTCTGTATGTAAAGAGCCTTGTATGTCCCCCTCTGTCACAGCTTGAGACACTTACCTTGGTTAACAATCATCTTTTTTCCAATGCACTATTTTGATTTTCAACATGATGGAAGTACAATGTTCTTTGGGCAATGACCAATCAACTCAACCACCCCGTGGCTCAACACTTTAACTCCCCCTTCCACTCCACCAAGGACATGCAGGTCCTTGGACTCCTCCATCGCCAGACCATAACAACACAACGGTTGGAGGAAGAGCGCCTCATCTTCCGCCTAGGAACCCTCCAGCCACAAGGGATGAACTCAGATTTCTCCAGTTTCCTCATTTCCCCTCCCCTCACCTTGTCTCAGTCAAATCCCTCGAACTCAGCAACACCTTCCTAACCTGCAATCTTCTTCCTGACCTCTCCGCCCCCACCCCACTCCGGCCTATCACCCTCACCTTGACCTCCTTCCACCTATCACATCTCCAATGCCCCTCCTCCAAATCCTTCCTCCCTACCTTTTATCTTAGCCTGCTGGACACACTTTCCTAATTCCTGAAGAAGGGCTTATGCCCGAAACATCAAATCTCCTGTTCCTTGGATGCTGCCTGACCTGCTGCGCTTTTCCAGCAACACATTTTCAGCTCTGATCTCCAGCATCTGCAGACCTCACTTTCTCCTCCTAATGATTTCCAATCTCCACCTCTTTGAGTCAGTGCAGATCGAAGCCTCCAGTTCCCCTCCCAGTGAACCCCATGAGCTTCACACACCACCAGGTCCAACCTATCTTGTCTTTTTCAGTCTGCACCATTCACCCACCGCAGCCTCTAGTGTATGAGGTGACCTCATGCTGCTCCCATCTTGAAGCAAGGGTACTCCTCAGTGTGGCTGAACCCCTCTCCCACTTTACCCCACTTCATCCAGGCTCTACCATGTGTCCTTTCCTGAGAAGAGTTGCCCCCTCCCTTCACAGATGTCTTCCTCCCCTCACCCCCCAGCCTGCAGCTCCCAAACCCCACGAATTGGTTTATGAGACACCTTCCCGTAACTGCCTTGTCCCCTACCAGTCCCATTTTCCCTTTTTATGTATGAGTGGACCTGATGGACTGATCTGCTGGAGTGGCCTAATTGAACAGCCCAAAACAAGAAATACCCAAACCCAAGACTGATCCCAGGGTATGTTTGCTCTATCCTTCCAACTGGCTGCTATCAATCTGTTGGGTTAGTGTGACTCACTTGCCTGACTGCAGAGACACAGACCCTTGACTAAGAGAACTCCAAACAGGCACCTAACTGTGATTAGGATTGGTATTGGAGATTGCACTTGACTTAGTGTGCCAAGACCCCTGAACTGACGGATGTCTCCATGGACTTCAGTGAGGGTAACTCTCCTAAGACTTTGAGGCATGGCTTCCCATCTGTAATTGTCAGCTACATATGCTGCGGGAGCAAATGTGAGATGGTGTTGTACACTACCTAACAGCAAGATCTCCATTCTCTTGAATGTGAGCTGCTGACCAGCAAGCCAAGTTGCCTAATTGTGTGATTGCGCAAGGATGCTGTGAGCTACGTTGGCAAGCACTAACAGAGCCAGTGAACAGACGCTAGATGCAGCTTGATCCAATTGACATGCTGGGTGCCTGTCTGTGTACGCAAAGTAACTTTGCAGCAGCCTTTCAATGCTAGTTGCCAGAGGGCCCTGAGATACAAATCTGTGCTTCCTGGAAGTCCTGCCAGTGGGTTGGCGAGGTACTATCAGAATCTTAAGGGGTTGGCAATTACTAGCTGGTAATGTCCATGGATGTGGAATGTGTGTGACATGTACCCATTAGATGCTGTTGTGTTGTGGCCAACATTGAGGTTCCTTGTAGCCAGCACTGAGCTGAAATCACCTGGTACCCAGTCTGACATCTGTGTCAAGAACTCTCAGTGTCAAGTTTGCTTGTGGAAGATAGTATGATAAGAAAACTACATGTTAAGACGTACAGTTAATTAGGTTGTTAACAAGCAACCAGCCTCTGCCTAGGGAGAATCTTATCTCCACACCTGGAACTCAGTTAAAAGACACGATGAGTGGTTCCAAAAGTCAAAACGGGCCTCGCTGAAGTCCCTGCATGATTCTGTCACATTTCATGCCATTCCCCAGGAAGCATTAGTATATTGCCTGTTTATTCACAGGACTTGACAGTTGCTCATGACAGCATCATTTGACCTGGGCAAGATACAACTATATGGTATCTTTCTACAAACCCATATAATTGCATGAACATTTTAAACTTCGATGTTTTGTCCAGGGTTCAAGTTGAGATCACTATCTGCTTGCTCATTGATTATGCTGTTGTATCATTTTCTCCTTTCTTCCCAACAATCATATTGCACATAAGGTTGGAGTGCCAACAGAGTGGGAAGGAAGAATCCAACTCCCAAATAACAGAATTGCTGGTGAGGGGGAGCCATTGCCTTGATGAGCACCACGTAGGTTTAGCATAGCTATTTGAAAATCTTGACAAGTACTCCTCAGATGCTGCCTGATCTGTTCTCCTTGGATGCTGCCTGTACTGCGGATTCTCCTACTCCTTGGATGCTACCTAACTTGCTGTGCTTTTCCCACACCACACTCTCCACTTTAATCTCCAGCATTTGCAGTCCTCACTCTCTCCAAGTCCTTTTACATTCAATGATCATGGATTTTACAGTTCAATCAGTAGGTTTTGCAACTGACAGTAGTGAGGGGGAGAGCTAATTTATTTGGCACTCCATTTTATGTACATGTCATGGAGGTGGGGCAAACTTGTTTATTGTGGATTACTATTAGACATGATTTGGTATGGAACACCAAACATGCTGAATATGCCAGTCAATGTGTTGAACTGCTGCACTTGTGGTAACTTTGATTTGTCAAACAAAAGGGAACTTGGTGAAGTAGTCAGTGTTCAGAATGTAATCACGTTGGTAAGCATGAACTATATTAGTCACAATCTTGCACTACAGCTCTGAAGGAATCTCATGAGGAAGGAAATGTTCTCTCAATTATTGAGGTTGATCAAATTGACAAATTTCACGAGTTGATTATGTCCTTAACGATGCATGGCATGAAATGTCTTGGGATACAATGGTAGTGTCTTTGTCTCTGAGTTAGGAGTCATGTATTCAGGCCCTACATCCCAGGTGGACGTCACTATATGCCTAAACAGGCTGGTTTTACTAAATATATTAATTCCTCCATTTCTTATTTATCTTAATGCGCCCAGGTGATCTATATGTCTATGCTCTAATGTGTCATGATATAGAGGTCGGAGAAGTATATCTTGCTTCTTTTTGAAGGTTGCATTCCTAAAGAGATCTAATTAATCACTGAATGAACAGAATGAGCACATTTGCTCAACGACCTGTTGGATTTGTTCAGACCACCTACTGATCATAATCTTGTGGAGCTGTTACAGTTGGTTACTTTTTGATATAGCTTAATGAATGTGTTCCGCTTAACTGTGACCAGAATATATCAAATTGATCTGGTGCTGTAGAATCATTGGTGTTGTAACTGATGGAATTAACTCCTCATGGATTATAATGTAGATCTATCTGTTTCAACAATGTAAAAGGTTACTGATGTCAATCTTTTGGTGGTGTATTGACACTTAAGATGGATAATGCCAATGCATGGGATGTTGCAGTCATTGTAAGCAGTTTGTTTAACTTGTGTCAATTGCATCACAATGTGCCAGTTTCCTGAGTACATCTTGTGTAAGATGCATAGAGGAATATTTACATTTACTCTAGTTTCAGATCGAGTTAAATGATTCGGTCTTTCTGGCAGGGTCCATGTGGTATGGCAAATGTGCCACATGTTTTGTTTGACTGCGGGCTGTAAGCTGTAACATTGCACTTGAACTTTGTTGACATACTTTTGTGCTATGGATGGATCTTCGGCATCGTTCCTCAGTTGCTGCAGGAGAATTGAGTTGTATTTTGGAATTTTCTGAGTGATTGGATTTCCCATGCATTCTAATACAAAGTTTTCTCATTGAACCTAGCTTGCAAATGCAATGAAAAGTTGGACCACTGTTTAGTGGGTGAGACAATCCAATGCAAGATTTGGATAATTTATTGTTCTTGGTTAACTGCTGTAAGTGTTGTTTCAGAGTCAAGCACTTGCAGATGCTGCTGATCTGCTACAACCACTTCAAATGTGCATTGTTTAAAAAGAACAAAGAAAATCTACAGCCCAGGAACAGGCCCTTTGGCCCTCCAAGCCTGAGCAGATCCAAATCCAATGTCGCCCAATTCCTAAGCATCTGTATCCCTCTGCTCCCCACCTACTCATGCATCAGTCCAGACACATCTTAAATGAATCTACCATGCCTGCCTCTACAACCTCTGCTGGCAATGCGTTCCAGGCACCTCTGTATAAAGTACTTGCCACGTGTATCCCCCTTAAACTTTTCATCTCTCACCTTGAAAGCGTGACCTCTCGTTATTGAATCCTTCACCCTACGAGAAAACTTACCTCTATCTACCCTGTATATACCCTTCACGGTCTTGTAGACCTCAATCAGGTACCCCGTCAATGGACCTGAACTCCCAGATCTCTCTGCTCATCAACTTTTCCCAAGGCTCTTCTGTTTACTAGGTAAAAACAATGAGTGAGATGCTGGAAACCAGATTCTGGATTAGTGGTGCTGGAAGAGCACAGCAGGTCAGGCAGCATCCGAGGAGCAGTAAAATCGATGTTTCAGGCAAAAGCCCTTCATCAGGAATACAGGTAGAGTGCCTGAAGGGTGGAGAGATAACTGAGAGGAGGGTGGGTGTGTGGAGAAAGTAGCATAGAGTACAATAGGTGAGTGGGGTTGGGGATGAAGGTGATAGGTCAGGTCGGAGGGTGGGGGAAGGTAGCGAAGAGTACAATGGGTGGATGGGGGTGGGGGTGAAGGTGATAGGTCAGAGAGGAGGGTGGAGTGGATAGGTGGAAAGGAAGATAGGCAGGTAGTACAAGTCATGGGGGCAATGCTGAGCTGGAAGTTTGGAACTGGGGTGAGGTGGGGGAAGGGGAAATGAGGAAACTGTTGAAGTCCACATTGATGCCCTGGGGTTAAAGTGTTCCGAGGAAGAAGATGAGGCATTCTTTCTCCAGGCATCGGGTGGTGAGGGAGCAGCGGTGAAGGAGGCCCAGGACCTCCATGTCCTCAGCATGGAGGGGGAGGGGGAGGGGGAGTTGAAATGTTGGGCCACAGGGCGGTGTGATTGATTGGTGTGGGCGTCCCAGAGATGTTCCCTAAAACACTCTGCTAGGAGGTGCCCAGTCTTCCCAATGTAGAGGAGACCACATCGGGAGCAACGGATACAATAAATGATATTGGTGGATGTACAGGTAAAACTTTGATGGATGTGGAAGGCTCCTTTGGGGCCTTGGATGGAGGTGAGGGAGGAGGTGTGGGCGCAGGTTTTACAATTCCTGCGGTGGCGGGGAAGGAGTCAGGACGACGTTTTCTTCTTCTGTGGTTTTTCAGAAAATTCGTTTCTGACATTAAAGTAAAAATTGAAACTTTAAAAATTGCAGGTGGTATTTGTGCCAAAATATAAGGAGTGATGATGTACTGCGCACTTTTATTTTCATGTCAGTTTGAAAAGCACAGGTGAAATTGAATTTGCCTAGAGACAGTTAAGATCTCCTTCGTATAGAAAATCTTAATGGTTTTTCTCTGTGCATTTTGTTCTAGGATCTGTTTCACAGATTGAAGCTGAACTTGCAGTACCTTTTGCATTGCTATTCTTTTTTAAATACAAAGAATTGGAGGTTCAGTACACATCATTCTTCAGCACAAGCTTTAATCCTTAGAATCATTGAATCACAGAATCCCTACAGTGTGGAAACAGGCCATTCAGTCCATCGTGCCTACACTGACCCTCCAAAGAGCAACCCACCCAGACCCATTTAGGTTTAGTTGTAATGTTGAAGTCCACATTGATGCCCTGGGGTTGAAGTGTTCTGAGGCGGAAGATGGGGCGTTCTTCCTCCAGGCATCGGGTGGCGAGCGAGCAATGGTGAAGGAGGCCCAGGACATCCATGTCCTCAGCAGAGTGGGAGGGGGAGTTGAAATGTTGGGCCACAGGGTGGTGTGGTTGATTGGTGTGGGTGTCCCAGAGATGTTCCCTAAAGCATTCTGCTAGAATGCGTCCAATCTCCCCAATGTACAGGAGACCACATCGGGAGCAACGAATACAATAAATGATATTGGTGGACGTGCAGGTAAAACATGGTTATAGTTACAACTTCAGATCTGAGCATGGGGTAAGTGATGAGGAATGATGATTTTTACAAAAGCAATTCTTCATAACTACCATAGTGCTGACATTTTTGAACATTAATTGCCTGCTTAAAGCCACTAATTAGCTGTCACCACTAACTTCTAGTGCCCACTAGCTACTTTCACAATGTGCATTGTGATTTTTTTTATCTTTATCCTGTGTAACATATACCACAAGTACTGGAATGTGTTGAGTCAAATATCCTGAAGTTTATTAACAACACTAACTATTTACATAGCTACAATATCACACACATAGTTTGTGTTCTGTGCTTCTTGGTGTTACATTACATACATATAACTGACTGACTGAATACATTATACTCACTTCATAACATGAGATGTCATGAGATGTTGAAGCTATCTTCAAGATACAGGTCTGTCTGTTTTGGGACCTGTACCATAATATAACAATGTACAGAATGATACACCAATTCTAGGAATGGTAGAGGACCATCATCGTCCTGTGTACATCAAGCCAATCAGATCAGTGTGTCAGTCAAAGTTCCACATCATCTAAACTTGTGTGATTTAGACTTTTTTGGGATGGATGTGGCATCGGTTATGATGATGTTAATAATAGTAATATCGTAAATAATTAAAAACAGATTGCTGAACTTATATAAATCAAATAAGAGAAAAAAATTATCTGTTCACAGATAAATCTGCATCACAGCAATTCCATCATTACCACAGTGTTAACACAGGAAACTGATCTCTATCACCTCTGTCACCAGTAGGCCCGGTTTGTTTGTGGAATGGCAAGTAGATTTGTGTGGTGTGTCTAATCCCTTTTGAGATTTTTAGTGTTCTAATTTAAAATAACCAGCAGAAAAGCTTAGTTTTAAACAAGATCAAAGGTTGTTTTTTTACACAACTGTTGCTAAAAGTTACGAAATTAAGCGGTGACATAGTTATAAGCCAAAACACAGATACAAAGGTTAAAAGTAAGCATGAATAAAATATATTTATAAATATTGAAATAAAATCAATCTGTTATATTTACATGTTTGTTACCTGTTTAAAGATTCCTTTCCCAAAATGACAGGGTTGAAAACTTGAAGTCAGGATGCACAAGGTTTAGTAGTCAATTGATTTTAGGTTGCTTTTACCACTGACTCTATAGAAAAAACAGACTTTGAGAGAAAGAGAGGAGGCTTCCTGTCCTTTGCTAGTTCTTTGGTTACAGTATTTGTTGATTGTTTGGATTCAATTGTCAGCTGATTTCTGAAAGCTGTGTTCTTCCTTTGGCTGAGAATGTTCTCTCTGAAGTGAGAGGTCTGTGAGAGGTTCTCTTGGGGATAGCGGCCAAAAATGGGGTTTGACAGCCTGCCTTATAAGGATCAAAAACAAAGATGAATGCTATCACAGAACTGTCGTGTAATGTATCTACATTAGGTGACAGAACTATCTACTGCTTTTAATCCAAGGATAAATAAATTTTCGCTGTCACATTCATCACTTATGATGGTTCCCATTGTCAAGTTCTGGTAACTAGTTTGTATGATTCATACCTCCAGGGAAATGTTATCAGTGAGTTTCTGTTTACCCTGGAAAATGTACACTGAGATTAGCAGGGATGGCAGTGCAGGGAGAGCAATGTTCCTCCTGCATGATGTTTGAGGTGAGGTTTGCCATTAGTGTCCAATCCAAGTACATCTGCAGGATGGGCACCCAACTTTCGCTCCTCCAAGACTGTGTTAGGGAACTGGAGCGGGAGCTGGATGAACTTCGGATCATTCGGGAGGCAGAGGCTGTGATAGATAAGAGTTACAGGGAAGTAGTTACTCCTAGGCATGAAGAAAGCTGGGTGACTGTTCGAAGGAGGAAAAAACAGTCAGTGGAGGAATCCCCTGTGGTCGTTCCCCTGAAAAACATATACACTGTTTTGGATATTGTTGAGGGGGCCAACTTACCAGGGGTATGCAGTGAGGCCCAAGTCTCTAGCACAGAGCCTGTCCCTGATGCACAGAAGGGAAGGAGGGAAAAGAGGAGAGTGTTAGTCATTGGGGACTCAATAGCTCGAGGATCAGATAGAAGGTTTATTGGGAACGAACGAGACTTGTGGTTGGTGTGTTGCCTCCCAGGTGCCAGTGTCCGTGATGTCTCATATCGTATCTTTGGAGCCCTGAAGCGAGTGGGTGACCAGCCTCAAATCATTTCCATTGTAGCTACCAACGACATAGGTAGAAAGAGGGATAGGGATGTAAGGCAGGATTTCAGAGAGCTAGGGTGGAAGCTGAGAGCTAGAACAGAGTTGTTATCTCTGGTTTGTTACTCGTGCCACGTGATAGCGAGGCAATGAAAAGGGAGAGATATCAGCTGAACACATGGCTGCAAGGATGGTGCAGGAGGGAGGGTTTTAGGTTCTTGGATAATTGGGGCTCATTCTGGGGAAGGTGGGACTTGTACAAACAGGACGGTATTCACTTGAACCAGAATGATACTAATATCCTGGGTGGGAAGTTTGCTGGTGTTATTCGGGTGGGTGTAAACTAGCTCAGCAGAGGGATGGGAACCTGAGGTGTAGTTGCAGTGCACAGGAGGATGAGTGTAAGAAGGACAGGGACAAGATTTCAGGGTCATAGGAATGTGCAGACAGACAGCAAACTGGTTTGAAGTATGTCTACTTCAATACCAGAAGTATCTGAAATAAGGTAGGTGAGCTTGCAGCATGGATAGGTACCTGGTCCTTCGATGTTGTGGCCATTTTGGAGACATGGATAGAGCAGGTGAGGAATGGATGTTGCAGGTTCCAGGGTTTAGATCTTTCATTAAGAACAGGCAAGGCAATAAAACAGGAGGAGGAGTGGCCTTATTAGTCAAGGATAGTATAACAGTGGCTGAGAGAACTTTTGCTGAGGACTTGTCTACTGAGGTAGTGTGGGCTGAGGTTAGAAACAGGATAGGAGAGGTCACACTGCTTGGAGATTTTTATAGACCTCCGCAGAGTTCCAGGGAGATGGAAGAGAGAATCAGCAAAAGTATTCTGGGTAGGAGTGAAAGGAACAGGGTGGTCATTATGGGGGACTTTAACTTCCCCAACATTGACTGGAAATGCTATAACTCTAGTTCGTCGGATGGATCAGTTTTTGTCCAATGTGTACAGGAGGGTTTCCTGACACAGTATGTCGAAGGGCCGACAAGAGGGGAGGCCACACTGGATCTGGTGCATGGTAATGAACCAGGCCAGGTGTTTGATTTCGTTGTAGGTGGGCATTTTGGAGAGAGTGACCATAATTCAGTTACGTTTAGTTTAGCAATGGGAAGGGATAGGTACATGCCACAAATCAAGAGTTATCGATCGGGCAAGGGCAATTATAATGCGATTAGGCAAGAATTAGAATGCGTAGAATGGGGTTGCAAAATGCAGGGGATGCAGACAATGGAAATGTGGAGCTGGTTTAAGGAACAGATATAGCGTGTCCTTGATAGGTATGTCCCTGTCAGGCAGGGAGGAAGTGATAAGGTAAGGGAACCATGCTTTACTACAGAAATTGCATCTCTTGTTAAGTTGAAGAAGGAGGCTTATGTGTTGATGAGACAAGATGGTTCAGATGAGGCAATGGAGAGTTACAGATCAGCTAAGAAGGATTTAAAGAGAGAGTTAAGAAGAGCAAAGAGAGGACATGAGCAGTCTTTAGCAAATAGAATAAAGGAGAACTCTAAAGCTTTCTATAGGTATGTGAGGAATAAAAGGATGATTAGGGTAGGAATAGGGCCAGTCCAAGACAGAAGTGGGAAGTTGAGTGTGGACCCTGTGGAGATCGGAGAGGTGCTCAACGAACATTTCTCATTGGTTTTCACTCAGGAAAAGGAGAATATTACTGAGGAGAAGAATGATTTACAAGATATTAGACTAGAAAGGATCGAGGTTAGTTATGAACAGGTATTATCAATTCTAGGAGGAGTGAAAGTAAGCAAGTTCCCTGGGCCAGATTGGATTTATCCAAGGATTCTGTGGGAAGCTATGGAGGAGATGGCAGAGCCTTTGGCTTTGATATTTGAGTCCTCATTGTCTGCAGGTCTAGTACCAGAGGACTGGAGGATTGTCAATGTTGTGCCCTTGTTCAATAAGGACAGTAGAGATGACCCAGATAATTATAGACCAATGAGCCTTAATTCTGTTGTAGGAAAGGTTTTGGAAAGGATTATAAGAGATAACATTTATAATCATCTAGCAAGCAACAATTTGATTTCAGAGGGATCTTGGAGTCCATGTACGTAGTTCCCACCCAGGTTGATAGTGCTGTTAAGAAGGCATACGGTGTGTTAGGTTTCATTCATCAAGGGATTGAGTTCCAGAGCCACAATGTCATGCTGCTACTATACAAAATGCTGGTGCGGCCACACTTGGAATACTGTGTACAGTTCTGGTCCCCATATTTCGAGAAGGATGTGGAAGCGTTGGAAAAGATGCAAAGGAGATTTATCAGGATGTTGCGTGGTCTGGAGGGAAGGTCTTATGAGGAAAGGCTGAGGGACTTGAGTCTGTTCTCATTGGAAAGAAGAAGGCTAAGAGGGGATTTGATCGAGACATACAAGATGATCAGAGGATTAGATATGGTAGACAGTGAAAGTCTTTTTACTTGGATGATGACATCAGCTTGTATGAGAGGGCACAACTACAAATTGAGGGGTGATAGATTTAAGACAGATGGCAGATGCATGTTCTTTATGCAGAGATTGGTATGGGCGCGGAATGTCCTACCTGCTAATATAGTCAACACAGCTACATCAGGGAGATTCAAACAGTCCTTAGATAAGCACATGGATGATTTTGGGATAGTGTAGGGGACAAACTGAGAATAGTTCACAGATTGGCGCAACACCGAGGACCGTAGGGCCTGTTCTGTGCTGTTTTGTTCTATGTTCTATATGTGCTAATATCAGGAAGTTTTTTTCCCTAAGGTAAGTACAGTACAGCTCCAATACCAATGCCAACAGCAATATGGCATCAAGAAGCCATTATGAAGATTTCAGCATCTCATTTTTTAGAATTCAAATCAACCTTCATTATGAAATATATAAAATTGTGATCACGCAGTTGTGAAACCAAGAGATCGATCATCATCATAGGACTTGATCAATTTTACAGATCGGTTATGATCATTGTAAATTGATTATTATCATACAAATTTGATCTTTATCAGAGGGATCATTCAACAATTATTATCAAAGGAATTTGATCATTATCACAAGAATTAAATTATTGTCACAAGGGATGGATCATTAACATGGAGGAGTGGTCAATATTACAGGCATCTATTAATTCCAGAAGCATTTGATTATTATCA
Source organism: Hemiscyllium ocellatum (assembly GCF_020745735.1). Lineage (NCBI taxonomy): Eukaryota > Metazoa > Chordata > Chondrichthyes > Orectolobiformes > Hemiscylliidae > Hemiscyllium > Hemiscyllium ocellatum. The sequence continues at coordinate 13,042,792 of NC_083415.1, read as the reverse complement.
TCGGAATTCAATCATTATCACAAAGGAAATCAATCGCAAGCATGGGCACTTGATCATAATCACAGGTGATCAGTCATTATTTTAGGGGATTGCAGATTAGAACTGGAAATCCATTAATATCACAGGAATTCAATCATTATCTCAAGGGTTTGCAGCACCATTCTTTGTGGTGCAATTGGTAAATATGTCTAGTTGCTAATCGAGAGGTTGTTGGTTTGAGATCAGCCATGGATGGCTAAATGATAGTTCTCTCCCCGTTAGCTTCAGGTGTTGTGGTGCAGCGCTACTATGTCGATGTCTAGGCCAGAAGGCTTGAAGTTCAATTCTCAAATGCTTCAAAGATAGTTTAAAAGTATCTACCACAGAACATAGATTAACACCATGGGCTCCAGGCCTCTACACGGCAGCTGGTATTTATGGAGATTTTCTCCTTTTATTGACTAAGGGACATCCTTGGAACACTGGCAAATGCATGCTTACCTATCAGTAGTCATGAAAATCAAGTGCCCAAACATGGACTCAATTAGGGTACATTGGTAGGCATGCTTCTGTCAGAACGGTGGTCCACGCAATGCACTTCACATGATGCCCGGCAGCTGGTAGTTATCCTGAATGTGCTGAAAGTTGTTTAGGTTGCAACATAAAATATGTGCACCTGAAGTCAAATAAGAAAAAAACTATCCTCTGACTCCCTCAACAGATTATTCTTCATCTCTGCCTTCAAGGTCTTTGCAATTGTTTGCAATTGTTTGCCCACCTGCTTGAGACAGAAAATTTAACTTGTCATTCTAATATAAGACATCAGTGGATCGCTGCTGTACCAAAGCACTGTTTTACAATTAGAGAAAAGATATAATCTATTCTACTTGCAAAACCATTTAATATGTTTTAAAAATACATGGCAAGGACTTTTATAAAACTTTGCAACAAATCGTCAGGAATCTGCAGGTTAGCTCAGCTGCAAACATTCTCACCTGTGGGTTAATTGTTTCTGTACTCATGTCCCACGCTGGATCTTAAACACATAATCTGAGAATGCACTCTACTAATGAAATGGATGGGATCTGAATTTTAATTTGAGTCAACTCTTTGTTGAAGAATCAAAGAAGAACAATACCTTTACATACAGGGGATAGGGTAGGTCTGGGTGGGATGCTCTTTTGAGGATCGGTATGGACTCAATGGGCTGAAGGACCTGCTTCCACATTGTAGGAATTATATGATTCTATGATATAAGGCGCATCAGATCACAAAAGGTATACTGTTACAGGTGTTGTAAATCTGAAATATAGCAAAAATAAAGGATTAATAGACTATTAATTTCATTGCTGGATTTTGGGCATTGCTGGTGCAAAGGGACACTTGAAGAAGTTTCTGAAACATGAAAATGTATTATGCAATTGTAAGTCATTTTTAAAATTTCCTGTCATTTCTAAGTGCAGAAATTCTAAAGAAATAAATGAATATTCTCCTCCTGTCGGCCTCTCAATATCCCTCACATGATTGTAGAATAGTAAAAAAAAGTCTATGAGTGGGTGAAATTTATATGTCAGCTGCTTTATACTTTACCATTGGAAAAATCTTAGCAAATCCTGCAATAGGTTTCCATGAAAGAAGCAGTGGTGCAAATGAAAAGTAATACATCTCCATGATTTGGGCCGTATGAATACCATTACGTGTTATTTCTCCATATTATCCTGCTGCTACTAAGTACACTATTGAAACAAATAGCATGGGTTCTCACAGTCCTGATACAGCAAGCTACATGTGAAAAAAAACAATGCAGAATCATAGAATCCCTAGAGTGTGGAAGCAGGCTGTTCAGCTGATCAAGTCTACACCAACCCACCAAATTAGAGCATCCTACCTAGGCCCACCCCTGTAACCCTGCATTTCCCATGGCTAATCCACCTAACCAGCACACCCCTGGACAATTTGGCATGGCCAAGCCACCTAACCAGCACATCTTTGGATTGAGGGAGGAAATTAGAGTATCTGGAGGAAACCTATGCAGACACTGGGAGAATGTGCAAACTCCACACAGTCACCCCAGAGTGGGATCAAACTCAGCTCATTAGCACTGTGAGGCAGAAACGCTAACCACTGAGCCACCATGCCACCCCAAGCAAATATAGCCCTTCTGCCCTGCAATATACTGCAACTTCAACAAGCCAACTCAAATCCATCCAAATGCAATGCTTCAAATATGATGCAAGTTTTGTTGGATTATCTAGGCTCACCGTTAGCCTGCTATAAGCAATAGCTCCTTCTCAGTCTTCTCCAAATATAAGTTCTGCCAAATGAAGCTTAAAATAGGCAAAGCAATGATAAAGGGTAGGCAAGAACTCTTGCTTCAAAATCAAATTGGAAAGACTGTTTAGTCTTTTGCTCATCTCACAAAATGTTGTTGAATGGAATATATGATCTGCACATTCTGTAGACTTCCCTCAATTTAAAGCTGCAAATTCAGCTGAAGGTCAATGAAATACTGAATAAAAGTTTGAAAATAAATGTTTACGCAGCTTGTCCTGAGGTCTAGACATTTCCTGCAAGAGATTGAGAAAATCTCCATGAACTTGGCAAACTCTTGTGTTCATCCCAATTATATTTGTGATGCACAGGCTGTCACTTTCAGGACGATTTACTTGGTTTAGTTAGAGTTGTGCTGAGATGTTTTAGAGGAGGCCTAGTCAATTACTGAGCTGTGTTTAGATTAGAGTGGAGCGGGAAAAGTACAGCAGGTCAGGCAGCATCCGAGGACCAGGAAAATCGACATTTCAGGCAAAAGCACTTCATCAGGAATGGATGCTGAAACAGGGATTCCTGATTGAGGGTTTTTGCCCGAAACGTTAATTTTCCTGCTCCTCTGATACTGCCTGACCTGCTGTGCTTTTTCAGCACCACTCTAATCTAAACTCTGGTTTCCAGTATCTGTAGTCCTCACTTTTGCCTAATTACTGAGCTGTATCTTACCAGAATTACTGTATTAATGAACTACTCCATGTCGGTCAAATCTGATTTCCATCTTATCTTACGACACACTCCAAACAACTTGCCACTCAATAGATAAGCACTAAACATTTCCACCATTGCTTCCACACCATCTTTTACAACCCTCTGTGAGCTTGGATGAGCTCTAACATTCTGAAGTTGCCCTGCTCAGTCACATGCTGTGTGAGAATATAGTACAGAAGGGGAAGATGATACCATAATCTCTGCAATGAACCTGGATGGTTGAGTGGACAAGAAGAGTTGTTTTTGGGGCAGACTGGCAGGGGGGAGCAGGCAACTACACCCTGCCATCCTGGACCTTAGTTGGGACCCAGCTCAGTGTCATTTCCAGGGTGCAAATGAATGGGCATAGGTCCCTTTTCCACTTGAGTCAAGAGTGCAGCGTTGGAAAAGCAGAGCAGGTCAGGCAGCATCCGAGGAGCAGGAAAATTGATGCTGTGGGCAAAAGCCGGGAGCCTCGGGGATGGAGAGATAAATGGAAAGGGAGGTGGGACTGGGAGGAAGGTGGCTGAGAGTACAATAGATGGATGGAGGTGGGGGTAAAGGTGATAGGTCGGAGGGGAGGGTGGTGCAGATAGGTGGGAAGGAAGATGGGCAGATGGGATACTCACACTGACCAATCCCACCGCTTCGTGGCTGAAGACTTCAACTCCCCCTCCCACTCTGCTGAGGACATGCATGTCCTGGGCCTCCTTCATTGCCATTCCCTTGCCACCCGGTGCCTGGAGGAAGAACGCCTCATCTTCCACCTCGGGACTCTCCACCGCAATGGCATCAATGTGGATTTCATCAGTTTCCTCATTTCCTCTCCCCTCACCTTACCCCAGTTCCAATCTTCCAGCTCAGCACCGCCCTCATGACCTGTCCCAACTGTCCATCTTCCTTTCCACTTTTCTGCACCACCCTCCTCTCTGACCTATCACCATTACCCCAACCTCCATCCACCTATTGCGGTCTCAGCTACCTTCTCCCCAGCCCCATCACCCTCCCATTTATCTCTCCAACTCTGAGGTTCCCAGCCTCATTCCTTTTGCCAAAACATCAATTTTCCTGCTTCTTGAATGCTGCCTGATCTGCTGTGTTTTTCCAGCACCACACTCTCAACTCTAATCTGCAGTGCTCACTTTTGCCATCTCCACATGTCCAGCTCCCACTTTCGCCCTTTTCCCTACTTTCTGTGGATGGGCTTGACAGGCTGACTGTGGCCCAGTATTTTGACCAATCTGAATGGGCAGTCCCAGACAAGATGTGCCTCATCCCCTGATTAATGCCACCTCTCCACACCCCCAACCATTCCGGATAGGCCTCCATGTCATCAAAGAACAGGTTGTGAACCACTGTCTGGATTGCAGAGCTATTGACCCCCTGACAGAGACCACCCAGCTAGATTCGTGACTGTGGCCATGCCACTTAACTGGAATGGGAGGAAGCCCATGACTCACTGTGCTGAAACTCCCCAAATGATAGGCACCTCTATTGACTTCAATGAGGACTATTCCCCTACGACTTTGAGACATGGTTATCTGCCTGCTGCCTGTGCAGTGCGTTTGTTGTTTAAACTGCTGTGGGTGTCAACGTTAAAAATGTTCCTGCTGCAGCTTTTCAATTCTAGTTACCAATGGCTCTGCATTGTAGTTTATGCCTCCATAGTACAATGCCAATGTCTCAGAGAAGTATCAGGATGGTGATGAGGGGTTACCAGATGTTGAATGCCAATGTCTGTGGAGGGAAGGTGTATCTGACTGCTGGCCATGGATTGTATCCTGGGCTGTATTTTCAATGTAGACAACATGGAGGTCATTCCGAGTAAGTGGCAATCTGAATCCATCAGGCAAGACTCCTCTAACTGGGACAGGCTGGCTGTGTTGCCCTCAGCACCTCCAGCATTGTCCCAAAAACTGAACCATCTATAGCATGCACTGCAACAACTCGCTAAGGCAACTTCTCCTCCAAGCCACACACCATCCTCACTTGGAAACATATTGCCATTCCTCCCCTGTCACCAAGTCAAACATCCTGGAACTCCCTCCCTAACAACACTATGGTTGGTCCCACACCATTTGAACTGCATTAGACAACACACCACCACGTTTTAAGGAAAATTAAGGATAGGCAATAAATACTAGTCTTGTCAACAGGTTCAGTGTTAAAAATACTACCCTTTACTATGAGGTGACCACACCGCACACCTAAACGATACTGTGATCTCCAGATCTTAAATTTCCTGACTTCTGTCCTCTCATTGTAGCACTGACAAAAGATTGAAACAAGCTGAAAGATTGATAGGGGAAAACATAACCTTTTTCTTTTAGCGATTTACATAATTTCTTTGAGAATCCGACTAGCTCTGACCATTCTCAGACAAACTCTGGATGATCGTTTCCAGCATGTCAAAATGAGTTTGCTATACTTCTGATATGCCATTGATTCATAGTCAGTTTTATAGATGACTTAAGCTCAGCGGAACATTGCTTTTGCATATATGTAAAGCAATGTGTTCAAAATGAGGAGAAGTAGAGAGCAGAATTAAATTATGTTTGAATATAAAATCTAAACAGGCTTTTTGAATGGTTTATTCATGTGCCTATTTGACATCCTTTCAAGTGTAGGTAGACAACAGCTTACATTTACACTGTACCTTGTCAAAACAAGTCTTAAGCTCTTAAAATGCCAGGAAGAAATAAAAATGTGTGTTCAAGCTACACTAGAGTTTTTTTTACCTCAACTGATTTCCAGTCAAATTAGCAAGATTATGTTGCAGCTTCTAAGATCCCATCCTTCTGATGTGACATTAACTAAAGCTCAATCCATATGATTTAGTGAGACGAAAGGATCCTATTTGAAGAGGAACTCAAAATCCTCCCTATATTGTGCCTAAATATTATAACTAAAAGAAACCCTAAATAGAGTCATAGAGATGTACAGCATGGAAACAGACCCTTCGGTCCAACTCATTCATGCCGACCAGATATTCCAACCCAATCTAGTCCCACCTACCAGCACCCGACCCATATCCCTCCAAACCCTTCCGATTCATATACCCATTCAGATGCCTTTTAAATGTTGCAATTGTACTAGCCTCCACCACTTCCTCTGGCAGCTCATTCCCCTTTTTCTTTCATGTTAACCCAGTCATAGAGGATACTGGCCACACTATCCCCTCCAACACTTCAGACAAATGCTTAAAGGCTATGAAACCAAATTCCCACTCAGTCTATTAAGAGCCTACAGAAAGTGGCCAGCACATCTTCACAAAGCACTATTCCAGGAGGCATTAATGAAACACACTCCTTGGGATGTTTGGAGATAACAATGACTCATTATTGATGGAAATCTGTTCTATGCCATAAATTAGGTGGGAGATTAGTGTCCAAGAATAACCAAATTTTCTGTATCTCACAACAGATTTTATTCAATACCTAACCTTTGGAGCTCCTCAGATGTGGCTATTGCTAAGTTACCGTGAAAATCTACTCAAATAACGAAACAATCACAGTACATCCAGTAAAGGATTTACAAATAAGACAGTCATTGGTTTACCTATATCTTCTGTGACAAAAATGGATTAAAACTTCAAAGTATTTCAACATTTCTTAAAATTTTTAATTCCAAAATGTGTTATTTTTAAAAGGTGGATTGCTCCAGAAAAATAAACAGAGATTTAGATTACAGACTGAATCTTACCTTATTTTGGCAAAATTCCATTTTCATTGAGTTTCATGGAGAGATTCTCTCTTCCAGGTGGAGTGAGCTTTCCTGTCATATCGACCCAAATTCATCTCACTAATGAAGTTTGATAACCCTTGGGTGCCCCTTTCATCCAGTCCTCGTCTGATTGTCCCACTCAGTGTAACTGATTGTACTTAGCACTGTCAGGTTATCCCAGCAGTCACAGGTATCCATGGTGCTGATGCCATATTTATAAGGTGGCTGCACACCTGTTCAAGCACTGGTTGTCTGGAGCTGCCCCACAGGCTTGCTGACATTTTCCCGAGGTATGTCTGAGAAGATAGATTCAATACTCCATATTGTGGACTGGCATCTGTAGGTCCTATGGCAGTTATGGAAGAAAAATCTTCTTCCCAGAGGAGGCCAAGCAATATATCCATGGAGTCTATGGTCAAAAGTTCCTCCCCACAAGACATGCCCTGCTCTACCTCTGAAGAAGACAGCACGGATGCTGCCAATGCGGCATTTTTGGATCAGGAATCCTGTTTGGTTTCTGTGTGGTCTAGGGTTGCTGTAATCAGTTTTATTCCTTCCATTTTGCTGCAACTGAGATCAAATAATTCAGTTCAAGTTAAAAAATAAATTATACCTGGTCATCTTTCTGTTATGTTTCATCATCCTTGCACTCTTCATTGTTCTGCAAAGGTTAACTTGGAAGCTTTGAAATAGCTCCATCCACTGATGGAGGAGTTAGTCTGTTGCTCTAGTGCAGGCGTTTTTGCACTAGGAGCCATATTTATTTTTTTTCTCTCATTTGGGGTTCTAGATTAGGTTTTTAATCATCAGGGAAGGGGAGGGACTAAGGCTGAGTTAAGTATTTGGCTTCTGCCTCTGGTGGAACATAGCCCAAGATGGCAGAATTCATACAGAAGTTGGGATTGGAAGCAGGATCCCTTTTAGCCTTCTCCTCCTTCACCTAATTTCTTGGTAGGCATTTGAGGGAAGTGAGGGTGTGTGTCTGCTTCACTCAGAGTCAGGTTTCACACTCCCACTCCCTTCTCATGCTATCCCTCACATAAACAGGAAATCCCATTTCCCCTTTTATTCCCTCCCTTAAACACACACTATCCCCCTCCCTACCACTCTCTCTGACTCCCTCTGTGTCACTCCTTCATCAACTCTTGATCATTCTCTCACTTACTTCCTCTGGTGTTCCCTACACTCTTTCATTATTCATCAATCTCTCACTTCTTCACCATACCTCCCATCCACTCTCACTCTCTCCCTCAACATCCTCACTGTACTTCCTCCCTCAATGCGTCTCCCGCTCACTATTTCTGCCATTTAATTCACTTTCCCCTCCCTTACTCACTTTGCTGTCTCACTCTCTAACTGCCCCTCAGCCAGCGCGTGAGCAGACCACCAGCAAAGCTGCCCTGGGAAGGGGCAGCTCCTTACAAAATCTTCCATCTGTCTTTCCATGGGTTTGTACATAGGTCACAGCCTGGATAAAACCTCTTGGCAGGCTGCATTCTAATCCCTAGGTGATCACTTCTAAGTTAATGAGTTCTACAGTCTACAGCAATGTCGTATAGACCTACCTACTATCTCTTATGTCATTAACCGGTCTTGACTTAATATAACCAGCGATAATAAACTAGTTTTTGTTAACCTGTTAAATGCGTCTACTGCTTAAGGCCTCTTAATAGTTAGTCCTTCACCACTCAGTACTGAATAGACCTGTAAACCAACATGAGAAGAAAAGTTGGTAGCAGTATATCCATCTCGGGAAGATGCTAGCAGAATTCACTGCCAGCCCTTAAAACAGCCATCAAGGAAATATAATATTTTAATTAAATATGAGCAAATTGGTTTTCACAGGATGTGGGCATCGCTGGCTCAGCCAGAATTTATTGAGCATTCCTAATTCCCAATAAAGCAGTTATAATCTTAGAATTAAGGTGGAAACAAGCCATTCAGCCCAGCAAGTCCACACTGACCCTCCAAAGAGAAACCCACCCATACTCATTCCTTTATTTCCCCTGACGAATGTACCTAGCATTACAGGCAATTTAGCATGGCCAATCCACCTAACCTGCATATCTTCAGATTGTGGGAGGAAACCTACGCAGACAGGAGGAGAATGTGCAAACTCCACTGGCAGTCGTTCGAGGCTGGAATCAAACCCAGGTCCCTGATACTGTGAGGCAGCAGTGCTAACCACTGAGCCACTGTGCCACCTATCAACACTTTGGCAGGATGAGATGTCGGGTGGACCGAGAAAGGACAGCTGATTTCCTTTTCTCAAGGACATTACTGAACCAGATAGGCTGTTAAAATAATTGACAGTGGTTTCCATTAGGATTTATACAGATTTATTTTTTATTGAATTCAATTTTCACTTGTTTCTATGGTGTGATTAACCTGGCGTTCTGGATTACTAGTCCATCAGCTATTACCACAATATCACTGCCTTCCCTTAAATGTTTGTAAACATTACATTTTGCAGTCTTTACTGAGTTTCCATTAAGTTGTAAAACCTTTCACCATAAACAAACCGCAGCTTCAAACAGAAAAAATTTCTTGGTTTGCCCAGAAAGCAAAACTAAACCATTCTGGGCACGAGATAAAAATGCGTCAGTTATAGCATTCCAGAACCAAATCTTTTCTCTAAACCATTGTTATTTCTGTTATGATTCATTGATTAACTTGCTGTTGTCAAATGCAATGCGATACAGTGAAAAGTGTTGTTTTGCATGCTATACAGGCTGTACAGATTGCTTTAGTGTGACAGAACAGAGAGCAGAATACAATGTTACAGCTGTGGAGAAGGAGTAGAGAGAGAGAGAGATCAAATTAACATTTGGGAGGACCATTCAAAAGTCTGACAACAGTGGGGACGAAGCTGTTCTTGAATTTATTTGTACATGTACGCAAACTTTAATACTTTCTGCCTGATGTAAGGGCGTGGAAGAGACTATAACTGGAATTGGAGGGGTCTTTCATTATGTTGGCTGCTTTCCCAAGGCAACGGGAAGAATAGATAGATTCAATGGATGTAACGCTGGTTTAGTGTCATAGACTGGGCTGTGTTCATAACTCCGTAGCTTCTTGTCGTTTTAAGAAGAGCACTTGCCAAACTATGATGCAAGGACTGATTTCTATAGCTGGGCAAAGTTGAAAATGAAGAAGAGAAAGACTTTCATTAACCTAGCACTTTACTATTGGGCATCGCGAAGTGCTTTACAGTCAAACAAGTACTTTTGATTTGTAGTCACTGCTATAATAAGGAAAACAATTATACACAGTAAACTCCTGCAGCTGACAATAAGTTAATGACCAGGCTTTTTGTACAATATCGATTGAAGCTTAATTATTACTAGCACCAGGAAATCATCCTTCCTTTTCTCCAAACTTGTGCTATGGGACCGTTGCATTCACTTAAGCAAATAGATGGAACCTTAGTAAAACATCTCATCCAATAGGGTAGTGCTCCTTCAGTACTGTCCTAGAGCAAACACCTCAAGTCAATGGAGCAGTCCCATCAACAGTGTGTGTATAAGATCCTGCCAATCCAGTAAGAAGAAAGATGCACCAACATCAGCATCCTCGACCAGGGCAACATCCCCAGCATTGAGGCACTGACCACACTCCCCCTCACCCCCGGCCGTGATTGGCTACAATGGGCTGGGCAAGTCCTCTGTGTAACCGGCTTGGGACTCCCCAAGCAGGTGCTCTACTCCCAGCTCTGAAACACTAGGCGAGCACCAAGTGGACAGAGGAATACCCTCAAGGCCTCACTGGTGAAGTACAGCATTCCCACAGACACCTGGGAATCACTAGCCCAAAACAGAGAAGGATCATCCGGGAAGACATCGAGCACCTCAAGACTTGCCTCCGGGAAGAAGCAGAAGCCAGGTGGAAACAATGTAAGAAATGCTCTGCCTGACCATTGCCCTACTGACCCCATCCTGTGACCACCACCTGCTCCAAGTGTAACAGGGCCTGTGGTGGCTGCATTGGTCTGTATAGCCACCTATTGCTTCTCCCTGAGAGTGGAAGAGAGTCATCGTTGTCTGTGTGGAACCGCCAATGATGATGATAATGACGACTGCACTGGACCATCAACACTGAAGGTTTGTACTCAGAGCCTGCAGTAATATTGAACCAAGAACATTGTGGCTCAGAATCAAGAGCTAGTGCTAACACACCCTTCAACTGAGTCCCATTTAAATGACATGTACTATAAATGCATAAATGAGAATATCCCGATGTTAAAATACCACAGATGGCAATGTGCAACCTTTTGGATTGCACTTTCATCAAGCAAGTCTTTGCATGAATGATAATGAAATAAAATTCCTGACTCAAATTGTAAATTAACTCGATGAAGAAAACCTTCATGAATAATAATATCTGATAGAGAGGTACTTCATCATAAGACAAACTAGGATGGTATACTACAATGCACTCTAAGTCAAGCTTGTATGCCTTACATTAGCTGGGAAGGAGTAGTGGGCAGATTACAAATTTAATATGTTTACTGAACATGTGTCTAATTCACCTGTAAGTAATATTATATAGATTGTACTCAATCATTACACCTTTGCTTAGTCCTGACTTGAGTTTCAATGATTTCACTCAATTATTAGATATAAATATTTTCCATCCTCTTGCTGTTGTAGCTGATAATGAAATCTGCTTTGTTTTATCATTTTTCTCCATCATGGCACATTAAGTACAAAATGACAGCAACTCGGTTTCTAGATTCTTGTTTAGTAATAACACAATCTAATTATGCAGAAAGCACGAAGGAAATGAATCTGATGGATTTCTGCATTCACACGGGTTTTGAAATATATGTTGGAAACATATAATCAACTTTCACTGGCAGCATTGGCACATTGGTGTACCAACACCACAAGAAAGTTAACACTCAATCTTCCCTTTCATGATGATTAGGAGACTATCACAATCAGATAATGGAGGCAAAGTTACGGACCTCCCATCCAATCTGTCCTTGCCACACAGTTTTCACAATGTAACTAGTCCTATTTGCCTGTGTTTGATCTAATTCCCTCCATACCTATCCCAACCATGTACCTGTCTAATTTTTTTTTTGTAAATGACAAAATCATATTTGCTTCCTATGTATTTGCCTCCATTACCACTACCTCTGGCATTCACCACCCTGTGTGAAACATTTGCCCCTTTGGACTGTTTTTGTCTTTCCCCTCTCATCTTAAACCTATGCCATCTAGTTTTAGACTCCCCTACCCTAGGGATAAGCTGTCAGCCATCTACCTTATCCATGCCTCTCATGATTTTACATACCTCTATGAGGTCATCCTTCAGTCTCCCACACTCCAGGGTCCTAGCCTACCCAATCTCTCCTTATAATTCAAACCTTTCAGTCCCGGTAGCCTCCAGTAAATCAAGGTTAATAATATCCTTTCTACAGTAGGACAACCAGAAGTGCATGTAGTACTCCAAATGTGGCTCCACCAACATTTTGTACAACTTCAACAAAACATCCCAAACTTCTATACTCAATGCTCTCGCCAATGAAAGTTAGCATGCCAAAAGCCTTCTTCACCACTCTGTCTACCTGTGACTCAATTTTCAAGGAGCTATGAACCTGTACCCCTAGATCTCATTGTTCTAAAATACTCCCTCAGGGCTCTACCTTTCATTTTGTAAGTCCTGCTATGGTTTGCCTTACCAAAATGCAACACCTTGCATATATCAAAATTAAACTCCATCTGCCATTCCTCAACACACCGGCCCAGTTAATCAAGGTCTCACTGCATTCCCAGATACTCTTCTTCTTCTTCTTCACTGTTCACTCTACCACCAATCTTGGTGTTATCTACAAATGTACGAACCCTATGTCCCAAATTCTCATCCACATCTTTTATATAAATGATAAATAACAGTGGACCCAGCACTGATTCCTGTGGCGTACTGCTGCTCACAGGCCTCTAGTCTGAAAAACAATCTTCTACCACAACCCTCTGTCTTCCACTGTCAAGCCAATTGAGTATCCAATTGACTAGCTCTCTCCCTGGCTCCAGTGAAATTTAACCTATCTCAACAACCTTCCATGGAGTACCTTGTCAAAGGCATTGCTAAAGTCCATGTACACAACATTCACTGTATTGTGCTCATTCACTTTCTTGGTCACCCTTAAAAAAAGTCAATCAAATTCATGAGACACAATTGCCCACCACAAAGCCATGCTGACTATTCCAAATGAGTCCTTACCTCTCCAAATGCCTGTAGATCCTGTATCTCAGAATCCCTTCTCACGACTTATCCACCATGGATGGTAGTCTTAGTGGTCTGTAGTTTGTAGGCATTTCCTTGCAGCCTTTCTTAAGTAGTGGCACAGCATTAACTACCCGCCAATCTTCGGGCACTTCACTCATGACTGTCAATGATACAAATATCGCTTCTCAGGGCCCTGCAGTTTCCTCCTTAGCCTCCTCCAAAGTCCTCTGACTTCATCAGTTCCCAGGGATTTATTTACCTTATTGCATTCGAAGACTTCCAGCATCTTGCTGGATTGACAAATTCTTGATCTCGCAAGGAATTAAGGGCTAAGGGGAGAGTGGACTTAATGATAGAAAGGGACAGGTGTATACCACTGGGCAAGAGTTACAGCTGGGGGAAAGGCAATTACGATGCGATTAGGCAATATTTAGGAAGCATAGGATGGGAAGGAAACTGCAGGGGATGGGCACATGAGAAATATGGAGCTTCTTCAAGGAAAAGCTCCTGTGTGTCCTAGATAAGTATGTACCTGTCAGGCAGGGAGGAAGCTGTAGAGTGCGGGAGCCATGGTTCACGAAGGAAGTGGAATCTCTGATCAAGAGGAAGAAGAAGGCTTATATTAGGATGAGATGTGAAGGCTCAGTCAGGGTGCTTGAGGGTTACAAGGTAGCTAGGAAAGAACAAAAGAGAGAGCTCAGAAGAGACAGGAGGAGACATGAGAAGTTGTTGACAGATAGGATCAAGGTAAACCCTAAGGCTTTCTATAGATATTTAAGGAATAAAAGAATGACGAGAGTAAGATTAGGGCCAATCAAGGATAGTAATGGGAAGTTGTGTGTGGAGTCAGAGGAGATTGGGGAAGCACTAAATGAATTTTTTTAAACAGTATTCACTCTAGAAAATGACAATGTTGTCAAGGAGAATACTGAGATACAGGCTGCTAGACTAGATGGGATTGAGGTTCACAAGGAAGAGGTATTAGAAATCCTGTAGAGTGTGAAAATAGATAAGTCCCCTGGGCTGGATGGAATTTATCCCAGGGTCCTCTGGGAAGCCAGGGAGGAGATTGCAGAGTCTTTAGCATTGATCTTTAAATTGTCATTGTATACAGGAATAGTGCCAGAAGACTGGAGGATAGCAAATGTGGTTCCCCTGTTCAAGAAGGGGAGTGGAGATAACCCGGGTAATTATAGACCAGTGAGCCTTACTTCAGTTGTTGGCAAAATGTTGGAAAGGGCTATAAGAGATAGGATTTATAATCATCTAGAAAATAATAATTTGATTAGGGATAGTCAGCACAGTTTTGTGAAGGGTAGGTCGTGCCTCACAAACCTTATTGAGTTTTTTGAGAAGGTGACCAAACAGGTAGATGAGAGTAAATCGGTTGATGTGGTGTATATGGATTTCAGCAAGGCGTTCTATAAGGTTCCCCACGGTAGGCTATTGTATAAAATGCGGAGGAATGGGATTGTGGGAGATATAGCAGTTTGGATCAGTAATTGGCTTGCTGAAAGAAGACAGAGGGTGGTGGTTGATGGGAAATGTTCATCCTGGAGTCCAGTTACCAGTGGTGTACCGCAAGGGTCGTGTTGGGACCACTGCTGTTCGTCATTTTTATAAACAACCTCGATGAGGGCGTAGAAGGGTGGGTTAGTAAAGTTGCAGACAACACTAAGGTCGGTGGAGTTGTGAATAGTGACAAAGGATGTTGTAGGTTACAGAGAGACATAGATAAGCTGTAGAGCTGGGTTGAGAGGTGGCAAATGGAATTTAATGCGGACAAGTGTGAGGTGATTCACTTTGGTCAAAGTAACCGGAATGCAAAGTACTGGGCTAATGGTAAGATTCTTGGTAGTGTAGATGAGCAGAGAGATCTCGGTGTCCATGCACACAGATCCTTGAAAGTTGCCACCCAGGTTGACAGGGTGATTAAGGAGGCATATGGTGTTTTAGCTTTTATTGATAGAGGGATCAAGTTCCAGAACCATGAGGTTATGCTGCAGCTGTACAAAACTCTGATGCGGCTGCACTTGGAGTATTGTATACAGTTCTGGTCACCTCATTATAAGAAGGATGTGGAAGCTTTGGAAAGGGTGCAGAGGAGATTTACTAGGATGTTGCCTGGTATGGAGGGAAAGTCTTACGAGGAAAGGCTGAGGGACTTGAGGCTGTTTTCGTTAGAGAGAAGAAGGTTGAGAGTTGACTTAATAGAGACATATAAGATAATCAGAGGGTGAGATAGGGCGGACAGGGAGAGCCATTTTCCAAGTATGGTGACGGCAAACATGAGGGGGCATAGCTTTAAATTGAGGGGTGATAGATATAGGACAGATGTCAGAGGTAGTTTCTTTACTCAGAGAATAGTAAGGGTATGGAATGCTTTGCCTGCAACAGTAGTAGATTCTCCAACTTTAAGTAGACTTAAGTCATCATTGGACAAGCATATGGATGTACATGGAATAGTGTAGGTTAGATGGGCTTCAGATTGGTCTGACAGGTCAGCGCAACATCGAGGGCCGAAGGGCCTGTACTATGCTGTAATGTTTTATGTTCTAGTGCTGGTAAGTGGAATTGAAACACTCATCAGCCGTGATTAAATGGAGGAGTGGACCCGATGGGCCGAATGGCCTTACTTTCACCCTATGTCATATGGTCTTATCTTCTCTTCTGTAATGTGAACACTCATCAAGTCATCACTATTTATTTCCACAAGTTCCCTTGCTGCCGCACCTTTACCGACAGTAAATGCTGACGAGAAATATTCATTTAGGATCTTATCTATCCCTTGTGGCTCCACTTGTAGATGACCTTGTTGATCTTTAAGGTGGCCAAATTCTTCTTCATTCAACAGAGATTAACTATGTTTTAAATTCTGTGAAGGGTAAATGTATTCCCTGGGATTACCAAAAACTAATTTCACTTCAATACTAAAAGAAATGTCAGGCAAAAACCTCTAATTTGGTCATGAAACATCAGGTACCAACAGTGTCTGTCATGCATTCTCTGCCCAATGATAGTGGCACACATTGTCTATAATAGGCTCAGTAATGTTAAAAGCATGTAAGGATACTATAACACCGGTTCTTAGGAATCTACCCAAGCATCTTCCTTTTCATCCAACTTTACCTCCACAAATTGATGAGAGCAGTGCAGTAGATGTGATCTACATGGACTTCCGTAAGGCATTCCACAAGGTTCCCATTGGGAGATGCAGAACTGGCTCAAAGGTAGAAGATGGAAGGTGGTGGTGGAGGGTTGTTTTTCAGACTGGAGGCCTGTGACCAGTGGAGTGCCACAAGGATCCGTACTGAGTCCTCTACTTTTTGTCATTTACATAAATGATTTGGATGTGAGCATAAGAGGTACAGTTAGTAAGTTTGCAGGTGACACCAAAATTGGAGGTGTAGTGGACAGCGAAGTGGGCTTATTCCTGATGAAGGGCTTATGCTCAAAACGTCGAATTCTCTATTCCTGAGATGCTGCCTGGCCTGCTGTGCTTTGACCAGCAACACATTTGCAGCTGTGATCTCCAGCATCTGCAGACCTCATTTTTTACCTCAGATTACAACAGGTTCTGGACCAGATGAGCCAATGGGCAGAGAAGTGACAGATGGAGTTTAATTCAGATAAATGTGAGGTGCTGCATTTTGTGAAAGCTGAACAAAGAGACCTTGGAGTGCAGGTTCATCTCCTTGAAAATGGAGTCACAGGTAGATAGCATAGTGAAGAAGGCATTTGGTATGTTTTCCTTTATTGGTCAGAGTATTGAGTACAGGAGTTGGGAGGTCATGTTGTGGCTGTACAGGACATTGGTTAGGCCACTGTTGGAATATTGCGTGCAATTCTGGTCTCCTTCCTATCGGAAAGATGTTGTGAAACTTGAAAGGGTTCAGAAAAGATTTACAAGGATGTTGCCAGGGTTGGAGGATCTGAGCTACAGGGGGAGGCTGAACAGACATGGGCTGTTTTCCCTGGAGAGTCGGAGGCTGAGGGGTGACCTTATCGAGGTTTACAAATTTATGAGGGGCATGGATAGGGTAAATAGACAAAGTTTTTTTCCTGGTGTCGGGGAGTCCAGAACTAGAGGGCATAGGTTTTGGGTGAGAGGGGAAAGATATAAAAGAGACCTAAGGGGCAACATTATCACGGAGAAGGTGGTACGTGTATGGAATGAGCTGCCAGAGGAAGTGGTAGAGGCTGGTACAATTGCAACATTTAAGAGGCATTTGGATGGGTATATGAATAGGAAGGGTTTGGAGAGATATGGGCCTGGTGCTGGCAGGTGGGAATAGATTGGTTTGGAATAGCTGGTTGGCATGAACGGGTTGGACCAAAGGGTCTGTTTCCGTGTTGTACATCTCTATGACTCTATAAACCACAGATAGGAGTAGTCAATCCATATTAGAAACTTAAGTTGTGACCAGGAAAAACCCAACTGCCCAGTTATAAGATGTCCCTTAAAGCAACCAGGGTAGTGCCCTCTGCTTATTAGGAGAAAATGAGGACTGCAAATGTGGGAGATCAGAGTTGAGAGTGTGGTGCTGGAAAAGCACAGCAGGTCAGGCAGCTTCCAAGGAACAGGAGAATTGTTGTTTCAGGTATAAGTCCTTCATCAGGAATGAGGCTGCTTATTGCCTATGGATTTTAATCTAACTTGGCCGCGGAGTGGACCATTATGTTTAACCATTCTGTAATGGTACACTCATCCTATTCTTCCTTATCTAACTGTCCACATGATTGTCCATCCTCTGCTGTCTTATACATGTTGTCCAATATCTTTATCCACCTTCCCCTTTAGTGCATTTATGCAGTTGCCTCATTTATTCTCTATCGTAACAAATTCCATATTCTTAACATTATCTGGATAAGGAAACTTCTGCTAAATTCCTGTTTTGACTTAATGATTATTATCTTAAAATGATGGCCTGTAACAATTACTGTTTCTAACAAAATGAAGCATTGACTGGGATCTTACTTTTAGCCCCCAACATTGGGACCCGTGACTGTCCTGAGGCAGACAATAAACTTACCAGCAGTGACCAATAAGGAGGTCTCCAGTGCCCAATTGCAAATACTGGTCTGCCTCTCCAACATTTATGGTCAATCAGATGGCAGCTTCAGCAGCGCCAGCGATAGAGGGGACAACTGCAAGGAGAAAGCAAAACGCTTGGAAGAGTAGGAGTAAATTAATGCAGATACTGGAACCTGTACTGAAAACAACCAATGCTGGAGATCACAGCAGGTCAGGCAGCATCCATGGAGACAGAGCAAGCTAACATTTTGAGTCAAGATAACTCTTCACACCAGAGCTCTGATGAAGAGTCATCTCAACTCGAAACATTAGCTTACTCTGTCTCTGACCTGCTGTGGTCTCCAGCCCTTGGAAAAGTGACAGGAAAGTTAAGAGTTGTCAGGGTGACTGAAGACAGAAGGGCTGTTCTAGGTGTGAGTACAAACTGTTCCAGTTACAGGAATTCTGCAAAAGGAATTGGGAAACAGGGCCATAGAGATGTCACTAGGATTATTAAGGAAAAGGATTGTACTAACTGTTGTTCCTGGCAGCTCGCTGTGCACAGCTTGATTGGCCAATTTCCGCATTTCTACAGGTACCACACTTCAAGGGAGAGAAACCTGTGTGTGTCCCTCAGAATGCTGATGTTAATTCACTCCAGCAAGCTACTCCTCCCTTAGGGTGCGACCAGCGTGGTGGTTTCTATTACAATAAACGAAGAATACCACACAAATGACATCGGCAGCACTTCAAGATGCTGCTATGAATGTGGGTTGTGTGGAATATATGAACATTTTTTTCCAATCAAAACTGCTTCATTGTCTGAAATGTGCTGAAGTTATGGAAAGTGCTATGTAAATGCAATTTCCTCTCTATCTCTTTGTCCAAAAGTTAAAAAGGCATTTTGTACACTTGCCATCATTGCTCAGTACTTTGAATGTAGGAGTTAGCAATTCATGTTGAGGTTGTGCAGGACAATGGTGAGGCCTCCTCTGGAATCCTCTGTCCAGTTCTCATTGATCAGTTATAGGAAGAACCTTATTCAGCTGGAGAGAGTTCAGAACAGATTTCCCAGGATGCTGCCTGGTATGGTTGGCATGAGCTATAAAGAAAGGCTGGACAGGTGGGATTGGATAGTTTCTCACTGGGGCATAGGAGGCTGAAGTTTATAAAATCATGAGGGTTATAGATAGGGTGAGTGGTCATTGTCTTTTCCCTAGGATGGGGGTTTCACGACAAGGTAACACTATTTTTAAGGTGAGAGGAGAGAGATTTTAAAAAGACATGAGAGGCAAACTTTTCACAGAGGGCAGTTTGCACATGGAATGAACTTCCTGAGGATGTGGGCACAGTTATAATGTTGAAAAGACACTTGGATAAGTCCATGAATAGGAAAAGTTTGAAGAGATATGGGCAGGAGCAGGCAGATGGGGCTAGTTTAGTTTGGGATTATGTTCGGCATGGACTGGTTAGACTGAAGGGTCTGTTTCCATTCTGTATAACTCTATGACTGGTCAGCATATTTTAATATAGCTTACGAAGTGTGTGTTGTAATCAATATGCATTGCAATTGCAAATAACCAGAAGCATTTGCCCGATACAGGTGGATATTCAGGACAAGCAGAGATGAGTTAAATGATGGGATCTGTACGGAGCAATTCTGATGACTAGTTATCACTAATAAACACACCAGAGAAAGGTAGTGGCAGAGGCTAAAAGGTAAATCAGTTCTGGTGCCGTGCAATGGAGAAATAAATGATGATACTGTAACTTAGGCAGAGCAGCTCCACAATATAGCTCTGCAGTTGAAAGACAATCGTGTGCAAGGCCACTTCACTCGTTTAGTAAGACATTCAATTCCCTAGGAAGGCCGTCATAATAATAAAACATTCTGGTTTCAGTACATTAATAACATTGCTCCTCCAGTCTTCATAAGTTTCATAGTTTGTCATTGTAATTATTGTAGCCATGTAGCCGATCCAGTCCAATTTCTAAAAATTATTGAACATTTTTTTCTTCAAACTATTAAATGGAATAGAGCAGGAAATGCACCTGTAATTTAAAGCAGCAGTTTGCAGATTCCTTTTGCTGTCCAATGCACAATTTTTGTGCAACTCCAGGCCTCCCTCTCGGGTCCCAGAAACACAAGGGAACATTCTAAACGGGCGTAGAGATGGAAAATGCTGGAAACACCAGCTGGTCAGGTAGGACTTCTGGAAAGAGAAACATTTAACATTTCAGGCCTATGACCTTTCTCTGAGCTGAAAAAGGGTAGCAATGTAATAGGTTTCAATTTCATTGAAGTACGGCAAGGTGGGGTAAGAACAAAAAGGGGAGAACTGTGATAGATTCAAGAACAAAAAAAATTAAATGACTGAAGATGTTATGATGCAAAACCATAGAGAAGGGGGTCTCAATCTTCAGTCATTTAAAGACTTTTTAGATCAGATCCTTTATTATTTGGGTAACCCACTTAACCATTTTCGATGTTGTCAATCTCTTTTGAAAGTCAAATATCCTGGAATTTTTTTTTCCCAACCTTGCTTGCTTTGTGACTATGACTCGGTGATGACTGTTTGTTCTAAACAAATCAATTCCTATGTGCACCACTAATTCATCTAAGTTGATGTCAATGCTTCCAAACATTAAGATGCAGTACATTTAGATGATTTTTGAATAATTTCTCATTGAAATTAACTTAGTCATACCTTTACCTTATTACATTTGTTATGCTTGCTGTAATTTGCTGATGCATTCTACTTTAATTTACTTTTGTCAAAATCACTACTCTGGTCCATGGTCTTGACATTTTTCTTACTGTTTTTAGATTTACCCTTTCCTGAACCTTTCCATCAATCTGGTTACCAGCTGCAAACACTATTGTCCTATTTATTGAATTCTGCAAGATCTCTGACCCAGTGTAGCATGTCCAATAGAAAATGCTCCCTCGTTAACTAGTCCTGTTGCGAGTGCCCTAGATCTTGCTTTATTAAATTATTTCAATAAATAAAAAGCAATATTTTGTCTTTTCTTCAGTGTGCTCTTCCTTGTTTTCAGCAATTCGATTATGTTATTGCTTATTTAATTCTTACTTATTATTTCCATTTGTAAAATTTAGCTTTAATCAAATTTATGAACCTTTGAACCATCTGCTTAGTTAATTTTAATGTTGTTCCTTAAGATGTGATTAATTAAATATTAAAACTCATTATATAATTAACTATGAACTTTACATGATTTTAAAACATTTTAAACACTCAACGAGAACTCTTTAGGCACCACACTGCTCTGATGTCATTTCTTCGGGTTTAAAATTTATTTCTTTCAGAATCTTTGCTGCTTGTTTTATTTTTACTACTGCAACTCCACCCCCCACCCCACACCCTAGCCACAACCCTGATGTGGCGGTCTCTTGATTCGGCATTGATCTCTCAACCCAGCATGGCAGTCTCTTGGCCGAATACACCAATCTCTTGGCCCAGTGTGCTGGTCTCTCAGCAGCCGGCATGGTCATCGTTTGGTCCAGTGTGGCCTCAGCATGGACTTCTGGCCTCGAGATGAGTCCAGAGTGGTTTCCGGACTTGAGAACCTCGAAGTGAAACCCAATGCTGTCAGAAGGCTAGGTGCTGGAATGGACTGGGTTGAAAGGGCTGTTGTTCTGAAAGTTTTATTTATTTATTTTTCTAATTTATTCCTACAATCTATCATGCTGAACTTCTAATTTCTTAATTTTTCTACTTTTTCCCCGTAAGAATTCATATTTAACGATCTGTACCTTGGAACCTTTGTATGTAAGACAGCATCGTGTGTGGCGATTTGTAAACTTTTTACTACTATGAGTACATGTGGCAATAAAATTAATTAGATTACTTACAGTGTGGAAACAGGCCCTTAGGCCCAACAAGTCCACAGTGACCCACTGAAGTGCAACCCACCCAGACCCATTCGCCTACACCTAACACTATGGGCATTTTAGCATGGCTAATTCACCTAACCTGCACATTTTTGGATTGTGGGAGGAAACTGGAGCAACTGGAGGGTACCCACACAGACAATGTGCCAACTCCATGAAGCCACCTGAGGCGAGAATTGAACCCGGGTCTCTGGTGCTTTGAGGCAAAAGTGCTAACCACTGTGCCACCATGCTGCCCATTCTAGTTCTAATTCTAATTTTACCCTCAAGTGTTTATACTTTCAGACAGCAAGAACTGCACTCCGAGGCTGAGTACCTCAGCATGGACAGCAGGCTGAAGAAGATGAAACACCATCAATCTCTCTGACTTTCTCGGTCACCAGCTTAGATACTGATAAAGCACTTTAAAGATAGCTGTTGGGATTGGGGGGGATGATCAATGTATCTGGTGCCAACAGGCAGAAGTGGGCTGTAGTCAAGCCCTGGGAAAAAGATAGTGCAAGTGACTGCAGTCTGGGAGGACAAAGAGCTGCTTAAATTCTGTTACATAACTCTCACATCAGGACTTTGATAAGGCACCATAAATACAAAAGCTGTTGTTCATGCCCACTGGAATGATTGATACATTTACAAACCTGCCAAGAAGTCTGCAGTGCCTGATAAGGACTTGTGAAGGAGTTCCTGACTTTGTGTAATGCAAAAAAAACTTTAATAAACCAATGTTTTCCAATATTTTCTCTGTCGTTCAGAGCAGCATTGATTTTCATTCTCCGGAAGGGCATAAACAATTCTATATAGCCAGTGACCAAGACAAGATAAAGATAAATGTCAGAAAGGTTGCCTTTCCTGATAGTCTTGGTGTCAGGGAGTTATCAAGAACTCACTTATCTATGGAAATTCTAAAAGAACCAAGTACTCTAGTTGAGTTATGAAGTACAGCTTTTGAACCTCACATTAATTATGGGGTTGAAATCATTCTCAGAAGCTAAGCTTATAAAGTGCACAAACAGCAAAGCAACTTTATCGCAGAAACATTAGTCACATGGCTTGTTCCAGTAAACAATCTCCTGAGAGATTGCTGCTACATGATAGGTGCACCTTGTTACTCTGGTCTGGACAGCCATTCAGTACTGACATGATTTCTTTAACTGAGAACAATGGAGACTGTCAAAGTGAGCTATCCCTGACTCCAAGGCTGACCTTTGTGTGGAGGATTTCTCGCCTTCCCTGTCTATGGCGAGATGGATGTGTCGATAACCTCTTCCATTTCTTAATTAAATTGCATGCTGTTTTTTTCTTTTATTTCAGACTGAAGTGACAATGAAAGGGGTTGCAAGGATTGGCGTACAGTTTGAAGTGAGTAACTTAATTCGCATCATGCACACTGTTGGCGCAGCTGTGGGTCAGAGCAGAAGTTGTACATGAACTGGATTGAAGGATTTTGACAAATGAAATTTTGATTGGCAACAAGTAGTGACTCAGTCTGTGGGCTAGTGACCAGTTACCAATCACAAACATCTGCTGCCTGCCAATGGTTCTTGATTAGTTCTCAGGTGGCTGAGCTGCTTGTAGCTCTGAACAAGATACAAAGAAGCCTTTGGAATGACCACCAGTCTGTACTCTACTGAAAAAGGAGTCATGGGAAAATTGTTTAGCAGGTTAAAGCTGCCCTCATTAATTGTTACTCCGGAGATATTTCATAAATGAACCAGTCACCTTGTGCCTCTTGCAAATCAGTGGAACCATCTGGAGAAGGACAACTGAGAAACAATCTGCTAACCAGCACAAGAATAATCTCAACAACTCAAGAACAAAACCTCCTGAAGTGCTCAAATTTCTCCCTCTGTAATAAATCTTTCTTTTCCTCCCTAGGGGGTGTGTGTGTGTGTGTGTGTGTGTGTGCGTGTGTGTGTGTGTGTGTGTGTGTGTGTTAATTTTTGTGAGCACAGAAAGTTAGTCCATGGGTTTCTGTCAACCTGGGCCTAATTGATAGGTGAACATTTGTGACAAGTCCACAAAAAAGATTTGATTTCCAGCGCATTACCCAGTGAAGTGTAATGTAAGTATTCTGACATTATGGTTATGATGTAATTAATTTATATCCTTTTTTATAGTATCAGTCCTGTTGTAGGTGGCGTTGTGATAGTAATGTAATTAGAATAGTATATAAACTGTTTGAACATCTATTCTAATGGAGAGGTCTGCTGGTGAGAACAGTGTAAGGTTGTCTCTTCACCACTGCAAATTTTAAAGCATTAACCCAAAGACCTGTTTGTTTCAAATACTGCATCACAAGCTCTGAGATTGAGAAGGAGGGAGGTCCAGATATCTTATGATGTGTTGTATACCTTTCCTGTCCATTTAACTTTTGTATCATGTATAAACTTTTCCATCTTCAAAATTTAATGAACTATTTTAGAAGTACATGGCATTAGTCCATTGCCTAGCTTAGGAATCTGTAGCCACTGAATGCAAAAGCTTACAGCTAAGCTTGGGACCATCCTCTGCAAATTGGGAGCATGTATCAGACGTAAAATGGATAACGCTTGTCACCAGCCAATTATTTCTCAATCTTGTGGTTAAAAGATTTCTGGAACAAGGAATGGCGTAAGAATAATCGCATGCTTACTGCGACTAGGGTGGTGAACATTCACCAGTGTGATATATTGGAGATAGTCAAGTGCCAGCTGTACAAGGATGGTATAGGAGTCAATGTGGTTTTGTTACATCGCACCAGTGAGAAGCAGTACCCAAAATGCCATGTGCATGAAGTCAATGGCATCTTGGAATGTGAGCAAACCCATAATTCTGGAAAAATATTTTGCCTGCTCCTCCATTTCTCTTGACTTGGATATATCATGAGGGGTACAAATAAGATGAACAGCAGGTATCTTTTCTCTAGGGTGTGGTAATTTAAAAAATGAGTGCGTATATATTCAAGGTGAGAGGAAAAGATTTAAAATGAACATGTGAGGCAACTTTTTTACACAGCGAGTGGTTCTTGGGTGGAATGAACTTCCAGAGGAAGTGATAGATGTGGGTGCAGTTACGGCATGTAAAATTCATTTAGGTAAGCTCATGAATAAGAAATGTTTGGAGGGATATGGGCCAAGTTTAGGCAGGTGGGATTCATTTAGTTTGGGATTATGGTCAGCATGGACTGGTTGGATCAAAAGGTCTGGTTCTGTGCTCTATGACTGCATGACTCTATGATATAACAATTAAATTCTTTGTCATGGGGTATAGAGACTCTGAGTTCACAGCAATGAATGGTGAGCTGCATGATAGTTGCTATAATACCTGTACAAGCCTGGAAGGATTCATGTCTCAGGACAACATTCAGGTTGGTGGTCACTGACATTAATATTCTCATTCTACTCTGAGGCAGCAAGTCTGCTTCCCAGTGCAGCACAATTCCGAGACCAGCTCCTTGGCAAAGTACAGATACTGCAGACATAGCCTCTGGCTGAGATACATTTGAAATTGCAGAACAGTTGAGCTAAAAGTGTTTAAAATAGGACTTGATATCATCTGCAATGAATCTAACCAAAACACCTCAGCATTTTAACAAGTTACAGCATAGTCCTTTTACCCAATAATGTAAATTCAAATTCCTCAAACTTCAAAATGATGCTTATTTTTTGAATTACGTTATTTGGCTCCTCCACACAGAGAAATGTTGTATAAAAATACCTTTGAACAATTTAAATTAACTTGAATGTTGTTACCTGTGCTCATTAAGCGGAAGAGAGATGGAGTGAAGAAGAGAGCCTTTCTTCACAACATGAATTTCCAAAGAACAAAGAAGAGTAAAGAAAATTTACAGACCAGGAACAGGCCTTTCGGCCCTCCAAGCCTGAGCTGATCCCAATGTATTGTCTAAACCTATTGCCCAATTCCTAGGTATCTGTATCCCTCTGCTCCCCACCTACTAATGCATCTGTCCAGATGCACCTTAAATAAACCTACCATGCCTGACTCTACTACCTCTGCTGGCAACGCGTTCTAGGCACCTACCACCCTCTGTATAAAGTACTTGTCGTTAGATCCCCCTTAAACTTTCCACCTCTCACCTTGAATGCGTGACCTCTCGTTACTGAATCCTTCACCCTGGGAAAAACCTTATCTCTATCTATCCTATCTATATCCTTCATGATTTTGTAAACCTCAATCAGGTCCCCCCTCAATCTCCTTTTTCCTAATGAAAACAATCATAACTTACTCAACCTCTCTTCATAGTTAGCACCTTCCACACCAGGCAACATCCTCCTAAACCTTCTCTGCACTCTCTCCAAAGCATCCACATCCTTTTGATAATGTGGCGACCAGAACTATACACAGTATTCTAAATGCAGCCGAACCAATGTCTTGTACAGTTTTAGCATGACCTGCCAACTCTTATACTCAGTACCCATCTGATGAAGGCAAGCATACCATATGCCTTCTTGACCACTCTATCCACCTGTGCAGTCACTTTCAGGGTACAATGAACCTGAACTCCAGGATCACTCTTCTCGTCAACTTTTCCCAAGGTTCTTCCATTTACTATGTAGGGATTCTGGGTTAGAGTGGTGCTGGAAAAGCACAACAGTTCAGGCAGCATCCGAGGAGCTGGGAAATCGACATTTTGGGTAAAAGCCCTTTATCAGGAAAAAGGCAGAGTGCCTGAAGGGTGAAGAGATAAATGAGAGGAGAGTGGTGGTGGGGAGAAAGTTGCAGAGAGTACAATAGGTGAGTGGGGGTAGGGATTAAGGTGATAGGTCAGGGAGGAGGGTGGGGGAAGGTAGCAAAGAGTACAATAGATAAATGGGGCTGGGATGAAGGTGATAGGTCAGAGAGGAGGATGGAGTGGTAGGTGGAAACGAAGGTATACGGGTAGGTCAAGTCATGGGGACAGTGCTGAGCTGGAAGTTTGGAAGTGGGGTGAGGTGGGGGAAGGGGAAATGAGGAAACTGGTGAAGTCCACATTGATGCCCTGGGGTTGAAGTGTTCCAAGGCGGAAGATGAGGCGTTCTTCTTTCAGGTGCTGAGTGGTGAGGGAGCAGCAGTGAAGGAGGCAGAGTGGGAGGGGCAGTTGAAATGTTGGGCCACAGGGCGATGTGGTTGATTGGTGTGGGTGTCCCAGAGATGTTCCCTAAAGCGTTTACTGTATAATTCACTCTAGAATTAAACTTCTCAAAATGCATCATCTCAAATTTGCCTGGATTGAACTCCATCTGCCCAACTCTCCGGGCTATCTATATTCTCCTGTATTCTTTGATATTCTCCTATGCTTTCAGCTACTCCACCAATCTTTGTGTCATCTGAAAACTTATTGATCAGACCAACAATGACCTCTTCCAGATTATTATGTATATTACAAACAACAGTGACCCCAACACTGATCCCTGTGGAACACCACTGGTCACCTTCCTCCATTTTGAGAAACCCCCTTCAACTACTACTCTCTGTCTCCTGTTGGTCAACCAGCTCTTTATCCACCCAAATAGAACACCCTGCACACCATATGACTTCACTTTCTCCATTAGTTTACCATGGGGAATCTTATCAAATGCCTTACTGAAGTCCATATATATGGCATCTACAGCCCTTCCTTCATCTATCACCTTGGTCACTTCCTCAAATAATTTGATTAAGTTGGTAAGGCACGATCTCCTCCGCATAAAACCATGTTGCCTGATACTGATAAGCCCATTCTATTCCAAATATAAAAGGATTTTATCTCTCAGTATCTTCTCTAGCAACTTTCCCACCACTGATGTCAGGCTCACTGATCTGTAATTACCTAGAATATCCCTACTACCTTTCTTTACAGGGGGATAACATGAGCAACCTTCCAGTCCTCAGGCACCTCACCTATGTTTAGGGATGCTACAAAGATATCTGTCAGGGCTCCAGCTATTTCCACTCTCACCTCCCTCAGTAACCTGGGATAGATCCCATCCAATCCTGGGGATTTCCTCATTCCTGATGAAGGGCTTTAGCCCTAAACGTCGAATTTCCTGTTCCTTGGATGCTGCCTGACCTGCTGCGCTTTAACCAGCAACACATTTTCAGCTCTGATCTCCAGCATCTGCAGACCTCACTTTTTACTCGAAGATTTTAACCTACTGTGAATCCTCTTGCAAGGATGCCTTCCTTGAAGAAGCTCTCTTCCTCGCTCTACAAGGATTTCAGTGAGTCTCTCTCTCACTGCACCTCCCAGGTCATCTCCTCTGCACAGAAGCTCTTCAGCCACGTTCTCAAACAGACTCGTCACCACAGCCACATCTCCTTCCTACCCCTCCGCCCCCACCCCACTCTGGCCTATCACCTTCACCTTGACCTCCTTCACCTATCATATCTCCATTGCCCCTCCCCCAAGTCCCTCCTCCCTACCTTTTATCTTAGCCTGCTGGACACACTTTCCTCATTCCTGATGAAGGGCTTTAGCCTGAAACGTCGAATTTCCTGTTCCTTGGATGCTGCCTGACCTGCTGCGCTTTAACCAGCAACACATTTTCAATCCTAGGGATTTGTCCACCTTAATATCCTTCAGCCTCCCCAAGACATCTTCGCTCTTTATGTCAACATGATCCAGAGTAAACAAACTTCTACCTCTAATCTCAACATTCATCACCTCCCATTCCTCAGTCAACTAAATTTGTTATTTTGTTAATTACTGTTTTGAGGTAATCAGAATTTAATCACCTTACAGAACTTTTTTCTTACCATTTTGGAAGGCATTTTGATTTCCACATAATTTTTGTTGTAAATGGAACAACTTGCTCAGCCTTTGGTGCTATAAGCACCTCAGCCTTCTACCTCAGCAGCTCAAACTTCCACTGCCACTTTACCAAGCAACTAAGAGTTGGGCAATAAATCCCAACTTTGCCAGTGACACCCACAGGCCAAAATGAAATGAAAAGATTTTCTTTAAAATTCCTGTGTGGGAAGCCAATTGGGTTGATAGGCTGATGTCCCATCCTGGAAATCCTCTGACAAGAGAAAGGAATTCCATGAGAACAAGCATATGAGACAAATGCAGGAAATTGGGATTAGTGCACTTCTGGTGGTAGTTATGTCAGTGCAGACTCCATGAACGGAAGGGTCTTTTCTGCACTGCATGAATCTATAAACACAGTCTACCAGGAGATAATGGCAATGTCCTTACCATGAAGATCAATCTCTAGCTTTGACTGTGTGGCAAGTGAATGACAAAACCATTTAAGACATTGCAAGAATTTTGAATTTACAAGTTTTGTAAAGTCCATTTTTTGTAATTTTTTTGTATTTATGGAAACAAAATCTAAAGCTAGGGCAGAGGTTTGAGGTGAGAGGGGAAAGGGACCTAAGATGCAACCTTTTCCTGCATAGGTTAGTGCATGAGTTGAAAGAGCTGCCAGAGGAAGTGGTGGAGGCTGGTATAGTTATAACATTTAAAAGACATCTGGATAGGAACTGTTTAGAAGGATATGGGCCAAATGTTGGCAAATGGGACTGGATTAGTTTAGGATATCTGGTCTGCATGGACGAGTTCAACCGAAGGTTGTAGATCAAGAACATTCAATAAAAAGAGAAACATTTACAATAACACAACATCTTTCACAATATCAGGCTGTCTGAAATATTTTATAACTCAGTGCTTGTGAATTCACTTTTGTGATGCTGGAAATTCAGAAGATATTTGTACACAACAACGTGCCCCAACATAAGCATAAAGGAATATGTTGTCGCTGGGATAAAAAGAAGTGGTTTGCTCTTTTTTATGCAAACCCATCATTTCTTGCAGGAGATGGAGCAAAATACTATAGGTTGGTGTTATGGACCAGCCAGACCACTCAAATTATTTTAGGAAGATAGCCTAGACCCAAACCTTTACTTATTCTAAAGGTAGATGTGAGTGGATGTTCCAGGTGTGATGCAGCTGCTCAAACCTATCAGCTTTAAGCACGACACAATTTATTTTAATACTACAGTTAAAACATGAATAAAAGAAAGTGGAATTCAGAATAACCATACTGTTGGAAAATCTAACTAACCCGATACAGCAAGCTAACTAATTAACTGTTCCAATACAGTAACATCCCATAAACACACCCTTTGGCAAAAAAGTAAATTCAAACACAGATTCTTACAGATAAGATTCCTATCAAGGAGGGAATAACAGCAAGAGAGATTTCACAGCAAGTCAATTTGGAATCACTGAGGCTTTCAACCCTTTTGATACTCAAGTCTTGTGATTACTATAACTAAACAAAAACTCTGAACTGAGAGAACTGGCCACTCCCCTTCCATTGTCAAATTGCTTTAGCTTTCTAGCCCCCTAGATTCTTCAGTGTCTCTGCTTTTACAACATCTCTTCAAAAAAACCCCAGACAAAATAATCATCACACTCGATACCATCCAGCACAGTAGAGACCATCCAGGATAGTAACAATATCTTTATGTCCCTTTTCAACTCCATCTGACCCATCATCCTGAGGTGTAGTGTCAAATGGAAACTCAATATAATGTTGTAGTAAAAGTCCTGTCTTGCTCCATGCCAATTCATCCCTTATCCCTACACCACATCCTCGGCACAGCCTCCAACCCTACCACAACCCACAGCTATTTTGCTTTTGTACTTTCAGATACATAAGGGCTGCTACCTGGAAAGTCGCAGCAGAGGCAAGAAGAGGAGGAAAAGTTCACACCCAAAAACAATTCACCCTTGAACACCCCATTGAATGTGTAGCTCATAGCTAAGTGTATGAAATTGATGGCTCCCTTCACCATTGGGAAATCTACTATCCTGATAACTACATTTATCCTTTCATCATACTCTTGCCTGCTAAAGGAGAAAATGATAAAGTTTTGTTGCCTTGTGCATGTGTCCTCCATCCTGGATGATGTGATGAACTCCATATTGTAAGACAGTCATTATGTCTTTTGCTGCTGTCTTGAAGGATTAGAGGGGTAAAATAAGGGTGATTCCTACAGTGTGGAAGCAGGCCAATCAGCCCATCAAATCCACACAACTTTCCAAAGAATATCACAACCAGACCTACCCCCCATCCTGATTTTGTAACCTTGCATTTCCCATGGATAATGCACCTAACCTGCATATCCCTGAATACTATGGACAATTTGGCATAGCCAATCTACCTCGGCTGCACACCTTTGGATGATGGGAAGAAACTCAAGTAAATTCACACAGACTAAGGGAAAATGTGCAAATTCCACACAGTCACCCAAAGGTGAAATCAAACCTGGGTCCTTGGTGCTGTTAGGCAGCAGTGCTAATCATTAAGCCAACATGCCCTTAGAGTGATCATCATGGCAACTTCGAGCACACAACTGCCTCGCCATTTCTTTGCACAATCTGGGTGAACTCGGGTATTAATTCGGAGTCATATGAATGTAGCAGTATTACTCTGAGAAGCCACGTGCGTGTGTAAGGGTGAGTGTGTAGTTTGCTTTGTCTTTACAGGATTTCTCACCTCCATTTCTTCTGCAAGATATTAAGAAAGCATTCATCTAGAGCCAATAAAAGCAATACCTGGAGTTTGAAAGCATTTTTATGGATAGCGTGGATGTGTTCCTTAAAACAGTTGCCCAGTCTGCATTTGATCTTTCCAACATAAAGGAGACCGCATTCCTTGTGAACAGCGAAGACAGTTTCAGAAGTACCAGTGAAATGCTGCTTCACCTGGAAAACATATTTGGGGTCTTGGACAGTGAGAGAGAGGGAGTAAAAGGGCAAGTATTCCACACTCTAGGTCACAAGCATCTGAGTCACTAAATATTTAGGTCAGCATCAGATATGATCACTCCTCTTAGATTACAGCATTTGGACCATATTGTCGCAATGGATAGAAGAAATATTCCGGCAATTGAATCATAGGTTCCTTTAAATGGTGCTGTTTGGAGGGTCTACCATGCCACTATATGCAAGCTCAAGTGTGGGATTAAAAAGGTTAGTGCAATAGAAAAATTTTCAGATTTTAATATCTGAGTGCATGGAGCCTGTGTATGGAGCTCCACAATGATAGAATTGGTGATAAATCAATTTTTGATTTTACTTTATGTCATGACTTTCCTGTTCTGTATATTTCTGGAGTTATTTGGGGTGTGCACCAAGTCTTTGCTGAAATGGTGTCCAGTATCCCTTCACGTTAATGGTCTGTGCATAACGCAGATCTTGGAAACTTCAAAACCAGTGCCTCATTTTGCTATGATGTTTGCTTCCCACTTTACATGGAATTTCCATGCTCCCATATTATTAGCCCTGTTTCACTGCATTACAACACTGAGCATGATACATTACATTGACTGTAAAGTGCTATGGGATGCCCTGAAGCAATGAAAGACATACTGTCACAACAGTGGTAAAAATTGAACTCTTGATTTTCAACTTTCATTATCTGATTTTAAAAACTAAGAGTTTTCATGGTAAAAAATGGCTTGAAGAAAGGTGAAAAGTAGACTTAGGATGGCCAGAGCAGTCACCTGGCCCAATGTTGAGCTCAGCTCACGAAACAAATGTGAGATGAACAAAGACTCAGTCAAAGTCAACATTTCGTCAAAAGGCACAGAACTCAGAGTCAGGAGGGAAGAAACTCTTATGTGTTACTCTGAATTTACAGCTTTATGTACAATTCTGTTACTGGGAAGAAATTTGCTTTCAGATTGCCTAGCTTGGAAGAAGCAATGGCTCTAGGATTTTGGAAGAACTGCATTTCAGGCAAGTTGCTTTTTGGGCAGAGCAAAGAAGGAAAATAATTCTGCTACAACAGACTGGAAGATTCTTTTTTACTCTCTCTACTTGCTTCCATTAGTCTTTTGAAAAGGAGCACCTGATGAAAGATAGTGCCTGGGGGTGGCATAGTGGTTCAATGGTTAGCACTGCTGTTTCACAGCACCAGTGACCTGGATTTGATACCAGCCTTGGGTGACTGTCTATGTGGAGTTTGTATATTCTCCCCGCATCTGTGGAGATTTTCTCCCACAGTCCAAAGATTTTTAGGCTAGCTGGATTAGCCATGGGAAATGCAGGATCTGCATAGGATGCTCTTTGGAGGTTCGGTGTGGGTCACTGCTGATGGTACAAGACATCTACTCAACAACTGAAGAACCAGGTTAAAATCTGCCACTCCAAGAACTCTAAGGACTTCTTGAACTGTACATTCTTTGGAACAGAAACTCCCTCCTTGTTGAACTTAATGCCTATGATTCTATGTGTTTGACATCATGTTGTATTATTTTTCATCTTGGGGTTCATAAGTGAGAAAACTGTTCAGTTTCACTCAACAAAACTGTGTAATTCATTTTAATTCCCCTTCATTTTAATCTAGTTAACTATATTTTTAATTGATTTGTTGGTATATCTGCCCTGCTTAAAACTTGAAAAAAAACCATAAGGGGTAAAAGAAGAGAGTTGATTCACCCCTCACCACCTGATCCTGACAGCTATACAAATGTAGACCAAGTCTCAAAACAGACCATTTCACTGGAATTACTTACTCCTAAGATGTACATAAGCTGCTGCTACAAAGCATAAACCGCCATAGAAACAAATACTACACAAGCATCTGCCTCAGTAGTATCTGAAGATTAGCAGATAAGGATTTAAAATAATATTTCTCTTCAAAGAAATTGTGGAAATTTTAATTTGCCACCAGATGTCTACCATGGATATCAATTTCTACACTTCACTGCCTTTGGTTAAGGGACAAGACTCATTTGTATAAGTCAAGTGGTTTGCTTCCAGTGGTAATCATTGAAGGCAGACTTCTGAAAAACTTGGTAATTTTTCTCCAGCTGGGCTCTTTGTGTAAGAGGAAATTATTAGTCAAACTTTTCCTTCATGACCAATCAAAAATCCATTAAACAAACGCTGTCATTGTATAGACGGTTAAAAAAACCTTATAGTGTGTTCTGCATAGTCAGATTTCCTCCTAAACCTTTCTCATTTCCCTCTCTTTAAATTACACTTCAAAACCTTCCTTCCTGTCAAAGTTTTAAACTTA
This sequence comes from Hemiscyllium ocellatum, assembly GCF_020745735.1. NCBI lineage: Eukaryota > Metazoa > Chordata > Chondrichthyes > Orectolobiformes > Hemiscylliidae > Hemiscyllium > Hemiscyllium ocellatum. The sequence goes on along the minus strand of NC_083415.1, from coordinate 13,008,924 downwards.
TTCCATCATTATTTGCCCAATGGAAAATTGAGCAAAGCTCATTTCATGTGTTAGATTGATTTGCTTTAATCAGAATTAAGCCCTTGGCAGTGAATTCCCATAAAAAAAAGTCTCTGCCTTTATTTGCCTATATCTAAATGTTAATTTTATTAACTCTTATAAATCTTGCTGGCTCCTTTTTGTCCAATGAGAGGATTAATGTAATTCTATTGAGAGATGACCTCTTGGTGAGTATTTCATTATTTAAATAAGTCAACTCCAGTAAAAAACCTGGGAGTGATGAGATACAGTGAGAGATTATTATCCTATTCTATTGAATGGACTCTACCAAAAGTGCTTCAGAATGTCTCAAGCTATGAATATTTAAGACGCACAGATCTAACGTGTTCAGATAATTGGACATCTATGCAATTACTCTTTATGGGTGCCTGCCATGAACAAATTGGCTACTAAATTTCCTCACATTAAAACAATGACTAATTTCTCATATCCATACCCTCACAAGGGCAGTTGTGAACCCACCTACAGTTCTCCACCAGCATTCCTCACTTTTGAATTTTATCAGCAAATTATTAGAGGCAAAAGTGAGGATTGTCGATGCTGGAAACCAGAGTTTAGATCAGAGTGGTGCTGGAAAAGGACAGCAGGTCAGGCAGCATCCGAGGAGCAGGAAAATCAAGTCCTCATCAGGAATAGCTTTTTTTAAGGTCAGAATGGAATGCGTTGATGGAGTTGATGAACTGCTCAACCTCATCGCGGGAGCACGAGGTGGCACCGATACAGTCATCAATGTAACGGAGAAAGTGGTGGGGAGTGGTGCCTATTCCTGATGAAGGGCTTTTGCCCGAAACGTTGATTTTCCTGCTCCTCAGATGACCTGCTGTACCTTTCCAGCACCATTCTGATCCAAAAAAACAACAAATTATTATTTAGTTTTTTTTTATTCAATCGTTGGATGTGGACATCATTAGCTAGACCAGCATTCACTGTTGATCCCTAATTGCCCAGAGGGACAATTTTAAATTATTTTTAAATTTCAATGCTTACAGTAAGAGATCTCAAAGCACAGGGAGAGAACATCTCTGCATTTGGACAGATTGAACAGAGACATTCACATGTGTTGTGATCCTTCAATGTCACTGGGTCAAAACTCCCTCCCTAAAGACATTGTGGTTCTACATACACCAAATGGATGGCAATGATTCAAGAAAGCAGCTCACCACTTCTCCGGAGCAACTAGAGATGGACAACAAATGCTAGTCCAGCCAGTGATGCCCATATTTCCTGAATAAATAAAAAAAGTAACTATTTAATTGAATACACAATTTTTTTTCGGACTGACTACAACTCAGGACAAAAGTAATTCACACCAGGTTTCTTCATAAACAGGAAACTAGCTCTATTTATTAGAAACAAAAGTATTTTTTAACAACTGACAAAATATAGACTACGAACTAACAACTATGTGACATAAGCACCAGCCTTTAAAATCTCAAACACACAGCTTTATCTTCAAATAAAACAGTTAGAAGGATCAGTTAACTTGACACAAATAATATGAGTAAAAATAGGGTGAGTTCAGCAGAAACAAGATTTATAATCATAGAAATCATTGAATCACTGCAGTGTGGAAACAGGCCATTCAGCCCTACACTAATCCTCTGAAGAGTATCCCACTCAGACTCATTCCCCGAACCCATTCCTCTACATTTCCCATGTCAAGAAAAATGGTCAAATCATAAACTAAGTTTTCAGTGGCAGGATGACAATCCCATTAGTGAATGGTCTATTTAATAATAGGTCAATGTATCAGGGGATATCACGATGGCTCAGTGGTCAGCACCAGGGACTGGGTTCAATTCCACTCTCAGTGACTGCCTGTGTGGAGTCTGCACATTCTCCCCGTGTCTGCATTGGTTTCCTCCCACAGTCCAAAGATGTGCAGATTGACCATGCTAAATTGCCCAAAGTGTCCCAGGCTAGGTGGATTAGTCAATGGAAAATGCAAGGTTACAGGGATAGGGTATGGGGATGGATCTTGGTGGGATGTCCTTAGGAGCATCAGTGTTAGCTTGATGGGCTGAATGGCCAGCTTCCATACTGTAGCGACTCTCTGATTTCTATGTACAGGCTGGCTGGATTCGCTATGGAGAATGTAGAGTTACAAGGATAGAGTGAAGGTCAGGGTGGGATGCTCCTTGAGGGTTGATGCAGAACTAATGGGCCAAATGGCCTTTCCTACACTGTAGGGATTCTATGCAACCCTACCTAGGTATCGTCCAGATCTTGCTGTAGGTGAACATGGACTGCTTCAGTATCTGAGGAGTTATGTTTGTTGCTGAACCTTGTGCAGTCAATAGCAAATATCCCCATTTAAGATCTTATAATAAAGGGAAGGTCATTGATGATGGAGAGCTATCTTCTTGCACCATTGGTAGTTTATGTGATCTATTATCAACTTACATATGAACTTGCTGTGAGGAGTCTTAAATTGGCGACAAGCTCTCTTAACCACAACATGAATTAATCCCTCCAATGGCTGTAGAACATAAACAATGTCTTGCAGTCTAGAAACATTGACTCTGATTGCCAAAGTAGAAATGACCATAATAGTCCCCTTAGTCTGTGCATGTCTAGAAGCTGCTTGCATCATGCCTTGCACCCTAAATATTATGTTAAGTCTAAGGATAACGAGACTCGGAACTTTCACTTGTGAACTTGTATCTAAAATGACCAATGTTCACACAGCTGATGGTGAAAAGCAAACTTTTCAATAGAAAGGTAATTGCATACTTACAATGAACTTTCACTCATGCCAATTCTGTAACCTCAGAAGGTCTCCTTCCACATTTCCATTCCTCTATGCCTAGGGCCAGTAGGGATGGAGGAAGCTTGTCCTATAGTGGACACTCTTGGCCTTGGAGTTTTGGTTGGATGACCCTGGGAACATTTGTGGCTGGAGGACCCAAATGTATGGAATGTGTCCTGTCCAGGAGTAAGCTCATCCTCCTCAGCATGAACCACCATAAGGTTGGTGGGGGGAGGGGGGGGGGGTGGTCTGGGGGTTAGCAATTAGGGTGGAGTGTTTGCAGTATCCTAAGACAAGCTTGTTTGTACATGCTTCTTCCTCTGGCTGGATGGCTACTGCCATCCCCATGTGTCCTTGTGATGAAGAGGTACCTGTACTGATGTTAAGTTCTCCATTGTTCTCTGTTGCCTTGCAGTTGGTGCTGAGCACCAAGGCAAGAGTGTTGAAGTGCAGGTCTGTGGGTTTATCCTGTAGATTCTGAGACTGCTGGACCTGGCTGTCTGTGGCACATGCACCCGCAGAGGCAGCATAGTGTCAACAATGTTGGTGAAGATCTCTGATCTTTGAGCCAGTCTGAACCATGTCTCCAACAAAACGACCTGTTGCTCCTGTGTCTTTTTGAGCATTTTTGATTAAGTTATTAGTAGCTGACTGGGGATGAGCAGGGAGTTGGTTTCCACCCTCCCACAAATCTAACTGCCACAGACTTGAGCCATTTCATCCTTTGCCGGCTACAGAGATGTGGTACCGTGTACTCACCCGGAGAGGATTCTGACTGGATTCTCACCAAAATACTGAACTGGTGGAGGGATCTGTTGTTTCTTCCTTAAATGTAGAGGAGAAGACATTGTGCAGTGCCACACTCATGATGCTGGAGACGTAGATTCCCCTGGTAACTATACAAGCCAAAAGAGAGAATGAGTTGTGAAAAGCAATAGAAACTTGGGGACGATAAGAGTGCATTCATTGTGCTGGGAATAAGAGGGTAGAAAAGTAATGACCAATGATTCTAACATGATTGCCAGGTTTTTGCATCACTGCATGAATTCAGCATCACGAGCCAGGGCAAGGATCCTCACTTCTTAGGGGATGAGGAACTGTATGTTAGTTACCTCACAAACTGTTTGGGCTCGTTCTGCCTGATTGTGGGTTCTCTTCTCCTAGATTGAGACAAAAGGAGGGTTTGGGAGAGATGAAAGTGTCAGGTGCTGGTGCTGGTGCTGGTGAGGGAAATGTGGTGAAGTACATTAGAACAAGGGAGGGAGGATGGTATATGCAATAATGAGAATGGCAGACCATGAGGCTTGGTGGGAGTTGCATGCAGTCACAGAGATAGAGAGAGTGTGCGAGAATAGAGAGGGATGAGTGTGACAGTTACCCTGGTGGACTGGAGAAGATCATTGGTCTTCTTGCAGCATCTGTTGCATTGCTGAAATATTGCAAAACAAGATCTGCAGGCTTATGTGTAATTTGACTGGAGAATTCACCTGTTGTATTAGTTAATTACCACTAACAGCTAACTATCACGTCATCTTGTGTAATGTTGCAGCAACAATACTAGAGTAGTTTAGAATTCCATTCACAGGACGAAACTAGATATTACATTACATTAGAATGAAAATCTAAGGTTTGAATTGGTTGGGGAAATGTTGGTCAGGATACCCTGATTGCCAATTTGTTTTTGCAGCAGTGTAGATGGGAGCTATCATGCAGAAATCCTGATGCAATGGAATCTGAGGGAATTGCCTGCGAAAATGAAAATTCCAATTTGCAGATCCTTGCATTTGCAACCCTCCAGAAAATCAAATTAAAATTGGAGAGTTTGGAAAGTTTCAATTCACTTAAGCTTAAAAGTTACTCAAGGAAAGTTTGAGAATTTAAAAATCTGCTCTAACCCCAGAGTAACTATTAAAGTAAACTCCCAAGTCACTGTTGATTTACCCTCCAACTACATCTGACACCCCCAGGACTTACACCCTACCCTGATTTAGCTAGATCTGAATGAGCAAACGCAATCCCAACAGTCCCCACGCAATGGCCCCTCCCTCCCCCTCAACTAACAAGACATTGCTATCAAGCTGAATAGATGTTCTGCAATCAGAGAAATAATTAGTATGGTATATGAATTTCAGTGACAGTGTGATGTAAAGCATGAAGGTCACACTTCCCAACACTGGTAGATTGTATCAGACAATCTCTTTGGCTGTTCACAATAGACTAGGAAATGACCATGCCCAATAAACTCATGCCTGCTGAATGCAAAATACAGTGTCCAACATTGGATATGAATCTGTGATTGGACAGCATTTGCTAAATAATCTGGAGTGTATATTAAAATATATTTTGCCAAACCTTATCATCTTGCACTCATTAAAACAATTTGCAAGAATATCAATATAAAGGGAAATCAACACTTATAACTGTAAAGAAGAGTGCTGATTAGAAGGCAAGAGGAATTTGTTAGAGGCATTGAGATTGATAATGATGACTGACAGTTAACTGTGACGTTTTGTTTAAATTTTCAACCAGGAAGGTTGAGTTTAATTGGTCAATGCATTGCCCTTACCGATCTCCTGACGTCCTGAATTTTGGAGGCAAAGAACAATAATTACAATAACAATAATTTGGGCAGCACGGTGGCACAGTGGTTAGCACTGCTGCCTCACAGCGCCAGGGACCTGGGTTCAATTCCCGCCTCAGGCGACTGACTGTGTGGAGTTTGCACATTCTCCCCGTGTCTGCGTGGGTTTCCTCCGGGTGCTCCGGTTTCCTCCCACAGTCACAAAGATGTGCGGGTCAGGTGAATTGGCCATGCTAAATTGCCCCTAGTGTTAGGTAAGGGGTATATGTAGGGGTATGGGTGGGTTGCGCTTCGGTGGGTCGGTGTGGACTTGTTGGGCCGAAGGGCCTGTTTCCACACTGTAAGTAATCTAATCTAATCTAACAAGTCAGGAGTATTATGGAATATTCCCTGCTTACCTGGATGAATACAACTCTAGCAATACCTAAGAAGCCTGACGTAATTCAATACAAAATAATGCACTAGAATATATTACATCCAAAAAAAACAAATCTGCCTCTGACACTGATGGTCAGTAGCAGCACAAGACACGCTGCAGAAATTCACCATGTTCCGTCAACACTACCATTAGAAAGGACAAGAACAGCACATACATGGACCTCTGTCACCTGCAACCTATTCATCACCTGACTTGGAAATATATCAAATTTCCCTCAGTGCCACCAGGTCAAATCTTTGGATTCCCTCCTTAATCTTACTGTGGGTCTATCTATACCAAATGAACTGCAGCTGTTCAAGAAGGAAGTTCACCATTAACTTTACAAGAGTAACTAGGTTTGGGGAATACATGCTGTCCCAGACAGCGAAGTGGATGTCCCATGATGAATAATTTAAAAAAATGAATCAATTACTGGCTGTTATCAATGTTGTTGAAGTAAAACAGACACGATGCATTTACATGTTCTTTATGCCTGCAACAAACAGGGCCCTCTGTATTAAGATATGTAGCTTGCAATGCGTGCACCAGAGCCATGCTATGAGATGGATTGACACCCCATTTAGGATTGCCAATATAACTGTTCACCCAATCAGAATTATCCAGCAAATGTAGTCCAATTGTGGAATCACATGGACTATGTGATACAATGTTATAGATTTTACACATATTTGCTGATTATATTTGGTCAGCTCCTTGTTTGTGAAAAATATCCAAAGGGGTAGGTTAATTGAAGCAATCTGCCAGTTTTTGGAACATATGGACTTTATATGTGGCATCAGATTGGCACTGACATTCAAATACCACATAGAGTCATCGAAATGTACAGTATGGAAACAGCCCTTTTGGTCAAACTCATCCATGCTGACCAGATGTCCTAACCTAATTTAATCCCATTTGCCAGCCCTTGGCCCATATTCCTCTTAACCCTTCCTATTCATATACCCATCCAGATGCCTTTTAAATGTTGCAATTGTACTAGCCTCCACCACTTCCTCTGGCAGCTCATTCCATTCACATACCACCTTCTGTGTGAAAAAGTTGCCATTCAGGTCTCTTTTGTATCCATCCCCTCTCACCCTAAACCTATGCTCTCTGGTTATAGAGTCATAGAGTCATAGAGATGTTCAGCACAGAGTTCAGTCTTCCCCCACCCCAGGGAAAAAGACTTTGTCTATTTATCCTATCCATGCCCCTATGATTTTATAAACCTCTACAAGGTCACCCTTCAGCCTCCGACACTCCAGGGAAAACAGCCCCAGCCTATTCAGCCTCTCCCTGTAGGTAGAATCTTTCAACCCTGACAACATCTTTGTAATTTTTTTCTGAACCATTTCAAGTTTCACAACATCCTTCCAATAGGAGGGAGGCCAGAATTGCACACCAAAAGTGGCCTAACTAACATCTTGCACAGCCACAACTTGACCTTCCAACTCCTATACTCCGTGCTCTGACCAATAAAGGAAAACATACCAAACATCTTCTTCACGATCCTATCTCTCTGCAACTCTACTTTCAAGGAGCTATGAACTTGCACTCCAAGGTCTCTTTGTTTAGCAACACTCCATTTCTTATTTATGCTCGGCAGAACATCCTTTTGGCTGCTTGGCCATTTTCTGTTAGGGTCAAACATTATTCCTATTGATTTTATATTCTAGAAGCCTGAAACAGCCAGCCCTTACTCAAACTTTTGACTTACATGGCCCTTCCAGCTAATGTGAGGTAGACTGTGCGCTTTTCAAACATGACAGTCATAACACTGTTCATGAGTTTATGTGACATTCAGTATGAAATGATCAGGTTGGGACAGCATTACTTTATAGAAGGTGTTAACCTACCATATTTCAGCATCAAGCTTGCACAGTGAATAACTGGCTTATACCCTATTTACGAGGTTACCACTAAGACCAACTTATAGCTCATGACAGGGCTCTTGTGAAACATTAGAAGTGTCTCTACCTCTGGGTTCACATCCGATGTGTTCTAGAAGTGTGTCTGAATGGGTTGATTAAAATTATCTACAAAACTTGGAACTTTAAGCATTCCAATGCATGTACTGACCAGAGGAGTTTGGTCTGTGGTAGACACAAGCACAGAACCCACTGATAGATTTCTCAACTAAGATATCAAAGAAAAGAAGATCATTTGACTTAGAGTCATAGAGATATACAGCATGGAAACAGACCCTTCGGTCCAACCTGTCCATGCTGACTAGATATCCCAAACCAATCTACTCCCACCTGCCAGCACCTGTCCCACATCCCTCCAAACCCTTCCTATTCATATACCCATCCAACTGTCTCTTAAATGTTGCAATTGTACCAGCCTCCACCACTTCCTCTGGCAGCTCATTCCATACATGTACCACCCTCTGCATGAAAAAGTTGCCCCTTAGGTCTCTTTTATATCTTTCCCCTCTCACCCTAAACCTATGCCCTCTAGTTCTGGACTCCCCGACCCCAGGGAAAAGACTTTGCCTATTTATCCAAACCATGCCCCTCATAATTTTGTAAACCTCTGTAAGATCACCCCTCAGCTCCTGACGCTCCAGGGAAAACAGCCCCAGCCTGTTCAGCCTCGCCCTATAACTCAAATCCTCCAACCCTGGCAACATCCTTGTAAATCTAACCCTTTCAAGTTTCACAACATCTTTCCGATAGGAAGGAGACCAGAATTGCACACAATATTCCAACACTGGCCTAACCAATGTCCTGTACAGCTGCAACATGACATCCCAGCTCCTGTACTCAATACACTGACCAATAAAGGAAAGCATACCAAACTTCTTCTCCACTATCCTATCTATCTGCGACTCCACTTTCAAGGAGTTATGAACCTGCACTCCAAGGTCTCTTTGTTCAGCAACACTCCCTAGGACCTTACCATTACTCTGTATTATAAAATAGATGGAGTAAAGATGGAACCACTTAAGACATATAAGGAAATTCTTACATCCAGCTGCAGATTCAATTATAGCAAATACATCAGCTACATTTTAGAAAGAGTTAGGAAGTTAGATATGTCTAGCGAAGACATAATTCTGATGAGTATATTCTTACAGTGTGAAAAGAGGCATTTGGTCCATCAGGTGTGCAACAACTATCCAAAAGCCATTCCACCCAGACCCACCCTCCTCATCTTATCACTGTAACCCTGCATTTTCATTGGCTAACCCACCTAGCCTGCACATCCTTGGACACTACAGGACAATTTAGCATGGCCACTCGACCTAAGCTGCACATGTTTGGACTGTGGGAGGAAACTGGAGTACCAGAAGAAACCCAAGCAGACATGGGGAGAATGTGCAAATTCCACAATGGAATATAACAAAGATACTTATGATAACTGGGCCGAGCAGAGATTCCATGGCAACATCATCTATTGGGCACATGTGGTGTTGTTAAAACCAAACTCAACTCTGTGAGTTGCTGAGTTCATAATACCAATGAATATTAATTCACAGAATGATAGTGTGTCTAGACTGACAGTACATCCATGAATAGGCTCTCAATGTCAAATGAGCGTGTGGATACATCATTGTTGTCAAAACCAAATTAGTGTACGCTTGTCACGAATGTGAAAGGATCTTTCCATATGTATATAAGAAAATTGATCAAACCTTTCATGGGAATTCACCCTAGTATTTGCCTAATTCATGTCTTGCAGAGCCAGTCACAGATAAGATGGTTCAGAAGGGGACATCTCTTTGGTATGCCTTAGGCAGTCAATGCATATGATAATCTGATGGGCTTTGAAGGTGAACCCAGCAATTCATTGCTCTTAGACAAGTCCAAAAAACATGTTTTTCCCTCTGCTTTCAGTAAGACTGTCCAGTCTGAGCAGCAAGTCTAAATTTAGATGCTCCACCATTATTAAGGATGACTATTCCAATTTCTTTGTTGGATTTACAGATTTGAAGATCAGGGTTTGCTCTGACACCTGATATTACTGTCAGTCATATGTGTTGCATGTGAAATCTGGGTAAGTTATTCAGAATGCACACAATAATGTGTGCACTAGATCAACTCGGCATGCCTTCAAGTATTCACCATCTTCAGTTTATACTGATACACTGCAGGATAGTTGGGAATAGTGGAATTGGAAGTCAGCAATTATCTTTGTGTTTTGTGAGATGAAAGCACGTAAAAATTGAAGCCATACCCAAAAGCAAATTCTTCACTTTCAGAAAGTACCTTGTCAGAAAGATTTATTGTGTGTATAGTGATAGCATTAATTGTGTTGCCAGATTGCTGCTGTTAAAGTGAGTTGATGGTTTGAGCATGTTTTAAATGAGTACTGTTTATGGTGTAGCCACCTATTGAACCAATACAGCAACATGGATGGACCAAATCGAAAAATGAAAGAAACTTAGACCCTTCAGACTGAGCACAGCATGGGACATGACATAATTTAATAACTCTATTACTAAACTGTTTCAATTAATTTTGCAAAAACAGTCTTTCAATCAGGGAACTGTGATTCACTTTAGCGTCATCAACATGTTTGGAAATGAAAACGAGCACAACCACAGTCTATTACACTCTTGAAACAATTCAATAGAAAGTTTACCTGTTCTTAACTTAGCTATTTTTATTGTAATCCAGAATTTTGTCTTCGTTGTACATCTGTCTCATATATAAACAGTTGTTTAATTTCACAGGACTTGAATATTGCTGAAAAAAAACACATTTTGTCAAACCCTTTCCTAATCAGAGTCCACTTTCCAACCAATCAGCATTGTCTTCTCATACCGTATAAATGTTCATCCCCTCTTACGTTGGTATTATTGTGAGTTGTCCTGATGAATGCAAGATGGAAAGCTTTGATGGAATGTATTTTATTTTCAGTAATCTCGAGTATGCTAGGAATTACATTGTCAACCAATTTAAGATTCCCAGTCAGACTCACAGTGTGGTATATTTGTGCTTCCAGGTAGGTTTATATGTTAATAGCTGCAAATGTGTTGCTGGTCAAAGCACAGCAGGCCAGGCAGCATCTCAGGAATAGAGAATTCGACGTTTCGAGCATAAGCTCTTCATCAGGAATAGGATACACAGGGCCTGCATTTTATGACAGAAAGAACAGGGATACACATTGAGCCTGCTTTAATTGAACAAAATAGGCAACAACCATTATTTGGTTAATTACTCAAAGTAGAACATTGACTAATAAAAATCAACTTGCTTAATTTAATTTTAAACAAAGCTTAGTGTTTAAATATCAGTTATCACTGAACTACCATAATCTCCTTGGCACCACCTCCACCAATCAGAGTCCACTTCCCAACTTTTTTCTCATACAGTATAAATTGCTAATTCCCTTTACAATGGTATTGTGAATTGTACTGATGTATGTAACATGAATACCTGCCAAAAAAAGACTTTGTTTCAGCAACCATTTATAAATATTCAGTCTTTAAAACATGAGAAAATATTAACCTGACTCTCTAATCAACAATGTTACTCTCACCTTTTAATGTTTTAGACTGGCATAAAGAAGGGTTTAGATTGAGTCAATAATCTCCACATCCTTGTGAGCTTGGCATCCACATAAACCTAAGAAGCAAATTACAGAACGTACAATTGGGTTCCATTTTGATTCTTCCTCAGGGTAACTATGCTGAAATTTCAATGCATTGTTTTATACTGCGTCAAGTCAGAAATCTGTTTCTGTGCAGCCAAATCCTTAAACTACTTCACATTATTTTAATACTATTTTTTAAGTAAACCGTCTGCATTCATTTGTCAGGCAAATGCTGGGTTCCGGCCCAGTGATACACTGTGCCCATCTCCTTGGCATTACTGTGTTGCACATAAGGACAGCATGGGTAGCATACCAATATTTTTTGGCTTCTCACTCCTAAATCCCTTTCCTCTCATTATGCTTTTTTTTGACAAGGATTGCCACAATATTTACATGTAAAGTATTAATTATTTAGGATATTCTTGGAAAGAGTTTGGGAAGGTTGGAGTCTTGCTCCTGGAATGATTCAGATATCGGGACTTCAATGTTGACCAAGAGCTAATTTCTGCGACTGGAAAATCCTGGGAAAATAAAGGTGTTTCTGAGATAAGCACAGTACATGTTTTATCTTTGCAATTCACAAGGGAATCATTTCTGGAAAAGAATGTAGCAAGGTACACAATTTAACAAGAATACGAATTAGTGCAAACAAAATGCCTTCTAATTGAGTTGCTCCTGTAGATTTTGTTTGTGTGGACAGAAATTTGACAACTTCAAATAGATATTTGCATATGTAGGACTGTAGTAAATACTAAATAGAAAGCATTGTTGAAACAATCTGTACCCTCATCTGCTTTATTGCTGATAGAGCACCAGGATAACAAGATAAGTCTAATAGATCATAAAACAATGATAATGTAAGATAATATAGAGGGAGAAAGTGAATCTGAAAGATTTAATAAAGGACACATTGTAACCTCATGTAGAACCCTAACTGTCTAAATACAACCTCCGTAAATAAATGATTTAATTGAAATGACGATGGTAAGGTAATTTGGAATTCAATCAGGCTCCCAACAGGAACCTGGTGGCAGAAGGTGGAAGCTAAGGGCAGTGGAGATAAGCTTAAAAGCAGCACGTATTGAATGAGAGAATGTAAAGATAGTAAACCACAGAAATATATCAACAGCCGATCAATGTGAAAGAGCAAACAACATTCAAAATTACTAAACCTGGGGAGTGGGATTTTAGTATCAAGGTGAGAAAGAGCAGAGGGTTGAGCAGACTTCATTCCACAGCTCCACAGGAGCATCCCAATCACTTCTAGAGTCATTCCTGAGTGCTGTAAGATCCACAGCATGTCCTGAGCTGGGACAATGGGAAGAAATGATTTGGCTGCTATTGAATATCTTATGCTTAGTACTCTGCTCCAAGTAACTGTACATTGACCAGGCAAGGTGCGGATTAAATTTCTCATCACAAGGAATTCCTGCAGGCTGATTTTATGATTTGTAATGTTTATTCTTTGACATTGCTGCACAAGATCAATTTTATGTCAACTCATTTGGCACAGTGGTTAGCATTGCTGCCTCACAGCGCAAGAGACCCGGGTTCAATTCCCACCTCAGACCACTGACTGTGTGGAGTTTGCACATTCTCCCCGTGTCTGCATGGGTCTCATCCGGGTGCTCTGGTTTCCTCCCACAGTCCAAAATGTGCAGTTTAGGTGAATTGGCCATGCTAAATTGCCCGTAGTGTTAGGTGTAGGGGAATGGGTCTGGGTGGGTTGTGCTTCAGAGGGTCGGTGTGAACTTGTTGGACCTGTTCCCACACTGTAAGTAATCTAAATCAATGATATTTCTGAATGAGTGCAATTACCCTCATTAGGGCTACAGATTCAAACAATTCTTCTCTGCCCCATAATTTATTCGTCCCACTTTACATGTGATGCAGCAATTTTCTATCATTATAACGCACTTGGTTTTGGATCGAAGATGATAAGGTTTCAACTTCATGTCATTGTGACTCCACCTGTGATGCAAAATGTTTCTCCCAGTCTTCATGCTCCCTTTTATCTTGCTGTCCTTGTTTCCCTGATGACCTTTCAGTCTCTCACCCTCCCTACTTCCATTCATCAACAGTTAATGCCCCCACTTTACTCTCTGAGTCCATGGCTTCCAAGTTGCTAAGTTCTGCTTGGCAATACATTTGCCTCATGTAGAGGCCAGAGTCATTATGAGTTGGAACTCACCACCCTAATCTGTTACCTTCAGAAATTCCTGCCCTCTCTTATATTTTATGAGATCCTGCACTTCCATCTTGAATTGCCTCCTTTCACTATAATTACTCCTTCAATGATCCAGTCCAATCAAACCCATTGAGTATCCAGCTTGCCCCAGGACTCCATGGACTGCTTGCTGGTATGTCTCCAGATCGTAAATATCCAAACCCCAGGACTGACCTTGGCCTACCCTACAGGCTGATTTGTTAGGACAGCCCAGCCTCCCATTTCCACTGTACCCCACTGGACCAACAGGACTGATCACAGCCCAATCACCAGACTGCAAAAGTCATGGGCCAACAGGCTCTGTTAAGACGATGCACCTACCAGACTGTGGCCAACCCCTGGACTGTAATTGGCTGAATCCCCTGACTCTCCACAACTTCCACTTAACATTACTAAGAATTTCCTCCTTTTGACTTTCACACATGGCCATTTGGTTGCCGCACGCGCGGTGTGTTTGCGATGTAAGCTGGTACATGTCGTTGATGTGACATTGAGGTAGTAGGGTGACATACAAGAACGTGCACACCTCCTTGGCTTTTCAGTGCTCCAAACATGATAAGCTGTCTGCCTTTTTCTCTGGTCTAAAAGGCAATGCAAATCACAGAGTCTAGCAACCTGCAATTGAGCACTGAACAGACTATAGATTAAGAAAAGAAGCCACAGAGGATGGTTTGCCACCAAGTCAATAGTGAGTGAGTGAATGCTAGCTAACCAAATAAGGATAAAAGCGACAGGTTGCATACTGTGTGGATGCATAGAATGTGTTTTTTTTGTTTTTCTCCCATTTCTCACCATTGCTCATGCTGTTCGATGGAATGTCTATTTGCTTGCCGCTGTGGCAAGGCAGACAGATTTGGCACGTAGATGGGAAGAAGGCCATTAGGATACTTTTGAAGAGTGTTGGACACATGGTTTGTTGGTTTATAGGCCCGAAGTCAGTCAATTTGCATGAAATGTGTACCCATAAGAACATCTTGACACTCTGTGTGCAGAAGTCCTCTAGAGCAGTGTTCCATCCTGCTTGCTAATGATATGCCTCTGTCACAACACTAGAAAAGATCAAATTTCAATTTGTATGAATATTTGATGACTTAAGGCAGTCACAGCCAATTTGAATGCAGTGAGGTCTCGCAAGCAATGATCAGGTAAATAATCAATTTGAGTGATGTTTGTTGAGTGACTAATATTTGTCAGAGCAGAACCTTGGGGTCTCCTTTTAATAATGCTAGGGAAACTTACATGTATCTGAGGAAATATTGGTTCAATGGAAGAACAATAATGCACTGGAGTGTCAATGGAGAGTTTGCACTCAGGTAGACATCTGGGTGGGCCCATAACCTTTAACGTATCAGTGAGACCTAGCCAAAGCTGGATTTGAACTTGCTGACAGCTTGGGAGCCTGGAAGCACCAGGAGAACAGAAACGTTTCATTCAGGCTTTCCAAACAATTACAGCAACAACAATGATGTCAAGTATGACAGTGCATATTTACGTAGCAACTTTAATATAATAAAACATCTTGAGACACTTCAATGGAACTCCACAACATAAGCTGTCATATCAAGACTTTATAAGGCGATATTATGTCAGGTGACCAAAGGTTTGGTCAAAGAGATAGGTTTCAATGAGTGACTTAAAGAAAGAAAGCCAGTGGGTTGGAGAGATTTAGGAAGGAATACCAGACCCATGAATTCAAATGTAATTATTGATGACTTGAATCAATCTATTTCATAGCAATGATATAACAGACACCACTAAGATGGGACTTGAACCATAGAACAAATGTTTAAACAGAGCCAGAAGTGGGACAATGGACTCATAACATTGCAAGGCAATACTACACTTCCTGGGCACCTCCCCAGCAATGAGCTGTTAGTGATGAAGGATGATGGGTAAATTCTGTTCTCTGTCAATGGGAAGAAGAAGCCTGCTGTGGTGATCAAAAGGCTGCAGCTGGAAGGTGCAGAGAAGGTTAGCAGTGAGTGTATAATGACACTTAGCTGGATACAGTGAAGAAGTTTAACAACTTAATTGGGGGAAAGCAAGGTAAATGACATGGCACAGCCAAATACATCTCGATAAATGTCTTTCCCCAAACCTCTGCCTTCATGTCGGCTCTGTCTTCCTGTGCCTACCCATCAGCCCTCATACAACCTTGCCTGGAAGTTGCACTCAGCCTTTTCTGCCTCGACATTGTGGTGCAATGTCTTGTCAGGATTCACCATGACTCTTCACAAATGACTCCTCTTATTCCTGATGAAGGGCTTATGCTCGAAACGTCGAATTCTCTATTCCTGAGATGCTGCCTGGCCTGCTGTGCTTTGACCAGCAACACATTTGCAGCTCTTCACAAATGTCCATTCATACTCTCGAGATGCTCCGTTTTCCACATCCACACGATCGTTCCTCTTATGTACAGGTGGAAAGCCCCAAAAGCTTTAATGCTGAGAAATACCAGAAGGACTACCCAATATGATGATGCTATATGGCCTCATGGATATGCCAGCTTAGAATCTCAAAGGAGTAAAACCTAACACTTATGCCTTCATCATGTTCTCTGCAACATCTGTCGCTTTAATGTATTCTGCATCTAGTTGCTATCATACGATCACCTTTAACAGATGCAACTCAGAGTGGACCAAAGCAATACCAAGACCTGAAATGTTGGGTACTGATGTAATTCGGAAGACAACCTCAGAGAATTACACTTCCTTATCACAAGAATAATTCTCATTATCAGTGACAGCAATTGCAATTATGGTGTGGCTGCGTCTATCGGAATCATTCAAGAGGCACTGCATAAACTCACTATTATGAATCCTTTTTCTTCGTATTTGTATAAATAGTAATACAAATGGAGATGTATCTCCCTCTCACCATCTTGTAGTAAAACAGTCAGTTTGAAAGGCATCTCATAATTGGACCTGGAAAACAAGTGCAGTTGTCAGCGCAACATTCAAAGCTTAGAAAGACATTCTGACATGCCTATGTCTGTTCAAGTTTTCTGCCTTTCTTCAACAAATTTGCAATAACAAGCTGAGCAGAAAGTGAGGACTGCAGATGCTGGAGATCAGAGCTGAAAATGTGTTGCTGGAAAAGCGCAGCAGGTCAGGCAGCATCCAAGGAGCAGGAGAATCGACGTTTCGGGCATGAGCCCTTCTTCAGGAATGAGGAAAATGTGTCCAGCAGGCTAAGATAAAAGGTAGGGAGGAGGGACTTGGGGGAGGGGCGTTGGAAATGCAATAGGTGGAAGGAGGTTAAGGTGAGGGTGATAGGCCGGAGTGGGGGTGGGGGCGGAGAGGTCAGGAAGAAGATTGCAGGTTAGGAAGGCAGTGCTGAGTTCGATTGAGCAGTAGAACAAGCTAAGGTTTGGATATAATTTGCATTATATCCACCCAGGCCAAAAGAACCCGAAATTACATGTGTTGCCCTGGTGTCAACCAAATAACTGTTTTGCCCTGATTAGTTTCAAGCTTCCTGAGTGAGGTTGGAACTGCACCCATCCAGGCAAGTGGGGAGCATTCCATCACACTGCTGACTTGTGCCTTGGAAATGATAGGCAGGGTTCAGGGAGTCAGGAGTTGTATTATTCACTGACCTGTTCTTGCAACCACTGTATTTATATGGCTAATCCAGTTTAGTTTCTGGTCAATGATAACACCCAGGATGTTAATAGTGGCTTAGTGTGATGAAAAGAATGCAATTGGGACAGAATAAACCTAATTTGGGAGAGAGTAGCTTGCTCAAATAAAATGACGATTAGATCTTGGTGGGAGGCATGGATTAGAGTGCAAATGGGGAATAAAAAAACAATCTGCCAATTGTGTGTCCATGTCAGCAAATAAAAAGAATGCATGCAATGCAAAATAAAGCAAGGTGAAGATTGAAAATGATTGGAATACCAAATGAGGTAAAACTACAATTGCTGAAAATGTGTTGCTGGTCAAAGCACAGCAGGCCAGGCAGCATCTCAGGAATAGAGAATTCGACGTTTCGAGCATAAGCCCTTCATCAGGAATGAGAGAGAGTAGCCAAGCAGGCTAAGATAAAAGGTAGGGAGGAGGGACTAGGGGGAGGGGCGATGGAGGTGGGATAGGTGGAAGGAGGTCAAGGTGAGGGTGATAGGTCGGAGTGGGGTGGGGGCGGAGAGGTCAGGAAGAAGATTGCAGGTTAGGAGGGCGGTGCTGAGTTGAGGGAACCGACTGAGACAAGGTGGGGGGAGGGGAAATGAGGAAACTGGAGAAATCTGAATTCATACCTTGTGGTTGGAGGGTTCCCAGGCGGAAGATGAGGCGCTCCTCCTCCAGCCGTCGTGTTGTTATGTTCTGCCGGTGGAGGAGTCCAAGGACCTGCATGTCCTCGGTGGAGTGGGAGGGAGAGTTAAAGTGTTGAGCCACGGGGTGGTTGGGTTGGTTGGTCCGGGCGTCCCTGAGGTGTTCTCTGAAGCGTTCCGCAAGTAAGCGGCCTGTCTCACCAATATAGAGGAGGCCACATCGGGTGCAGCGGATGCAATAGATGATGTGTGTGGAGGTACAGGTGAACTTGTGGTGGATATGGAAGGATCCCTTGGGGCCTTGGAGGGAAGTGAGTGTGGAGGTGTGGGCACAAGTTTTACATTTCCTGCGGTTGCAGGGGAAGGTGCCGGGGGTGGAGGTTGGGTTGGTGGGGGGTGTGGATCTGACGAGGGAGTCACGAAGGGAGTGGTCCTTGCGGAACGCTGATAGGGGAGGGGAGGGAAATATATCCTTGGTGGTGGGGTCCGTTTCGAGGTGGCGGAAATGACGGCGGATGATACGTTGTATGCGGAGGTTGGTGGGGTGGTAGGTGAGAACCAGTGGGGTTCTGTCTTGGTGGCGGTTGGAGGAGCGGGGCTCAAGGGTGGAGGAGCGGGAAGTGGAGGAGATGCGGTGGAGGGCATCGTCGATCACGTCTGGGGGGAATCTGCGGTCCTTGAAGAAGGAGGCCATCTGGGCTGTGCGGTGTTGGAACTGGTCCTCCTGGGAGCTGATGCGGCGGAGACGAAGGAATTGGGAATATGGGATGGAGTTTTTGCAGGGGGCAGGGTGGGAGGAGGTGTAGTCCAGGTAGCTGTGGGAGTCAGTCGGTTTATAATAGATGTCTGTGTTGAGTCGGTCGCCCGAGATAGAGATGGAAAGGTCTAGGAAGGGGAGGGAGGAGTCTGAGACAGTCCAGGTGAATTTCAGGTCGGGATGGAAGGTGTTAGTAAAGTTGATGAACTGTTCAACCTCCTCGTGGGAGCACGAGGCAGCGCCGATACAGTCATCGATGTAGCGGAGGAAAAGGTGGGGGGTGGTGCCAGTGTAGTCGCGGAAGATGGACTGTTCCACATATCCTACGAAGAGGCAGGCATAGCTGGGGCCCATGCGGGTGCCCGTGGCAACTCCTTTAGTTTGGAGGAAGTGGGAGGATTGAAAAGAGAAGTTATTCAGGGTGAGGACCAGTTCAGTCAGTCGAAGGAGGGTGTCAGTGGAAAGGTATTGGTTGGTGCGGCGGGAAAGGAAGAAGCGGAGGGCTTTGAGTCCTTCGTGATGGGGGATGGAGGTGTACAGGGACTGGATGTCCACAGTGAAAATAAGGCGCTGGGGACCGGGGAAGCGGAAATCCTGGAGGAGGTGGAGGGCGTGGGTGGTGTCCCGAACGTAGGTGGGGAGTTCTTGCACTAAAGGGGACAGGACCGTGTCGAGGTATTGGGAGATGAATTCGGTGGGGCAGGAGCAGGCTGAGACAATGGGTCGGCCGGGGCAGGCAGGTTTGTGGATTTTGGGCAGGAGGTAGAAACGGGCGGTGCAGGGTTGTGGGACTATGAGGTTGGAGGCGGTGGATGGGAGATCCCCTGAGGTGATGAGGTCATGGATGGCCTGGGAGATGATGGTGTAACTCCCCACCTACGTTCGGGACACCACCCACGCCCTCCACCTCCTCCAGGATTTCCGCTTCCCCGGCCCCCAATGCCTTATTTTCACTATGGACATCCAGTCCCTGTACACCTCCATCCCCCATCACGAAGGACTCAAAGCCCTCCGCTTCTTCCTTTCCCGCCGCACCAACCAGTACCCTTCCACTGACACCCTCCTTCGACTGACTGAACTGGTCCTCACCCTGAATAACTTCTCTTTTCAATCCTCCCACTTCCTCCAAACTAAAGGAGTTGCCATGGGCACCCGTATGGGCCCCAGCTATGCCTGCCTCTTCGTAGGATATGTGGAACAGTCCATCTTCCGCGACTACACTGGCACCACCCCCCACCTTTTCCTCCGCTACATCGATGACTGTATCGGCGCTGCCTCGTGCTCCCACGAGGAGGTTGAACAGTTCATCAACTTTACTAACACCTTCCATCCCGACCTGAAATTCACTTGGACTGTCTCAGACTCCTCCCTCCCCTTCCTAGACCTTTCCATCTCTATCTCGGGCGACCGACTCAACACAGACATCTATTATAAACCGACTGACTCCCACAGCTACCTGGACTACACCTCCTCCCACCCTGCCCCCTGCAAAAACTCCATCCCATATTCCCAATTCCTTCGTCTCCGCTGCATCTGCTCCCAGGAGGACCAGTTCCAACACCGCACAGCCCAGATGGCCTCCTTCTTCAAGGACCGCAGATTCCCCCCAGACGTGATCGACAATGCCCTCCACCGCATCTCCTCCACTTCCCGCTCCTCCACCCTTGAGCCCCGCTCCTCCAACCGCCACCAAGACAGAACCCCACTGGTTCTCACCTACCACCCCACCAACCTCCGCATACAACGTATCATCCGCCGTCATTTCC
Source organism: Hemiscyllium ocellatum (assembly GCF_020745735.1). Lineage (NCBI taxonomy): Eukaryota > Metazoa > Chordata > Chondrichthyes > Orectolobiformes > Hemiscylliidae > Hemiscyllium > Hemiscyllium ocellatum. The sequence continues at coordinate 12,988,552 of NC_083415.1, read as the reverse complement.
GCCACCTCGAAACGGACCCCACCACCAAGGATATATTTCCCTCCCCTCCCCTATCAGCGTTCCGCAAGGACCACTCCCTTCGTGACTCCCTCGTCAGATCCACACCCCCCACCAACCCAACCTCCACCTCCGGCACCTTCCCCTGCAACCGCAGGAAATGTAAAACTTGTGCCCACACCTCCACACTCACTTCCCTCCAAGGCCCCAAGGGATCCTTCCATATCCACCACAAGTTCACCTGTACCTCCACACACATCATCTATTGCATCCGCTGCACCCGATGTGGCCTCCTCTATATTGGTGAGACAGGCCGCTTACTTGCGGAACGCTTCAGAGAACACCTCAGGGACGCCCGGACCAACCAACCCAACCACCCCGTGGCTCAACACTTTAACTCTCCCTCCCACTCCACCGAGGACATGCAGGTCCTTGGACTCCTCCACCGGCAGAACATAACAACACGACGGCTGGAGGAGGAGCGCCTCATCTTCCGCCTGGGAACCCTCCAACCACAAGGTATGAATTCAGATTTCTCCAGTTTCCTCATTTCCCCTCCCCCCACCTTGTCTCAGTCGGTTCCCTCAACTCAGCACCGCCCTCCTAACCTGCAATCCTCTTCCTGACCTCTCCGCCCCCACCCCACTCCGGCCTATCACCCTCACCTTGACCTCCTTCCACCTATCCCATCTCCATTGCCCCTCCCCCAAGTCCCTCCTCCCTACCTTTTATCTCAGCCTGCTTGGCTACTCTCTCTCATTCCTGATGAAGGGCTTATGCTCGAAACGTCGAATTCTCTATTCCTGAGATGCTGCCTGGCCTGCTGTGCTTTGACCAGCAACACATTTTCAGCTGTGATCTCCAGCATCTGCAGACCTCATTTTTTACTCGAAGATTAAAACTACAATTGCTCCATTATCAGTATTAAGAAGCTTTTGGAAACTATCTCAGGTCACCTCTGCATTTTTGCACCTTGTCAGTACTTCTCTGACTGGAAAGGCATCAGGTTAAAGGAATTCTGAAGAGGCAAGTTGATTTATTCGAGTATATTGCTCATCAGCAGTGACATCTTTGAAACAGAGAGGCACCATCATGCCAGTTCAGTCGTCAGCATTCATTCTTCTTTCACAGTCTAATTACTTCTTAAGAGGCTATAATCCTGTGCCCCAGGCTAACTCAAACAATGGGCTGCACAAGATACCAACATGGAGAAAACCTAAAGGTTAGGTTTTAAATGTGAGCAGTACAACATGTCTATACAGATTACAGAATTAATCAATATTAATACAGTCTTAAATTAATTTAGCATTAAAGAATTCAGGATTTATATCAATATTAATACAATCACTAAGATTACAGATCCTAGACTCACTGGTATTCTTGGTAAATAGATCTTGGGCTATTTTATGAAAAAGCTCAGTACTCTTTGCAATTTACTGTAATTGATCTAATTGCTAGACATGAAGTCTACAAAGCAAAATCTTTTCAGGAAGATCATGGGATTAAGGTTTGGCTCACAAGATGTAACGTGTAACCAGTGAAAGAGAACAAAAAAAAAATCAGTGGTGTAAAGTGTAATATCTGTGTAAATAAATAACCAAATCATGGGGAGGTTTCCTTGGGCACAGAAAGGTGTTGCTACATGCAACAGACCACTGTTCTGACTTGTCAATCAAAGCTATACAGCAGCATAGATAGAACTGTCAGATTAGAAATGATTACTGTTGAAAAAAATGAAGCTCAAAATCAATGTGGATAAACAGCCTCCGTTAAATAAAAGGGTCAGGATAAAGATTGGTGTTACTGATGTAATTGCCTTGAGCGTGTTGGGACTACATTTGCAAAGAGCAAGTTGGTGAACAGGTAGCAGCAGCATCCCCTGCAGCGATTTGCGCTTAATATTTAATCTTTCAAGTGACATGGCTAAAATAAATTGCCCTGGTCACTTTCACATTGTTGAAGTGGAAGTTTGCTGTACACAGATTGTGTGCCACATTTTCCGACAACAGTGATTGATATTTGGAAATTCTTCATCAGTGATGAAGCACTTTGGGACATTGAGTTCGTGAAAGGTACAACACAGACAGCAAGTCACTGTTTTCTTTCAAGGTTATGGGTTGAGTCCCGCTATCTGAAGAGTCAATGGATAAAGCACCCTCACCAATTCCCAGTTTCCTCTACACTCTACACAGATGTTAGTTGTCCCTGGTTGAGACTTCCCCACACATTTGGGATGGAAATTCAGATTATGAAACCAAGTTGGCAAGGAAACTTTGGGACCAATGGTCTGTTTCTGTGCTGTATCCCATCTGAAGACATTGCCCGTTACTCTTTCCCCAACACCCACTGGTCAACTGCATCTTGTCACTGTCCAGTAGGAGAACAATCACATACAGGCAAACAAATGGTCAGTTACAAACATGCGCTTTTACTGGCAGCCAGGTAAAGGGAACATGAAGGAACCGATACAGGCTGTGGTTTGCCCCCACAATGCAAACCAAATGCTGGCACCTTAATGTCCACAGATGGTTGTTCAGTGCCTAGTTGGCATCTACTGGAATCAGGCTTCCAGCAGCCGATGCAGTTGAATTCTGTCACCCACAAGGATAGCATGAGTTTCATCCAGCTCATCGTCCTTGTCCTTCTCCTGGAATGACAGCTTCAGTTTCCCTGGCTCCTGAGCATTTATCTCACCATCTTGTTACCTGCTCTAACCTACAGAGCTCAGCACATCAGGATGGTGAGGCATTTGGCGTCTGCTCAGACATCACTGGAAGGATTCCCTCCCACTACTCCCACCCTCAATCACTCTCAGCTGTGGAACCATACCCTCAGCAGTTCTCTAGCCTGCACCACCATGGCCCTTGTTGTGGCGTGTGTACCCACTGGCTGGTGACCTGCACTTGACATCCAAACTGGAGTGCTTTGTGCGCTCTAAGTCCAGCTCCACCTCAACTATTCTATTTTACATAGAACATAGAACATAGAACATAGAAAGATACAGCGCAGTACAGGCCCTTCGGCCCTCGATGTTGCGCCGACCGAATCCTACCTAACCTACACTAGCCCAATAACTTCCAAATGCCTATCCAATGCCCGCTTAAATGACCATAAAGAAGGAGAGTTCACCACTGCTACTGGCAGGGCATTCCATGAACTCACAACCCGCTGTGTAAAGAATCTACCCCTAACATCTGTCCTATACCTACCACCCCTTAATTTAAAGCTGTGTCCCCTAGTAACACCTGACTCCATTAGCGGTAAAAGGTTCTCAGTGTCGACCCTATCTAAACCCCTAATCATCTTATACACCTCTATCAAATCTCCCCTAAACCTTCTCTTCTCCAATGAGAACAGCCCCAAGTGCCTCAGCCTTTCCTCATAAGATTTTCCTACCATTCCAGGCAACATCCTGGTAAACCTCCTCTGCACTCGTTCCAATGCCTCCACATCCTTCCTATAGTATGGCGACCAAAACTGCACACAATACTCCAGATGAGGCCGCACCAGAGTCTTATACAGTTGCAACATGACCTCAGGACTCCGGAACTCAATTCCTCTACCAATAAAGCCCAGTACACCATATGCCTTCCTCACAGCACTATTTACCTGGGTGGCAACTTTCAGAGATCTGTGTACATGGACACCAAGATCCCTCTGCTCATCCACACTACCAAGTAGCCTACCATTAGCCCAGTAATCCATCATCTTGTTACATTTAGATTGGATTCTCTACACTGTGGAAACAGGCCATTTGGCCCAACAAATCCACACTGACCCTCCGAACAGTAGTCTGGTGGTCATCTCTGAAATGTCTTTGATGTATGGCAAGGTGACTAGAGTTGTGTCTTCTTCTTTAGGTCTGTTGTGCAGGAATTGGCAGACTGTACTTATCAGGTAACCTTTATTCCTGACTATGTTGTACAGGTGTTTCTCCTTGGCTTCTCATAGTTCCTGGGCGTTGCAATGTGTTGTGGCTCATTTGAATAGTGTCCTGAGGTAGCTACGTTTGTGAGTGTTGAGATGGTTGCTTCTGTTTTTGAGTATCTGGTCTGGTTCCTGTAAACGCTGGGCTGCAGCTCTCCTTTTCATTCTACCATGATGTGCAAAAAGGGGAGTCTGTTATTGTTCTCTTCCTCTTTGGTGAATTTTATATTGGTGAGGTGTTTATGTGATTGTGGGTTATAGCAGAAGCAGTTATGCAGAGGTTAAAATGAACAGGCCTTCCTATGATCCAGCTTAAGGTTTGAGCCCACTATGTGGATGACACCTTTGTCATCATGAAACATGACAAACTAGAAGACTTCCAGTTGTCCACCCCTCTTAATAATGGGGCCCCATTTCCACTCAATTTCTGACATGACTTTTTGGGTGAGTAAATGTTTGCTACATTGATGGCTGGCACGTGCTGGAGGTGTCAAGCTGATGTCTCAGTGTGCTATATGTCACGTCGTCTCCCTAATGCCCAGTCAGACTGTTATTTACAAACAGCCTTTCAATGTGTACGCCCATTGGAGCTCATTAATATAGTAGGCATGATAATCTTTAAACTCTGGCTGAAGTGTCAATGTGCTCACAGGCATGCAAGGTACGGTTGCTGCGAGAGTGCAAAAGGCCTTTGGTAAGTGAGTGTGAAGAGAACAATTGCGTAACCCTGAGACACAGCCTGGTGTAATCAGTTAACTGGGTTCTTGTCCTTGCGCACAGAGAAATCTTGCAGGAGCCTTTTAATGCTTGTTGCCGGTGTACCCTGCCAGCGAACCTGTTGATTGTTTGATTGAATTATTTACTTATTCTTGTCACAAGTACTGAGATAGAGTGAAAGGTGATGTTTTGCAGGCTATACAGACAGATCATACCATACAAAGTGCATCAAGGTAGCAGAACAGAGTGCAGAGTCAGTTCTTTATAATCAGCTTGCAAGTGGATCGGAGAGGGATGATGATGGTCACAAGGGGTTGACAAGTATTGGTTGTCAATGCCTGCGGAAGAGAGGTAGCTGTGGTCTGTGTCTGGGGCCTAAGATGGAGGCAGTTTGCAGCCAGTGATGAGCTGAAGTCACTGGGGACCCACTCAGACTTCCACATAGTGGTTTCTCAACATTGAGTTTGTTTTCTGCATTTGGTAAGATAGGGAACTGAATATGAATGAGGTGAGTTGGTCCATTAACAAGAGCTTTAGCAAACAATAACCCTCTCAACTGGCAATTTGCTGTGGACGAGTGACAAACTCACCTGACTGCTCAGCAAAAACATAAAAGATGGAGTGAGATGTGCCTAACATCAAGATGGGTCTTGGCAACCATTTTGACCGATTCTGTCTCAAATTTTGCCGGAACCCATTGTTACTCAGACCCCTTTAAATTCCATTCACGCTGTTCCCCTGCTTTGTCTTCCACAGATACTGCCAGAACTGTGCATATTTCCAGAATTTTCTTTTTTATGTCAAATTTCATCAGCTTCCAATCAGCCATCTTGCTTCTAAATTTTGATTGAAAAGAATTAAAGTCCAGGGGCTTATGGATGTGCGAAGTGACGATACCTTTACAGAGACATGCTTCACCTACAAATTCATAAGGGGATTCATTACTTTATCATTTGTCTTCCACTGTTCCCTACTGTTAATTCCTGGTGTAAGCTTATGCCCACGGGGTATAATAATCTTTATGTGCAGCTAACCAGAAAGCCAAAAGATAACTTTTCACTCATAAGTTGAAAAAAAAACAATCATTACTGTTCCAAATGGATGACTCGTTGGTTGTTTCTGTGAAGGTCATAGCGCATCAGAATTAAAGACCCCAAGTGCTCTCTCTCATCCCTATTTTGTGACACTAGATTGCATTTCCAAAAAAAAGATAGGGACTAAATCCTGACTGCTGATTCAGCTGCACGTTTACCTACAATGAGCACAGCAGGAATGTATTTGAAGCCATCCTGATTAAACAGTGAATTAGAGCTTGAACGTGCTTATAGCAGGAACTTCAGATAAACCTTTGAACTGCCGTTATTAGAGAGGATGAGAACGCTGTGTGAATGCAGTAAGTGCAGCTGTTGCACGTTCCTTCTTCCTTTTAGGAAATAAATTGCTTATATTTCTCTTCTAAGGAGACTGCTCAGCTTCAACATTGCACTCTTTGTGATTGAGAAAGAACTTCACAACTGACATTCTGAAATGTTAATAAAAACCAGGGCAAGACACAGTACAGATGAAGATTACCTTTATGGAGCATCACTTCCCAATGACTTTAGCATCAGCATGACTGATTTCTTTATTAACCAACAACAGGATATGTTGTTATTTTCCCCTGTCATGTTTATTGGCCGTATTTTTTCTCAAATACCTTATGGACGTTATATACAGCAAGGTTGATGCAGGAGTCCCTGATCACAGTTACCTGAAAAAGTGGTTAACTATTTGTAGCAATTTTCTTATAGTTTAGTGAGTTTGTTAAGAGGAGGCAATTTGGATGTGAAGCATTTACTAATGAATAAAGAAAGTGTGCAACAATTGGGAATGATTCGCTGATACCAGAGGACAACCAGCTTATTTGGGTGGAATGATTGGGTCTTAATAAAGTTGTGGGGGCAGAATTCTGGCTAGGATGAAGCATTACCAAACTCTTTCCTAGCTCTTCCTCCTCTTTTTCTGATCCACTTTCCATTTGAGGAAGGCAGGCCCCAGGGACTGCCCAAACAGGATTGGTTCCTACAATGTCTGCATCATGAAAGAACCCCTCTGCACCCAGAGAAATATGTATTTATTTCTAGACACGGGTAATTGACACTGTGTCAATCAATGGTCTGAATCATTTTGGTCAATCCGCAGGGGAAAGTTACTCATGGCATGAGAGGATGATGGTCTTCTTGCCCACCTCAATTTAGTTCTCATTCTTTCCAAGAGCAAAACTATTTTATTTTCAAAAGCACTAATAAAATAATATGGCACCTGATAAATCTTTTGTTCATGCTTGTGCAAGACTAGCTTTGACTGTAATATCGTTAAATGAGGTTTTATGCTACACAGGAAATATCAAATATGGAGTGGTAAGTGAACATCAGTTAAAGGCTACCTCAATTTCAAATAGCAATACCATGAAATAATCAAAAGAGATGAATTTATATTGATTTTGAGTGACAATGGTTAAGTTTGACTTCAGCTAAACCTGTTTGCATCCAAAACTGCACCAAATCCCATTCACCTGTGATCACTAATCTGTAATAATTCCTGGGACAGCAAGGCCTGAATTTTAAATTTCTCATGTTTGATTTCAAACATCTCCATAACCTCAATGCTACCTACCACTCAAACCTTCTCCCACAATTCTCAGAGCTGACTGAGTTCACAACTCTAATCTCTTGGGTATTACCAACTTTGACAACTGTTGGTGGCTGTGTCTTCAACTCACTTGAGCCTAAGACCCAGAAACATTTCTTTTAACTTCTCCATCTCTTAACCTCCTTCAAAATCTCTAAAATCTCCTGAATAGTCAAATTGTGTTTGATAAACTCTCATGTCAAACACCTTGCAATGTTGGGGTCTTTCACACTTTCCATGTAAATGCAAGCTGTCATTTAAATGATATATTTATTTCAGTACAACTGTCGAGAGACAATGGCTTAGATTTTGAGAGTCAAAAACCCTCATAAACAATTGTCTGTAAACATCTAGAGATCTCAAAGGCATGGAATTCCCTACTCCTGGAGTCAGTTTGAATTAGGTACCACATCAAGGACATAGTCAAAGACTCTTGGAGATGTACAGCATGGAAACAAACCCTTTGGTCCAACTCGTCCATGCTGGCCCGATGTCCAATTTTAACCAATACCGTTTGCCAGCATTTAGATACCCATATCTCTCTAAACTCTTCCTTTTCATGTAAACATCCAGATTTTAAATGTTGTAATTGTACCACCCTCCACCATTTCCTCTGGTAGCTCATTCCATACATACACAACCTTCTGCATGAAAATATTGCCCCTTAAGAAAGTTTTAAATTCTTTGGTTCTCACCTTAAACATATGCTTTCTAGGACTGCCCTACCCTAGGAAAAAGACCTTGGCTATTCATGCTATCCATGCCCCTCATGGTTTTATAAACCTTAATGAAGTCCACCCTCAGACTCCAGGCATTTGGTGACAGAGATGTCATCAGACATGAAAAGCAGACAACCTCACATATAGATATTCTCACCGACAGCAAAACTTGGAAACAAATGCACAGATTTTTCACGTTGATGTTAAAATGCTTTGAAGAGCAACATGAGTGAAACAAGCACATGACAATATTAGGAGCTGTAATACCATAAGCCTGCTTTTTAAAATAAATAAAACGGTGCTCATTTTAATGCAGAAATTTGACAGTCCATGCTTTCAAAAACAGTTTGGGAAGCAAGTGTGAAATTGTCCATATTGGACTGAGAAACAATAGATCACGATACTTTCTAGATGACATGAAATTAGATACTTCATGTGGACGTTCAAAGAAATTTGGGTATTCAGATGCAAAGATCTTTAAAATTCCATGGACCAGTGCAGAAAATAGACAAAAAAAGCTACAGGAATGCTGGCCTTTCTATCTGGAGACTGGAGCATAGAGGTTATGCTGCATTATGACAAACTGCTAGCTAGACCTCACCTTTGGAAGGATGTATTGGCCCTGGAGGGAGTACAAAATGGGTTTACAAGAATGGTACCTGGACTTCAGGGACTGTTCTAAGAAGAGATTAGACAAATTAGGTCTGCTTTCTCTAGAATCTAGAAGGTTATAAGTGATGATTTGATCGAAGCCTTCAAGATAGTAACAAGAAATGACAAAGTACATAAAAGTAAGTTATTTCCACTGATTGAGGATTCTAGAACTAGTGGTCATATGCTGAAAATTAGGGCTAGACCATTCAGCAGAGATGTTCAGAAGCATTTCTACACAGGAAGGTGGTGGAGGTTTAGAACTCTCTTTCCCAAAAGGCAATTGTTGCTGGATCAGCTGTTAATTTTAAATATGAGATAGATCAATTTTTGGTATGAAGGGATATGGAGTGTGGCTATAGATCAGCAATGATCTCATTGAATGGCAGAATAGATCTGAGGGGCTGAATGGCCTCTTCCTGTTTTTACACTTAGCAGAAATTATGACCTGAGTATAGCATTAAAAATCCAGTTACATCTCATTCAACAATGTATAATTCTTTCAACGTTTGTTAAAGCAATTCTGATAGGGTCAAAGGACAAGTTTCTGTCAGTTCGATAATTTCTACGTGATTGCAATCTGTGAGTGTTAGCGAATTAATGTCATAATTGAACAGCATAGTACATGTGAAAACCAAGGAACCACAGTCAACAACTTCTAGACCTTTTTCATTCACTCAACTGTTTTGGGATTCATGAGATCTAGCCTTTGCTGGCTGGAGGATGGTGGAGAGTTGACTTCTTAAACTGCTGCAGTCAACATGCCATTGGGAAGATAATTCCAGGATTTTGACCCAGTGACAGTGAAGGAATGGCAATATATTTCCAAGTCGGGATGGTGAGTTCCTTGGAGGGGAATTTGGAAGCCGTGGTGTTCCCATGTATTTACTGCCCTTATCCTTCTAAATGGAAGTGATACTGGGTTTGGAAGTTGTTGGCTGAGGATCTTTGGTGAATTTATACAATACATTTTGTAGATAGCACTCACTGTTACTATTGAGCATCAGCAGTGGAGGGAGTGGATGTTTGTGGATGTGGTGCCAATCAAGCAGGTTGCTTTGTGGATGGAGGTTCGCTCATACGTTTCATCACCAGACTAAGTAACGTCTTCAGTGAGCTTTCGGATGTAACAGTGGTGGTGTAGCCCGCTTTCTATTGTGTGTTTGGGTTTCCTTGAATTGATTATGTCATTTTCTGTGGTGATGTCATTTCCTGTTCTTTTTCTTGTGGCTTGTCAATAGGATCCAAGTGACTGTGTTTGTTGATAGAGTTCCAGTTGGAACCAATTGACTTGGATCCCATTTACCACCCCTGAGAAAAAGAACAGGAAATAACATCACCACAGGAAATTATATCACCACAGGGAATGACATCACAAACCCAAAGAAATCCAAACACACAAATAGAAAGCAGGCTACACCACTAGGGTTTCATTCAGCTAGTATGGTGACGAAATGTCTGAAAATGAACCTTCCAGCTCAGCGAGCAAATCTACATCCAGAACTTCAACCTGAACTACAAATCTTCTCAAAACTTGCAAGGTTGCTTTGTCTTGGATGGTGTCAAGCTTGTGAGTGTTGTTGGGGCTGCACCAATCCAGGCAAGTGGAGAATATTCCATCATATTCCTGACTTGTAACTTGTAGATGGTGGACAGGTATTTGGGAGTCAGGAAGTGAGTTACTTGTCACAGTATTCCTAGCCTTCGACCCGCTCTTGTAGCTGCTGTGTTAATGTGGTGAATCCCATTGAGTTTCTGATCAATGGTAACCCCAGCGATGCATATAGTGGAGGATTCAGTGACGATAACACCATTGAATGCAAAGGGATGGTGGTTAGATTGCCTCTTACTGGAGATGGTCATTGCCTGGCATCTTGCCTTTTGTCAGCACAAGCCTGGATATTAACCAGACCTTGTTGCATTTGAACATAGACTGCTTCGGTGATGAGCACTTTTCTAGCCACCATCGCTTGACAATTAATGACATTGCCATCATTGAATTGTGACTTTCAATGTGCAAGGGATTACGATTGACTGGTGATTCAAACCAGCCTTTAATGCCACTCCCTACTTGCTCTTAACATTGTGATGGTGAGCTTCCTTCTTGAATTGCTGCATCCATTTATTATAGATATAGCACAATGCTGTTTGGGAGTGAGTTCCAGGATTTTAACCCAGCAACTCTGAAGGAACAGCAATATATTTTCAAGTCAGGAAGGTGAGTGGTTTGGAGAGGAACTTACAGTTGGTGGTGTTTCCATGTATCTGCTGTCCTTGTCCTTCCAGATGGCACTTCTGTGGGTTTGGAAGGTGCTGATTAACAAGCCTTGATGAATTTTTGAAGCACATTCTGAAGATGATGTACACTGTTGCTGCCCATTTATGAAAAGAGTGATGTTTTTGGATTGAGTCTTAATCACATGTCCAGGATGGTGTCAAGCTGCTTGAGCTTTGATGGAGCTGCACCTAGCCAGGCAAGTGGGGAGTCTTTTATTTAATTCTTAACTTGTGCATTGGGGACAGACTTTGGTGAGTTACTCGCTGTAGAATTCCCATCTTTTGACTTGATCGTGTAGTTTAAGTATTTATAGAGTTCGCCTAAATTAGTTCCTTGTCAATTGTAATCCCTTGCATATTGAAAGTCAGAATTCAGTGATGGAAATGTCATTGAATGTCACGGGATGGTGGTTAGGTTTTGTTTTGCTGGAAATGGTCATTGTTTGTCATTTATATGGATGAATATTACTTACCATTCATCAGCCCAAACCTGGATATTGTTCAGCTCATGTTACAATTAGACATGGACTGCTTCAGATTCCATTGAAGATATTTACAAGCTGCTGCCAGTTTCAGAAGATCAATGATAGCGAGCACTGACAGTCTCACCAACATCACTAATGCAAAATCTCGCCCTTTCTTTGAACATCACTCACAAATTGAAAAAAGCTGCAATTTGTCAATGGACCAATCAATACTGTAATTGGTCTGTAAGATGGATCTTGTAAACTGACAAGAACTAATAAGTGCAGATCTATTTGAAGTTGTTTTAAAGCATAAAACATATAATTGGTCAGACTTTATGACAGACTGTTGAATTATTACAATTTCAAAATAAATTTTAAGATCAAATGAGTTCACGATTTCATTGTCTGGTTCAAATAATTTCAACATGATTTAAGTTGGTAGATATGCTACAGAAAATATCAAAGGGTACTTTTGACTTTTCAATATATTTCACTTTGCATCATTATTCATCGAACTAGGGGGACAATGAGCTGGAGCAGAAGAAATTATGCAGAAGTCAGGTTTACAGTGATGGAATAATCAAGCATTCATATAACAAACAGAGGCAACAAAGTCTTTTGGAGAGGTTAGCAGTCTTTTTTTGTCAAATAATGCCAACTCCAATCAAGAGCTTGAAACAGTTGTGACTGAAGCTAAACTATCTTGTGGAATTGACAAGTGCATCAGGTTTGTAAATATTTACAGAACAAATCAATTCCTAGCAGGCACTGAACTCTAGAGTCAAATTTGCACCCTTTGAAAATCCACAATGTTTAATGCAAACACAATAATTGCACTGTTTGTGCTGAATTTGAAATGATTGCTTTTCCACAGCACACCACAACTCAGCCATATGATGTCAGTTGAATTCTAGAAATGGAACAATAAACTGAAACTTGCTCCAAAGCATTGTTGTTTGTTCTGATAAAGACTATCTGGTTAATTTGATCACCACGGCAACGAGGAAGCATTACCTCAGTGTTGTTCCCTCCTTTGAAGAAAGGGGGAGCTGAAGGAAGGTGAGTGACACTTCCAAGAATCGAAACTGTTGTAGTCTGTCAAGTGCATCGTACTAAATAAGTACAATACTCATGCTGTTTGTATCACCAAGAATAGGATCAAGGATAAATGAATCAAATCAGATTGTAGAATTTAGGTGACAGTAAACTTGGATTTTAAGATTTGAATATTATACAAGGGCATACTTTGCAAGATTGCATTTAGAAATAAATATTACAATGGATATATGCACAATGTATAATTTGTGCATCAGCTGTCCCACAATGAATTACAAAAAGCACAATAATCATGTTAGCTGGAATCTCAAGCATGCCTGAAGCATTTCATACATGCCTTATCCTGAAAATAACTTTGGCTGAAAACTTCAGTTGAAAACCATCGATTGAATCTAAAAAAAAACAAGAAAGCCACATTTCAATGATTTGAAATCACAGTTGCTAAGTTGGTTGAACATTTGCAAAACAGTAAATGCCTAATTCTAAATGGAGGCATTTAAATGGAGGTAATCTGCCTTCAAGTACCCCCCAAAGTATGAACCACATTGCCTGAGCCATTTGAAAGGCATGCAAACTCGACTAGATGGAGAACAAGCAGGAGATACTATCACTCCAGGCAAAGGGATTTGACAGACAGAGGTAATTATCAAGCCATATGCTAATCAAGTTGAAATTGGGCATTTTAAATCCACTAGTCATGACCAGACTTGGGTTAGTTGATGAAGGAAGATCATGTGACAAGCCAGCTAACCTCCTTTGATGTTTTCTTCAGACAAGGCAGAAGCAGAAAGGTGTTGAAGTGGCAAAGACCCCAGTGCAGGCAGCTCTCTCTCTCGCTCTCTCCCTCTCTATCCCCATCCAAGCTGCATGCTTCAGCCTCATCTGTTGTCTGACTACGCACAAAGCCTCAGGCAGTGATTTATTTTATAGAAATCAACCCAGCGACTGCTGTCTCTGCAAAAGGAGATAAAGTGACTGCCAATGTTGAGAAACTGTTTTGACACTGAAGCCTGAAGCATCACTGAAGTCAGCCTGGATTCACCCAAGTTATCAATCTATGAAATCTGTAATAACTTTAATATTTATTAGATCTTAATCGATCACTTCATCTATCATTCCACATTGTAAAGGATCCTGTGCACATGAATCCGAGTTTAACTGCAAAATGCAGCACTTTTTTTCCTTTTCTTGAAATAGTTTGAGTACAATAAATATTATCATTCTGTAAGACAGAATTTGCATTTGTCAACAAGAAAAACAATTTGCAGATGTTTTAATCTAACAATCATCAGGACAAATATTAATGTAAAGGGAAAATAATAAACATATTGTATGTAAGAACAGACTGGTTGGTTGGCAACTAGACTCTGAATTATCAATGTGTTACAATAAGTTCAGTGGCAATGTGATGCCAGGTCATATCAAATGACATATCCCATTGGCTGTTCACCGACTATACCCAACTGTCCCATGCTTGCTAAGCTCAAACATAATGTTGAAAGGTTATCATTTTATTCCAAGGTTTTCACCAGGGAATAGCCCAGTTTTGGGAAAATGGACATGGTTTAAAACACAGCTAGTTAGTCCCAAAACCAAGAAGAACAAAACTTTTCAAGTACTATACTAAAACCAATCCTGTCCAGAAACCTTGATTATCTAATTATTGGCTCCAAATTGGTGAGGCAGACAATAACATTCACCAATTTGATACAGTCAGGGAGATGATTGAGCCCATCAGAAAGTTGTATAGCACACATCATACAATTTCAAGAACAGGCGTTCTTTATGTTCTACAATACCATGAAAACAGCATGAATTCAAACAAAGTTTTCTATTCAGAGGACCAGTCTAGGCAATTTGGTTTTATTTTCACTGTCTGAATGGAGCAGTCAGAAAACAGTATAACTGAGCCAGGCTCAGAGAGAAAGAGATCAAGCAATGGGAGATAGAAGACTGAACATGAGGCAGGCAACTGTACAAGATCAGTTCATCAGAGCAGCATCTCACTGTACAAACAGGACTGAAGGAGGTTGCATACCTCAAGCAACAGGTACTGCCCAAAGACTTTGACCATCAAAGACACAACAGTTGAGTTTTCATCTATGCTGGTAGAATACTCAACACAACACTATGTAGAGATTTGCCTCATATCTCCCAATCAAACATTAAATAATTTTAAGAATCATAGAATCACGACAGTACAGAAAGGTCATTTGGTCCATTGAGTCTACAAAATCCTCCATTGAACATCCCACACAGGCCTCGCCCTCACAATCCTGGAATTTCATCCAACCTGCTTATGCTGTACACTATGGACAATTTAACATGGCCAATCCACCTAATCTACAGATCTCTGGACTGTGGGAGGAAACCTGGGCACTCAGCAGAAACTCACACAGACACAGGAAGAATGTGTAAACTCCACACAGACCGGAGTTGCCCAAGACTGGAATCTAATCTGGGTCCCTGGGACTGTGAGGCAGCAGTGCTAAACACTATATCACCCAGTTTAACAATTGCAAGTAAGAAAACCCAGAGGGACTTAGTTCAATCAAGCCCAAAGGGAAGTAACTTGTTTTGTTATAAGTCATATAAGAAAGAAAATTTAGTATCAATTGTGCTGCATTGAGATTCGCTGTATGTATTAAACATACGTTTATTATTCCAAACCTGAAATCTGTGTTAATCATTCATCAGCCTTCAGTGTAGTTCACAAAGCCGAGCCCTTTGACTGCAATTAATTGAATTTGATTGTAATCAGCAAACATGAATGATTGAAAACACTCTACAGTGTCCAATGTTAGATGTGATTCTGAGATTGGGTAACGTTTGCTAAATAATCTTTAGTAAACAAAGAAAAATGGTGACAAGCAATTTAGGATTGTCAGTTTGACCAGATGAGCATGCAGTTGGCATAGGGATATGGCCTTTGAAAACAGAAGGAACTTGCATATGCACTGCACCTGTTTGAACTCAACAAAATAGGTGACAACCGTTCTATAGTGCATTACTCGTTACAACGGCATGACCAATCCGGGTCAACATGCCTATTATAAAATTTAAACAAAGTTTGGTAGTTAACTGTCCATAATTATCTAACTGATCTTACTTGAAGGCAAGTTAAACATGTTGGACTTATCCATTGGGGTTTACAAGAATGAGACGTGATGTTTTAAAAACATATGAGAAATTAAGGAAATTGGATATAGTTAAGGATCCATATCATGTGGGGGAGATTAAAACCAAAGGATATAGAGTCATAGAAATGTACAGCATGGAAACAGACCCTTTGGTCCAACTCATCCATGCCGACCAGATATCCCAACTCAATCTAGTCCCACCTGCCAGCACTCGACCCATATCCCTCCAAATCCTTCCTATTCATATACCCATCCAAATGCCTTTTAAATGTTACAATTGTACCAGCTTCCACCACTTCCTCTGGCAGCTCATTCCATACACGTACCACCCTTAAGAATAAGGGATATCTATTTTAAGCGTGATATTAAGAGATTTATTTTCTGTCAGAGAGTCTTCAGAATTTCCAATTCTATGCCCCAGAAGGTGGAGGAGTCTCAGTCTCTGAATTTATTCAAGGTTGACTAATACAGATTTTTGATTGAAAGGGGTCTTGAGACTGATGCAGTAAGAACAAAAACATGGAGCTGAAACCACAATCAGATTTACAATGAATTTATTGAATGGTGGAACAAGCTTGATTGATTGAATGGCCTTTTGCTGTTTGCTTCCACGTTCCTATGTAACAAAAGCAAATTGGCTCCAAATGTGTCAACCACGGCTCAGATGGTACCACAATCACCTGAGCCAGAAGGTTGTGGGTTTAATTCCCATCACACTGAACAGAGCACCAACTTTAACCTGACACACGAACAGAGTACTGAAGGAGCTCCTTGCTATCAGAGCGAAAAATTGTTTTGCTGGCAAAGCACAGCCAGTCGGACAGCATCCCAGGAGAGTTGAGGTTTTGAGCATAAGCTCTTCATCAGGAATGCGTGTGCTCGAAACATCGAACCTCCTGTTCCTCAGATGCTGCTTGAGCAACTGTGCTTTTCTAGCACCACACTCTTTGACTCTGATCCCCAGCATCTGCAGTGCTGTCTTTTTTTCCTCACTGTCAGAGCTACCCTCTTTCAAATGAGGCATTAAACTCCTCCTTCTGCACTCTTACATCAAAGTAAAAGATCATATTGCTAAATTTAACAGTGAGGGTTTCCTCAGTGTTCTATTACATCCCTCAACCAACACCACTAAAAAAACTGTTAAGCTGATCCTTACTTCATTGCTATTTCTGGGACTGTTCTTCATAAGTGGCCATAAAGCACTTTGGGAAGCTATAAAAGACTCAACATATATCTAAGTCCTTCTTTAATACAACATGAACGTAACTCAAGACTTCCTGTCTAGACAGTTTTGCATCAGTAAAGTGCCACTATTTGCAGGGCTTACATTCTTAGAAAAACCTTGCAAGTGACAAATATATTTGGTAAAGGATATTGGATAGGTACCAAACACGCAAATGTTTGACATAATAGTGTGCAACAGAAGATAAAAGAAAATAAAAAAGAATGGTCAGAGGGGTCTGAGTGAAGAGGGCTGTGATGGGATTTGTGGTAGACTCATGCAAGAAGTCCATCAAGATCTACTTCAAGACAAGGAGCACTCTGTCTCATCTTCCACGCTTTTGCTGAGCAGAGTAGGCAGCAATCAGTTGGCAGCAATCAGTTGCTCCATAACGTGGATTGCAGCTAATTAAATGCTTTATTGATACTGTAACTCACTTCTTCATTACAGAATGTGATGTTGTAACAACAATGAACACCCGACTGCAAACACTCCAGAAAGCAATACGGCAGAGGACACACATGCAGTATGTGCAATTTATGAAACAGGGAATGTAGTACAGCACATCAATGAGACCTTCCATATCTTTGTGTTCTTAACCTTTATTCAAGACTTTTTTTACTTACTTGTTATCTTCTCCAAATTCTCTAATTTATCGTGAAAACTGCAGATAAGCAAGCATTGGACCCTGGATGAACAAAATGGTGAATGTATTGCTTTGCACATTGAGCTAATTAACGAAAGCAAATTGCGGGAACTTTGTGTATTCCATTACATTGTGTATGTGTTGCTTTCTCTTCTTGTGTCATGCACCACTACGCAACATGGTGACACCTACTTACATCAACTGTTTAAACAAGCAACTCTCACATTTCATTCTTTGAATGATCAAAACGATACTTGAAACTGTGTCACCATATATTCAGATTTTATTTATGTGTCAATTTCTTGCACTTAGATTGTAAGACAGAAAATATTGGTTCAGGATTTACTGATGGCACATTTGTTTTCGATAGTACTTTGACATATTTTGCAGGATCTTCAAATTTAATGAGTAAATGTGTTTTTATTTTTGTTAAGTGACTAAAAGGAATGTGGCTTGTGATGATTGTATGAGTTTATTTAATGCACATCAGTTGCAAAGATAGAGTTTATTTCATTCTCAACCTGAACCAAATTGAGCTAGCACTTTTGAAAAAAAATCCTATAAAGCCAAAACATCTTTACTAGGAAAATGGCCAGTTGAATGGGTGGTCAGTTGACTCTAAGGGTGTAAATTTGCTGCTAAGAATGTTATTTAATTTTTCACACTGGCTAGTCTTTATGTTACTTCTTGTCCAGAACTATCACCTCATATTAACTCATATGATATATATCATATCAATCCTCCCAAGATGCTTTTCAAGCCTTTCTCATACTTATTATCCTCTCTTTAATTTCTCTTGTTCACAAAATAATTCCAAAAGTTAATATAATTTATAGTTTGCCATGTGACACTTCAGAGATAAAATGATTCTTATTTCCTTTCCTTTCCACTTAAGCTTCTCCTCTCAGCTAAAACTAATCTCAGGATCCTATTATCAGAAACTTATATCATATTCTGAGTTCAGGCATTGTGTTCCAGTACCATGCCCCCGTGCTTTTCCATTGAGTTCAACCCTTCACTTGCCAGCTTGCTGTTACTCATCACAGGCCTTTTCTGATTGTTCACACATCGAATGGCACTCAGCAATGCTTTCCCCCAGGTCACTTCCTGAGGAACTCCAAGAAGGAGTTATTGGAATGGATAATGCAAACAGTTTCTTTCTTTCAGCTTTTCCTTGCAATCTTCTGGGTTACAAAATGAAATTCAATGAAGAAGCTTCTCCAATTCTCCACATTAGCAATCAATATATGCTAGCATTAGCAATGATGATGATATTCTATATGGGAATTTCTTTTCAAAGTCCATTCATGGAACATAGGCATTTATTGCCCATCTTGAGAAGGAGGTGATGCCTTCTAGAACCATTGTAGATCATCTGCTATAGGTAGACCCTCAACGTTGTTAGAAAGGGAGTTCTAGGATTTTGACCCAGTGACACTGAAGGAATGTTAATGTGGTTTTATGTCTGAATGGTAAATGGTTAGGAGCGAAGCTTGCAGGTGGTAGGTGTTCTTATGTATCTACTGCCCTTGCCCTTCTGGAAGTAGATTAGATTACTTACAGTGTGGAAACAGGCTCTTCGGCCCAACAAGTCCACACCGACCCGCTGAAGTGCAACCCACCAGGACCCATTCCCCTACGTTTACCCCTTCACCTAACACTACGGGCAATTTAGCATGGCCAATTCACCTGACCTGCACATCTTTGGACTGTGGGAGGAAACTGGAGCACCCAGAGGAAACCATGCAGACACGGGGAGAATGTGCAAACTCCACACAGTCAGTTGCCTGAGGCGGGAATTGAACCCGAGTTTCTGGCGCTGTGAGGCAGCAGTACTAACCACTGTGCCACTGTGCCACAGTACCACCGTGCCGCCCACTAGTGGTAGCAGGTTTGCAAGGTGCTATCCAAGGAACCTTGGTAAATTTCTGCAGTGCATCTTGTAAATGGTACACACAGAGAGTCAATGTGCTTGGAGTGAATGCTTTTGGATGTGTGGTGCTATTCAAGTGGGCTGCTTTCTTGAGGTTAGGTCTCGCCTTGTCAGGTGGCAACTGTGCTTTTGTCAGACAGTGGAAACATGGCTGAGCGATCGACAACGTTGAAATCAAATCCAAAATTCAGACCTCTTAAGGTCTATTTATTCTCAACTAATGTTACCATTTCTGATTATCAAGGGATAATTTTCTTTCAGAATGGTTAATTTGTGCTTTCCCCTCTGCTTCATTGTTATCAACTTATCTTGGGATAGTAAGGTTAGCAAATCTAGGAGGAGCATACAATTTTGGATCGAGGGTTCCAAAATCTTTTCAGCTCTGTTTGTTTTCTTTACAACCTGTCTGTAGATTCATTGATAGGAATGGATTCAAATTCACATCTTGCTGCTTAATTCCAGTCATGGCTTCCCCCATCCCCCTCATCATTTAGAACCTCTTCCAACCCTAATCTCTCCAGTTTGTGCATTCCTGTTTTCTGCTCCACATTATAGGTGACTGCAAGGCCTCTGGTCTGGAATCACTTCTGTTTCATCTTTAAGGGTCTTTTCAAACCCAGTTTGACGATGCTATTGGTCAACTCCTCTCATGTGTCATAGAACATAGAACTTAGAACAGTACAGCACAGAACAGGCCCTTCAGCCCACGATATTGTGCCGACCACTGATTCTCATGTATGCACCCTCAAATTTCTGTAACCATATGCATGTCCAGCAGTGTCTTAAATGTTCCCAATAACCCTGCCTCCACAACTGCTGCTGGCAATGCATTCCATGCTCTCACAACTCTCTGTGTAAAGAACTCGCCTCTGACATCACTTCTATACTTTCCTCCAACCAGCTAAAAAATATGACCCTTCGTGTTAGTCATTTCTGCCCTGGGAAATAGTCTCTGGCTATCGACTCTATCTATGCATCTCATTATCTTGTATACCTCAATTAGGTCCCCTCTTCTCCTCCTTTTCTCCAATGAAAAAAGTCCGAGCTCAGTCAACCTCCCCTCATAAGATAAGCCCTCCAGTCCAGGCAGCATCCTCCTCTGAACCCTCTCCAAAGCATCCACATCTTTCTTATAATAGGGTGACCAGAACTGGACGCTGTATTCCAAGTGCGGTCTAACCAAAGTTTTATAGAGCTGCAACAAGATCTCACGATCTTAAACTCAATACCCCTGTTAATGAAAGCCAAAACACCATGTGCTTTCTTAACAACCTTGTCCACTTGGGTGGCCATTTTAAGGGATCTATGTACCTGCACCCCAAGATCCCTCTGTTCCTCCTCACTGCCAAGAATCCTATCTTTAATCCTGTCCTCAGCTTTCAAATTTGACCTTCCAAAATGCATCACCTCGCATTTATCCAGGTTGAACTCCATCTGCCACTTCTCAGCCCATCTCTGCATCCTGTCAATGTCCCGCTGAAGCCTACAACAGCCCTCTATACTGTCAACAACACCTCCAACCCTTTGTGTCATCTGCAAACTTGCTGACCCATCCTTCAATCCCCTCATCCAAGTCACTAATAAAAATTACAAACAATAGAGGCCCAAGGACAGAGCCCTGTGGAACACCACTCACCACAAACTTCCAGGCTGAATATTTTCCTTCTACTACCACTCGCAGTCTTCTGTTGGTCAGCCAATTCTGTATCCAGACAGCTAAGTTCCCCTGAATCCCATTCCTCCTGACCTTCTGAATGAGACTACCATGGGGAACCTTATCAAATGCCTTGCTGAAGTCCATATACACCACATCCACAACTCGACCCTCATCAACTTTTCTAGTCACATCCTCCAGGAACTCGATAAGGTTTGTGAGGCATGACCTGCCCCTCACAAAGTCGTGTTGACTGTATTTAATCAAGCCATGCTCTTCCGGATGGTCATAAACCCTATCCCTCAGAATCCTTTCTAACACCTTGCAGATGGCAGGCGTGAGACTTCCTGGTCTGTAATTGCTGGGGATTTCCCTATTTCCTTTCTTGAAGAGAGGAATTACATTTGTCTCTCTCCAGTCCTCAGGTACGACTCCAGTGGAGAGTGAGGATGAAAAGATCTTCGCAAGTGACGAAGCAATTGCATTTCTCGTTTCCCAAAGCAGCCGAGGACAAATCTGGTCTGGGCCTGGCGACTTGTCAATCTTAATGTTTGACAAAATTTTCAGCACATCAGCTTCCTCTGTCTCTATCCATTCCAGCATGCACACCTGCTCTTCAAAGGTTTCATTCACTACAAAGTTCGTTTCTTTCGTAAAGACAGAAGCAAAAAACTCATTTAGGGCTTCCCCCACCTCCTCAGACTCCACACACAAATTCCCTATGCTATCCCTGATCAGCCCTACTCTTTCTTTGACCATTCTCTTATTCCTCACATTAGTGCAAAATGCCTTTGTGTTCTCCCTAATCCGTTCTGCCAAGCCTTTCTCGTGCCCCCTCCTGGCTCTCCTCAGACTATTTTTAAGCTCCTTCCTCGCCTTCCTGTAATCCTGTAGAGCTGAGCTTGACCCTAGCTTCCTCCACCTTATGTAAGCTACCTTTTTCCTTTTGACGAGAAGCTCCACCGCTCTCGTCATCCAAGTTTCCTTTATCTTACCACTTCTTGCCTGTCTCAGAGGGACATATTTATTCATCACTTGCAACAACTGTTCCTTAAACAGTCTCCACATGTCTATAGTGCCTTTACCATGGAACAATTGCTCCCAATCCATGTCTAATCGCATCATAATTTCCTCTTCCCCAATTAAATATCCTCCCATTTTGCCTAATGCTCTCCTTCTCCATAGCTATGTAGAATGTGAGGCAGTTGCTGTTACTATCACCAAAATGCTCTCCCACCGCAAGATCTGACACCTACCTCGGCTCATTGCTGAGCACCAAATCCAAAATGGCCTCTCCCCTCATCGGCCTGTCAACGTACTGAGTTAGCAAACCCTCCTGAACGCACCTTACAAAAACAGCTCATTCCAAACCATCTGTTCGAAGGAGGTTCCAATCAATATTGGGAAAGTTAAAGTCACCCATTACAACAACCCTACTACATCCACACTTTTCCAAAATCTGCCGACCAATGCTTTCTTCCATCTCCCTGCTGCTATTGGGGGGGCTGTAGTAAACCCCTAAAGAGGTGACTGCTTCCTTGCTGTTCCTAATTTCCACCCATACTGACTTGGTAGGCAGATCTTCCTCGACAATGGAAGCTTCTGTAGCTGTGATATCCTCTCTGATTAGTAGTGCTACACCCCCTCCTCTTTTCCCCCCTCCCTATTCTTTGTAAATGCTCTAATTCCTGGAACATGCAGCAACCATTCCTGCCCCTGAGAAACCCATGTCTCTGTGATGGCCACAACATCATAGCACCAGGTACTGATCCATGCTCTAAGTTCGTCACTTTTATTCCTGATACTCCTTGCATTAAAACAAACACACTTTAACTGATACTTTGGTTCCTTGTCAGGAAAATCCTTCCCACTAGCTCGTGTACCTCTTGCTATTGCCTCATTTGTATCAATTCTCACCTCCAGTATACAGCTTAGGTTCCCAACCCCCTGCCATACTTGTTTAAACCCTCTCAAACTACTCGAGCAAACCTTCCACCCCTTCCAGTTCAGATGCAACCCGTCATTCTTGTACAGATCCCACCTTCCCCACAGAGTAGTGTTCTCTAGTTTACTACCAATGCCACGAGATAGCGAGGTGAGGAACAGGGAGCGAGCACAGCTTAATATGTGACTGTGCAGCTGGTATAAGAGGGAGGGCTTCAGATATGTAGATAATTGGGATGACTTCTTGGGAAGGAGGGGATATATGGTGTGCAAAAGCATGATCAAATGATATGTTTTACAAAATAATGCAAAGAAAGGGGTCCTAAGTAGAGAGTCAGAGAGATTTGGGCAGCCAATTCAAGAGCTGCGGGTTCAGTTAGCTGAGGAAAGGCTGACAATCATGGTGTAAAGGAAATCAGGAGTACACATAGAAAGCCAGATCTTAATGAAAGCAGACATCTCAGAGGACTGACAGTTCCTTGAAAGTGGAGTTGCAGGTAAATAGGGTATTGAAAAAGGCATTTGGTATGAGAGTTGGGAGGTCACGTTGTGACTATTATAGGACATTGGTTAGGCCATTATTGGAATAATGTGTTCAATTCTGGTCCCCCTAATGTAGGAAAAATATTGCTAAACTTGAAAGGGTCCAGAAAAGATATACAAAGATGTCGCTAGGATTGGAGGGTTTGCACTATAGGGAGAGGCTGAATAATCAGAG